>NC_059107.1:104027836-105227836 GCF_020740685.1 Jaculus jaculus
GAATGCTGGGCTCATACAAGGTAGCAATAGGTTTGCAGGAGGGATGTATAGAGCTTGGATCTGGGAGTGGGCTCAAGTATTGAGTGTGAATTAGCCTAGGTCTGGGGAAGGACTCATAAAGTAACTCAGGCTTTGCCCATGGTGTTGCATGTATCCTGTCTGATTTAGGAGGGGCACATGGACTGGCATGTTTGTTCACCTATAGTGAGTGGACAGGGGTATGCAGAGTAGGTGAATGTCTATAGAGAGGTGGTGGCACTGTCAGCTTTGACAAATCAGAAGAGTGCAAGTGTGGGATGGTGCCAGGGAGTGCAGTATACCATCAACAGTGGTGTGGTGTGACAGTGTGGTGTGACTGGTGGAGGGGAAGGATTTGTGAGCATAGCACAGGTATGGGAGAGTATGTAACCAGCCTTATAATTATGTTTTTTTAAATTTATATTTATTATACATACATATATAGTTGTATATATTTTAAAATATATATTTAGTATAAATGTATAATATGTATTAAATATATATATTTAATATTTATCTATATATATTTAATATATTTAATCTCTCTCTCTCTCTCTCTCTCTATATATATATATATATATATATATATATATATTATATATATATATAGAGAGAGAGAGAGAGAGAGAGAGAGAAAATGGGAACGCAAGGGCCAGTAGTCACTGCCAATGAACTCCACTTGTATGTTCCATCATTTGAATCTTATGTGGGATCTAGGGAACTGAACCTGGGTCCTTAGTCTTCACAGGCAAGTGCCTTAACTGCTAAGGCATCTCTTCATCCCCAATAATAATGTTTAAACATGAGTACCTACTCTCTCCTTCCACTGATTGCAAATGGCCCTTTTAGTCACTAGGCTATAAAAGTATTTCTGGGTTAATGTTGCCCGTTCTATTCAATTGCATTTGTCTCCTGCTCACCTACAACTCGTTAGTGCTAAGTGTGGGGACCTTATAACAGAGTCCACACAAGCTTCTGATTGCTAAAGGGAAGTGACCTGGAGGGTGAGACATGGAAGAGACCTTGCTGAGATGAGGAAATGTAGCCTTTCTGTTTTTAGCATGCGTTTTGGATTAGAGGGTAATGCTAGTACATTTGGGATAATTAAAGAGGAGGAAATGACATAGAGAATGATTTCCCACTTGGGTCAGAGAAATAGTAAACCCCAATAAAAGTGGGATAGAACAAAAGTGAGGCAGCTCGGAGGACGCTTCAGGCATTCCTCCATACAATATTCATACAGCCAGATTCTTCCAAGTTTTGAAATTTCTTTTAAAATTTTAGGAAAGAATATGTTTAAAATGAATAGAAGGGCAATCTTAATAATTGTGGCACCTTTGGTGAGGGCTGGGATATTCTAATTATGCTGTCACCTACTTTTGTTCCTTATTAAAAGGCTAGAATTGGGCTCATAGGTGGGTCAGCATCTAAAAGCACTTGTTTGAAAAGCCTGGCAGATGGCCTGGGTTCAAGTCCCCAGTACCCATGAAAAGCCAGCTGCACAAATTGATAATGCATTTGAAGTTTGTCTGCATTTGTCTGCAGGAGACCCTTCCATGCCCATACTTCATCTTATTTTCTCTTTCTGACCCTCTTTTTTTTTTCAGCAAATAGATAAAAGTATTTAAAATAAAGACAATTAAGCAAACAAGTGGATTTCATTTCTTAAAACTAGGTTGTCCTTTGTGTTCTACACTGCTGCATGAGTTATGTCTTTGAAACGACTGTATGCTGGTTGCTGTGTGGCTCACGCTTGTCATAACAGCACTTTAGAGGTACAGACAGGAGGGTCAGACATTGAAGGTTATCCTTGGCTATGTAGCAAGTTCAAATCTAGCCTGGGCTAAACGAGGGCCCTGGCTCAAAATAACAACAATGACTGTAAAACTGGAAAGGTAAACGTTGCTTCTATGAGGTTCAAGTTAGGAGCGAGGTTATTCCCAACTCTTCTTCCAAGGCCATGTTCTTCATGGCCCAGCACACTCTGCTGCCAGGTTGGAGAAAACCCTTCAAAGTGTCCTTCAGGTGTGCTCATCCCACACCTTCCGAGTGTGGGAGTAAGGCCTCTCATTACAAGCTAGGCCTAGAGAAGAAGGGAAGATTTCATTGCTGAGAAATTGTTTAAGATATATATTTTTTCCTACAGTGCTGCATCCCCTTCTCTGGGTTTGACAAAAGTAATGTGACATTAAGTAGAACATTCTTCTCTGAGCTGGGGACACAGTCTGGCAGCAGCAACTGCAATCTAGAGGTACAAAGTGCGATCCCAGAGCATCAACATTGTTAAGGACTTTCAGACCTGGGCAATTAGAATTAGTAATAGGCCAGTGTATGGAAAATGAAAAATATTGTCACTATTGACAGATATTTATAGCACTGTGTATAAATTACTTATAAGTAAACCAATGACATAAAATTAGGTTTAAGGTTTAAAATTATACCAAGTAAAAGTAATGCATAGCCAGTTTTTTTTTTCTTTTGAACTCCAAAGAAGACAAGTGTTTCAGCTAATATTGGGTATTTTAGTATGATATGGATATCTAATAATTTCAATTATTTGGTGTTCTGCATGATATAAAATATTTTCAAAAGTTAACTAAGGACATAGGAGATAAATTATGTTTTTACATTTCACTCAGTGGTAAATATGTTTGCTTGCAATGCCTGTTGACCCATATTTGATCCCCAGTAACCATGTAAAGCCATACACACAGAGTGGTGTATGTATCTGGAGGTCATTTGTAGTGGGAAGAGACCCTGACTGGCATGCCCATACCTCCTATGTCTCTCTCTCTCCCAAATAAATAAATAAAATATTTAATATTTTAGAAAAAAAATACTACCTCAGGTAAGCATTTGAGGATTTTAACTATACTTTTCTACCTACTTTTGTGTGTTTGAAATATTTGTTGATAAATACATACTCAAAAGTTTATACATCTATCAGCTTCAAAAATACAACATACATCACATTTCAAATGATACTTTCTAAGGGGAAGATGTTAAAAAACTTTTCAGCTCTTGTGAGTAAGCAGAATGTTGACCACATGGTAATTTCAAGGCGTGCTTAGTTGGATGAGCAAGCCAACGTGAGGGAATGACTCGCCCAGGTGTTTCTACTTTGGCTCATCACACACCCTGGTATTGGGCTATAGGGCAATCCTGATGTATGAGCTACAAAAGCAAAGGCCAGAGTGGAGTAATTTTTTTTTTTTTCAAACTGACATGAAATAATAAAGAAATTTGTTTTAAAATGTTCTCTTTACATTAGAAATAAAGATTATTTTCTAGCTATAGATCAATTGCATGAGAAGATAAATTCAAATTGAAACCTCCAAGAACTCAGCAACAAAATTTGTTGTCTTGAGCACTTCCTACAATTGTCATTGTACACATATTTCATCCTCATTTTCTTTGAAAAAGTAGAAAATGAGTTGAACAAAGATTTATGCCATTTAATGTCACAGTTGATTACCAACAAAAATTGGAAGAATGCAATCTTTATGACTTTATGTAAAAGTAAGCTATATTTCAGGATGAAATGGAGATTGTCTAGACAGACAGATTGAATTTCTTATAATGCAGGATATCTTACAGAACATATTTATATAAATTAAGAAAGTTATAACTTTATTCATTTTAAATGATTAGTCCAAGATAGTACTGGTTATATGTATTTCATAAACATACAGTCATAATGTTCATAATGTAGGTTCTTCTTTCCTCTTTTTAAAAAATTTCCTCTTTTTTTTTTTTTACCCTTAGTGTTGGTCATTAAGCTGACAACCTTGGGCACATTTGGAAAGCACCATGCCACTGAGCTACATCGCCAGCCCTAACTCTTCTTGAAATATGTTCGATATTATTCTTATTAATAATACCACATATTATTAGAATTTTATAGAAGACTAAATTTTCAATTAATTTTAGTGGAGTAGTTGTCGTTTGGTTTTCAAATGGCCACAATGATAAGTATTAAATATTTAGTAAACTGTTTTGGATTTTGTTAATGTTGACATACAGATATGTCTTGCTTTGTCTTTCACAAAAAGACTGTCTGCCTGAAATAATTATTCTTATCACAAACAGTAAGAATGTCACCGTGAGAAAATAAAACCAGAAAAAAAATCACAAAACAATAATGAACAAATGCTCCCTGTTTTTCTTTTTAACTCCTTCCAAATCCTATGAAAATTATTGTGAATGGATTGATCTTATCTATTTAATAAATGTCTTGCATGATTAATATGAGCTATACACAGATGAGATGTTACAAATCAGCTGTGTGTGCCAGACCTCTGCTGCGCTCGGTTTTGGAGAGGAAATAAATGTTGAGTCATTTGACATTCCTTAAACATACTATACAATTTTATTTCTCTATATGCTTAGACAAGATTATACCCTTATTTAAAATATTCTTTTATATTTATTCAGCACAACAGCTGTTTTTTTTTATTCTGTCAGGTCAATTATGTGATGTTTATAGCTTTCTTATTAAAAAAAAAGATTTTATGTGAATTTCACCAATTCAGTTCAAATTCAAATTCCTAGACAACACATGTCCCCCTTCTGACAAGGCATTTACACATGTTTTGGACTTTAAGACCCAGCATTGTCTTGTACACAGTTCATACTCAAGAAAACTATGTACTTGTTAAGGTTTTAAAAAAATCTTATGATTTTTTTTAAACTTTTTTTATTTTTAAATTTATTTATTTATTTATTTGAGAGCGACAGACACAGAGAGAAAGACAGATAGAGGGAGAGAGAGAGAATGGGCGCGCCAGGGCTTCCAGCCTCTGCAAACGAACTCCAGATGCATGCGCCCCCTTGTGCATCTGGCTAACGTGGGACCTGGGGAACCGAGCCTCGAACCGGGGTCCTTAGGCTTCACAGGCAAGCGCTTAACTGCTAAGCCATCTCTCCAGCCCAATCTTATGATTTTTAAAATAATGTGCAACATTGTACTGGGCCACACCATTTTTTTTTTTGTTTTGTTTTTCTCTAGTCCAGGTTAATCTAGAATTCACTCTGTAGACTCAGGGTGGCCTTGAACTCACAACAATCCTCCCACCTTGGCCTTCCAAGTGCTGGGATTAAAGAAATACGTCCAGCAGTGGGCCACTTTTTCATTGCTGTACTGGGCTGGATTTAGCCCAAGATGAGGGTTGGACAAGAAACATGTCATGTTATTATCATGCCATTCATGCTATTAAATCACCATGGATTATGTAACTGGAAAATAAAGAAGCTATAAAATTGAATTACTCATCTTTGCATGATGGAGATATACCTTCAGTGCCCAAGAATATATATATTTTTCTCATATATCAGGAAGCCTCAGATAGTTAGCACCCCAGGTCTGTTAAAAATACTGTTATGATGCAATCAATTTCTGATTCTTCTTTTTATTTTTAGAGATAAAGAAAGAGAGAGAGAATGTGCATGAGCATGTGAGTGAGTGGGAAAGAGCAAGATGGAAATGGCATTCCAGGGACTCAGCCATTACAATCTCCTGACCCTCGTGCCACATAGTGGGCATGTGCAACCTTGCACTGCCTCAACTTTTGTGTGTCTGGCTTATGTGGAATCTGGAGAGTCAAACACAGGACCTTGGGTTTCTCAGGGAAGCTCCTTAACTGCAAAGCCCTCTCTCCAGGGCAATGCAATCAATTTATAACTGTAGTTTTATCTACCCTTTCTTGCATCATTACTCTATTGCTGTTACTTAATTGTAATAAAATAGTGGCTTCATCCCTAGCCAGCAGGAAGGAAGCAAAGACCAAAATAAAACATGTTTGAGTCATTTTCTTCAGTGTAGTTTAGCTTTCATTTGGTGCCAGTAGCTTATGTATAACTGTACAGAGTCCAATGAAGGAATTGAAAAGGTTGAATATTTTTCTACTTTGCACATTACTACCCTGAAGAACATAGGGGTTCGATTATAAAGAAAAATATAGGGCTGGAGAGATGGCTTAGCAGTTAAGCGCTTGCCTGTGAAGTCTAAGGACCCTGGTTCGAGGCTCGGTTCCCCAGGTCCCACGTTAGCCAGATGCACAAGGGGGCGCACACGTCTGGAGTTCGTTTGCAGAGGCTGGAAGCCCTGGCATGCCCATTCTCTCTCTCTCCCTCTATCTGTCTTTCTCTCTGTGTCTGTCGCTCTCAAATAAATAAATTAATTAATTAAAAAAAGAAAAAATATATCACAGAAGTACTAGATATCTTGCAGTAACTTATACACATGCTTTTTGAACTAAGTAGGCAGAATTTAATCTTTATCTTATATATTTTATGGTAGCTTCAACAGTATGCATTAGTTATGATTTCTAATGAATACTTTATTTACATATTTTAACCATTTCTATAGTTCTTCAGTAGAATATGTTTAGTGAATTTACAAAAGAAAAGATTCAACTGCATTAATTCAATAATTTCATAGTTGAATTTTTTTAAATCATAGAGTGCAAAAAATTGTTACTGTTTAAATATTAATAAATTATAAAATTGTAATTAGTATTTCTTCAATTTATTGTTGATTTTCCAAATATGAATGAGCTATATGTATGCATTACTTGAAACAGAAATTATAAGAAGTGTAAAAAATATACACTTATTTAACATAAGTCTGTGGTTTGCATGTAATACCCCCCACAGGCTCTTTTGTACACTTGAGTCCTAGAAAAATGGTGCTATTTAGGAAGGTTATGGGACCTTTAGGAGACAGAGCCTTGCTGGAGGAAGTGTGTCACTGGAGATGAGTATTGAATTCAAAAAGATTGCAGGATGAAAAAAATACAGTTATCAATTGCATTTCTACAAATTAACAGGGGGAATAGGTAAGCAGATATTAAATTAAAATACACTTAACTGAAAACAAATTAAGTTGGTTTACATTTAATAAATATTATACAATATATTTTTAGAGGTATTTATAAATGCACATGAAAGAAAATAACTCAAAATAATTGAATGATATGGAATGTCTATGAATTGGAAGACTCATCTCATCAATATTCAGTGTTTTCCTAATAGACCTAAAGGCTTAGTACAAGTTCCTGTGAAAATTGTATCAAGGTGTTATACATAACACAATATAATGTTTCAAAATAATGTCTTCTACTCCTTTCACTCTGTCTCTCTCTATCTCTCTCTCTTTCTTCCTTCCTTCCTTCCTTCCTTCCTTCCTTTCTTTCTTTCTTTCTTTCTTTCTTTCTTTCTTTCTTTCTTTCTTTCTTTCTTTCTTTTTTTCTTTCTTTCTTTCTTTCTCACTTACTTTCTCTCTCTCTCTCTCTCTCTCTCTCTCTCGTGTGTGTGTGTGTGTGTGTGTGTATGTGTGTGTGTTTATGATAAGGCAGTCTATTATCAGTGGAGCGATTGTCATGTAGGTCAATGAAACAGACTACAAACCCAAAAATTGAGTGGCATATGTACACAATTGATTTTTGAGAAAGATGGAAAGTGATTAATTTGAAACATGAATGCCTCTCCAGCAAATAATTGTAAAACAACTGGATATTCACAGATAGGAAAAAAAGGTCTGACTTAAATGTCATACCTCATATGAATATTCATCCAAAATGGAACATGGTTTAAATTGTAAAAATAAAATTAGAGATTAAGAACAATTGAAAAATCTTAGGTATGTGGCTTGGCAAAGATTTCATAGAGTTTAGATTAAAAAAAAATCTGCAGAATGAAAAATTGGTTCAAAAATTAGATCTCATAAAATTGAATGAAAACTTGATCTGTGTGTGGCCATATGTAAGAATAAAAGTAAAACTACACTAGGGAAATATATTAGCAAAATTAGTATCTATTATAGTGGTAGGATCATGAAGATACAAAACTCTCAAAATTCAGCATGCAAATGGACAATATAAAATGAACAAAAGATATGAATATTCCATAAGTGACTATAACATGTGGATATATAATGGCATGAAAAAATATTTAAATGAAAATTTAAACTGCAATTAAACATTATTAGATGGCAAAAATAAAAATAAAAATGGTGGTGACACGGACTCTTGGTAAGTATGTCGATGGGCAATGATACAATGACCCTTGAAAAAGTTATTGTATAGTCTACAAAACTAAGCAAGCAACTACCATAAGACCCAGCACTTGCCTTCTTTGAGCAACTATCCTAAAGAAATTAAAAAACATCTATATTCATATACATTTGTATGTAAATGTTACAGGCAACTTTATAACATAAAAAGTAAGTAGGAATCAGTCTATTATAACCCTCAACAAGTAAATAGATAACAAACTATGCTGAATGCAAACATGTCTTAGAACACTAATAAGCAATATAAAATAATGATATACTGATATACAAATAATTTGGGATCAATTCAGGGTATTATTCTGAGTGAAAAAAAGCGATTCTACAAGTTTAGATAACATATGCTTCTACTTATATGATATTTGTGCAATGATAACATTTTTGACATGGAGAAGGAATTACTATTAGTGACTAGGAATCTGGGATGGGGGTGGTAGGAGGTAGTAGGAATATGTTTTTGTTAATATAATGACAATAGGGCACTACTAGCGTGTGTGCTGTGGCATCCTGTGTGCTTGTAGACACAAGAACCTGTACAAATAGGCTGCTATGTAGAATGTGTCACCAATGAGTGTAAGTAAACTGGATGGGTCCCAACCACACTGACAGCTTATAGCCATGTCCGTGCTCTAATTCTATAGTATATAACAGCTTTGCAAAAGGGGACAATGTTAGAGGTGTGTAACGGTTCCAGAAGATGCTTTGTCTATATTCCAGAATATCAAGTGGCTCCATAATTATCTCAATAATCATCCAGAAAACCTACAACTAATAGAACAGAAAAGATACTATTTAAATGATTGTCTTAGGCAAGACAATTTTGAAGTATTTTATTGGTCTCTTCTATTCCCATACAAACATATGTGTAAGAAAAATGAATATATTTCATGGCTTTGCTGTGTGTGTGTGTGTGTGCATGTGTAGATGTTTTTCCTCTCTCTACAGTGATTGCTCAGGAATTCCAGTGTTGGGTTCCACCTCAGCTGTGTGTTTTGGTTTTGCAGACAGCCATTACCAGTTTGTTTCCAAGAGCAGCCATTCCCATCTTATTTTCTCCCTGATAGTGTGTGAGCAATCTAGGTTCCCCACTGGGTTCTGGAGTGCACAGACTGTTTTAAATGCATCTCTTTCAGAGGAAGATACTTGACAATACGCTACAACAAAACAGTGTCCAAAAAGATGTCTGGAATGGGGAACTTGCTCAGTGGTTAAAGGAACTAGCTTACAAAGTTTGTCAGTCCAGACACAATTTTCTTGCATCCACATAAAGCCAAATGCAAAGAGGCACATGATCAAATTGTGTCTAAGACAATGGGAGGTGGAGCCAGGAGAGTCCAAAGCTGATGGGCCAACTAGTCTAAAATTCCTTTGTAGCTCATTTCAGCAAGAAGAGTCTCTCAAAAAAGGAGGAAAGCCAGGCGTGGTGGTTCACACCTTTAATTCCAGCACTTAGGAGGCAGGGGTAGGAGGATCTCCAGAATTTCAATACCACACTGAAACGATATAGTGAGTTCCAGGTCAGGCTGGGCTAGAGTGAAACCTTACCTTGAAAAAACAAACAAACCAACAACTAAAGAAAGGGTAGTCCAGAAATCTTGGAGTTGTCTTCTGATTTACAAATATGTATTGTGGAGTGCTCCCACACAAATAATTAAGTAATTAAATTGATATTTTTATAGAACACTGACATCAGATGCAAAAGGTTTGGAGTGTGTCAAGAAATCTTCAAAAATAAAGTAGGAGAATAGAGAACATTTTTTGTTTATTGTTTAATTTGTTTTATCTATATATATTTTTGCTGAAGTATGCAGACAATTTCATCCCTTAAAGTCCCATCTTATATGAAATGGGAGCTTTAAATTTTATTTATTAGAGAAGGGCAGATGGAGAGAGGAAGAAGACAGAGAGAGAGAGGGAGAATGGGCTTGCCAGGGCTTCTAGCCACTGCAAACAAACTCTAGACACAGATACCACCTTTTCCATCTGGCTTACATGGAACCTGGAGAATTGAACCTGGGTCCTTAGACTTCTCAGACAAGTGCCTTAACTGCTAATCCATCTCTCTAGCCCAAGAATAGGATGTTTTGAAATGCATTAGTCATTGAAAGTAATAAAGACATGTTTATAATAGAATTTTTATCAAGTTCCATTATATGTATAATTTAGCAAATTCAAGAACTGTAAAGCATAACAAAATTATTGATTTCTCTGACAGAAAATTCAAATTAAGATAACCTTTGATTCCAGCTATATTAGATAATTAAATTTATAGCTTAATAAATATATTCCATCTACTGTATAATTAACATTTTTATTCTTTTTTGAGATAAGTTCTCATGTAGCCCACACTGGTATCACACTCACTACGTAGCCTAGGCTGGCCTTGAAATACTAATCTTGTTCCCTCTACCACTAATGTGCTGGGATTACAGCCATGCATAGATCACATTTAGTTGTCATTAATATTCTTTAAATAAAATGTAGTGTTTCTAATCCTATCAGTGACTGGTAGTTATAAACTCATATCTGTTATTTCTACAGATTTTGTTTCTTTTTAAGAATTAATGAGATTTTTCAAGGCACATTAATTTGGTATGGTTGTTTATTGGGATGACAATATGTTGGGCAATTTAATAGATTCATAGAAATCTTTAAACATCATGTAGCAGTCACATAATGCAATAAAAACATGGAAAGAAAAGAATTGTAGATAATGAAAAAACAAGCTATTAAGATAGAAAACCACAGCTGGCAAATGAACAAAGAGAAAATACTAAACAGATAAACAGTTTCTCAACTTGGAAGCCAGGTCAAGATGAAAGATGCTACTACAATGGTATGATCCCCTCACTATTACATTTGTAGTTTTCCTGTAATGTGAGAGAAATCCTTATCGAGAAAAAGCAATTACTAAAGAATGTACCTTCTGGGAAGTAAATTTACAAGGTGAACACACTTAACCTAGAGATTAAATCTTAAAAAAAAAAATAAAAAAAGATCACTAATGCTCTCACAAAACACCAGCATTATATCGGTTGCCCAAAGTTGCTGACAGGTCATTAATAACAACAACCATGTGTTGAGAAGACCATTACGCTTCCTGTTAACCAGCCTATGTGTCGTCAATTTTAGAGATGCATTTTATTGTGTTCACACACAGCCAGATCAAATCAGTAAGTGGGCTGGTTTTAATGCTCCCTCTGCCTCACTTTGACTTGAGCAAATGCTCTGATATTTCTATTCAGCTCTACACTAATGCACCTGACTACTTCCTGAGACATTAATCAACCTCAGCCAGAACAAAAATCAATACAACCTGAAACATAGCTCTGGATACCAAAAATAAGTGTGGAAAAAGACAGAGCATGCGACAGCTTTCCTAATGTTTTGGAGATTTTTGCTACTATTGCAAAGTGCAACTGTTCTTCTCTTCCTCTGTAAACAGCTACAAAAGTGAATTTCATATGACATTTTCAATGCTAGATGATGTATTCCCCAAACAATATTATTAAAGACCGAGTCTCTGTCCTCTACTGGTTGTTGTTTATGATTACTGCTTTTTGGCAAACAAAACACTGAACACAAATAAACAGCATTGTTCTGTGTCTGTGCTTTGTCCCTGCAGTGAAGAAAACAGAAGTGTGCAGTTTGAGGTTTGCACAAGAAAGGGATCTGTGCATGGAAAACAATATCACTTCCAAGGGTATGTAAAGAAATAAAATCAAACCTGGCAATAGCTATGCGACATGAGCTATACATTTTAGATGATAAACTATAATTGGAAGCATGACACATAGGATGCATCCCAGCTCACAACAACTGAGTAAGCAGAATGAAGTTCTCCTGCCATTCAAGGTCCATTCTCACTTTTCCTCCCTCCTTTATCTTCCTTCCTTCTCTCCCTCTTTCCTTCTCTCTAGCACACACACACACACACACAGATACACAGGCAGACTCACATTAGATATGGAAATGAGTGGATCCTTGATTTTGTAATAATTTTCATATTTAGTTGGCAGTCATTTTCAGAGCTTATGTTGCCTTATGATGTATAGTTTTATTTTTATAAACAGGTGATATCCTTCAGTAATTATTTATCCTGGATTTACCATTACATCTTTAAAAAATGTCAGTGAATGATATTTAAAGAGTCACCATTTTAAAATGAACTGGAGTATAAAATTTAGTAATTTGCAAACAAAAATGTAAAGGTTTAATAGTCATAGTCATTAACATTTTAAACAGAAAACATAAGAAGATGCTATTTCATTTCATTTAGAGTTAGTTCTATAGTAGGGAATTAAATGTGTTGTTTTACAGGATTTTTTTTCTAGTCCCATATATATTGGCACTATTTTTCATTCAGTAGTTTAATTGCTCATTACCTAGAGAAATAAAGAAAACTTGTGTTATTAGCCACACTATTTTACAGATGAGGAACAGAAAGCTAAACCATTAAGTGTCAGATGCATGGAGTGCACCTACATTAGCCCAAGTATACTTGGATGTGATGCTCTCAGTATTTCTCAGCCACTCACTCCCACCATCATGTGCGATGCCTTGACACTGGCACTGATTTTTCTGGGCTTTGTCCTCCACAGTGACTCACTCTTCTCTGTCAAAACATACTCAGAGAGTGATAAGTTCACCCCAACAGGCTGAGCAGTACTAATTTAGTGCTAACCGCGGAATGTAGGGCGTTCTTATCACAAAGTGTAGTGTGTTCTCCTTGGGATCACAGTTCCCTCATAAAAGTTCTTGCCATCAATTTTATTCTTCCCCAAACTGATGAAAGTTTATTTTTCTCTTTTTTCCTCATTCTTTCTTTGCTATAGTTTATTCATGACCTATTATACACTCTAAGTAATGACATTTTTCAGAGAGGTTGTTGTGCACATAACATCACAACACACTGACGAGCTCAGGAGGAAAAAAGTGATCCCTCACCCTTCCTATCACGTCCTCTTCCCTCTGCTTCCACTGTTCTAGCACATCAACCTTCAGCAATGGTTGATGGCTAAGACACTGTGTCTTGGGTTCTGTATGGATATAGACTGAGAATATTGCCCTCATTACACACTATTTAGACATAATGTTCTTAGCCCATGGGACCTCCCGGACACACCATAGCTACATCAATCTAGCTGATGTCTCTGTTAACATCTGTTGTATAGTACTCATTGACAGCATTCAATGAAAGCACAGAACAATTAGCAGTTTGAATGCTTGCATGTTTGGTGGAATTTCAGCCATATCCTTTATTTCCATGACTTATTTCCCACTGCTAGGGGAGATAATTGCTGAAAAAGTATTCAAATAAATTTCCAGGAAGGAGCCAAAGGCAAATACAAGTCCCTAGTGCTGGATGACAAGGTATGTGCTAGAACGTGATGCTGTAGCTCTGTGTAGCTTCAGATGGATCGTGAAGGCCTTCAGGAATAGTATGCATAAAAATTTACTTCTCCCACCTTTATGACTAAGACATTGTTCAACCAAATTCTGGTCTTTAAATGGGTGAGATATTTGATATTTCCAACTTTTATGTATGTTGTTTGAGTTCATTTTAAAAATTGTGACCTTCTGGACTGTGTACCACTATTTCTGAGAGAATATTTAATTTTTATATATATTTTTGAAAGTCTTACCTGGACCTGGATTTGGGTCTTCTTACAGTCTCTTGCTGGCTGCTGTAGCTAAGCACATGGGGAGTTTTGCAGGCCTGTGGAAAGTTAGAGGAAAATGGGCTCCAACTTATTTGGTAGCTCATTCTTTGTTCCTTCATCTGATCCTGATTATTCTGTCATTTGAAGGTTTTTGGGTTTTCTATATGACCCAAGTTTTCATATTATTTTAAGATCATGAGTAATAAGAATAGAATGTTATATGCTTGCTTAATATTTATTTAGAGAAGTCATCAGTTATTCCATTCCCCAACCAGGAGTGATGACTTTATTTTTATTTTCTTACAGTGGTATCTCTATGCTCAAAAAGCCATAATATTACATTTCAGTATAGCAGACTATATGGTGATTTACTATGTATTCCAAAATTCTGACTAGAAATCCTACTATATATGTAATATATACATCCTTTCATGTATATATATATATATGTGTGTCTATTTGTATATATATACATACACATATACATATATTTGTATACACACACACACACACATATATATATACATATATATATATATATATATAGAGAGAGAGAGAGAGAAAATTTATAGCTTATCCTAGGAAAGAGCAGAAACACAATATAATATGCTATAATATGCATTGCTAGGTATTATTATGATCACTCTTACATTTTACAGTATCACAATGACAACACCATAAGTAATTTAGATTCACTGTGTAACACTTGTTTTGTGGTTGAATGTACCTTTATCATTCCAAAGACAACACTACATTCACTAGATTATTTTACCTCCAGTTTGAAGCAAATTAGAAATAATTATTCCTAGGAAAAACTAACTTTTTTGTTTTTAAAATTCAAGTAATCTTAACATAATACATACAGACATTATGTATTTTTATCTTGTCATTTTTATTAAAAAGCCATTGTTTTAAAGACTTATAAATTTCACAATTATCAGCCCCACAAAAATTTGATAATTCTGAAAATACATGAAGCAAGTAAGATATTTTTGAACAAAAATATCATTTTTAAATCTCCTTAAATAAAACCTTTAATTCAATTTGAACTATATTGACTCATGTAAAATAGAACTCATAAGAAGTGTTGCTGGCCCACTGTAATAGCAATAAAAAAGACTAAAACACTGGGCATGATGGTCCACCCCTTTAATCCCAGCACTCATGAAGCAGAGATAGGAGGATTGCCATGAGTTCAAGGCTACCCTGAGACTACACAGTGAATTCCAGGTCAACTTGGGCTAGAGTGAGACCCTACCTTGAAAAGAAAATGGTTAAAGGCATAAGATAATTAGTGTCAACATGAAATGGTCAATATAAACATGGCAGGAGAATTTTAAAAATAAAGTTGTACATATAAACATTGATAATAACAATTAGAAAGAGAAAGTTCAATACAAAACAAAAATGATAGAGATGCTTTCTGTGCCAGAAATAATCACATTTACACTCTCTTAATGAAGTTCTGCAGCCAAAGAAGATGGCATTTACACACTTTCAATGAAGATCATTTAGTTGTCATTTCAACTTACAACTGAACTTAACTTTATTTTGTTTGGAAAATTATGTTCAGTAAAGTTTTCTTCAACCATTTTGTGCCCACAGCACACAAGTACACTTGTCAATCATAACTAAAATACAGGATGATAAAACCAGCTTTGTGTGTTTGTATGCATTAAAATTAAGTAGTTAACCAACACCCAAGAAATGGACTCCCTGCTGTACATTTGCCCATGTTCCAGACAATGTGTCTTTGCATGTCTGCTTCCACAGTGACTGGGGATGCCCTGCAACTTTAGGCTTTCCATTGCTCTCAATTTCATTATAACTAATGTGAAAAACAAGCATGGAAAAACTGGAGGGTTATTGTATAGTGTTATTGTGGACTGTAAAAGAATGTTTCAAAATCATGGTTCTGGGCTGGAGAGATGGCTTAGTAGTTTAGGAGCTTGCCTGCAAAGCCTAAGGACCCATGTTTGACTCTCCAGATCCCACATAAGCCAGATGCATAAAGTGATGCAAGCATTTCAAGGTGGCCCATGTACACTAGGTGGCGTACTCGTCTGGATTTCAATCGCAGTGGTTGGTGGTCCTGGCATACCAACTCTGTCTCTCTTTCTCTCATAAAAAAATTAAAAAAATATGGTTCCTTGAATTGAGTGTAAAACTTACATGAGAGCAGGAAATATACAGAATGTGTGCTTCATCTGTGTATGTGTATGCATGTGTGTGTGAAATATGACTCAAAACCCATCATGGATTCTTTCACCTAAAATATACTCATATGTTGTGTTTGTAGAAAAGAAAGATAATGTTGGAAATAATATGAAATTCATGCAGATGCAGTTCAAAAGATTTTATGAAATTATTATGAAGAGTAAAGAATTTTTAGTCCTTTAATCTTTGATTTATTAAATATCAATTACATTCCTGTGCTGGACAAATTTTTCATGAAATGAGATTATTAAGGGGTTTATATAGTCACTTATTGCTAATTATTTTATATATAATATATAGTAATTTATCCTATCTATCAAGAACATAGACCTTAGTGAAATATTTGTTCATATGCCCACTGGCCACCTGTAGAGGACCTCTAACCAACAACCTTAAGTTAAAATATATAACGAATCAATTATCTTTCTCATACTCATTCATTGATGCTCTTTGTAACTTCTCTGCTGATAATTTCTTACAGGGTCTCTTCATTCTCCCCTTGTGCCATTTCTTTATGGCAAGTTCGATGTTAACTCTAGGATGACATTGTATTTGAATTCAAATATGTCCCTTTCTCTTTATTTCTTTATGGCAAGTTCGATGTTAACTCTAGGACGACATTGTATTTGAATTCAAATATGCCCCTTTCTCTTTATTTCATGTCTGGGTAACTCAGGTCCTCATGACTTCTCATCTCTATTATCACACACTTCTCTGTGCCTCAGGTTCACTCTTTCTGTATCCATTCTCACCACAGACACTCTCATGCTATTTACAAAATTATTCCATCAGTTCACTTCCCTCCTGCAAGCACTTGCTCCTTATTCCTTTTGAATTAAATCTAAATTATTTTCATGGAATAAAAGGACATTTGAGATGAGTACTCATTCATATCTTAAATATATATATATATTAAATATATATATTGGTTTTTCAAGGTAGGGTTTCACTCTAGCCCAGGCTGACCTGGAATTCACTATGTAATCTCAGGGTGGCCTCGAACTCATGGTAATCCTCCCACCTCTGCCTCCTGAGTGCTGGGATTAAATGTGTGCACCACCACGCCTGGCTCACAATAAAATTTTTTTTTCAGTTATAAGTATCTTATAAATCAAATGCTTACCATATTTTTTGTAATGATGAGAATTTTGCAATATTTCTCTGTATTTATTAAAATGATCATTATTATGTCCTTGTGATGAACAATAGTAATTTAGTTTTAAATTTTAAAGAAATTTTTCATGAAAGCAATTCAACTTTATGCTAGTGGATGATTTGGATTTTTCATAGCACACTTTTTGTGTTTGTTTTTATTTTTGTTTTGTTTTTCAAAGTAGGGTCTCACTCAGTCTGACCTGGAATTCACTGTGTCATTTCAGACCTTGAAATCACAACAGTCCTTGAGCCTCTGCTTTCCTAGTGCTGGGATCAAAGGTGTATGCCACCATTCCGCTTACATGTATTTTACGTGCAGTGTGAGAATGTGTGCATGTATTTGTGGAGTATACATGTGTGTTTACATATGTGCACCCCAATTTGGAAAGATGTGTGGAGGCCAAAGGAGGATATCTGTGTTCATTTCTATTACTTTTCCTTCTTATTTCCTTAAGAAAGCCTCTCTCTCTTTCTCTCTCTTGTTCACCACTTTTTAGTTCACACTGACTGACCAGTGAACTTCTGTCTCCACTCCTTTTCAGTGATGGTGTTGCAGGCATGTGTAACCACAGCCAGCTTTCTTTATGGATTTTTGGGGTTAGAACCAGTTACTGATGTTTATGCAGCTCGTACTCCTACCCACTAAGCTCTCCAGTTCTACATTGTGTGTGTGAGTGTGTGTGTGTGTGTGTGTGTGTGTGTGTGTGTGTGTGTGTATACATTTCAATTTTAAGTACACATATGTATACAAAAATATTACATATTATAGGTTTTCATCTCAGTTAATAATTAAAAGGGAAATACAATAATACAATCTTGGACTTGATATGTACTTTAGTAAACAGATTGACTACTGTGAATTTAGAAACTGTAACCCTGCTTCAATTCACATATTGAAATTGTATCTTTCATGGGATGACATTTGTTCTGGAGGTTCTGGAGTTAATTAGGTAACAAGGGCAGAGCCATCATGAGTGGAATCAATGCCTATTAAAAGAGTCTCCAAAGTGCTCGAGTGCCTAATCTGCTATGTGAATACAGTGCAGAGCCCACCAGCTATGAACCAGGAAGAAGCGCATCCCAACTGAACAGAATTTGCTAGACATTCTTGTCTCCAAAACTGAGGGAATTATATTTCTTTATTCAGAAGCAACCAGTTTATGAACAAACTAAAACTCCAGAAACACACTGCTTTCCCTGCTAGTTAATGCTTCCAACAATTGGAAACGCTCTTCTGATTCTTCTGACAGCATAGCAGAACATTTTCAGCTTTACAAACTGAAACAGACTCTTTGAAGCAGCCTGCACCTCATGCCTTTTACAGGACATACAAGGCTGACCTCCTCCATTTTCCACCTTAAGACAGTTTTGAAGTTCCAGTACAATTTCAAAGCACCTTCTTAGGCCTTGTCTAGCATCTTTGCTATTTGAGATTTAATTTATCACACTCCATTTAAACTTTATTTTAATGGAACCATAGTACATATGTACAGACTCATTATGAGTCTATGGGCATAACACCCTGAAAGTACCCGATCTCATCAGCATCATTATACTATATATTCAGTCATTAGCATTATATTGGATATCAGGTAAGTTGTTATTTATGGTTGCTAGGGTATACAATTGGACCCTTAGTTTGAGAGTCTATTACATGTGAATTTTAAATTCCCTAAGAGTCACTGTGCAAATTCTAATAAGTTCTTTTGATGTTTCCATTATCTTTCTTATTCCAATTATTATTACTGTGAAATGAATTATTTCCAAATTTAGTGGCTTACAGAAATTACATTGTGTTTCTGGATTCTGAAGGTTGGAAAATCATAAAAGCTAAAGTAGGATAGCTTGATATTACCTCACTGCACCTTTATTTTTTTATTAATTTTTTAAAATTAGTTTTGTATTCAGCAAATACAGGCAGTTTGGTACCATTATTAGGCTCATCCATGACCTACCCCCTTCCCATTGGCCCCTCCTTGTTAAGGTATATGGGTCATGCATTGTGGAGTTAGCCCACAGTTGTGGGTAAGATAAATGTCGCTGCATATCATGACCCAACATGTGGTACTGACATTTTTTCCACCCCCTCTTGCGCAAAATTTCCCTGACCAATGTTGGGTTTATTTTTGGCCTGATTCAGTGATGAGGTGTTGGAGGCCTCTGAGGCTCTGGCTCTCTGATTTGGTAGGAGTTGATTTTTCTCTGTGTTGGTCTCCTTCTCCTTTGTGCTGGTATCTGGTTCATCAGGAAAACAGCACCCTTGCTTGTTTTGCCAATTTTCCTGAGTTTCAGCCAGGGCCCTTTTGAGGTATGATGGGGTGGCTCTCTCCTTAGAATCTACATCTATCTGAAAAAGAGAAGCATATTCTCCAATGGAGAGTAAGTTAACACCAGGACAAATGAGATAATCCTTACTATTTTTATAGAGAATTTAATAGGTGTAGGCCCTCTTGTAGCCCATGATTGATAGTAGCTTGATATTGGACAGTGGGCTTATGTTTGGATATGGTTCTGACTTGTTTCCCAGCTCAAGCTATGGGTGCCATACCACTGAGGGGATCAGTTAGCCAAATCAAGAGCAGTTGGTTCCCCACCATGGATGTGTGCCACTATTGCACTTGTGTGGGCATTGAAACAGGTTATTTGCTGCTAAGTAGGTTAGACCATGAGTTGCTTGGACATATATCGGTCATTTGCCCCCAGTCGCCCATGTAGGACCTTCTGGCACTAGATGCACTGATAGTCTGGGGACTGACTCTCTTCTAGCTTCCAGCCATGCCATTCCATTTTATGTGTCAACTGCATATGGTGTCTTCAGCAGTAGGGTCTCACCACTAACCTTTGGTGGGTCATCAAGTAGTCTGATAGAAATCTGTCTGTCTTTTAGGAAACCTTGTTGGTATCTCTGATCGAACGCTCATTGTGGATGATAGCCCCATGCTGGTACTGGTAGTTACAGGTCAGTGCCCACTAAGAAAATGAAGAAAAAGATAGCTAATATACAAGAGTTAGAGAGAAGAGAGAGAGAGAGAGAGAGAGAGAGAGAGAGAGAGAGAGAGAGAGAGGATGTAGAAGATTAAGGTTAGCCTTGATCCTACCGTCTCCAGTGTCTTGTGGTTCAGGAGTTCTCTGTAAGGGTCTGGTGAAGGTTCAGCCACTTGGTCTGCCGTTTAGGAAGTAGAATTTTATGGCACCATTGCTGTTTGGGTCTAGATTTGTGTTTCCCACCCCTTCCCTTGCTCTACCGTCCCTCCCCATCCATCCTAGTGTCTAGTCCATGAGATGCTTGCTGTGTATGTAAGGCATCTTGGGTAGATTCAGGTTAAGTGCTGTAGATGAGTGAAACTATGTGGCGATTTTTGTTCTGTGATTGGGTAAGTTCACTGAGAATGATCTGTTCCAGATACAACCATTTTACCTCAAATTTCATTGTGTCATTTTTTTCTTACTGCGGTATAGAACGGCATTGTGTAGATATACCACATGTGAGTTATCCATTCTTCTAGTGATGGACATCTGGGTTGATTCTAGCTCTTAGCTATTACGAATTGAGCTGCTATAAAGATAGTTGAGCAAATCTCTCTGGCCTATGGTTTGAAGGTTTTAGGGTAGATGCCCAGTAAGGGTATAACTGGGTCTGTTGGTATCTCTATACTCAGCTTTTTCAGGAGTCTCCATATTGCTTTCCAAAGTGGTTGTACCATCCTGTATTCCCACCAACAGTGGATGAGTGTTCCTACTTCTCCACATCCTCACCAGCCATGGGCTGCTGAGAAGAATGTGTAGTCTGTGGATTTGGGATGGAAAGTTCTGTTCTGCTTGGATGATCTAATGGTGTATTGAAGTCCTCAGCTATGATGGTGTTGGTGGTTATTTCTGTTTTATTGTCAAGTAGGTTTTGTTTTATGAACTGTGGTACCCCTGTGTTTGGTGCATACAGATGTATGATTGTAACATCCTCTTGAGGGATCCTTGATAAGTAGGAAGTGGCCTTCTTTGTCTTTTTGATTATTTTTGGTTTCAAGTCTATTTTTATCACATGTTAATATAGCTATACCTTCTTGTTTCTTATTCCCAGTTGCTTGGAATATTGTTTTCCAGCCTTTCACCCTGAGGAGGTGTCTGTCTTTAGTGGTGAGGTGGGTTTCTTGAAGGCAACAGATTGAGGGGTCTACTTTTTTGATGCATTGTTAGCTTGTGTCTCTTTATGGGTGAATTAAGGCCATTAATATTTCAGGTAATGACTGTGGGATTTGATTTGATCTCTGCCATATTGTGATGGTAGATGTGTGTTGTTGTTTTCATGGACTTTGAAGTTTTTTGTGCCTATTCTGAGTTTGTTTATTGTGATCTGCTTCTTGTAGGCATTTGAGTTTGATTATTTGTTTCTTCTCAATGAAGAATTTCTTGCAATATTCTCTGTAGGTTTAGTTTTGTGTTCATATAATTGTAAAGCTGAGTTTTGTCATGGAATGTTTTTCACAATCTATTATGAGGGATTCTTTTGCTGGGTAGAGTAGTTTGGGTTGGAAGCCATAGGTTTTTAGACTTTGCAGTGTTTCTTTCCAGGCCCTTCTAGCTTTCAGGGTTTCCATTGAGAAGTCTGAAGTAATTCTGATGGAGTTACCTTTGAAAGTGGTGTGCTGTTTTTCCCTAGCTGATTCTAGGATTTTCTCTTTGGTGTCAATGTTTAGAGACTTAATGACAATATGTCTTGGAGAGTTTCTCCTTTGGTCTAGTCTGTTTAGAGTTCTGTTGGCTTTTTGTATCTTGATGGGCCTTTCTTTTAAGAGACTGGGGAAGTTTTCTTCAATTATTTTGTTAAATAAATTCACTATGCCTTTGGTCTGAATTTCTTCTCCTTCTGGTATTCCAAATGATTCTGATATTAGGACATTTAAGTGTATCCCACAGTTTCCTCATGTTCTGTTCACAGGAACTTTTGAACTTACTGAAACTTTTGAACTCTCTGTTTCTTCCATCTTGTCTTCCAAATAAGATTTTCTATCCTCCACTTGGCTGACTCTATTCTTGAGAGCTTCTAGAGAGTTTTGAACTTGTTCAATTATATTTGCATTTTCTACTGCTTTTCTATGTATAATTTCCATCCCTCTGTCTAGCTCCCTTTTCACATCATTTTCTGATTTTCTTTATGATTCTCAGAATTCATCCTTGCCTTTATGTCTTTATTTAGCATGGCCAGCTGATTCTTAAAGTCTTCTTTTTTTACACTCTCACTCAAATCTCTTAATGCTCTTTGAACTCCTTCAAATTTCTTATCTATTAATTCAAGTTTAGTGATGGCAGCATCCACATGATTATCAGTCCTTTGTTGCTTTCCTGCAAGTTCTACCAGTAGGTTGATCAGAGTTGCATTTCTCATAGCTTCAACTTGATGTTCTGTTCCTAATGACTCTTCTAAGTTTTGGTTAGATGTATTCATTGTAGGACTGGGTGGTCTAACTGGATTTTCTTGCATTTGATTTTTCATGTTATTTCTTTTGTGCTGTAGTCTGCTCATGACAGTGTATGGGCACATAGGTGGGTGCATCAGCCTGGGCTCCAGCGCAATGGGAATTTGAGGCAGCCTGGGGCAGTTGCCAAGCAGCCTGGGCTTTGGCTTTCATTTGCCAAAGCCATTTATCTACTGCCTTGCAGGGGCACCAAAGTTGCCTGGATTCTCAAGCGGTAATGTGTCAAAGCTGCCTGTATTTGAGCTAGGAGGGACACTGAGGTACCAAGCACTGAAGCAGCCCACACACTGGATGGGAACACTGGGATCCGGAAGCAGTCTGCGCTCCCCTGCCACAGGACAATGGCCTATGGCCAGTGCGGCAGACAGGTAGGAGATGGCACCTGAGCTGGCACAAGTGAGAGACACAGTCTGAGCTTGGGTGGCAGTTGCTGTGGGACTGGGCTCCCTGAACATGCAGTGGCAGGAGGAGTAAGTGAGCAAGTGGACAGAGCAGTCTAAACTTCCACACGCAGGGATCGATCTGCACGCAGCTGCGCGGTGGATAAGGGGAGGGGTGGGCTACCTGTTCCTGAGGGAATCAGGGATTCCCTGTTTTTGCCAGGAGTTTCTGAACACACGGTGGCCAGAGCAGTAAATGGGTGAGTGTGCGGAGCAATCTAAGCTTCCTCACACAGCGATCCATCAGCATACAGTGGCAGCGGTGGTAGACATAGCCGCTATTTGGGGGAAGGGGTGGGCTACCTGGCCGTGAGGGGATCTGCAATTCTGTGCTTCCCCTCCCCCTCTATACCCTCCCACTGACAATCTATTGGAGATTGCTCTCTCCTAAAAGACCCAGTGAACCCTTAATATCTTGCCTTTCTTTCCCCAGGATTTGCAGCACATCTAGGTTGCCATCTTGGCCGGAAGTCCCCTCAGTGTATCTTTGAAGATTTGCCCACTCACATTTCTTGAACCTAAGTGTGGAGAATTCTTAATTACAGACAATGAATTGCAGTACCTTCAGATTTGGTTTGACTTCTTCAAAACATGTGGCCTGGGGTGCTGTGAGATTCAGGTACAAGTGGTTGAGTAAATTAAGGTAGAAATTTCACAACCTTTTCTGATGGAAGTTCAGAGGCATGAAACATAATTTCTACCTTTTATATGTCTTACAAAAAGACATGGGCTGGAGAAGAAGGCTTAGTGCTTAATGCATTTGTCTTCAAAGCCAAAGGATCCTGATTTGATTACCCAGGTCCCACATAAGCCAGATGCACAAAGTGGTGCATGCATCTGGAATTCATTTTCAGTGGCTGGAGGCCCTGGTGCACCCATTCACTCTCTCTCTCTCTCTCCCTCCCTCTCAAATAAACACATTAAATATATTTAAAATAAGAAATATATTTGCATAATGGAACTTAGAAAAAATAATTAACATTCTGTTGTTTCTCTGCATAATGGTTTATATATCTATTGATTAGTCACTTTCCAGGTGTGGATGTCATCTAGTATACAACACAGTTTGAATAGTCTTTCCTTATATAGTTTTATGTTCCATGTTTCCGTTACCTATAGTCAGTGACAGTTCAAAATACTATGTGGAAAATTCCAAAACTAAGTAATTCATAAATTTTAAGCTGTGCACTGTTCTCAAATGCTTGAGAAACATTACCCCATCCTTCTTTGTCACACCCATGCTGTGTACTGGCCTGACTCATTAGTCACTTGGTATCTCTTTATCACCATAGTCGGTTGTGGTGCCACAGTGCTTGTTTAGGAGAGATCCTTGTTTCATTTGACATTTTCTCTACAGCATAAAAAGGAGTAGTGGTGGCAATTTTAAACAGTCTATCAATATATTTGTTCTATTTTATCATTATGGTGATCAATTTTTAAATTGAACTTAATCATAGGTGTGCATGTCTAAGAATGGATATAGCATTTATATCTTTATCCACAATCTCAAGCAGACCTAGGGTGTCTTGAAGAACTACAGTAATAGCCTTTTTTTTTTTTTGGACAAAGCAAAAATCTTCACTAAGGGATAAAATGGAAAGGTAAAGGTATAAGTGAGATAATTCAGAATCCTAGGTAGTCTCGGGGTGGTCTTGAACTCATGGTGATCCTCTGCCTCCAAGTGCTCACAATAAAGGCATGCTCCACCTCGCCCGGCAATTGCATCTCATTCTTAGAAGAATCCTCAGTAATAGAAGCAAGAACATGACAGGAGAGGCCTGATGTCTAAAGATTTCTGTCAGGTACACTTGGTGCCATGGAAACAATGCCAAAGGAAATATCAGCATCAGGACTCATATTGATTTCATTGTGAAATGTACATTTTTCAAAAGCTAGAGAAAAGTTTGTGTTATTACTCATCTTTCTTTTTAAAAATAAGCTTGTACAAAAATGAATAATTTTCCTCAAACCATACATCTTTAAAATACTACAATTTTTTTTGTGGTTAATAATGATTTTTTTCTTTTTGTTTTTACAATTGTTTATTTATTATTTGCATGGGCATGTGTGTGTGTGTATGTACTCACGTGTGCATATGTGCATAAATGCATAGCATGCACATAGCTGGACCTCTTACAACCACTGTAAAGGCACATAAGATGCATATGCCAGGTTTTGCATGCAGTTTGAGAACTGATCACCAGCTGGCCGGCTTTGCAAGCAAGTTCTTTCAACCACTGAGCCACCATCTCAGCCTCATACATTTTATGTGTTTTTATATTACATTCTGAGTGCTGACGCTTGAATACTTTGCTTTCTTTTAAATGTGAGTAACTTATACTGCCAATTATAAACAGTCCCTCAGGAATACTATTATTTATAAGATTAATGTTTTTCAGCCAGATTCATCAAAGGGTATTATCCTTCATAATTGCATATCTTTAAGGCCCTTAATTACTTCCTATTACTAGGGCAAATGGAAGTTCAACTGATAGAATGAAAGCTGGGTCAATTTTACATTATGACCTTGTACTGTATTATCTATGCCATGAAAGGGAGTGCAAAGGTCAAGACAACTTCTTGCATGTGTGAGTCCAAGAAAAAAAAAAAATCATCTCCAGCATGTAAAGGTGATAGATAGATGCCACTATTCTCATCTTTATCCCTAAAAAACATGAAAATGGAACTTCAAGTCTATTCCTGTCTTTAGACTGAAGTATTTCAGTTTGTAAGGCAAACTATGAATGTATCATGTGTGATTGGAACATCAGCAGGAGATGAGAACTGAGGCAAGGAATACTTACATGCTCTAAATAATAAAGGTTAACCTTGTCCAGCAAGTCACACTTTACCAAATGTATATTGACAGTGATGAAGAGATTTCTTTAAAAGCTAAAATTAATGGCCCTGGGGTTATAAGCATGTGTGGACATACCCAGCTTTTTACATGGTACTGGAAATCAAATTCACGTGGTCTTAGACTCTCCACAGCACTATCACCAGTTGAGCCATGTTCCCATTCCCCCTAAAATATTTCTTATTTAGACCAAAAATAGACCCACAAGTGAAAAATCATCAAATCATAAAATATATTTTATTCATAAGCCACAAAACAAATGAAATGCTGTTTTAGAGGTCCATGTTTAAGTGCCTAGATAAAATGAAATGCATGTCTCTTCCATGGGAATGTCAGGGTGTTGGCAGTTATAGGCTAATTGGTTGCTTTTACACCCTGATGTCCTCAGAAATGAACCCTTTATTCCTCCATTTATTACCTCACCAACCTTACTGTGTGGATTCATTGATGTGGCTAAATATTGAAATGAAGTCTCCACCATGTGACCCACATTTAAGAAGCAGATTTGAAGGTCTATGGGTACTAACAGAAGAGAATTTATTGCCATTTAAAAAATGTTTCAGGAATATAAAATGTGAGACTCCTACTCCTATCTGTTTTTGATGTAGCTAAACATGATGCTGGACCATCAATGCACAATTATATGCATAGATAGAAACATGAAAAAGGAGAATATAGAAATCCATCTAGAAAGTTTCACCACACCAACTGCTATCCAGAAGCAAGTCACAACTTTCTGCATGTGCTCACATGATCATTACTTATACTCAGTGTTGTTGCTCTTTCTTTCTCTCCCTCTCTCTCTCTCATCTTTTATTCACTCATACACTATATGACTATACTATGGTGACTAATAGAATTTTGTTGTGCAAGTCTGAGAATTGGTCTTTCTCCATTCTCCAGTAAAATAGCCAGTAGCTCTATATGCTATTTAAAAAATTGAAATGGCCTGTCTGACACCAAAGTTCTGAAACTTTTATGTGGCTTGTTTCTATTTACTTTCATTTTTTATTTCAAGAGCTGTAATATGACTAGAAGCTACCATATTAAAATTCTCCTGCACATATTATCAGGTTAAATTCACTTCCCAACTCCTAATGGAACACTTAATGATTCATGTGCTTGATGACTTCATGTGAACAAAGTTTATACTAGTACAAAGTACATGTAAAATCTCAGCCAAAAGTATATGTACCCTTTTTATTTTAGATTTCTTGTCAATATTCCATTGTTTCTAGTTTCTTGTCATCCTATATTTCACAATTTGTAAAAGCAGCAAATTAGAAAGAGTCTAAAATGAACTTTTTTGTTAATTGCTATTATTACTTAAAAGTATTTAAGTATTTACTTATCCCAGTAGGCTACTTCATTAAAACAAAAGTCTTGAAACTAGAAATCAAAAATTCTAGAAAATGTGATATAATTTCTGCAACAACTACCAAGTTTTATGTACATTTAAAGCATTGTTAATATCTGTCACGGTCATTGGTAATATTCAATATAAGTTATATTAGCAACTGTTTTTTCTATAGTTTTATGCATGTAATTCTATGTGTGCATATGTTTACATATTTACATCTATATGAGAAGATTGGAGTGACCAGAAATAGACACTGTATAGGGAAGAGACATATGAGTTATTCTGGCTGGCAAGTATATATGAAAGGTGAGGGTATTTCAAGAATAGTAGGAGACTAAATAAAAGTCTAAGCAAAATAAAAAAAAAATATTTCAAATTTAAGACTATAGCCTTTATTCAGAGAAAAAAAAAGCACATAAAATCTTTAGAGAGGAGAAAGATAATTCATCAATACTTATCAACCTGGGTGTTTTCTGATTTATCTACTTGAATTTCATTTCTCCTCACCATATTTTCTTCCAAAACCATCTTACTGTCCACTACAGGTAGACCTGTAAGCTTTGTTCATATTTCTCTTATCGTTCCAAAATTTAGCTCCTGCTAGTAGTGATTTTGCATGTGTACAGGTTGAGCTTCAGGCAGAACTTCAAGAAAAAGCAATTGCTATTTCAATTTATTAAGTTATTGAAAGCAAATTTCTGAGTATGGTACATCTCTGACAAGAAAATTAGAGTTTCAAAAATGGAATTTTCAAAGTAGCACACATTTACACTCATTTAGTTTTCCTTTGGAAAAAGGAACATGTTTTGGGTAACAGAATATAATAGATTTAGATGGTAGAAAAACAAAGAGGCTTCCTATACAGTATTATTTTTTATAGACTGTATTAATATTATTCTTTTTCTCTAAGAAAACATATCATTAAACTTTGTTTGAAATTATTATATAATTATTTAATATATTTTATATCTTGAAAATACAATTTATATGATTAATTCTTTATGTGTAATGAAAGCATTAAATTGAAGAGAAATTATATACACCATTGATTAATCAAGTGTGGATAAACTAACAACAAAGCTAATAATTTCTTGGAACTTTTTAAATATTGAGCTAATTATCATTGTCACAGAAGATGTAGACATACACACACCTATGGTTTTTGCTCAAACTAAAATTTCAGGTGTCTCCTATAAACTTTGGTGTTCTTAATGTTAGGTTCCAAACTGATGGAGATTTGGGAATTAACACTTCTTGGATGCAGTGTATTGTTGGTAGCATTATAGCCAGTTTATGGGTTATTATAGGCAGTTTCCCCTTGCCAGTATTTGGCACATTCTCTTGTTGCTATTTTCCATGTGATGTTGGTCAAGTGGTGATGTACACCTTGTGTTTATGCCATTGTTTCCCCCTGCCATCATGGAGCTTCCCTTCCAGTCTGTATGCCAAAATAAACAGTATTCCCCCCAACCCCACACACACACAAGCTGTTCTTGGTCAGGTGATTTCTTCCAGCAATGCAAACCTGACTGCAACACCCTTAAATTTCTCTTAGGGAAAGAAAGAAAAAGAAATTTTTTTGTGTAATTATCATTTTTCTTAATAAGTGAGGCAAGATAAATATACATTGAAATTCCTTGTGAAGGAGGATAGGAGAAAGGCAGCTTCTTTTCACTCTCAGTTATGTGTTGAGGCTCAAGGAGAGCCAGGAGGTGCCAGGTTTCTCACTCTGGCACCAGAAACTCATGACAAAAATGTCTGTCTGGGATTGGTCCATAGCACCTCTACTATCCAGTCTACCTAGCTGGTCTGAGCCAACCGGGATGACCCTCAGATTCACTCTCCAAACTTCCCAGGCAATCAGGTCTTCCCCTTACATACCTGGAAAAACTGAAGCTTTTCAGCCACTCCCTCCCTCTGCACGCTACCCTCAGTGGGTATGTGTGGACCTCTTCAGTTTTTACTCGGTGGGTGCTGCTGAACACACGTGATTCTGGCCTGCACCCCCAACTTGAGTGGGAGTAGGAGAGCATTTTGTTTCCTTATCTAAACTTTTCTGCTTGCCTCTACTTCCTGGTTTGGGTTACCTTCTCACGTTAATCACATGTATGTTCTTTGTCTGGTCTCCTAATCTACCATGTGAGTGCTGTTACCAACTACTGTGTACTTGCTCTAAACTCAGGGTATCCATGAGTGTAGCCCTCTTCATCACTCATTTCTCTTCTGAATCTTTTCATTTCTTCTTTGATATCTGTTCTTCCTTTTTGTTTTCCAATGAGCCTCATTGTTTGTCCTTTTAACTCCCCTAAATACATAAAAACATATGGTATATGCCATGTAAGCTCCTCCTAGGTCTCCCTACATAACTCTTAGATTCTACTTTTTACAGTCTACAGTCTTATCCTAATTTCTCTATAAAAGCCCAGTCTCTCTCAAGTTTACATGCTTACAGCTTTACCCTACTTTCTCTTTAAAAGCCTCATTTTCTTTCAAGTTCATGTGCTTACAGTTTTGCCCTAATTTCTCTTTAAAGGCCTCAATTTCCCTCAAGCCTATATGCTTGTGGCTGTATTCAAATTTTTCCCCAAAGGACCTTAATTTCTCTTTTGTTTTGATACTTTCCTTTTCCTGGAAAGCACATGGTAGATACCATGTGTGCATTTTCTGAGCCTCTCTGCATACACATTTGAGTGCCACTTTCCACATTTTTACAACTCTGTTCCAGTCCTTTTCTAAAGACCTCAATTTCTCTTAAGTGAACCTTATAAACTATACAATGTTTTCACATGACAACATGTTTCCTAATTGTCACAACTTGTGATTTACCTCTAAATCAACTTAATAATTTATGATTTATCATTCTTGAGTTTGTCTTTATTAATTCCTTATTAAAGGTAGGCAGAACCCAAAACTGGGTGTTCATAAGTTCTGGGAACCCCTTCTTGAATACCCAAATCCTGCATCACCTGAAAGAAAGAAGCTTTCCCTGGAGATAACCACATCTAGAAACAATCAGTTTAGATATGTAAAACTTTAAAGATCCTAAAAGGGAACTTCCAAGTAAGATGGCTACTTAAAAGTCAGGGAAAACCAACCTAGGGAGGGATTTAAGCAAAACCATAGCAAAATACACTTTTCTCCAGAAAAGTGAAGGTGTATATGTTTTTATCAGCCACAGTAGAGAAACAGGAGAGACCAAGATCTACCAGAATAGAGGAAACTGGCCAGAGTCCCACCAAGGTGCTTGTGGCTCTGATCCGTGCAGATCCACACCAGCCAGGCTTGGCGCTGAGCTGTACTAGCAGAGACCAAACAAGGGGATTTTTCAACCTCATCAGCATCCTTGAAATGTTAAGATCCTTGAAGGAGAGACAGCATAGACCAGATGAATGGGATACAGCTGGGACCAGCTGAGGAATTCCAATGCAACTCTAGGCTTCCTACATTCTCCTACCCCTCAGCTGTCAGAACCACGAACCTTTACAGCCCCTGGTGGCAAGGCATCCAACACAGCTGGTCAGAACACAAGCTTCACTGGACAACACAGAGGGATCCAGGTGCACTTAGCATTGGTGAAATTGGAAGCAAAAAGTAAACAGAGAGACATTTGGATTAAATGATGTCATGGAACAAATGGACCTAGTAAATATCTACAGAACATTCCATCCAAATGCTGTAGAGTATACATTTTTCTCAGCAGTACATGGAATATTCTCCAGAATAGGACATATATTTAGATACAAAGCATACCTTAATAAATACAGGAAAATTGAAACAATCCCTTGTACTCTAACAATCCCTTGTACTCTATCTGACCACACTGAGATCAAACTATGAATCAGCAACAAGAAAACTACAGACCATACAGAAATTGATGGAGACTAAACACTGCACTATTGAATGATAAATGTATCATTGAAGAAATCAAAAAAGTTAATAAACTAATAGAATCAAGTGATGATGAGAATACAATGTAATAAAACCTTTGGGACACAATGAAGGCATTCCTGAGGGAAATGTATAGCTCTATATACATATATTAAGAAATTAGAGAGTCCATAAGAAAGCAATTTAATGCTTCATCTAAGACCTTAGAAAAAGAAGTACAAGGCAAACCAAATGTAAGTAGACAGGAAGAAATAATAAAGATTAGGGCAGATATTACTGAAATAGAAGCAAACAAACAAACAAACAAAACCAAAAACAAACAAAAACAAAGAACCAATGAAACAAAGAACTGGTTCTTTGAAAGTATAAACAAGATTGATAAACCCTTAGTAAATCTGACCAAAAAAAAAAAAAAAAATCAAGAAGAGACAGAAATTAATAAAATTAAAGGTGAAAAAGGCACCATTAAAACAGATACCAAAGAAATTCAGAGAATCATAGGGACACACTATAAGTATGTATGTGCCTCTACATTTAAAAATCTGAAAGAAATGGATGATTTCCTTGATTCATATGACCTACCAAAATTAAATAAGGATTAGATGAATCATTTAAGTAGATCTGGAAAAAGTACAAAGATCAAAACATTTATAAAAAGCCTTCCAACTAAAAAAAGTACAGGTCCAGATGATTCACTGGTGACTTTTACCAGACTTTCACGGAAGAACTAACACTAATACTTCTTCTCCAAATTTTCCATAAAATAGACAAGGAAGGAATCCTACTGAATTCCTTCTATTAAGCAAGAGTCATCCTGATACCAAAACCAAAGACAGTACAAAAAAAAAGAAAAAGAAAAAAGAAAAACAATTACAGACCAATACCCCTCATGAAGATAGATGCAAAAATTCTGAACAAAATATTGACAAACAGAAAACAAGAATATATTAGAAATATTAATCACCCTGATTAAGAAGGCTTTATCCCTGAGATACAGAGGTGGATCAACATATGCAAACTGATAAATGTAATACACTAAATGAATGGACTGAAGGACAAAAATCACATGATTCAGAAAAGGCATTTGAAAAAATCCAAAATCCCTTCATGGTAAAAGTCCTCCAGAAACTGGGAATAGAAGGAACATATCTCAACATAATAAAAGCTATTATGACAAACCTATAGCCATTGTAATACTAAATGGGGAAAAAACTTAAAGCTTTTCCACTAAATTCAGGAATAATAGAAGGGTACCCATTGCCCCACTTTGATTTAATCTAGTACTGGAAGTCTTAGCTGTAACAACAAGGCAAGAGACACAAAAAAGGGATATAGAAGGGATACAAATTGGAAAAGGAAGAGATCAAATAATCATTATTTGCAGATGACATGATTCTATACATAAATGAACCTAAAGATTCTACCAGCAAACATTGTTGATAAACACTGTTAGCAATGTGGCAGGATACAAAATAGACACACATAAATCAGTAGCTTTCCTGTATACTAACAGCAAACATGAGGAGGATGAAATCATTGAATTTCTCCCATTTACAACTGCTCCAAAAGTACCTTGGAATAAACCTAACCAAGGAAGTGAAGGATCGTAACAATGAGAACTTTAAAACACTCAAGTGAGAAACTGCAGAAGATATTAGGAAATAGAAAGCCATCCTATGTTCTTGGATTAGACGAATCAATATTGTGGAAATGTCAAACTTACCAAAAGCAAGCTATACATTTAATGCAATCCCCTTTAAAAATTCAGTGGAATTCTTCATGGATATGCAAAAAACAATTCTAAAACTCATTTGGAAGCACTAAAAACCTCAAATAGCCAAAACAATTTTGAAAAACAAAAATATGGCTGGTGGTATCACCATACCTTAGCTGTATTACAAAGCCATTGTAACAAAAATAGCATGGTACTGGCACAAAGACAGACATGTAGATGAATGGGAGAGAATAGAGGATCCAGATATTAATCCAGGCAGTCACCGATATCTGATTATTGACAAAAATGCCAAACATATTTATTGGAGAACAGATGGCCTCTTCAACAATTAGTGCTTGGAAAACTGGATATCTATATGTAGAAGGATGAAAATAGATCCTCATCTTTGTCCATGCACAGAAATCAAGTCCAAATGAAACAGGAACCTTAATAACAGACCTGAAACACTGAAACTGCTAGAGGAAAAATTAGGGGAATCCCATCAACATATTGGCATAGTTAATGACTTTCTGATTGTAACCTCAATTGCTCAGGAAATAAAACCACTAATCAACTACTGGGATCTCATGAAATTACAATGCTTTTGTATAGCAAAGGATGCTGTGAATAGAGCAAAGAGGCAATCTAAAGAATGGGAGAAAATCTTTGCCAGCTACACATCTGACAGAAAATTGATATCCAGAATATATAAAGAGCTCAAAAAACAAAATAATAAGAAATCAAACAATCCAATAAAAAAATGGGCTATGGAACTAAATAAAGAGTTATCAAAAGAAGAAACACAGATGGCATATAGACATTTAAAAAAGTGTTCTACATCCTTAGCTATCAGGGAAATGCAAATTAAAACTACTTTGAGATTTCATCTCACTCCTGTCAGAATGGCTATCTTCATGAAAACAAATGACAATAAATGTTGACAAGGATTCAGAAAAAGTAGGACCCTTCTACAAGTAGTCTGGTATAGCCATTGTGAAAATCAGTGTGGAGGTTCTTGAGACAGCTAAAAATAGATTTACCATGTGACCCAGCTAGAGCACTCATGGGAATATATCCTAATGACTCTTCTCACTACCTTAGAGATACTTGTACAACTATGTTTATTGCTGCTATATTCCCAATAGCTGGGAAATGGAACCAGCCTAGATGTCCATCTACAGATTAATGGGTAATAAAGATGTGGTACATTTACACATGGAGTTTTATTTAGTGTTAAAGAAAAATAGAATTATAAAACTTGCAGGAAAGTGGATGGATCTGGAAAGCATTATACTCAGTGAGGCAACTGAGGCCCAGAAAGCCAAATGTCACATGTGCTCTCTCACATGTAGATCCTAGTTACAAATGTGTAGATTTGTGTGTGAGCTACAACCATAAATATGCAGCAGAGGCCAGTAAGTTAGAATAAGGGAGGGAGGAGAGGGAAGGACTTAGTAGGATGATATTGTTTATATATAAGTAAAAGAACAGATTTCAGGGAGTGGAGTGGCCTAAGTGAGGCCAGGGAAAGAGTTTGAGAAAAGAAGGGTTTGGGGGCAGGTAATAAAAATTCAAGGTATTCTGAATAAGACATATGAAAACCTACTTTTTTTGGAAGATGGCATGTCCAGAAACCATAGATTGTTACTAGAACATTTTCAGTGCCAGGGATAGGATACCTTCCAGAAAGTTATTTGCCAAGGATATCCCTGTGTCCACCAAAACATTACAGACTATTGCCTAGGCCTTTGGTTTCCCACAAGAAACAGATGGGAAGACCCTATTGCTAAAGACTTCACATGCCTGGGTGGCAAGGTCACTGAGAAATCAAAATGGAGTTTAGCTGAAAACTTCCTCCTTGTAGATCAGCCAAGTGAAAGCTGGAAAAAGCTGTACTACATGTATCACTATGGGAGACAGAATTCACCAGCATTTAAAACAGTGGGTACTGGAATCCTCAAGGTTGACCAGATAGGCCAAATAACTGAAAGAGTGCAATAGTGGCATGTCTGCTCTGGGGTAAACCAACTTCTGTCTAATTGGAGGCCTACTCTTTGGGACAGAATTCATGCCTGGTACTGAGAACCCAATCAAAAGCCTATGGCAGGGGAAGTCATGAGCCTTAAGGGTATAAAGCCTGCTCTTGTCTGCCTAAGTCCATATATTATGCTCACCAAACTGTCCTGGAAGCACTACACTTCATATTCATATATTAATGCTACTCTCACTTTTGGTTAGAGAAGCTTGTCTTTTTAGATGAAAGTGATGACTGGGATGATGCAAAAGTCAACATAGTGCTGAGAAGAAGTGATGGAGTGTCCAGCACTGAAACATGTCTATCATGCCCTCCAAGGCTCATAGTTTATTGAGGAAGAGGTGGTAGAAAGGTGGTGGAAAGACGGTAAGAGCCAAAGGAAGAGTAACACTCCTTACAATGCAACTGTCCAGACTGAAATTGACCTCAATACCCAAGACCTCATAGTGCCTAGCAATACCTTCACAAGACCCTCATAATAGAAGAAAAAGATGATGACAGCAAAATAAAAGAGATACTATTGAACAGAGGGAGGGAATATGATGGAGAGTGAAGTTGTGAAGGGGAAAGTGGAGGAAGGGAGGGAATTATCATGGTTTATTGTTTTTAGTATAGAAATTGTCAATAAAAATTATACATAAAAAGATCCTAAAAGGGAAAAGTAATCTAGATCTTCTCCTAGAAGCAGATTTTAAGAAGGAAATAAACATAGAGGATAGGGGCAGGGACACACAGTGGTCCAGGAAGAGTACTTCTCTACTGGTGTCCAGAGATTGAGATTTTCAAGACTGCTTAATTATTTTGTAAAAGGAAAAACTTTATTTTTTAAATTTAAAAAACATAAACATCTTAATATAATTATAATGCTTTAATTACACTGTAACAGAACCAAAATGTAGTACTTAATTTTGAGGATTAATTATCTAAAGGTATATTACCAAAACCTCATGAAACATTTATTTCACATTAAATCTTTTCCCAGAAAGGAATGTCTTTGCATCTCTGAAGACTGAAACAAAGAGTTCTTTTAAAGAGAAAGAGGAATCAGGGCATTTGTAGGCCTCTGAAATTTAGTTCTCTATGTAGAAATGCAGGGAGAAGTCCCCTGTGACATGCATGGCAAGTATAAAAATAGCTTCGGATGCAGAGAGGCTGCCAAGTGCACTTTCTGGCCAGGAATGAGGGTCTAAGGAGCCTGAGACCATCAGAGTTAAAATATCCAGGGCTCATATAATCAGCTGGGCTTGGCCATGCATACCTACAATCACAGTTCCACTGGGGAGCAGAGATCAGAGAATTCTCAGAGCAAATTCAAATTCCTAAACCAGTCAAGAGGGTCCAACTCAAAACAAGACCAGCCTGAAAAAGAATGGAGCAGGACACCAAAAGTTCCACTGTGGTGCCCACAGACACGTGCCCCTCATGGCAGGTGAGCATATGAGATGCCTCAAGGAAGATTCATTACACACCACACACACACATACACACACACTCACACATGCACACATCTGCCGCATTACAAAACTTTTTTTAAAAAGAGCTAAGATATGTGTTGTTCTAGAAAACATCCCTGCTTCCATTATTGTCATTTTAAAAATAGCATTATCTTAAACTGTGAAGTTGATAAAAAATGTAACTTCTTATTTTAGTTAGTCATTGGTTGTAAACTTGACATGATTTAGAATCACCCTAAAAACAAATATCTGTTATGTCTGGAAGGGATTTTCTAGACTATATTAGTTGAGGTAGGTGGACACATGCTAACTGATGGTTAAACCTCCCATGGGCAGGTTACCTGGCCGGTGTAAAAAGTAGAGAACTAGCTGAGCATCATGCACTCTGATCTGCTTCCTTGCTGTTGGACTGAATGTGTCCATCTAATACTCTGACATGATGAGCTGTAATGTAGTCTGTAAGCACAATTAAACCCTTACTCTCTTTAACTGATTTTTGTCAGGTACTTTTTTTCAGCAACACAAATTTGGCTAATGAATTTCTAAAAGTGGTATATTAATTGACATGAATAATAGGATTGCACTCAGTTAAATGTTGCTGTCATTATTTGAATGTACTGATAACAAGTGTTTAAACAGAGACTATTTTAGAGAGAGAAAGGTGGGGGAGGAAGGGAACAGGTGTACCAGGCCCTCCAGCCACTACAAATGAACTCCAGACATTTGTGCCACCTTGTGCATCTGGCTGATGGGGGTCCTGAGCCATTGAGCTTGGGTCCTTTGGCTTTGAAGGCAAGCACCTTAAATGCTAAACCATCTTTCCAGCCCTAAACAGAGAATTTTTAATGTTCATTTCTAAACATTGTTTTAATTCTTCCTGGAAACTTTTTCCCCCAAGGAAAATGCACTTGAAAATTATTACTAAATACAAGAATCTAATAACTTCAAATGCAGGGTGATATATACTGTCAAACATGCAGTGTTCATAATACACTGTTCCAAAATTTTTGCTTTTTTTGTCAATATCCAAAAACATATTTTAAAATAAATATTTCAAATATTCAAATATTTCCTAAGAAAGATTGATTGAAAAAAAAGGTGAAAATATGTTGCTTTCCATCTTGGGTATTCTGCAAGAATTATCTGTAAATACTACCAAAACAGCAAGCATACTATTACATGGCAATATTGTTAATGGTTATTAAGGAACAGTGTATTTGATTTCTTTCAGAAGGGAAATGTTTCTTGGAAATATTATGAACCATTAAATCACTTAGTTACAAATTCCTTGTGTGTATGGCTAAGTTTTAAATTTTTATTTGGCTTGACTTGGTCAATTGTACAAATGATTCTTTGGAGGGTATTTCAGTGTGATCTAAAGGATAGGCAAATGGGTTCACATTTGAAGTGCTTGACATTATCTATTTTTCTTACTACCACCATGTGTGCTTCTAAAAATGTTAGTACAATGTTAATGACTACAACAGAGAAGCTAGGAACATTACAATTTAGAATCTTATGATTACTATGAGTAAGGATTCAATACCAGGAGTGGGCAGGACACCTGAAAGGCTACAGTTCAGCCAGGACTGATCTCTCATCTAAAGAGTCACTTAAAGTTTGTGCTTCTAAGCTTGAGTGGCCTTATAGAGCATTGAGCTTCTTGTGGACAAGAGCTTGCAACTTCTCAGCAAGCTGGTTTGGAGGCTAGAAGCTTTGGACCATGCCACATTCTTTGCCATGGCCTTTCTTAGGTATACTACATGGTGGACTCCTCTTCAAATCTAGAGAGAATGTCCTCCCAACACAAGCATGGTAATCCTATGTAAAATAAGGATGCATACATAACTTAGTACTTGCTCCTCTACCTTACAGAAGAAACTCACAGGTACCACCCACACTCTGAATAAGGGAATCATATAAGGTTTATGAGAATGGGATATGGGAATAATGGGTAGGTTAAACTCTATGACCCTATGGATTACGGTGTGTTATTAAAATTGAGTTTACAACTTCAACCTTTATAGGCAAATTGTTGCTTGGAGGGGGGTGCATGTTAATGGGAATGGACCTGGATTCCAGCCCAAAGGTATAGAGAAAGAATTTTGAGCTCTGGCCAGGTGTTCTTGTTTGCTTGTTTTTGATATATTCTGGCTGTTATCTATTTGCTTGGATTTTTGAAAAGGAGCCAACTTCTTCCACCATTGATGGGACATCCCCTATATTTGTAAGATGAAATAAACCCATTCCTCCCCTAAACTGTGTCTGGTTAGATGTTAGCTCCCAGCAACATGGAGCTGACTATATCAAGGCCTAAGAGTCATTCAAATAACCAATTTTGAAAATTGACAATGGCAATTCCTGATAAAACTCATTGCCTCCTCTCAAGCATTTTCATAGTCTCATAGTCAGATAATTTTTAGTCCCAAGTGCCAAACACAACTATTGTTACTGCTCCTTAACATTTCCTTAGCCTGGCTAAACTACAGCAGTTGTTGAATGCATCTTATCAATGCTCTCATATAACTTCCTATGGTATTACTTTCTTGCTTCTAAGGCTGAATCATATTAATTGACAGTTAATTTCTGTAACTGTACTACAAGCTCCCTTTTCAGAGAAATAATCTAAAATTTTGCATACATTATCACAAAGCATAGATAATTGGCTTTTATTCCCCTTTGGTGCCTCTTTCATGTAAGGAAGTATTCTACCACAGAGTCATACTCCGAGCCAACAAACAAAGAAAATCAAATCATTGATGTATACATGAGTAATTTGTTAGAGGACTTGATATGAGAGAGGTATCTGGCATTAAGGTGTAGGTTTAATATTCTTCTTAAATTCCAAGTTTGGCTATTCTAAACATATTAAAAATAATATTTTGATCTACTTATCCATATATCCCTGTACCAATGGCACTATTGACACAGGGGTTAGGGCTTCAGGAAAGTACTTGAATCCCCAAACTAGGTTTCTGTCTACTTTTAACCAAAGAATCAAATAAAATAAAACTGAGAATGATAATTATTAAATTATTGTAATTATTGAGGGAAGTACTGAACCAATGGAAATAAAATGAATACTCCTATGTGGTGGTCCTCAAAAAAAAAAAAAAAACATAAAAAGAAACTTAGAGAGGAAAGAAAAAAGAAGTAAAAACAGCTCCTGCCATATATGGACAACAGAAGTAGGAAATAGAGCCCTGGGGGTTTCTATCCCTGGTCTCAGCCCCACTGGACTGAAACAAGGGGCAACTCTTCAGGATATGGAGGTTCACAGGTGGTCAGGCAGCCCAGAGAGGTTTGTTCCTTCACACACAAGTATTTATAACCTTATTGTGGTAGGTTTCACCTTCTAACTCAGGTGAGCTAGAGAGCCAGGTGATTGATCTTGGCTAGAGGCTGCCTCAGGAAGAGGACAGCCATGATGCCAAGTTATGGGGTCTCAGCTTGACCAACAACAATGTCAGGATTCACTTTGAAAGACTTTCTTCCTAGGGAGTGTCTCAGGATGGAAAATCAGGTCTAGGGAATTAGGCAAGAGATATGAAGTCCTATCATTCTTTGATCGCTAACAAGTTCAAATTGTGAGGGCAAACCCTCCTGCATTTTTACTTTCAGGGGCCACCCTAATGGCTAACAAAGCTACCTGACTCCCTGTTACTACTATTATTTACTTTTCTATATTCTAAGGATGATAAAATTTTTACTTCCATATCACTTATTCCCTACTTTTGCAAAAGCCTCTGAAAGTACTGTGTTACTTACCTACTCAGTAACAATATTAAAACCCTAGTCTACCAACTGAATACAAGCCTGTGAATTTGACACAATCTACTGTCATCCATATATGCTTACTATATTGAATTTGCATATGAACCCAGTAACGTAATAGCCTAGAAATTCTAGAAGGGCTATGTGCTTGGATTATAAAATGTAGACAGTAATATTTGATGTACAGGAAAATATATATATAATCGGCAGTGTCATCTACTAGACATCTATTAGGTATTACATATATATTTAGGTATTATATATATATTTATTATCTATTAGGTATTATATATTTTTATTATATATTAATGTATATATTATATATTATATTATATATTATATATTATATTGTGTTATATATGAATATATAATATTATATATGATTTTATATATATTATATATGAAATATATATGAATATATATTATATATATTATATATATTATATATGATTTTAATATTATATATTATATGATTTTTATTAATTAATTATTTTAATCTAATTATATATACTGTAATAATTTCCCTATTGGATGAAGAATCTTAAATTTGAGCATAGCCCCCAGAAAAAATAAATCAAGTCAAGATTGGAAAGATGGCTTAGCAGTTAAGGTACTTACCTGCAAGCTTAAGGACCCAGGTTTGATTCCCCAGAAGCAACATCAGCCAGAAGCACAAGGCGGCACATACATCTGGAGTTTGAAGTTGCTAGAGGCCCTGGTGTGCACATTCTCTCCCTTTCTTTCTTTCTTTCTTTCTTTCTTTCTTTCTTTCTTTCTTCCTTCCTTCCTTCCTTCCTTCCTTCCTTCCTTCCTTCCTTCCTTCCTTCCTTTCTCTCTCTCTTCTCTCTCAAATAAACAAATAAGATAAAATTTTAAAAAAAATTAAAAGAAAACTTTAAAACCTATATTTTCAATTGACAAGCATTTCTTGAAATTTACAAAGACAACAAAGGCCTGACCATTGCTGTGAAAGAATTTATAGTCTAAGCAGACTTGATGACCACTACTTATTGGTAATCTGAGCCACAATAATCTGTAGTTCAAAAACTAAGAGTTATGTAGAAAGAAAAATAGGGGAAAAGTAGAACACTTTATACTACTTCTGTCTCCTGAGTGAGTGCTGGGATTAAAGGCATGTACCACCACGTCTGATTATTATTTGTTTTCTTGATTGTATATCTAATATGGTGTGTGTGTGTGCATGTGTGTGTGGTACATACCTGTGTATGTACCCTTGCAGCATTCCACATACTTGCCTGCAACAAGAGGTTGTTGCCTTTGGTGGCCAGATCAGAATTCTGAGTGTTCTTACTTTGAGCCAGAGTCTCCTCCTGATATCAGAGCTTACTGTTTCTGGTGTCAGTGCAATTCCATGGTCTCTGCTCCCCTTACAGGACTGAGGTTACTGGTATGCATGGCCATACCCAGTTGTTTACATGTGAACTGGAGATGGACAATTTCAGATCCTCTCAGGCCCTTGTGCTTGTGCAGAACATGTGCTTAACCATCTGCCAAGTCCAATGACATGTTTGTTTAAATGAGAAAAGCAAATGCATTTATGGTCTGCCCTTTTAATTCTGAAATAAGCGTTTTCAATAGGTCATCTTTCCCACATTTTACAGAGAGGAAACTGGGCCTTGGAAGTGAGAGATGCCCACGGGCCTCACAACTAAGAAGTGGCTGGTGAAGGAATACTTGATTCAGTGTCTCTCTCACTGCCAATGCTAATCTCTGAGTAATCTAATTTGTATTTTTCAAAGAGGAGTTAAGCCAACACCCTGTTATAGGGAAGTGTGGTGACTATACAAAAACACATACAGCCCCATGAAAGCCCTGAATAATATGAAAGAGTTCACCACAATGTCACAGAAATTTGGAGAGCTATTTTATTTGTATTTCAAGGACATACATTTGAAAGAGAAACTCCTCATATTTACACGTTCTCATGACTCCATTTCAGTGAAGCAATCAGCAGCCCCAGGAGAGTACTGTCTGCTCCCTGGTGGGAAAAGAGAGATGTTCTGATTTAAAAGGTGGGTAGCAATTAAGAAGGATTCTATTAGACAACTCAGAGATTAATGATGGAGTTAGTAGGTAACAGGGGAAGCTATAACTGATGGAAATGTTAAAATATCCTTGAAGATGCTGTAAAAGTTACTCTAGGAATTTGATTTCCAGGAAATTCAAAATCAGACCTAGTGCTTTAATTTGTGGCATTATGTATGAATTTAAGCATATAATGGATTATAGCAGTTTTTATTCTGTACATCAGGCACTGCCCAAGACCTATAACAATGAGCAAGTAATAGGTGACTCTTAGCAAATCACTTTTACTTAGTTTAGTCCTACATAAATTCTTGTTAATATAGAAACAAGGCACTTGGCTCATATAGCTTCCTTCTGATAGGGATGCCAGAAAGTGTTTAGGTATCTTGAAGGCAACACAAAATCAACCCCCCTCTATCATGCAATTTAGATGCATTTTGGTACTAATTTGTTCACAAACTTTTAAAAATGACTTTATAAAAAGTGTTCAAGGCTTTTCTAAAGGCCTGATAAGGTTGGTCAAAACACGTAACATTAAAAAAGAAAATAGCTAAAACACTGTCAAATAAGGATGTTCTAGGTAATGTCTGGTAAAATGTAAAATATAGTATCAACTCATTATATGCTAACTATTGTTCTACTGGTGATATGAGATGTGCATGCATGGTGAATTTTCCACTTTTTTTTTAACTGGAATTCAATTTATCTTTTTCTTTTGTACCTATCTCAGGTGAGGTATTAGGGCCCGTAGATATTAGCAAATTAACAAGCCAGCATTTAATGGCAGCTCAATCGAGGTGGATGATGAATAAGAATGTCCTTTTCTATTTGAATTTAAAAGGTTTTAAAAAGTTAAAAAGGATGGCTTAGCAGTTAAGGCATTTACCTGCAAAGCCAGAGGACCCAGGTTCAATTCCCCAGGACCCACATTAGCCAGATGTATGCACAAGAGGGCACATGTGTCTGGAGTTCGTTTGCAGGGCTGGAAGCCTTGGTGCGCTCATTCTAACTCTCGCCCTCTCTGACTGGTAAATAAATAAAATATTTTAAAAAGAAGTTAAAAAGTAAAACTCTCACACATTGTATCAATGAGTGGAAGTAAACAAACGCATGTGTGTGGGGTGTGTGTGTGTGTGTGTGTGTGTGTGTGTGTGTGTGTGTATAATGCACAGCTGAGTGTTTGTTTCCTCCTTGCATTTGCTCAAGACAGGATCTCCCTTGTGGCTTTTTCCACACATGTGTTCTAGTCAAGGTGGCTCTAGAGCTACCAGATTGTTCTAGCTCAGCTTCTGGTTTATGTAGATGCGTGTGCCCTACTTTGTGCAACCTTACATTTTATGTGGATGCTGGGGAATCAAACTCAGGCCAGCAAACGTGCAAACAAGAGACTTTATCCCTTCAGCCATTTTCCCAGCCCTGTAACAGAAGTTTTTTTTTTTTTTTCTTTGATCTAAAAGTAGTGATCTTCAAAAGTTATTCCAAAAGCAACAACCTAATAAGGCTGCTAATATTTGAGCTACTGAATCTAATGACAAATTGGGAACTCAATAAAAAAAATTAAAAGAGATTTTAATGTCCTAAATTATTTATGTATCAGTTTCATTTGGATATAACCAAGTCTATCAGTTATAATCAGTCTTGGCCTCTCAAAAATCTCCTTTATGAGCCCAATAGGTGCATTTTGCTAATGGTCCATGTGGAGACCAATGTTAGTAGGTAGAGCCAAGGAAAATGTTCAATTTGATAGGAACTATAAGAGCCATTTAATCTGAAGTTCTTATTTCAAACAGATACAAACATTTAAACATAAACCAATCAATTTAGATGTACATTCTTCAGCACTCTGTCAGTCATACCTAGAAATAGGAATCCAACTGTGTGTTATATGTTACTGAAAGAACTTACTAAACACTGATTTTTATATAAAGGCCGGAGGCAGATTTAAAGTCCTGGAGTTATAGTGACCATAAAACTTCAAGAAAGTCCACAAATGTAAGTCAGTGAGCCAATAAAAAATATAGGCCTAGGAGTGAGCTTTCACCACAAAGAATGTGCTTCTGTCTTTAGGTAGCTTGCAGAGCCAAAATATTAGAAATGTTTTAGATCAGAAATGCTCTCCTTCAGTCTCCAACTGAAAACACCACAGCAGCTGGCATTTAAGCCTTCAAGTGTTCCTAGCCCTATCAGGGTCTTGCTAAGGGGAATAAACGCATATTGGGAATCTAGTGATTCATATGGGTTTTTATTATTTATTATACTAGCCAACTAAGGAGTAAAGGAAAAGAAGATGCTTAAAAGTGGAGCAGGGTCCAGGTCTCTCCAAGTCATTTACATGCAAAATTATCATCCAGATAATCACCTACATTTAGGTATTCCTCACAAAGGAAATTATTTAAATGATACCGTTGAGGTATCTGTAAGTGGTAAATGGAGAAACCAGTCAACAACAATCATCACTAATATTCCTGTAGATTTTCTCCATCAGTTGTTATAAGTGTCCACTGTGCTTCTTAGCTCTGGAACAAGAACATGTGGGATTTGGGAGACACCGTCACGGTGGGATTCTGAATGCAGTCATCCTCTTCCTGCTCTCCAGTATGATCACAGACTGTAAATGTGTCATAGCGATTCATTACATGTACCATAAAATGGGAAATTTCTTTTGTTCACACAGGGAGATTCATATATCTGCATATTTATATAGTAGACAAAAGCTCACTGACTCAAAGTGATTTATGTGACAATATCATGTATGTAAAGTGAAACTGACTATGGAAGAAGGAAAACAAAATAATTACTTTGGTGGTACTGGAATCACTGTGTGAAAGAGAGACTTCTGGCCAGGAAGTTGAAGTACATTTAGTATACAGAGAGAATATTAAACAGTGGTTGCATAATTACCAATGCTAGCTAACAAGAAAGGGTTAGTTGACAAAGACAATGGCTATTATTTGCTCTGAATATGGGTGGTATTAAGACACCTAGTGATATTTAACCTCCAGTGCAATCACCTTTTAATGTTCTAACATCTGCTCAAGTCTCCATTTGGATAATGAATAAAGTATATGTAGGCATGATTTGACTTATTTTTTTTTTTGATGCCTATCAAATTCCTTGTCACTTTGAGAGTAAGTAACATTGAGTAAGATTTATGGGAGACCGTGGATTTGGGCTAGGCTTCTACATGAGACCTCAAGAGACACAACCAGAGAACAGTCATTCAGGCTAAAGTTCCACATAAAATAACCACAACTGATTTGTTTACCTAAGCCTCCTAGAAATCAGGAGAGATGTGATAAGCAAGTCCCCAAACAGACCTTCTGCAACCAGCCTGAAAAGGAATTATCCTCTTCTCTAACCTTTACAGAAAAAGCCATCTGAAATATTCCTGTCTCAGTCAACCTACCTTTTGCATCAAACTGTTTCTTTATTCCCAATCAAACTGTCTCATAAGGTCCAAGTGCCCTGCCATGCCCACTGGAGAATTCTGTTTTCATGTGATTTATCACCTTACTCCTCATGAATAGCCAACTTGCTCTTTAAATTTGTTGATATTTTTCTCTGTTGCAAGATTGTTGTGAGTTAGGGGGGATGTTTTATACACACACACACACACACACACACACACACACACATTATTTGCCTTTTAAGGAGGTGAAAGATTTTCTATGCTCTAAAGAGAAACCAGATAATTATTTTCTTTAAATACACTAAATATGTATGTACAATGTGTGTATTATAATAACAGTAATTACTATAATTTTACTAGTTTTAAAAACTCTCCAATGAATGAAATTTTAAAAAGCCCTAAACACATGTAACGTAACTCTTTCAAGGATAATTAGCCACTTGTTAAGTAGTGCATTAAATACAAATTATTTAAGTGAAATGTTAAGGTTTTGCAAACAATTAAAATTTAATAAAATTTAAATGATATTTTAGTACTTCCAAGAGATGTAAAAGCACCCAAAGACAAACTTCGATTTTTGATGTGAGTGTAAGTAAGCTGGTGCTGGAACAAAGAGAGTGGATTCATGGAACAGCTTTCATAAAATAAAGCAGCCATGCCAAAGAGTGAAGACCTCCGATGGGGGAACTTAGAGGTGGTTGAAGACAGCATAAACCTCTACGTAGGGGCCATATACTGGAGAAATTTGATTGCGACACAAAAGAGTTTAGATTTTTGTTAGATGGTAGTAAGTACTACTAGCTTGCTTTTATTTTAGAAAGATTTATAATTACTACATGGTCTAGATTGAAATGTGCAGAGTACAAACTCTGGATGTGATCTCATGAGTGTCTTTGAGAGGCAGCGAGTGCTGTTCAGATTAGGGCAAGGGGACTAGAATGTGGGGTGGAACGTCTGTACATTTGCAAGTCATCATCACACGTGAGAATGGCAAGCAGGACAATGGCAGGCAGCATTGTCCAAAGACAGTATCTATGTTCAGAAAAAAGAAGTGATCTTTATATCACTAAATAAATGATGTTTAAGAAAGTTGAATGCGGATTTATCTAGTATAATTTTATAAAGAGGGCTGTAGAGAAGGCTTAGCAGTTAAGGTGCTTTACTTGTAAAGTCTAAGGACCCATATTCAACCTTAGCCAAACACACAGAGGTAAGGCAAGGGCAAGGTCACACATGCCCGCTAGGTGGCACAAGCATCGATTTCAGTGGCTGAGGCCCTGAAGCATCAATTCTCTCTCTCTCTCTCTCTCTCTTTCTAATAAAAAAAAAAAAGATTGCTCTCTCAGAGATTAGTGGGAGAGCCCTAAGTAATTATACATTTGCTTTCCATTTTCATGTAAAATAAGGGTAATGTCATCTCCTGAGTCTGCTTAGAAAATAATTTGAGATTTTGAAAAGAAGAGGGAAGCTTTAAATATTGTCGTGGAAAGGAGAGGCAGAGCTGAGCAAAGGAACATTAGAAATGACAGTGTCCTTTAGCAATATGTAATGGCAGTGGAGCTCAGAGTTTAAATTTCAATTTTGAGATCCTTATTACACAAAAGAAAATCCAATGTATTTGTCATGAATAAAATATAGGGAAAGCCTTAGTCTTGATGTATGTTAGTCTTAGAGGGCAGGATGCAGACCTCTGAGGTTTTGTAAGCAACAGTTGCTTTCTCATGCTGTGTTTGAAAGGCCTTTCAACATACTGGTCTTTTAATGCCTAGTCCTAGTCTCTAAGCCCCAGAGGTTATTCTTTCACTTACACTAATGGTGATTAATTCTCACATACAGAGAGGAAAAAAATATATATGTACACATACACACACACACACACACACACACACACACAGTTTTAGAAGTTTTCCTATAAGGCTCTGATGCAGGCAGGCTCTTGGAGGGATTTAGTCATGCTGCTGAGTATTCTTGCTCTGTATTCATAAAGTTATTCCTAAATAATAATAATAATAACAGAGACTGTCATTTAAGAAGATAGGCATTCTAATTACCACTGTTAGCAGTATAGTTACCAAGGTTATTAGGGTCCTAGCCTGGTCTCTGGTGGGAAGTAACAAGCAGGCTTGGTCACCCATTTTCAATAAGCCAAATAAAGAGACAGGTAATAATGACTAGCAAAGAAAGGAGAAATAATCAATGTGAGATACTAGGAAAAAGAACAAAGAGGTCTCATGACTCCCTCCCACCCTCTGTCTCCAAGTCCACTTTTAGAGTGCCAGGCATGTGGTTGAGATTTAAATAGAAACAAGAAATGTGCGAGGGTAAGCAGTATTAGTCAAAGCATCCCCCTGCCCCATCCTAATTCAAAGGTGGGTGGAAGGTTATCAAAACTGGAAAATTTCTTCTTGCAAAGTAATCATCTCCTCTGGATGAAACCTAACTTCATTCTTTCCTTCCCCAGCAGAGACTCCTGGGAACAGAGGGAGAGAGGAAGCCTAAGTGAGTAAGGAAACAACTATCACAAAGCCCAGCCAGGAGGCATCCCCAGGGACAGTGGGGTTCTTGACTACGTCACCTTTCATCATTAAGGCACCTTGCCTTCACAGGTTCTAGGTCATCTATACATCATGAAATGAAAATGTTCACAATAGTCACCAAAATACTTGCCAGTGCTATTTGGCAAGCATGCTAGCATACAAGTTAAATATATGCTTTTCTTCTGTGATATTAACAGGCAAGCATTTCTGGTCAATTTCAAATAAAGGGACTCATTTTACATTTATTTAATTCAATAAAGTCTTATTAAGTGTGTGGTTGTAAAATTAATTATTAACTGGTCTATAATTAGGAAAATACTATGTGAGCAGATAAATGTATGTAATATTGCAAAAATATTTGAATAGCATGGTGTTACATAAGGGATGATAAACATGAAATAAAGATGATAGCTTTGTTTAATAACATTTCATGAAACTGAAATCAGTATTTAAATATATTTAAATCTACAATGACAAAAGTTCAAGCAAGTGATCTGTGATCTTCTTTTAAACATGCACATTGCTAAAGATAATTAAAGCCTAGAAAAATGTAATCACACAAAACTTTGGTGTAGCAAGTAATTTGAAGTATTTAAGCAATGGTTCCCGAATGGAAGAAATAGCATAATCATAAAGTACTTTCTGATGACATCCTGCATTTATCTTACTTAGTGTTTGTGTGAGTGTTCATGTGTATGAGTGTGGGCATAGGTGGGGGTAAGAAGATAAGTTTTGTGAGTGGGTCCTTGTGTCCCCTCTTGTTTTGAAGGGGGGCTTCTCATTCTTGCTGATGTTCATTGCTGCAGTCAGAGGATAGCTGTTCTGAAAGCTTCAGGGACTTTATCCTGTCTCTACCTCTAATCTGTGTATTACTGTATCCACTGAACAATCTTCCTAGTCTCTGACATCCTGCTTTTCTGATGCACATTAAAACAAAGTTCATTTCTTAATATCCCACTCACAGTGTGGGTCAGAGAAGTCAGAGAGATAATAAGGAGCTCAGAACTTAAAAAAAGAGAGGTAGAAAAGCAGAAACGCACACTAAAAAGGCAGGAAAGTGCCCAAAGAAATTATCTCTCTTCGCAACCTAGCTTTAAATGGAACAGATACACAGAGATTTCCTTCACATAGTGAAAGAGGCAAGAACCAACCAAAGGAAAAAAGAAACAAGCCCCAAGACACACATACACACACACACACACACACACACACACACACACACACACACACACACACAGGGAGAGAGAGAGAGAGAGAGAGAGAGAGAGAGAGAGAGAGAGAGAGAGAGAGAGAGAGATAGACAGACAGAGAGAGAGAGAGAGAAAGATTTATAATAAAATGCCAGATCCATTTATGATCAAGCATACAATTAAGATGAGATGCATCATCAGGCTATGTGCTCACCTGTGTAAGGGAGAGTCCTGGTTGGTTGGTGGGCTCCAGAGGCTGACTCGGGGAGCACCAGCCTGCAGGTGGGCTAAGCTGAGGAAGAAGCAGGAAGAAGCTGCTGGGGAGTAGCTGCTTACTGCCATCTTGGGTTAAATTGGATCAGATGCCATTCTAGTCTTACCCAAGGCAGGGAAATCCCTACCTACCTACCTATTATTATTATATAAAGGCTACCATGCTCCTATTCTCTATTATCATGAAAGTTTCCCTGGAGAGGGCACCATAGACATGTCGTCCTTTCTTTAAGGGTGGGGGAAAAGGGCCCATGCCATATAATCACTCCTCAAGCAAAGACTTCTTTGCAGCAATAAGATAAGGTGATAAATAGTACACAGACTTTTAAAAATAGAATTACCTATCATTCCTAAAATTAAAAAAAATCTATATGAAGTAAGAGTACTTTTGTGTTCTAATTAAAGTTCCTGGTACCCTGAGCTGTACTTGACACAATTATTTTTATTTAAAACTGTAAGGAAATGGTTAAGCAAAGTTTACTGTTACTTTGAAAGTCAGAGTGTTACCTCTACCCATTTATTATACATGAATCTATAATGAGCACTCTCTTTACTAGCAAAAGAATAATTGCTTTTCCTCCATTTTTTTTTTCCTTTTTGCTCTACAATGAATTATAAAATACTGGAGGAAGAAAATGAACAAGGGATATATAAAACAACTCAGCATAAGGGAGACCCCAGCTTATAATTCCCACCTGAGTTACTTCCACTAACTCTCTATATTATGCTCATTTTCAACAATTCGCCAGTTCCGGAATGCCTCATGCCTTGTAGCCCCCAAGCACTTACAATTCTCTTTCACCTAGCCTGTTGTTAATAAGCAACAGGAATGTAATGCCAATGAAATCATCTCTAATCGTAACATGGTAACATTTTCTCCTAACCCTGTGAACATCATGTATAGTTTCTTAAGCATATATCACAAAACCTACAGAATCATAGTGAGTTCTATACATTTTATTGGTTCTATCCTACCTAAAGCAGATTTTGTGCCTAAGCACCCTGTCAATCCAAAAGCCACATCATATATATATATATATGTTTCCTGAAGAGTCTGTTTGTTCTACTGCTGCCAAATGTGCTTGAGGCATTGGGACAGCTCCAGTGCTTATTGCTGAAGTAGCAACTGAATGTGGAATGAAATCTGAAGACGCAGGACTGGTCTAAAGAGATAGCTCAGCACTTAAAAACACTGGCTTACAATGCCTGTCAGCCTGGGTTCAATTCCCAAGTACACAAAAAGCCAGATGTAATGTGACACATGCATCTCGAGTTCATGTGCCAGTATCAAGAGGCATATTAATCCTAACAATGTTCAAATATTCCCATAGCTCCTACCAAATCAGAGAGCCAGAGCCTCAGAGGCCCCCAACACCTCATCACTGAAGCAGACCAAAAATAAACCTAACATGGCTCAGGGAAATTTTGCAGAGGAGGGGGCAGAAAGAACGTCAGAGCCACATGTTGGGTCATGATATGCAAAATCATTTATCTTACCCATAGCTGTGGGCTAACTCCACAATGCACGACCCATATACCTCAACAAGGAGGGGCCAATGGGGAGGAGGTAGGTCATGGATGAGCCTAATAATGGTACCAAACTGAATACAAAATTAATTAATAAAAAATATTAAAAAGAAGAAAAAAAAACATCTCTAACTTGCTTCTCTTCATGCTACTAAATAAATTATTAATCCTGAAAAAAAGCTAATAATAATAAAATAGCATAAGTGATACATGTTCATTAGAGAAATAAGTATTAAATATAAATGATCAATATGAAAACAACAAAAATAAAATAGGTGTGCTTTGGTGACATTTTTATCCAGATTATTTTTATTTATATGTTTGTGTGTATATATTTACCTAAAATCATATACAAAAATATCATACTGTATGTGTTGTTTTGTGGCTTATTTCTGGTAGTATTTATACCCCCTGTTTCAATTTCTTGCTTCTGTTTCTCAGTTTGATGTTTTATCCGGTTTCATAGTTTTACTAAACATGTTAATCATTAAAAAAAAGATCTTTTAACTGAGCCATAATACCAAAAAAATCCACCCCCAAACCACTATTGGTATAGAATAAACATTCATACTGCAAAATGATGGCATTGGGCATGGCAAAGAAATATTCAACCAATCTAAGATGTAAACATCAGCTTCTGTTGCTCCAAGTCCAACAACTCTAGTCAGTGACAAATCTCCAAGTGTGATAATTCTAACCAGCAACAAGTCTCAGGGTTCCAATTCTGCCCTTCCAGCTAGGCTACTCACAGAAGTCCATGTATTTAAGGTGTCCAGATAGGAGAAGCCTCATAGCTAATCTAATGGTTTTACTCAGATGTGCACTTAACAGAGATATCCTGAAGAAAGAATGGGATGGGCTATTAAGTAAATAATTAAGTAAATTATTGCCTTGGGTATATGCTCCTTGGTTTAGTAAATATTTTAAAAGCCATAGATGCATAGTTGTAGCTGAACAAATCTTAATTAATATTTCTGAAATACTCAGGAACTTTCCATACCTATCCAAAGATCTTTACCAATTTATTTTTTGTTTGAATTATAATTTTCCCCTTCCCTCTCCAGACGCTTTTGCAAAGAAAAGAAAAGTGGGTTTCTGCTAATGAACTGAGAATATATCTAATATTTAATATGCCTTTCAGCTTTGTGACTTAACAATTGGATACTTGATAGTGTATTTTATTAGGCAATTGATAAAATGGTTATGCATTTTATGTTTGTGTATCCATACATTCCTCATAAGGAAGCATAGCATGATGTTGCAAATATGGAGCACCTGCCACGGAACATGACACGTGGGGACATTGAATACATGTTATCACATTTTACTATCATTTCTATTAATATAAAACCAATATATTGGGATAGAAGTAAAATAAAGTAATTATAAATTAAATGCATTTGCATATAAGGTACTTTAAGTTAGTTTTTTTGGGGGGAGGTGGTTGAAGTAAGGTCTTACTCTAGCTCATTCTGACCTGGAATTCACTATGCAGTCTCAGGGTGGCCTCAACCTCATGGCAATCCTCCTACCTCTGCCCCCAAGTGCTGGGATTAAAGGCATGTGGCACCATGCCCGTTTAACTTAGTTTTTAAATGACACTCAACATCACTCAAAATCTCATTATAAAATGCCTGCTTTCAATACATAGTTCTTGTAAGAGAAAATATGACTGTTATAGGTATATAGAAATATGCAAATAGTATATATATTGCTATATATACATATTATATATATATATTATATCTTGTTTTTCTTTTTCTATAAGTGGTGAACATGACTTTTGCATTTTCATTTGGTACAATCCATTTTTATTTAATTGATTAATTTATTGAATACCTCATGGTTTCAGTTCTTGGGTAACATGTATTGTTGGCTTCATATGGCTATTATAAGATTATTTTTAAATTTTATAAACAATTTGAGTCATTAGCTATATTTCAGAAAAAAGATTTTTTTTTTTTTTCTGCTCAAACACCAGGTCCATCCTTCTTCCCATTAGGCAAAATTCAGACCACGTAATCTAGCATTTACTTTGTAAAATTTTTTAAAAACAAGACACTGTGCCACCTTGTTCATTTGGCTTATGTGGGGTATTGAACCTGGTTCCTTAGGCTTCCCAGCAAGCACCTTAGCCACTAAGTAATCTCTCTAACCCCAGTTTGCAAAATATTATTTAACTAAACCAACAAGAAATAGTGTGAACAGAGCTGGAGAGATAATTTAGCACTCAAGGCAGTTGTGTGAAAAGCCAAAGAACCCAGATTTGATTCCCAAGGCCTGACAAAAGTCAGATGTACAAAGTGGTGCCTGTGTCTAGACTTGTTTGATTGCAGCAGCTGGTGGCTCTGGTGTACCAAATTTCTCTCTCTCTCTCCCTCGCTCGCTCTTTCTCTCTCTTCCTCTTTACCTCTCTCTCAAATAAATAAATAAAATAAAATACTTAAATGAAAGAAATATTGTGAACTAAATGAGCTCTGATATGTGATTTCTCTATAGGAATTTATATAAATTGATGAAACTTCATTTATTTCCTTCCATTTATCATCAATAATAAATTTAAAAATTAACTGCTCATTAGAATTCTCTACAGATGTCTCATAAGTTAATATGACTCTGTGGGGCGGGGCAAGGAGATGGCTCAGGGAGCAAATGAACTTGGCTTACCAACATGAGAACCTGTGATGACTTGAGAACATCTGAGCTCAAATATCTGGCATGAAAATAAACAGATGAGCATGACCACACATGCCTGTAGCCTCAGTCACTGGGTTCTCAATATGGAAGCTCTGGGTGCCAACAAACTTCAACTCAAGAAAACACACAGGTGAGTGTTTTCTTCTTATCGCCACATGCACACAAGGCACATGTATCCATGCATCTGCACAGACACTTGCATGTTCCCCTCACATGAAATCACAGCACATATGTTAAACAGTTACACACATCTGCCATATACCATATGTATATATGTGTATATACATATATGTGTGTGTGTGTGTTTTCATTGAAATATGTATCTATAATTTGTAGATAAAATTAAATGCATAGACAATATGGTTTAATCATTAGTACTTACTATACTAAATTATACTTTGTAATTAAATGCATTCTTTTTCTAATGTTTGGGAAGTATATTTGAATTGGATTTTCCATCTCTATCAGTAAAGTGGCACTTAAACTTCCATAAAACAATATTTCTCTCTAATCTCCATGGAAAATTATTTTAATTTTTCAAATTGTATGTAGGAAACTATGTGTGGAAACAAAATGATACAATATGGCAGTATATATGACATACATTCTTTCAACAAAAGGTCACTGCACAAAACACAGTCATCTTGAATTTCGTCAAATATTGGAAAAGTGAATATATAACATAACTTCTTGTCCATCCTGTCCACTGGGGCTCTGGAACCTACACTTGGCGGCCTAGGGCAGATGTTTATTGATTTACAATGAATAATGCATGAAGGAATCACCATGCGTGAGTTTCCTCAGTGGAACTTACTTCCATTTGAATAGCATATAAGCAAGCATAGAGTCGCCTACTGAGATTTTTCTGTTTGTAGACTACCTTCAAATAGATTCTTGACATCAAGAGGAAGGAATATTTTGGTCCTGGTATCTCAGTGACTTTTTTTTTTTTTTTACTTTTCTTTTGTGAACGAATAATAAATCATGATTTTTGTTGCTGGTCAGTGGGAAATGAACCCAATGCAGTGGCAGAAGGCTTTCCCCAGGTATATATCCCTTCTCTCATCAAATATACAGTGTTAAGCTGTGAAGCTAATGGATACAAGGAAAATTATGACAAATCATTCAATCTCATACCACATAGTCTATACTGCAATGAAAAAACTTGTTAAATTTATTTCATGAAACGAACCTCACTGTTTCAAGAAGTTTTACCATGACAGTATATGTTAACATTGTGTGCTTAAAGGCATAATTATATAAAAATCAGCTATGCTAAAAAAGTACTTTTGTTTAATATAAATAAATCAAGAGGAAAATTATAAACAACTCTTATTAGATGGACAATGAGTTAAAATACTTGCATTGAAATATGTTGGAAAGAAGACATCCCTTTCTTTTACTTTGCCATATTTTGTTGCTGCCATTTATTGAATTCCTACATTCTGCAAATGAAGAATAAGGTAGTTAAAATTTAGAAAAATACTAATTAAGTAAAGTAAAGTTAAAAGCACTTGCCTGCAAATTCTGCTGGCCTGGGTTCAATTTCCTAGTAGCAACATAAAGTCAGATGCACAAAGTGGTGCATATATCTGGAGTTTGTTTGCAGTGGCAGGAGGCCCTTGGGTTGTCTCTCTCTCTCTCTTACCTTCTTCAATTAAATAATATATTAAAATAACTCTTATCTAACATTTGCCTTTTGACAATCACTTATTTAACCACCATTAATTAAGTACTATTATATTTCTGTTTTTCATAATTTAAAAGTGAGGTTCATGGACTAAGAAATTACTGGGGGACTTCTGGTTAAAGGGAAGTGTATGCCAAAACAGCCTAGGGGGGAAAAAGCCAAAAACAAAAACAAAACAAAACAACAACAACAAAAAAAACTCAGCAAAACACACACTTTTACTAAAAATTGAGGTGTATAGGAAATTTAAACAGCAGCAGAGAAGTAGGAGAGATCCAGAACATCCACAGCCCACACAGGCCAGCAGAAGCAACTCTGGCTGGTCTGCTGACTGCATTAGCAGAGGCACCACACCAGAAAGCTGCCAGGCTCAGCTTGAGCAGCAGGAAAAGCCACGTGAGGGGAACTTCCACTCACATCAGAGCTCTCTGCAATCTCAAGAAATGTGAAGGGAGAACAGCAATGAACAACAGAGGAGCAGATCACAAGGTAGAAGAACACGTGGAACAGCGAGAGAACTAGAGCAGCATTCGTAGCCTCCCCTTCCCCACCACCAGTGCCCAGCTCCAGTGAACAGAGCAGCGGTCCACGTACCTGGCCACACCAACTGACAGCTGACAGCTGGACACAAGCAGGAGCGGAGGTAACTGGGATTACAAAAGGGAAGGGTCTCACCTGGTCACAAGCTATCTAGGACCACTCAACAGATCAGAAATCTTAACCTCCTTGTTCTCAGGATTAAGGGTGTGGATGGAGCACCACACACCCTAAGGGACAGTTAAAGGATCTGGTTGTCATAATACCTACTATGATAAATACTCTGAGAGTCTTGAAAGCCACACTTAATGCCTTAAGCTCCTACCCTGAAATTATATAACATCACATTGTCTGATATATCTAATAATACCCAGCTAACTAGAAAATCCAATCATTAAATGATCCAGGATGCAAAAATATATACATTATAACACAAGAAACACCATAACTCAAGACAATATAAATCCACCAAAAAGTATTAATGCATCAGAAATGACCTCCAGTGAGAATGAGTTAGAGGAAATGCGTGAGACAGATTTCAAAAGAATGATTATAAATATGTTCAAAGACGTCAAAGAAGAAATCAAAGAGTAAATCAAAGGAATCAAAGAAAACATAGGACATCAGTTTCTTGAAATAAAAAGGTCAATACTAGACATAAATAAGGAAATAGAAATAATAAAGAAAAATCAGTCTGAATTACTAACAATGAAGAACACACTTAATGAAATGAAATACTCTGTAGAAAATCTCACCAGTAGAATGGATGAAGGAGAGGACAGAATATCTAAGCTAGAAGACCAGGTGGCAGATCTAATACAGTGCAACATAGAGAAAGACATACTAACAGAAAAATATGATAGGAACTTCAAGATATTCAGGACACTATGAAAAGATCAAACAAAAGAATTCAGGACATAGTAGAAGGAGAAGAATTTCACTCCAAATGCATAGTCAGTGTCTTTAACAAAATCATAGAAGAAAAGTTCCCCCAAATTGTGAAAGAGTTGCCAATGCAGACACAGGAAGCCTTTAGAACCTCAGCCAGACAAAACCTGGAAAGAACCTCTCTTGCCATATTATAATCAAACTACCAAACACACAAACCAAAGAAAAAATATTGAAAGCAGTCAGAGAGAAAAAACAAGTTACCTACAAAGGCAAGCCTATCAGGATTACAGCAGATTATTCAACACAAACTTTAAAAGCCCAAAGGGTGTGATGTATTCCAAGTTCTGAAAGATAACAACTGTCAACCAAGGTTACTTTATCCTGTAAAACTATCCATTCAAATAGATGGAGAAATAAGGACATTACACTAAATGCAAGCTAAAGGAGTATTTGAAAACAAAACCAGCTCTACGGAAAATACTTAAAAGAATTCTTCATGCTGAAGAAAAAGAAAAGCACACATATAAGGAACCGGGAAAAAACAAACAATACTCAAATACTAGTTAACACAAGAGAGCAAAGGTAAAACCAGAAGAACTACAAAAAAGTGGCAAAAATTAATACACAGCTTTCAATATTATCTCTTAATATCAATGACATCAATGCCCCAACCAAAAGGTATAGGTTCCCAGACTGGGTTAAAAAGCAGGATCCTTCCATTTGTTGCCTCCAAGAAACCCATCTTTCTACAAATGATGGACGCTTTCTTAGGGTGAAAGGTTGGAAAATGGTGTTTCAAGCAAATGGACCTAGAAAACAAGCAGGGGTTGCTATCCTAATATCTGACAAGGTAGACTTCAGTCCAACATTAGTCAAAAAATATAAAGAAGGTCACTGTTTATATTGATAAAGGCACCCTCCAACAGGAGGACATTACAATACTAAACATATGTGCATCTAACATGAGGGCCACCAAATTCATTGAACAAACACTATTAGAACGAAGGTCACAGATAACACCAAACACAGTGGTGGTGGGTGACTTCAACACCCCACTCTCATCAATTGACAGGTCATCCCAGGAAAAAATAAATAGAGAGGCATCTGGACTAAATGAGGTCATAGAAGGAATGGGACCTAACAGATATCTACAGGACATTTCATCCAAAGGCTGCAGAATATACATTCTTTTCAGCAGCACATGGAGCATTCTCTAAAATAGACCATATATTAAGACACGCAGCAAATCTTAACAAATACAGGAAAATTGAAATAATTCCTTGCATTTTATCTGACCACAATAAATTTCAAACTACAAATCAGTAGCAAGAAAGGCTATAGAGCATACATAAAATCATGGAAATTAAACAACACACTACTAAATGATGAATGGGTCAATGAAGAAATCAAAAAGGAAAACAAAAAATTTACAGAGTCAAATGATAATGAGAACACAACATACCAAAATCTCTGGGACACAATGAAGGCAGGCCTAAGAGGTAAATTTATAGTGTTAAGTGTCTATATTAAGAAATTAGAAAAGTCGTAAGTAAACAACCTAATGCTTCACCTTAAAGCCTTGGGAAAAGAAGAACAAGGCAAACCAAAAATCAGTAGACAGGAAGAAATAATAAAGATTAGGGCAGAAATTAATGAAATACAAAAAAAAAAATCTAAAGAATCAATAAAACAAAGAGTTTGTCCTTTGAAAGAATAAACAAGATTGATAAACCCTTAGCAAATCTTATCAAAAGAAAGAGAGAAGAGACACAAATTAATAAAATTAGAGATGAAAAAGGTAACATCACAACAGATTTCAGAGAAATTCAAAAAAATCATAGGGACATTCTATAAAAGCATATACTATACAAAGTATGAAAATCTGAAAGAAATGGATGATTTCTTTGATTTATAATACCTACCTAAATTAAATCAAGATGAGATTAGTCACTTAAATAGACCTATAACAAGCATGGAGATCTGAACAGTTATCAAAAATCTCCCAACTAAAACAAGCCCAGGCCCAGATGAATTCACTGCTGAATTTTACCAGGCCTTCCTTAAAAAAAAAAGAAAACTGTAAAACACTCAAGCAAGAAATTTCAGAAGACACTAGGAAATTGAAAAACATCCCTTGTTCCTGGCTTGGAAGGATTAATATTGTGAAAATGGCAATCTTACCTTTAATGCAATCCCCATCAAAATTCCAAAGGCACTCTTCAAGGAAATAGAAAAAAACAATCCAAAAACTCATTTGGAATCACAAAAAAACTTGAATATCTAAAATAATACTGAGCAACAAAAATAAATTGGGAGGTATCACCATACATGATTTTAATGTATACTACAGAGCCATAGTAACACAAAACAGCATGGTACTGGCACAAATGTAGATATGTAGATCAATGGAACAGAATAGAGGACTCAGATATAAGTCCAGGTAGGTATAGCCACCTGATGTTTGATATAAATGCCAAAAATACTCATTGTATTTTTTCATTCATTGGAGAAAAGAAAGTCTCTTCAGCAAATGGTGCTGGGAAAACTGGATATGTATCTGTAGGAGGATGAAAATAGATTCTTCTCTCTCTCCATGCACAAGAATTAAATCCAAATGGACTAAAGACCTTAACATCATACCTGAAACTCTGAAATTGCTAGAGGAAAAAGTAGGGGAAACCTTTCAACATATTGGTCTTGGCAAAGACTTTCTGAATATAACCACAATTGCTCAGGCAATTTCAGAGTTTCAGGTATGATGTTAAGGTCTTTAGACTTCTCTAAGGAAGAAATATGGATAGCGTATAAGCATCTAAAAAAATGTTCTACATCCTTAGTCATCAGGGAAATGCAGATTAAAACACACATTGAGATTCCATCTCACTCCTGTCAGATTGGCTACCATCATGAAAATAAATGATCATAAATGTTGGCAGGGATGTGGAAAAAGAGAAACCCTTCTACGCTGCTGGTGGGAATACAGTCTGGTCCAGCCATTGTGGAAATCCATGTGGAGTTTCCTAAGACAGCTAAAAATTGATCTACCATATTACCCAGCTACAACATTCCTAGGCATATATCCTAAGGACTCATCCCATTTCCTTAGAAGTACATGCTCAACCATGTTTATTGCTGCTCAATTCATAATAGCTGGGAAATGGAACCAGCCTAGATGTCCCTCAACTGAAGAGTGGATAATGAAGATGCGGTGCATTTATACAATAGAGATCTACTCAGTGGTAAAGAAAAATGAAGTTATGAAATTTGCAGGAAAATGGATGGATCTGGAAAGGATTATACTAAGTGTGGTAACCCAGACCCAGAAAGCCAAGTGCTGCATGTTCTCCCTCATATGTGGATCCTAGCTACAGATGACTGGGCTTCTGTGTGAGAAGGAAAAACTCAGTATAAGAGGCCAGTAAGTTAAAAACAGAAGAGAAAGGAAGGGAGGAGGGTATTTAATAGGTGACATTTATATATGTAAGTAGAAGAATAGATTATCATGTGTGAAAAGGCCCAAAGTGAGGTCAGGGGAAGAGATTGAGTAAAGGACAGGTGGAGGGAGGGCTAATCAAAATCTAAGAGGATGCAAATAAATCATATGGAATCCTCCCGTTTCAGACAATGGAACACACAGGAGCCATAGATCATTGTTAGAAAATTTTCAGTGCCAGGGATGGGATAACTGCAGTGAGTTGTTGGTCAGGGAAGTCCCTGGTGCCCCCAAAACATTATAGGTCATTGCTGAGGCCCTTGGTTCCCCACCAGGAATAGATGGTAAGACCCTATTGCTGAATTATCCACATACTTGGGCTGCAAGGCCCCTGAAAAATCTTGCTGGAACTGAGCTGAAAACCTCCTCCATGTAGACTAGCTGACAGAAAGCTGGAAGAAGCCATTCTACATGTAGTTCAATGGGAGAAAGAGATACCATCAGTGAAGATACTCAACAGTGGACACTGCAAGCCTTATAATTGGCCAGCCAGCCCAAATGAGCCAACAGGTGCAATAGTGGCAGGTCTGTCATGGTGGAAACCAACTGCCTTCCAATTGGACTGGAGGCCTGCTCCATGGGGGGAAACACATCCCTGATACTGAAAACTTAAAACAGGGGTAGACATGAGCCCTAGGGGTGTAACATCTGCAGATGTCTGGAAAAATGTATATACTATGCTTATTAAACTGCCCAGTAAGCACTTCTCTTAATATTTATACCCTTATATTAACACTACTATCAAGTTGGCTAGAGAATCTTCTCTTTTCAGATGGCACTGACTTTGAGAATGACTCAGAAGGCATCATAGTTCTGGAAAGAAGTGAGTGGAGTACTGAGTAATATCTTGATCACACCTTCCAAGCCTCAGGGTCTAATAGAAGAGGTGGTGGAAAGATTGTAAGAGCCAAAGGAAGGGTAGGACTCCTTACAACGTGCTCCCTCCAGACACAAAATGGCTTGGATATCCATGACCTCATAGTGCCTGACACTACCTACACAAGACCATCATAAGAGGAGGAAAAGATCATGACATCAAAATAAAAGAGAGACTGATTGCGATGGGGAGAGAATATGATGGAGAATGGAATTTCAAAGGGGAAAGTGGCAGGGTGGGGGAGGGAAGTTATTACCATGGGATACTTTTTATAATCATGGAAAATGTTAATAAAAATTGAGAAAAAAAATTAAATTAAATTAAATTAAAAAAAGAAATTATTGGGATTGTACAACCATAATTTAAGCTCACATGATCTGTATTTAATGCAAGAACTTACCAATATATTTTTCTGCTTAATATTAAACCTTCATATTTTTCTATTTTTCTTGCTAGTGGCATTTAAAAATTATAGAAACACAGGGAAGATACAGCAAATGCAAGGGGAACTCTTTTTAATGGATAAAATGAGTACATGAGTACATAAAACTCATGTTAAAAACAGAAGAGAAAGGAAGGGAGGAGGGTATTTAATAGGTGACATTTATATATGTAAGTAGAAGAATAGATTATCATGTGTGAAAAGGCCCAAAGTGAGGTCAGGGGAAGAGATTGAGTAAAGGACAGGTGGAGGGAGGGCTAATCAAAATCTAAGAGGATGCAAATAAATCATATGGAATCCTCCCGTTTCAGACAATGGAACATGCAGGAGCCATAGATCATTGTTTTTTTTTTTTTGCAATACCCAGAAAATAATTTGTTTAGCCATAGATATTAACCATTTGATCCACTTTGTGTTTTATTTTATTGTGTATTATGCACATTTTTTGTCTCTTATTTTTCTGATACCCTGAAATATTTAAAGATGAATTATCTCTGGAGCTAGGGAGATGGCTTAGTCAAGAAGGCATTTGCCACACAAATATGAAGACCTGAGTTTCCAAAGCTCCCACATAAAAGCTGGGCATAATGACACAAGGAAGCTGACAAATCCCCATGCTGGGGAGATAGAAACAGGAAGATTACTGGTACTTCCTGGCAAGCTAGTCTAGCTTGATCAAGTGAGCTTCAGGTTTAGTCAGTGACCCTGTCTCAAGAAATAAAATGAAGAGACATTGAGGAAGGCACTAATATTGGCTTCTAGTGTTCACATAAACATTCCCACACATGTACATCTCCCTACACAAGTAAGCCCATGTGCAGACACACATACATAGACATAGACAGCAATAGTATACACATACAAAATGATTGGCTATTAACAATTATTATGTAAAGAACATTAGTAAAGCTGATGAAATTCACCTTCCATAATTTAAAATTTTTGAGTTTTCAGACCAGTAAACCAAATTGGATTTATCCATAGCAGAAAGATGACTCAATGAATCATTTTGACCAGATAAGTGATAGGATGTAGGGATTAATTGGTCTGAATATTGGTCATTAATTGGATAAAATGGAATACTGAACAAGAAAACAAATCTTCATTGCACAGTGCATTCATGTATCAGAACATCATGGTGAACATGACAAATATATTCAATCTCTACAGGTCAGTTAAAATGGAACAATTCTCAGATAAAATGAGTCTTCATAACTAATTGAATCATCCATTCATGGATGTTGGTAGAATTTTCTACTATACTTAAGCATTATGCCTATCACTTGGGACACTGAGGAGAATTAAAGAGGTGTGGTCTTACTTTACTATTTCTGGCATTTAGCATTTGGAAAACCATTAGAATGACACAGGGAACGGTGAAGTCATTTCTGGAAAGATTACTTGACAGTTCAGATATGAAAAAGGTTTAAAGTAGAAATACTAGGCCTTGATGATTGGATGTACAATAGAAAGTAAACAATAAACTGGATCCAAAAGGAAAATTAGAAGATTCAAAATTGTATTGTAGAATAAGGCACATCTGAATGGAGACAGCAGTAACATTTGATGTATGTAGACAAAGTGGCTGGTGTCATACTTGGATTCTAGACTCGCTGCAGTAGAGTAGGTGAAGACCAGGTATTCTGTTTTTGTTTTTGTTTTCTTGTTTTCCATGGTAGGGTCTCACTCTAGCTCAGGCTGATCTGGAATTCACTATGTAATCTCAGGGTGGCTTCCTCCTACCTCTGCCTCCCATGGGCTGGTATTAAAGGCATGCACCACCACGCCCGGCTCAGGTATTTTGGTAATTAGTCTTCCATGATGTAAGTAATTTTATTTACTTTTGTTAAGAAACTCAGGTAATCTCCATACCCATTAGAGATGGAAAGCGTGACAGAGTTGAAAGTTAAGTGGATGACACACAGGATCTTCAATACTTGAACCTTAGTGACAAATACTCGTTTATGTTCATTGACCACAACTTAAACAATGCGTCTACATCCCTTTTGTAAGAATTGGAGGACCTAACACAATGGACTTTTATGATCAACTAGGCTACATACAACATATGGAAATATATTTTCTAAGATAGATGCCATGGTGGCTTATATTTTGATAGTTTATAGTGATTGTTAAATTGGGAGGACCTAGAATTACCTCTAGGCATGTCTGTGAGAGATTATCTCTATTCAGTCATGTCCTTGAGGTGAGAAGACACACCTTCCTGTGGGAGGTAGCATTTCATAGGCTGGGGTTCTGGACTGTATAAAAAGGAAAGAGCTGGCTAAGCACCAGCATTCACTGCTCTCTGCTTCCTTGCTGCGGACTCAGTAGGACCAACTTTGCTTCAAGATCCTGCAGCCATGCTTTGCCAGTCACAGCGGACAACACCCTCAAACTGTAAGTTCATAAAAAGCCTTCCTCGCTTAAGTGGATTTGTGTTAGATATTTGTCCCAGCAATGAGAAGGTGAATTATATAGACACATGTTTATTCTTAAGAGCTTCAGCATCCCAAGTGCATTTCCAAATGATTTCCACATCTGTACCATGGAATATAATGGTTCACCACTGCCATATAGTTAAGTATAGGAAAGGGGGACCTAAGAAATGACTCAAGGGATGGCATATGGCTTCTTAAGACAGGACTTTTGGCCAGTGAGTCCATAAGAGAAACAGCACTATTTCTCACTTGGTAAAAAGTAAAAGAGAAGAAAATAGAAGGTTTAGAAGACCTTGGGAAAGACAAGACTGGCACAAGAGAATTGTCATATACTATGTTAGTCAATAAGGTTATACCATCCAATACAATTTGTATATTTGAATGTCAATAGATACAGGAAATAAATTAGAAGGAAGTACAAATCAATAGAATATTTCACAGAAAAAATAAAGATTAATAAATCACATCCTAACACATATAAATATCTGAAAACAGCTTTCAGTAACCATGAAAAAGAGTAAAATCTAGTTGAAATTCACAATATGACCAATAATGATAATACCTGGAGGTTAAGGCCAGAGCCTCAAATGTTAGACTAGTCACCATGAAATAATTTCTCTAGGATTTTCAGACATGAAGGCTGTGGTTTCTGCCAATATTTTCATTATTGTTATAGTCAATGCATTTTTGTATAATTTCACTATTCTTCATTATCTGCTAAGATATTTACTGACTTTTTAATATAAAACACACTGTGATATTTATTTTGTAATATAAGGAATTTTGGGGTTTGTACTAAGTCACAATGAAAGACAGTTATTTACATTTGTAGATCGATGGATGTATTTTGAACAATATGCAGTACACTTGTACTAAGTTCCAGAAGCACTTGTAATTATGCAGAGAACTGTATACATGACTATTGGACAGCTGACATGATAAACCCTAGTAGAAATTAATGTGGGTTTTCTCTTATAATGTAACACTTCACCCTTCTCTCATGCTTTGTCCTCTACCTCGCCAAGTTGCAGATAAAACTAATAACATGGCATTACCTGGTATGAACTTGGTTATTGAGTATATGTCATGTCGGTAATCAGAAAAGCAGTGACAGTTTAGCATTCATTCCATAAGAAATGCCTGCAACTGTCAGAATGTAGTCCATTGAAGACAGTGACCTCACTATAAAATATTCATGTTCATGCACTGTGTGGAGATGATGACACCATCCACCAAATCAGTAAGTTGTGGATGATGACCTCACATGAAGAGCAGAGCAGTGTTTGAATGATTTGGGGAAGAACTCTCCATGTTCTCAGCTTTTTTTTTGTTGTTTGTTTCCCCTTACTTCTGATAATGATTTAATAGGCTTCCCAGATATTTTTGAGCTTCCTTCCAATAATATGTACTCTAAATGCCCTAATTGATATTCATTTTTGTAATTAGCAACTAAGAATCACAAGGGCACACATATTGCCTAAGTGGGGTGGTTATGGAGGGAATTCAAAGAAATCTGCAAAATAAAGTAATCTATGTTAGAACAAAAATAATCAGCATGCAATTTTCTGACAAAGAAGATAATAATGATTTCCCAGTAAATTCAAACAAAATATCTCTGTAAAATGTTAACCTTCTAGCCTTAATTTATTGACCAGTTTTCACACCTTTCATTATTTTGCCTTGTTATGCTGACCTTAGAAGTCTTGACATAAAAACATGCTATCACAGTGGGAAAATACTTATCACCATGATATAATCTCTTTGACTTTGGTTCTACTCACTGTTTTCATCAAACAGACACAGAAGGATGTAGAAGGGAAGAAGAGCAAGTGAAGAACTGGAACTGGATTTCCTGTGAAAGGAAAAAGTCTTGTAATAAATGACCTTATATTTGTCAATTATTGGACAGTAGAGGTTGGGAAGACATGGACTTAAGGTTAACATTAAGAGAAAAGATTTCCTCCCATTACCAAAATACATTCCTGAAATAAGCAGCTTAAATGGAGAGATGGTTCTTTTGGCTCATAGTTTCATGATTGGTTGTCACTATTGCATTGGCCTGTTAAAAGACCCTAAGAGAATACAGGGTTGACCAAATCTGTTCATCTCAACCCTGGCAAGGACAAAGAGACAAAGATATGAGACCCATGTGCACTTTGAAAAATTTCCACTGTCCTAAAATCTCCCACAAGGCCCTATATCCAGAGTCTACCACTTCTCACAGTGACAAGCTATCAACCATACCTTTCATTCATGGGCTTTTGGGGAGTATTCCAGATTAACAGTACTGCAGAAGCATGTACTTATTTGTGATTCAATGTTTTGTTATATAGTAAACCATTGATGAAACTAATTACACTGAAAGATTACACAGGGCACTAAATGTTGACTGAAGCATTTTACAATGCCTACCAAGTGTTTTAGAAAATAACATGAAAATGATTCAGTGGGTATGCCATAGAAAGATCTAGAAACGTACATTCACTACCACAGTAGCCACATAATTTGAAAATATGCTCATCTTTATTAAGTTAGGGGGAATGTAGGAGAGTTGTATTTATACTTATGTTAATTTTCTTTAAATTATATCTCATAGGTACATATAGACACATCTGAGTGTAGTCTATATATTCAAGTGTTTGATGAAATAAATATTGAATTACTTTAAGATATCAGCCCTTCCCCTCAGTCATATATATATATATATATATATATATATATATATATATATATATACACATATACACACATACAAGTATATATGCATATGTATGCCATACATGCATATACATACACACACATACACACGCACAAACACACACATATATATGTATATATATTAAAGACAGACTTTCACTACATAATAGAGACTTGCCTTGAATTTACCATTTTCCTGCCTTAGGCTTCTGTGTGCTGGAATTATAGGGTGTGAAATCATGCCCTCATAATATTTCTTATTTTGCTTTAGTTTTATTTATCTATTTCAGTATTTTCAGACCAATGATGAACTTTACCAATGTCCATTATCATTGCATTCACATTATTCTTGAAGTATCTTTGTTTGTTATATTCAAAAACATGAAATTTCATATAGTATAATTTATAGATTCTTGAACTAATATGAATTTTTAAATTTTTTGGTGTTTATGTTTATTTGTTTATTTGAGAGTGACAGACAGAGAGATGGAGGCAGAGACAGAGAGACAGAGAGAGAGAGAGAGAATGGGTGCACCAGGGCTTCTAGCCACTGCAAACGAACTTCAGATGCATGTGCCCCCTTTGCATCTGGCTAATGTGGGTCCTGGGGAATTGAGCCTCGAAGCAGGGTCCATAGGCTTCACAGGCAAGTGTTTAACCACTAAGCCATCTCTTCAGCCCTAATATGAAATTTTAAAATCATATTTTCCATTTGGAATGAAAACTATGAGGCATACATAATTTTGATTTTTTTTTAAAGAAGTCATTTTCCACCCCTTTATCACATTGATTATTGCTTTGAAGAGTCTAATGGCTGTTAATCCTATTTCTTTTTGTTTGCTTGTTTATTTTTACTTATTTATTTGAAAGCAATAGAGAGAGAGAGAGAAAGAGAGATTGAGAAAAAGAGCGAGAAAGGGAGAATGGGTGCCCCAGGGCTTCCAGCCACTGCAAATGTACTCCAGATGCTTGCTCCCCCTTGTGCATCTGGCTAACGTGGGTCCTGGGGAAACTGATCCTGGAACCAGGGTCCTTAGGTTTCACAGGCAAGTGCTTAACCACTAAGCTTAATTCTGTTTCTTACTAGACACTAATTATGTTCTCTTCAAAAGCTTTTATATGTGTCTTGGTTTTTAAAAGTCTTTTAAAGCATTTTATTTATTTACTTATTTTCAAGTAAAGAGAAAAACGAGACAGTGATGCATGAGTCACTGTTCATCTTGCTCACATGGTTACTGCGCAATTGAACTGGGGTTGTTAGGCTTGGCAGGCAAGTGCTGGAAACACTGAGCAGTTTATCCAGCCCTTTTTAAAAAAAAAATTTATACACACACACACACAAATACTTATCATACAAACTCCATATTTCCCCACTTCATTACCCTCCAACATTAGCCCTCACTCTCATAGTATTCCTTGTCTCTTAGTAATGGCTATGCCACAAAAGAGAACGAATCCTATCTCCTATCCCTGGCAACCTTTCACTCTCATTAAGAAGGAGGGTAGGCCCCCAAGACCCTCCGCCATGTATAAAGGAATATTCACTGGGGCTGGAGAGATGGACAGCAGTTAAGCGCTTGCCTGTGAAGCCTAAGGACCCTGGTCCAAGTCTCCATTCCCGAGGTCCCACGTTAGCCAGATGCACAAGGGGGTGCCCGCGTCTGGAATTCGCCTGCAGTGGCTGGAGGCCCTGGGGTGCCCATTCTCTCTCTCTCTCTCTCTCTCTCTCTCTCTCTCTCTCTCTCTCTCTCTGCCTCTTTCTCTGTCTGTCACTCTCAAATAAGTAAATAAAAATAAACCAAAAAAAAATTTAAAAAAAAAAAGAATATTCACTGGCTCCACCATGGGTAGATCTTGTTCAGGGAACCACATCAGGAAGAAGTTCATGAGTGAAGTGGTTTTGTCATGTCCCAATGGTAGAATTCCACAGGTCTCTTCCCCATCCTCAGTCTCATATTTTCTCCAACTCGTCTTCTCTGAGCTCTGAAGGGGTTGACACATACATCATGTTTTAGAAGAGGCACTGATCAGTCATATTTTCAGTATTTGGCTAATTAACCATCTCTCATTGAAACAAAAAGCTTTTATGATTGTGGCTGAAAGTATAACTGCAGATAGAAAAATAAGTATTTATGAGACAATTGGACAGCCCTTCTGTTTAACAATACAGCCAATAGTTGGTACCTCCCTAGGGCCTATACTTTCTCCAGCTATGTATTTTGACCTGTTTTTCAGTATCAGACACATATTCTCTGCTGTGGTCATGGCCATGTATCCAATCATAGAGCCGCTGTTTAGCCCTGTAACTTTCATGTCACTGTTGTACTGGAGAGCACATCTTGCCTTGAGGGATAAGTGCTGACAGAATTCTAAATTCATTGCTGAGTGTTAATGTTGATGACTTTTTCTGCCAACAGTCTGCATAGCACCTTCCAGCACCATGAGAGTTGCTAGCAGGAAGAAAGCTTTCACCTCTGCTCCAGCTAGATTTCCTCATGTTCTGAGCCCATGAGATATGGTATTTTTAGCAATATTACCCTATGTTTCCATCCTGATTGTCAGTTAAGAGCCACAGCAATAGATTGGATTATTTGGTGGAAATCAGAGTCATTCCTGGATGATAATTCATTGGCAAGATTCCATGTCTGGCAGTGATGAGATTGTTTGACTACCCATGGCTACTGGGAAGAGCATTACCCCTCTGTGCAGGGCAATTCCATTCATTCTTTTCTTTTTTCTATATTTTTAAAATTAAATTTACTAAATAGTAGTTTTTCTTATGGATTTTTTTCATATCTCTTGAGTTTTCCTCTTCCTCCTCCGCTTTTTACCTATCTCCCCAACTCTTCTCTGCTTTTTCAGACTCAGTTTCCCCCCTAAGTTTTTATATCACTTGTGTTGCACAATCTTCTCCCCTGAAGACCCTGCCTTTAGCCTTTTTTTTGATTGTTCTCTGGAGAAACTCTGAGTCGTACACACGAGTCTTCAGCTTTGAAGCTTGTATAAGCATATGAAGGACAACATGTGGCATTTTTGTGAACCCAAGTTACCTCACTCAATATGTTTTCCACTTCCATCCCTTTACTGCAAAATTTCATAATTTCCTTTTGACTTACAACTTAATCAAATTTCAGTGGCCAGTTACTGGACATTGCAAGTAGAGCAACAATGAAGATACTACATGCTATGGTCACAGACATTGAAATACTATGCTGCAACCAAAAGAAAAAGTAGCTTCCTCCTGGCTAGTCCTCATAGTGCAGGAAATCCCTATGGAAGCTGCTGGAAGACAATGGTCATCAACAACATGAGCAAGCAGAGCACCTTACAGACTACAAAGTCGACCAGCCTCACAATAAGTACACACGTGTGCAACATGGCACACAACATTTGCAGATATCCAACTGTTCTCTGATTGGACATGAGGCCTGAAATGAGAGAGAACTCATATATTATACTGTAAACAAAAGTCAGAATGCCATGGTTACGAAACTCATAGATTTCAGAGAAAGCTTAACTACTCTCTGGAGAAGAAAAGTGTGCTTACACACCAAAAAGTCTCCCCCAAAATTTTGCATGCCCCCTTTAGTCAAGCTGCTCTCACTCTTGATTGGAGAATGTAGTTTGTTTTCCAGAAGGCAGAGAAAATGAAGGGGAACCAAAATCCATCAATAAGACAAAAAGATAGGCAACTTCCAAACATGAAACTTGAACTTCTACCACATCTGCTGGGGTCCAGGAAAAATTGCAGAGGAAGTGGTGACATGAATACTGCAATTACTATTAGCCTGACAACCAGCTGCAGGAAAATGGTGACAGACACAGTGACCAGCCAAAATTCAGCAAAGAAGAAAACCAGAGTATACAGAGAACTCAACATTAAGTCAGACTGCCAATCGGCTTGTTATAGATCAGGGAACATTGCAAGAAGGGAGATGGGAAGATTGTAAAAGCCACAGAATGGGTAGGAATACCCTGAGGTACGGCTAGACCACTGCCACACAGGAACTTACTGAGGCCTTCATGACCCCAAAATGAATATCATAAACGCAATGAGGATGGCCCCACAGAAATGGGAGAAGGAGTGAGGGGATAAAACAGCATAATCTGTATAATTTAAAAAAATATGTAGAGCAGCAATGAGCACACATTGTAGTTACCTTCATGTTGCTGGGCAAAAGCACCCAACCAAAAGTAGCTGATGGGAGGAAAAAAGTTTGTTCTGGCTTACAGTATAGAGGGGAAGTTTCATGATGTAAGGGAATGGATGGTAGAGCAGCATCTCATCTCTGCCACATGAAGTGGAAAATAACATCTGAAAAAAGAGTGAACTAAACTATCGCTATCACCTGAAGGGGCTAACAAACCTCAAGGTTTGCCCCCAAAACACACCTCTTCCAGCAATGCTCCTCTGCTACCAGCTGGGGCCAAAGCATTCAAAGGATGTGTGTTCATGTCTAATTCAAATCACCACAGCAAAAGTGTGCAAATATCCTTGTAGTAGACTGCAGTGAGTTTTGGGTGTAAGCCCAGAAGTTATGAAGTTGAGTCATGTGGTTCTATATTTAACTACTTAACATCCAGTCTAATTTCCACAGTAAATGCACAAGTTTATACTCCCATTAGTCATGAATAATGTTTCACTTTTCTCTGCATCACCACTATCATTGGTGGTCATGTGTTTTCTTTTTTAATTAAAAAAGATTATTTATTTATTTATTTGAGAGAGCAAGAGAGAAAAAGAGGCAAAGAGAGAAAGAGAAATAGAATGGGTATACCAGGGCCTCCAGCTACTGCAAACAAACTCCAGATGAATGTACCACCTTATGCATTTGGCTTACATGGGTCCTGGGGAATCAAACCAAGGTCCTTTGGCCCTGTGGGCAGATGCCTTAACAGCTAAGCCATCTCTTCAGGCCCTCATTTGTTTCCTTGATGATGGCCATTCTGAATAAAGCGACATAGTATGTCTAATTTGCATTTATCTAACGACCAAGGATACTGATCACTTTTTAAAAAATACATGTTGATCGTTTGTGGTTTTTCTTTGAGAACTCTCCATTCCATTTTGGAGCTAACTTATTGAAAGGGTTATTTCCTTGAGATTTAATTTTTGAGGGCTTTTTTTTGTATATTTTACATAAGAATCCTCCATCAAATGCATGCATCTTTCAACCTGTCCAGGCTGCTTCTTTGCTTGGGTGATAGTATCCCTTGCAGTTGAATAGCTATATGTTTCATAATGTCACATTTGTTGATGTCTTATTTCCTCAGCAACTAGAGTCTTGTTTAGAAAGTTAATTGATACAGTTATATTTTGAAGTTTACTCTACTTTTTCCTCTTGCTATCTTAGTTTCAGGTCTTACATTGAGTTCCTAGACTCATTTTGAGTTTATTTATGTGCAGGTGAGTAATCAAGGTTCAATTTAATTCTTTTACATGCAGATATCACAGCTTCTAGTACCATTTATCGGAAATGCAGTCTTTTCTCCAATGTGAATTTTTGGCATCATTTTTTTTGCAAGTCAAGTTAATTAATTCCATAGATCTATAAGTCTGTCCTTATATCTGTATTGTTTTTATTATGGCTTTTTAGTATAACTTCAAGTCAGTATACTAATAACTGGAACAGTATTCTCTCTTCTGAGAACAGCTTTGGGTATCTGGCATCTTTTGCACTCCCATAAGAATGTTAAGTTTTTTTTCTATTTTTGTGAAGAATGGTACTAAATTTTGATTAGGGTTTTATTAAATCTTTATATTGCTTTTGTCAGGTTCGTATTGCTGGTAGAAATCACCTAGCCAAGAGCAGCTTGTGGGAAGAAAAGGTTTACTTTGGTTTACAGGATCAAGGGTAAGCTCCACAATACCAGGGGAAAATGATGGCATGAGCAGAGGGTGGACATCACCCCATAGCCAATATAAGGTGGACAATAGCAATAGGAGATTGTGCCAAACATTGGCATGAGGAAACTGGCTATAACACCCATAAGCCCACCCCCCAAAATGCACTGCCTCCAGGAGGTGTTAATTCATTAATTCCCAAATCTCCATCAACTAGGAACCTAGCATTCAGACCACCTAAGTTTATGGGGGACACCTGAATCAAACCACCACACCTATTTTCACAATATTAATTCTTCCACTCCATGAGCATGAGAAATATTTCCATATTCTGATGCATTTTTATTAATTTTCTTCTGTGTTTAAAAGTTTTATTGTAGAAATACTACACTTTTTTGATTATGGATATTCTGAGGTATTTATTTATTTTAGAATGAAACTGCATCCTTGATTTCTATCTCAGCATGTTTGCCATTGGTATATAAAATGGCTATTGATTTATCCATGCTAATTTTGTATCTTGAAAATCTGATGAAAATATTTCTCAATGCTAGAAGGTTTGGGGTTGATTCAATAGGATCTTATACTTAACACAATATCATCTGTAAATAAGGATGTTTGGATTTTTTCCTTTCCAATTTGTATCTCTTTTATTTATTTGTCTTTCCTTATCATTCTAGCTAAGATTTCACACACTATACTAAATAGTAATGGAGGAAGTGAGCACCCTTGTTCCAAACAGGAGTGGAAATGCTTAATTTTTCTCCATTTAGCATAGTGTTGGCTCTAATTTGTTATGTATAGCCTTTATTATGTTGAGATATTTTCCATCCATCCCTAGCCTCTCAATTGTCTTTATTATGAAGGAATGTTGGATTTTTTTCAAAGTCCTTTTCTGCATCTATTGAAATGATAATAGGACCTCTGTCTTTGAGTCAATTTATGTTACATATTACATTAATCTATTTGCATATGTTGATAAACCCTGCATGTATGGAAATAAAGCTAACTTGATGAAGATGAATAAACTTTTTGTTTTTTTGTTTGTTTGTTTATTTGTTTTTGACGTAGGGTCTCACTGTAGTTCAAGGTGACCTGGAAATGCCTTTGTAGTCTCAGGCTGGGCTTGAATTCACAGCTATACTGTTACATCTACCTTCCTAGTGCTGGGATTAAAGATGTGTGCCACCATGCCTGGCTAATTATCTTTTGATATGACCTTGAATTCAGATTTTAAGTATTCTGTTGATAACATTTCCATTTTTATAACCTATAAATTTATTGTCATTGTTATGTCCCTACCTGATTTTGTCATTACTGTAATGGTGGCTTCATGGATGGATTTAGTAAGCATTTATCATTTTTCTTAATTCTAAAATATTTTATTTATTTCTTTGAGAGAGAGACATAGAGAGAGGCAGATAGATAGTGAATAGGCACACCAGGGCTTTTAGCCACTGCAAAAATCTCCAGATGTGCTACTTTGTGCATCTGGCTTATGTGGGTACTGGTGAATTAAACCTGGCTCCTTTGGGTTTTTCAGGCAAGTACCTTAACTGCTAAACTATTTCTCCAGCTCTATCTTTTTCTATTTTATAAGTTGATAAACATTAGTTTCAGTTCTTTAAATGTTTGTTGGAATTCTTCCATTAACCTGTCTATACATGAATTTGGGGAAAAGGGATTGGGGTTGGTGAGAGGTTTTCATATTATTACTTCAATCTCATTGCTTATTATAGATCAGCTTAGTTTATTTGTCCTATCTTGATTATAACATGGTATTTCATATGCATCTAGAAATTTATCGATTTCTTTTAGATTTCCAGTTTGTTGGAATATAAGTCTTGGAAGTCTGTCCTTTGGATTATCTTGATTTCAATGGTATCATGAGTGTATTCATCTTTTTTTGGAATGCTCTGGATTTCACACAGAGACAAGCGCAAAGACAAATATGACACACATAAAATTCAAGGTTTCTGTTTAATTCTACATAACTTATACTTACTTTTCAACATCTTTATCTTTATGTCTCTCACCATCTTAATTTTTCTTTTCCTGTTCTGCAGTATGCACATATTGAGACATCTGTTTGCTCTCTTTACTCTGTGTGGATTTCACCATGCTCTCTATTCTTGTACCACTTCTGGCCACAATCTACAGCATTATGTCATCTAACTATATTGCGTGATACTTTTTTTTTTCACAGAAATTCACTGCATACGCCCAACTATTATAGTTTTATATGTAATTTGCCAAAGAAATAGGCTTTTGAAGGAAAATAAATGTATGCAGCAAAATTTTCTTGATGAAAGCCAATTGTCTGGTGTAATCCCTGTTCTCTGAGTCTAAGAAAACAACAATAGATATAATTTTCAAGGTTTATTGTTTCATTTTAGATGCAATAGGTTATATTGGTTTTTTACAGTTCTTACCTAACAAAACAACAGCATTTAATCTCTTGATATTCTGAGCTTTCATCTCCAATGTTCAAATAAGTGAATTAAAGATCTTTATAGTACAAAACATGAGCCCCATATTATCCACTATTTAATAAAACTACTGAGTTCTATCACAGCTGTAGACATAGATTATTGCCTATTTACAGACCTTCAAAATACAAATTTTGTAGAAAAATATTTCATTTTAAGTTGTCCATTGTGAAAATTAATGATAGATAAAAATATAAAATAATAAGAACATAATTTCATTATTTGAAATCAATTAACTTAAACATTTTGACATATATTTTTGTAATTGTTCTGTAGCCATTTCATCAAAATTGAAGAATTCATTCCTAGAGAAAGTTTCCTTAAGGTTCATTAAGTAAAGGGAACTTATAAAGCTCAGGAAGCTCATAATACATAAAAGCTTTGAAGGCTCTTCCTCTAGGTTCTGTAAATAGTCACAGTTGCTGGGGAGAGGAGACTCAACAATAGGGTAAGTTGACTGCTTCAGCAATGAAACTTTCATGGGCTTTTCAGTAATGACTTGTGCGTAGCAGTTGCCATATAGCTGCTTCCATAGCTTGCTGACAAGCTCCTACAATGTGAGCTACCCTCAGGGATTGCAATGAATTATTTAGTCCTTTAACCATTTATTTTTAAATTTTGTTCATTTTTATTTATTTATTTGAGAGCGACAAACACAGAAAGAGAAAGAGGAAGATGGAGAGAGAGAGAGAGAATGGGCGCGCCAGGGCCTCCAGCCACTGCTAACGAACTCCAGACTGCTCCCCCTTGTGCATCTGGCTAATGTGGGTCCTGGGGAATTGAGCCTCGAACTGGGGCCCTTGCAAGCCCTTAACCACTAAGCCATCTCTCCAGCCCCCTTCAACCATTTCTTAGGGGGTGTCCCAGTACTCACACAGCAGATTGTTTTTATCAAGGAGATGCACCACTCCATACTACATAGAACATGATGGTTGCCATGGAACCCATCCCCAAGGATGATCTGCTTTGGGACAGCTTGACTTTGGTTGTCTGTCTTATCGCTTGTCACAGGGAACATGAAACTAGAAGGCACACTGCTCCATACCTCATGGGGAAAGATGGTCATATCGAGATTGAGCTCATAGATGCTCCAAATTCATGTGGGTCAACCTCGGCTGCGGGTCTCAGAACCCTTCGTATGTGCTATGCAACCTCTCCTCCCAACACATCTTTGGTTCTGTCGGTCTCTTTTCTTGTACTAACCGTTTAGTGTGACTTTCCTAGGGCAGATGTGAACAAACATGTATTTTACTTGGGATAGGGATTAAAGGACAGACCATAGAAATACACTCAAGTCTAGCTTAATAAACTAGTGAGATTAGGGGAGCTATGTTTAGGTGTGTGAGTGAGGATTAATTTACAAGAGTACAGATGACACAGACAGCTCACTCACCAAACATGTGCCTCCAGAAAGAAGTCTGCATGGCTGTCCAGCAGGAAAGGGAATGTGTTCTACTCAAATTATTTGAATTTCTCATTGGTTTCAATTATTGCTTCAGTTCTTCTTTGTTCTTAAGGCTTGCTATTCTGTCTGCCACTTGATCCATTCTATTGGCCTAAAGGTCAATGGAATTTTTTGTTTGGCTCATTGTATTCTTCATTTAAGGTTTTATTTCTGCATGGTTTTTCTTCATGGTTTATATTTCTTTATTTAGTTCCATTTTTAGGGTTTTTTTTTTTGTTTGTTTTTCAGTTTTATTTCTTTATTTGAGAGTGACAGACAGAGAGAGAAAGAGGCAGAGAGAGAGAATGGGCATGCCAGAGCCTCCAGCCGCTGCAAACGAACTCTAAACGCAAACTCCAAACGCATGTGGCCTCTTGTGCATCTGGCTAAAGTGGGTCCTGGGAAATTGAGACTTGAACCGGGGTTCTTAGGCTTCACAGGCAAGTGCTTAACTGCTAAGCCATCTTTCCAGCCCTAGTTCCATTTTTATATCCTGGTTTGATGTCTTCATTTCATCTAGCTGTTTGTGCTTAATTCTATTACAGCTATGCTTGAACTTATGTTTGGCTACCAGTCTGAAACGCAAGTAGCTGATGCTCCTGCAGTGACGGGGGAGGTCTCCTGAGGACAATCTGTGTGTTGGAACTCAGTGAGAGTCTCAGACTCACTGTTTCATTGTTGGCACCCATGCATTTCAGGGCCGAGGATTCCTATAGGGACTCTGTGCTGGGAGTTATTTACCAGGCTTACACTACCAACGTGCAGCCATGCACTGAAGGAAAGAGTATTCCTAAAGGTGACTTAAGGGCTGGAACTTACTCGTGTCCTTTTTATTTACCTAGGGTTGGTTTACCTTCACCCACAATGTAAAGAAAAAAGTAATCCTAAAGGTGACACTAACATTGGAAATGACACCCTAGGCCCAATTACAAGAGCAAATTGGATTAATAATTTTTTTTTTTTAAAGAACTCTTCCTTTCCTTATCTTTTTTTTTGACTCCATACAACATATGAGGTGATTTAAAGTTGTCCCATAATTCACTGATCTGTGCTAAAATTTTGACTGTTTCCTATTTTCTTTTCCATAGCACATGTTATGGTGTCTTATGACTTTCCATGATTCTTCAGATAATTATTCTGCTCCTTAAGTAGAGTGCTGTAAATCATACCCAACATGTTGTTCACGTCCTACTTTCACTTTTCTTTTATCTCTAAATGTTCAATTTATGTCATTTTGAAATCTCTGTTCCTATTTAACATTCTGAGCATATGCAATAATGCTATACTAAATGGAGTAATATTCTTCCTTGTTAATTATAATATTTATATTATTTCTAGTTTTTTCTTGATTAGATAAGTTTTAAACTGTCATTAAGAATCACAGTGCCCTGCTTATTTGTATATCTAGATGATTTTATTGCATTCTAGAAAATATGACATGTGTCCAGTGGAATGCTACATAATTTTATTTAAGTTCTCTTGAGCTTTCTTCTTGAATACTTATAGATAGTTATTTACTTTGTTTATTGTGCTCTAAAATTTGTGTGGCAGAATCAGAAAAGACTTTAGTTTAGAATAATTGACTTACAACTATTAAAGCAAGAATGTTCTCTAAATTCTACTTTGCTGGTCAGAGTATAATGCAGGAAACATTTGTTTTTGTTGGAAATTGGAATTATTGGTAACTTCTATAACGATCGTGTACAATTTTCTCTATATATTTTGGACAGTTCTTTGGCTTGTTTGTTTATTTATTTTTCTTATGTATGTATTCTTGAATACTTTCAGAGGTCACCTGCCCATTCCCAGAGTTTTTCTATTTGAAGTTCTCCTTTGTTGGTCTCTGTCCAATAAACCCTAGAGTCTGTTCTTTTTGAGCTTTTAACTTTATGTTCTCAAGCAAGAAAGTAACCCAGATCTCTGTCATGGACTCCCTTCCATGTGCTGAGTACTGTAAATCTTCCCAGGAAGTCAGCTGTGGCAATATTAAACCTCACATTGATTCTTGTCTTCTAGGTAACATTGACCTTTATTGCCTAATGATTTTCTGAAAGCCATTGTTTCAAATACTTAGAAAGGTGTTTTGTTTCAGGCAAAAGGACAATTCATCACTGTTATATCAATCTTGGCCAATATTCGTTTCTTTCACAATATGTTTAAGAGAAGGAAATTAAGGTATCCTTATGGCCTTCTCCATTACAGTAGCCTGTCATAGTTCCATTATCAGAGAAGCAGCTGTGAGCTTAGGCATGTGTGGAGAATGATTATACTAATTTCACCACAGAGAAGTTTTTAACTCACTGAGTTCAAATCCCACTTAACACTTAACCTCAATTTGTTCTCAATAAATAATAGTGTCACTTTAGAGTTTAAAGGACTAAGAAATTAATGCTTCTAGAAAGTAACTCCAGATATTTTCCTTCACCTGGATAGAACTATAGTATTAAGTAATTTTTGCTAATTTGGGGAAAGGTTTGATTGAAATGTACTATATATATACTTTAATGCTTTAAAAATATTTAATTTATTCATTTATTTGAGAGAGAGAGGGAGAGAGAATTTGAAGAGGTAGATATATAGAGAAAATGGGAGCAACAGGGCCTCTAGCTGCTGCAAACAAACTTCAGACACATGCACCACCTTGTGCATCTAGCTTACATGGGTACTGGGGAATAGAACCTGAGTCTTTAGGCTTCATAGGCAAGTGCCTTAACCACTAAGCCATCTAAGTAACCCTACTATCTATATTTTAATAGCATTGCTATATTCTTTCTCAAATGGCCTCAAATAATTCAATGACAGAACAATTACTCTAGAAATTGGCTTAGGTTTGGAAAATTAATGACCCTGATATCCAGATTGTACTGATTCAATTCATATCTTTGTTCAACAGGTCTATAGTTTTTCTTAATACACTTCAATAATATGTTAACAGATTGCCCCTCCTCCATTTTATTGCAGATACCAGGCGATGATTTACCTCTAACTAAAGATTCTTATTGAATGAAATATTCTGAATGCTATTTTCGTCTTGCAGCTCATTTTAATACATAAGTATTCAATTTTTAAAGTATTGCCATATGGTTTCCAAATCTGCATTTATATAATTTTCATTGAAATTGAAGATATCAGCGATCATGACACATCAGTAACCACCTCTCCTTTTACATTCCAAAAATACCAACCACAGAGCTACGGGTATTACTATTTTCTGTAAAGGACTTTTTCTTCATGCCTTAGGGAAACAAAGAGCAACATTACATTTTCCAGTGAGCCTGTATTAAGATAAATCTGTGGGTTACAAACATGGTTCTTAGCTCTCTAAGTTTTTGGATTTTTAAAGATTTTATTTATTATTTATAGAAAGAAACATAAAGAGAGAGAAAGAATGAATGGTTTTGCAAGGGCCTCCAGCCAGTGTAAATGAACTATAGAACCATGTACCACTTTGTGTATCTGGTTGTACATGGGTATTGAGGAATTGAACCCTAGTCATTAGACTTTTAAAGCAAGTGCCTTAACCACCAAGCAATGTTATTTATATTGTTTAATTTCATTTCTGGTATCTCAGTGTTATTTTATATAGATCATAGTTAATTATGGTCATAGTCAATCCACCAAGGTAATTAAAAGTTCCCATGTAAGATAATGAAGATAATATAATAAATCTAAATCTCTTCTTAGAGAAACATTATTGATTCATTTTAATTTGTTAGTTTTGTTTTACTTTGTTTAATTAGATACTAGTTTTGTGCTTCTCATACATATATAATACAGATGATAAATGTCTTTTAAGTAAATAGTTTGAAATTAAAAAAATATATATATATTAAGTATCTCTTTATTTGGACATTTGGTAAAAATGGATGACAGCTGTGAATATGAATATACTAAGTGATTATTAATTATGGTCATTACTGTGGATTAAAGTAGACATATTGAAAGATGAGGCATAGTTCAATGATGCTACCTAATAGAAGAGGAAAAGTAGATAAAGAGAGGAGAAAGAGAGAGGATTTAGTTTTATTCCCCAATGTTCCATTGTTTCTATTGTGTCTCTAACTTAAAATAGTCCCGAAATATCTGACAGAAAGCAAAGGAAATATAGTATGAACATTGCCATACAGCATAGAAGCATGTATAGCAGAAATAGATAAGATCTTAAAGATTTTTTTCCTACTACGCCTCAAGCACATGAAACAACTTAATGGTCAGATATAGTTCATGCTATAAGAAGAGCCAGAAAATAGAAATGTGCTTTGATCTTTGTAAGCCATATGTGGACTTTTATTAATATTGTTACTGTGGTTATAATTTAGCTGTATAATAAATCCTTTTGGTTTCCAGTTATGGGTCTCTGGGCTGTAACATTACCAAGCCGTTGATTGTCAGATTTCTGAGATAATGAAAATTATTTCCTGTAAGATGGGCATAAAGTACCCTTGAATTTAAGCTCCATACACATGATATGTTGATGTAAACGACTTTGTAATACTATAAAAGAATGAATGCAGTATTTTAAACTTGTCATTCCATGCTGTTTTCAGGATATTGGAATTGTAAGTAGGTAGGATGTTTTACCCTCAATTTTTCTTTCCATACATTTAAGCAGTTTTATTAGGCATATTGTATATGCTGCTGCTTCAATTTTTTATTGGGTGGGCAGCCCATTCCATTTTTTAAAATTTACTGTCCCAGCATTTCAAATACAGTGGTTTGTGTGTCATAAGTGATACATAATATTATTGGATCAGCACATCCATAGCTAAATCTGCTGTTTGTTAAACATATTTGAAAAATGCTGAAAAAATTATTTATATCTAGTTACTATAGATGTGGGATGTAATTAATATAGAAAAGCAAGGTACTTCAAGATTCTCAGGAAGATCTTACCAGAACAAATAGAATCTTGATATTTTCATTAGGTAACTCAGTTTCCAAATGTTGTGCATGAGAATATTAAGATTACTGTCAATATGCACACTGACTTTTAATTTATCTGGAGTAGAAGGTCATACATTTTTTTTTTAATTTTAAGAACATTATATATTTGTCACATATCATCACTTAAATATTTTTAATAGTAACAATGCTATTTGCATATATACATATTGCATGTATTTAAATCTCTAATCATACATGTACTATTTTAATCTATTTTGTGCATCCAGAAGAGAATACTGTAGACTGATTAATTTATATTGAACAGAAACTTATATCTCACAGGTTCAAAGGTCAAAAAGCTTCAAATCATCATTATATTGTGGAATCATGAAAAAAGAGTAATAAACACAGCCAAAAAGACTGAACATTATTTTAAAAGGAATATATTCCTATGACAATTGCATTAATCCAATTATTAGGAAAGAACCATCATAATATATGTATCCTAAGGGTCTTATCTACTCATGCTTTCACACTGAAGTTCAAAATAGGAACATATGATGTTAGTTGTTACCTAACATGTGACTCTAAATATTTATGTCTTAAAATAGCACATAGTTGATTGATATAGGTGAAGACAGAAGAGACTGAAACACTGAGCTATCACTCAATAGGGCAATTGTATTGGCAGACACAGTTTGAAGAGATAAGAGCGTTTGGAACTATGTAGTTTATTTAATATTTCAGTACTGATGGTAAATTTCAGTCAATTTCTATCATTTTTTTTTTATTCACTGCTTGGAGGCTGGTTGCCTATTACACAGCTACTGTCCTGTTGGAGGAAGCTGTAGGGATAAAATGCAGTTCATATCATTTTACTAGAGCCAAAATGCACATTGAAGAACTTGTTTCCCAAAAGGTGGTGTTAAATTGTGAAATTCTGTTTCTAAATCCAGAGATATGTAAAGGGAACTTCAATTATAACACATACACCAGCTGTCATAGGTTTAGGAGGGCTGAACATTTGGGGGGGCTAATGCAAGTAAGCCCATATAAGTGGGAATCTATAAGAAAACAAAATGCTGAAGAAAAGACACAGCTCACAGAAGATTTCAGATGTTAATTTTTTACCTCAAGGTTAAAAGTACAAATATGCTAGCATACATAATAGTAAATCATGGATAAGGTGGGATGTTACATCGGGATTTAGAACATTTTAAAGTTATATTCACAGTTTTGAACAAAAAATCTTAAGTCATTCAAGAGAAAAGAATGGATGGCCCATTCTAATGATCCAAATCAAACAACATAGTATAGACCTGGGGACGTATAGACATAGGACTTAACAACAACTTTAAAGTAACAGACTTTAAGATACTCCAGTAGCTAAAGGACCAAAAGGATAATGTAGAAATGTTGTGTGTAAATAAACTATCAATAAAAACGGATATTATAGAATGAAGTTGAATATCTTGAAGTGAGTAATTAAAAACTTACTGAAAGTGCTCAATAGTAGATTTGACCAAGCAGGACAAAAGAGATGCTATACACTTAAAAAATGAAATTAAAGAGACAAAGAAAAAAAATGAATGAAACAAGACTAAAGGGCTTTTACGAATCACAGAGGCGGAGTAAGCAAAGGAGGGTGTATACATTTGAACAAATGGTAGCTTAGCTTTTTTCAAGCTTGATCAAAGCAATAAATCTACAAATTCAGAAAACACAGAGTTGGATACTCTGAAAGAAATTACAAGACACAAAGTTTGGAAGCTCTGACACTATATATGAATGAATTAAAATAAAGACTGCCAATTCAGACTTCTATAACCACAAAAAGCATCCCTTTACAATGTCCACAGGTAAGAGCTGAAGGAGCTCATCATAACTGCCACTCCCTTCAGGATAAAAGGAGTGCCTCATATTTAAGTGGAAGGATACTGTGCAGCTAATATAAGCCCTCTACAGAACTATATGTCTCATGTAAAAGTGACTGAATAGGTAAATATGTCTGTACTGCTAGTACTTTGACTGGAACTTCATTGTTTTTTGGAATTTTTGCATGACTGTAAAGACACCTGGATATGATAAATTAATTTATTTTATCATACACAATACATAAAGAAGAGAACCTTTATATGCCATTCAAATTAGGACAATAAAAATTCCAATCGCATAGTAACTTGAAGATAGTAAGATAAACTTCATGATAGCCTCTAGGTAAAAACTTTGTGGAATTCCCATAAAGAAATGAGAAGGGCACCATTGTTATTTCTATGCAAAAATCAACTAAACAATGAAAGAGAAAATAGTAGAAAATGAGAGGAAAGACATTTGTGACAAAAATAAAACATTTATACTTGACAACAGTATGGTCTTACTAGTGAAATTTTTCAAGTGTCATGGATTAAATCCTTCAATCAAGATAGAGAATCATTAATTGGGTTTTTAAAAAGCTCAAACTATGTGTAGAACAACTTAGATCAAAAGACACAAGCTGAAATGAACACGACAGAAAAGATACGCTATGCAGGTAGTAACTGAAGAGAGCTGGAATATCTGTATTGATATATGAAAAGGTATACTTTAAGTGCAAAAAGTTATAAGAAGCTAGACATGTTATCACACTTGTAATGCCAGCTACTTGGGAGGCATAGAGAAAGTGATTACAAGTTTGAAGTCACTTTGGCAAAGTAGTCAGAAACTCATTTCAAAAGATAATTAATGTTGGATATTAGGATGGCCAAATGATCTAAGGTGCCAGATTCAAAACATCATTAATATCCGTGAGAGACACACATAAAAATACAATGTCCACATGCACTGATAAACATTTCAATACAGAAAAGGTAACATGAATGGTTATATAGCTCATAAAATCCAGTCAAAATATATGCAGCAAAAACTTTCAAGTTGATTGTGAAGAAAGAAAGAATTCTACAGTAATGTGGTTGAAAAAAAATCAATAATATACTTAATTAATTGACAAATCAGCCAAGCATAAGTAAGAACAAAAGTGCCTGGCTGAGTGGTGTAGACCTGCAATACCAGTTACATGGGAGGCTAAGGAAGGGAAATCACAAGGTTGAAGAATTCTTAGGCTGTTCTGAAAAATTTATGAAATCCTTTTTCAAAATAAAGAGGCAGAGGATAAATCTGAATCATGGAGCACTTGCCTCACATGTGTAGCACTTTAGATTCAATCCTGAGTGCCACAGGGAGGGAGGGAGGGAAGGAAGGAAGGAAGGAAGGGAGGGAGGGAGGGAGGGAGGGAGGGAGGGAGGGAGGGAGGGAGGGAGGGAGGGAGGGAAGGAGGGAGAGAGGATGGAGGATGAAGCGACAAAAACCAGAAGACATCACAATTACCAAGTTTTTCTTTATATTTTTTTGTTCATTTTTATTTATTTATTTGAGAGTGATAGAGAGAAAGAGGCAGAGAAAGAGAGAATAGGCATTCCAGGGCTTTCAGCCACTACAAACGAACTCCAGATGTGGGGGGCCCCCCCTTTGTGTAGCTGGCTAATTTGGGTCCTGGGGAATCGAGCCTTGAACTGGGGTCCTTAGGCTTCACAGGCAAGCGCTTAACTGCTAAACCATCTCTCCAGCCCTCAATTACCAAGTTTTGGTAGCTACTAGGCATTTAAAGCATGCTCCAAAAATAGCGAAATTATTTTTTCTTCCCAAGTGAAAATATTTCACTGGCTATATCATATGTTAAGTAACAAAACATTTTCACAGCTTTAAAAGATACCTACCACAAAACTGATCTTGTCCAAGTTCTGCATGATAAAGTAGGAAGTCAAAAATAGAAGGAAAGCAATTAAAAATCTGTGAAAATTAAATATCCATGACTAAAATAATAATGACAAAACAAATTAGAGACAACTTATGACAAAATATGAAATACCAATACTTTGGGATTTAGGAAAGACCATACTTATGTACAACCTTATATTTGTAATGTAATAAAAATATTCAAGTTACTATCACTGTGACAAAATGCTAGGGATTAAGTCTTACAAGGTGGAGAGATTTCCTTTAGTTTACAGTTTCAGAGATTTTCAACTGATTTCATGCTCTGCTACTTTGGGCTTGTGAAAACAGATTATAATGATAGAAATCTTGGCAAAAATGTTAGTACAGCATACAGACAACTTAACTAAATGCAAGAACACATAGAAACTACCTGGGCTTGGCAGATAGTTTAGTGGTTAAAGCAATTGCCATGTAAGAGTGAATACCTGAGTGAATATCCAGATGCCACATGGTGCTGGCTATGTTAGCGCATGCTTATAATTCCAGCATGCCTAGAGCGAGATAGAAGGTGAAGAAGCTCATCCGCCATCTACCCTCACAAATGTGCAGTGTACAAGAGACCCCACCTTCAAGCAACCTTCAGGGTGAAGACACAAGACCAGAGGTTGTACTCCAACCTCCACACTCATGCTTGTGTGACATGCTCCAACACACAGTGACACACACACACACACACACACACACACACACACACACTCACACACACACACAGGAGAAAGAGAATACTGATAGATTCATTCCAAGAGATTGAATGTATAACTAAAGTCTTTATTAGAACAAAAAATCTTGGAGCATATAACTATACTAGTGAACCCTATCAAACACTTATTGGAGGGCTGGAGAGATGACTTAGCAGTTAAGACACTTGCCTGCAAAGCCAAAGGACCCAGGTTCAATTCCCCAGGACCACAGAAGCCAGATGGACAAAGTGGCACATGTGTCTGGAGTTAATTTGCATTGTGCCCATTCTCCCTCTGTCTCTCTTTCTCAAATAAATAAATATAAATAAAAATATTAAAAAAACAATTATTGGAGAGATAATGTTAATGTATTTTAAAGTTCATTCTCCCCATAAACTAAACTAAGAGTTGGCATATTTTCTAGATTGTTCAGTGAAACCAACATTACTCTGGTTAACAAAATCAGATAAAGATATTGCTAGAAATAAACTACTGATTAATACATTTTGTGATAAATTATACACTAATTAGACTTTTATGGTAAGTATTGATGCAAAAACATCAACAAAATATTAGCAAGTCGATCTCAACAAAACATTAAAAGTATTATTAACCATGACTAAATTTTATTTATCTCAAGACATGCAAGTATGATTTAATATAAGAAAATAAATTAAGATAATAGGATATATTAATAGAACTAAGAGAAAACTAGATAATTTTCCAAATTGACACAGAAAAGTCACTTACAAATTAATATCCCTTCATAAGAAAAATCCATTATTTTTTCCTTATTGATAAATTTGGCTATAGTATTTCATCAACCTTAGCTTCCTTTCAAAACGTTTTTCTTCTACTCATTTATTTATTTTTCTATAATTTTTTCAATAATTTCATACATGCATAGACTGTGTTTTGAAAATAAATACCTTACATCACCCTTCTCCCACTAAACCCTTTCTACCATTTATTAATTGCTATACCACTTAACAGAATTACTTGGTCTCCCCCAGGAAACTTTTTTGTTTGTTGTTTGTTTTACTGTTCTATTTTTATATTAATTATATACGCAGTGTGTATACAGTCATGTTAGTATTATAGTTAGTCCAGTTCTTCCCCCCTCCAAAGGCACAATCCACATTGAGGAATGTGGGCTGTGCATTGTGGGGGTAGCCATAATTTATAGGGAAGAGGCAATATCTCTGTGCATAATGTACCAACTTGAGGCTCTAACAATCTTTCCACCCCCACTTCTGTGAATTTCTGTGAGCCATGTTGGGTTTGTTTTAGGTCTACCTCATTGATGAGGTCTTGGAAGCCTCTGTGTCTTGGGATATCTGATTTGGTAGGAATTGAGTGTTCTCTATGTTTATCTCATTCACCCTTGTGCTGGTAACAGGTTCACCAAGAAAGCAGAACTCTTGCTCGTGTCCCCAATTACTCTATGATTTCAGTTGGGGCCCTGGTGAGGTGTGATGGGCTGGTTCTCTCCTCAGGTTCTGCATCCATCTGAAAAAATGAAGCAAATTCTCCAATGGAATGAAGTCAGCACCAGATAAATGGGATAACCATTATTATTTTAGAAAGAATTCAATAGGTGTAGGCCCTCTTGTAGCCTATTATTGGTAGGAGCTTGATAAAGGAGAGCAGGCTTATTTTTTTGGATATGGTTCTGACTTGTTTCCCAGCTTCAGATATGGGTACTTTTCTATCGAGAAGGCCAGTTAGCCAAATTAAGAGCAACTGGTTACCTACCATGGCTTTGTGCTACTATTGCACTTGTGTGAGCATCTCCTCAGGTTGTTTGCTGCTAAGTAGTTTAGACCATGGGCCTCCTCCCACAACCATGAGGAGTGTTGATAGGCCTACATGAAACAAAGCTAGTAAAGGTAACCACAGGTACTGTGAGCTCATGACTGTAACGCTCATGCCCAGACAACCTATTTCCACAGCTGTCTCCTCCATCCTCTATCCCTTGTCTTCTTTCTGCTGTCTCTTATGTTATGTTCTCTGGGCCCATAGAGGGCTGAGCATTCAACAGACACCTGCTTTCATCAACTTTATCTGCTATCAGTTGCTACATTCACCACAGCCCACTGTAGAAAATTGTTCATCAATAAAAAATAAATAGAATTTTGACAGTCAATAAAAATTGTGAGTTGCTATTAAAATCATTATGCTCAATAAACTATGAAAGATACCAGAAGACAAATATCACAATCCTTCAAAAATGGACAGATATTAGTTTATATTCTGATGGTAAAAGAGAGATCATTGAGAAGTTAAGAAGTAGAAGATTTTATTGCTTAATTAAAATAGTTTTCTTTGAAAGAGGATAAAATAATGCTGGTATAAACAGAGTTAATTCAAAACGTTGCAAAGTAAGTAATGCCACTTAGTAGTACATTCACAAATGGTTGAAATTAAACATGACATATACTTCAGCAACATAAAACAACAGCAGCGACATGTATTTCTATCTCAGTGTTTGCAAGTCAGGAATGCATGCTACTTACATAGTTTCTCTGCCTCAGAGTTTCTTATCAAACTGCACCTTGCTGTCCATGGCTGAAGTATCCTCAGGTTCTATTGGGTGATGTTCTCATTTCACTCACTTCATGCCTAATGACTGGGTCAGCTTCTTTTTAAATATTTTTTATTAATTTATTTGAGAAAGAAGAGAGAGAGAGGGAGAGAGAGAGAGAGAGAGAGAGAGAGAGAGAGAGAGAGAGAGAGAGAGAAAGTACGGGAACACTAGGACCTCCAGCTGCTGCAAATGACTCTAGATGCATGTACTACCTTGTGCATCTGTCTTAATGTAGAAAGGCCCTGTGGCAAACAACTGAATGCAGAGCAGTTCACTTCATGGTAGCCACATAGGAGAGGGAGGAGGGAGAAGGAGGAGAAGGACAAATAATGGAGAAGGAGGAGGTAGCAGAGGAGATAAGGAAGGAGTGAGATAAGAAGGAGATAGAGGCAGGGTGAGAGGAAGATGTGAGCAGAGATCACTTTATTCTACTCGCTGCCTTTTCCTTCATTTTTCCTCTTTCATTACCTCCTACAGCCTATGTCATAGCGCTGCCCCGTTCAGGGTGGGTTGCTCTCCTTTAGTTAATTCTCCTAGAAAAATTACTTACATACATACCCCAATGCTTGTTTTAGTAATTTCTTAGTTACTTTTTAATTAAAATAAGTTGGAAATTGAAATTTACCATTATAATATAGCAGAGTTAATTATAAGAAAGAAAGAAAGAAAGAAAGAAAGAAAGAAAGAAAGAAAGAAAGAGTATGTTATAAAGACAAAAGTCCCAATTTAATTGAATCACAGAGGGGATATATCATCTCTGTTATATTATCCTGGTTGAGATCATATCACTAAGTACAACCCCTAACAGAGCAAGGGGCTTACTTATAAATGACACTAGCAGAAGGCAGAGGACTCTGGGTGCAATTGTAAATTTATACTTGTTCCAATAATATTAAACCAAATAAAACTACAGTATCTATATGTAAATTATTAGATCTCACAACCATCTCATCATTTAATACTAAACAAAATTCAACTAAGCATTTTTTAAAAAATATTCCCAGAGCAATGCATATTTGATTTGAATGTTTACCTTTTTCTGGATGTTTTTTTTTTCCTGACATTACTAAAAAACAATAGCAGTAAATGTACTTTGTTGATTCTGCTCTTTGTTTTTGAAATATAGAAGCATTTTGCATGTCAGTTTAGATAAATGACATTAGTTGAAAGATGTTCAAACTATCTAACTTTCTTAGAATCTGATTGCTTTATTATTGAACATCAATACATTTCTTCCAACAATTTGACATGCCATTAATTGTGACTGTAAATCTGCAGTAGATCCTTGAAGAATTGTAATGAATGCCCAATGGCATTTAGCTAGTGCCTAAATTGTTTATCAATAAAGTTAATTTTGCTTTTGAAGACTATATAAATAAATTTGAATGTATATAAATATATGTATAGGCAAATCATGCATATTGACACCAAAAGAGTGGTTTTTAAAGGGGTAAACAATATTATATCCTAAGCACTTATTTTTTAATAAAATGAGACATTTCTCATCTCCCTTGGCATTTCAATGCTGAGTAATTTACTAATTCACTTATATTCCCATAAGAACGAAAATAGAAGGGATACAGCCGCCTACCGAGAAGAGAGTTGATTCATAACCGAGATCTGATTCCAACACAACAAGCACTAATGCATTACTGAAAATGGACACCCAAACAGCATAAAACTGTAGAACTCCACTGCATCCTGACGCTGGGCTAGGCTGGGGATGAGCATGAGGATGAGCACAGCAAGGCGGATGAGTTACATCAGCTTGCCACATAAACGTAGCAGTGACTGACTTCTGCCTTTAAAAAAAAAAAATAGTGATTCTATCAGGTCAAATTAGTGGCTTCTGGGTAATTCTTCAATCAATTTAACATTTAAACTTCCTTTCAGGATTCTTTTCTTCTGTGTTATCATCCACTTATTTTTTTTTGTTTGTTTGTTTCCAATGTAGCTTTTAAAAAATCTATCTATCATGACAGTACTAATCACTACATATCTCTCAGGTGCTATATTTCACCTGCTGTTCTGGTAGAGAGCTTTCAAGGGCTTTCACATAATATTTCCTCATTTATAGTTCTCCTGTGATGATTCTTGGCTCTGCAATGAGAATTACAGCAGAAAATAACTGAGTTTGTTCACTTCAATAGTACATTCAAGCCAGTGCCTTTAACTGATGAGTCATCTCCCCAGCCCCAACTGTACATTCAAACTTGAAATGAAAATTTGTGTGAAATACTGACATTTAATCAAGGGTAAACCTGTCAATTGAGAGGCTTTGTTTAATGACTGTGGATACTTCCCTTTTACCAGTGCTCAGTCATTTGGGCAAATCTTCTTTATGAGAAGGCTGAGGGAAAGATTTACAATATATATCTGTGCACAGATCTCAAGGTTCTATTGAAAATGATAGAGTCTTACTTTTCTTCAAGGAAACCCAAGTCTATGTTGTAGCTCAGTGTCATCAATGCACAGTTCCCAGGAGCTAAAACTCTCTGACAAGACAGCCTCTGTTCAGGCTTGCTCTTCAATTCACAGTTTGAAGATTCCTGTAAATCCATTCCTTCACCATAAAATGGTGTGCTAGTACGCTTATAGAGTCAGTATCAGTATTGAACATGCCAAGAAATATAGCTTCAAGGAAGGTCATGTTATAAGGAAAACCCAAAATATCTCTTATGTGTACTGTATTTCACATTTAAATACTTTAGCTTTCTCATGTTTAGAGCGCCCTAGCTTTCTTACAATTAGAATGTATGTTGTACCTTTTTCCCAATTCACATAGTATGTTATTTATTTTACTCATTTTTTGTGACTAAATACATTATAAGAAGCAGCTTAAGGGATGAAAGGTTTGTTCTGACTTACAGTTTCAAAGGAAAACACATCATCAGGTTGGGAAAGTCGCAGCAGCAGGAGAAGAGGCTGACGTGAGGACATTGTGTGCAGAACTAGGCAGGAAGAACAAACATGAAGTGGGCTGACAATAACACTTCAAAGTCTGCTTTCTGTGACCCAGCACAGCCCCACTTCTCAAAGACAAACTTGCCAGCACCGCCACCAGCTAGGTCCATATCTCCAAATGCCTGTACCTATTCATGCACTCCATGTACATAATATTTTATCTGGTTTGGTGTTATATTTGATATATAACTTATAACTTGGCTTTATATTTTTGTTCAATCTCATTATTTGCTCTGACATGTTTACAACCCATAGCATTTAATTATCCACAGGGTTTTATTTATGTAAAGCATCATAATATCACTTGTTTCATGTATTCTTGGTTACAATTTTTCCTATTTATCCACTTCATTTCCAGATTAAAGAAATAGCCATTAGAACCTCATATGTCTACTGTTGTGTTATAACTACATTAAAATATTAAAATTAATGTTTTCTTTTGAAAAATAAGTGACTATATATATACATATATACATATATATATGTATATATATATTTGCATATATATATGTGTGTGTGTGTGTATGTATATATATATATCACTGAAGGTAGACTTTCAGGTTTTATTGCCCAGCCCTACTTTATGTTTATTCTTCCTTTCTATTTTTCATGCAATGTATGCATATATATATATCCTTTATGACAGATGAAATGTTACACCAAAGTCAAAACACAAAGAACATTCATTGGTCTTTCATAAAAAGAATTGAAACCATTAGAATGGGGTACCTTTACACTTTAATATTTTTTCTGGAGTGCTCACAGTAAGACAAAAGTGGTGCCATATGTGTGCTTTTCAGCCTTTAGACTTTACTATAAAGCACCCTAAGAAGTCCAAAATTCCTATTTAGTTCAAAACATTAAGTTCATGCTGTTTTCCCACATTGTGCTTTCTAATATAACCTGAATTTGAACAGAAATAGCAGGGTAATCATATCAAGAGAGATATCACTTTCAGTTGATGATCATTTTTCAAAAGCACTCTACTCATCCCATGTCAAAGTGTTTCTAGTCATCCTGTGATTTCCACTAACTAGGCTCTGCTCCCCTCTGCCTTGTAAATGCCTTCAGCTTCACAATTTCCCTGAGATCTTTTACCTAACTAAAGGCCATGTAGCAACATTGGCCACAAGGGTCGATTGTGATAATGGATGTTCTGTTCCAATATTTTGTTATTAAAATAGGTTCTCTTGGTAAGTGCTTATTGACCACCACTGTCTTCTTGTTGGTTAGACTCAGCACACCCAAATACCAAAGCTGTATTCTTTGTGCTTATTCTAAGTCTAAGCTCTACAGATAAAGATAATGGGCAATTCAAGCACTATCAAGGCAGAGGTGTTTTATTGTTGGCCACTTTAAATATCAGTTTGTTCTGCACATTATAACAAGCTTAAATTATTCTGCCTGAATCTACTATTAGCAGTTGCATTGCTACATTATGCATGACATTTGACTATTCATAGACTGGAAGATGCACTGCATTCCATTAGTGGTTTCCTATAAGTGTAAGTCTACAATTTACTGGAGATGTTTAGTTTGATGTGTTGCTTCTTTGCATATTTATGATGCTTATGACACATTCATTATCAATATGAATGTTATGCATGGTACTGAAGATCAATAATATTTCTATCAATTTTAGTTTCTGTGTTTGTGGATAAAATGCTTATGCAAATATGACATTGTATTTATGTCATAGTTATGTCTGTTTATGCATGATAGGAAAGACCCTTGAAATTTCTTATATCATATCTTGTACACTGAAGTATAAAATGGGACCTGCTAGTAAGCTAATGTAACCAGAGTTACTTCTGAAATAACAAGATGATGGAATTTAACAGTGAATGACAATTTACCTAGCTAGATCCACTTCAAGACACAGTGGAAAGATCAGTACACAGTTACTGTCCAAAAGTAGGCATTTATTCTTGACTTATTTTTCTGATCAGTCTTTTTTTATTCATGGGTTTAAGTACAGATAGAAAATATTTTTAAAATATTATGGTCATAGTGGACATGCACAGAAAGTTATAAGCAATTTTATATAGCAAACATTGTTATGCATGGATTTTGGTTTGGGTATCCACCGGAGTCTTGCCATCCATTTCCCAAGGTAACAGAGAAACAAATACATATTTATTTTTATGTCAGAGAGGGTTCTGATATGTTAGCACATAAAGATTGCTGCAGATCAGTGGGAAAGAACATATAATGTAATAGAAATGTTTTTAAAAAGTGCCTTGGAAAATTCTTTCTATAGAATTAAAGTTACAATTCATCAATAGTTATTCAGTATCATTTTTCACACAGGTGTCATTATTTTTAACTACAACTACTGAACCTTTCTATGCTCTTAAATTAACTGAACAAACAAGATAGAACTTAGAATACAAAGCATAGATATGAAGAAATCACATGCACTGTGGTAGATTATAAAGTTAAATATATGTTTATGCTATGATATAGCTGTTCTTCCCTTAGCATTGTAAAGGTATATGTGCATACAGATGAATATAGTGGTATAATAATGCAGTATTCAAAACAGTCCCAAAGATAAATAACTTTAAAGCATCAACAGTAGAATGAGAAGCTGATGATACGTACTACTGTTAGCAATAAAACGGATAAACCACCACTTTGCCCAATGGCAAGAAAGAATTTTACAGATACTTGCTGCATGCAGCAAAGTAGATGAATCTTAAAGTTATAAATATGAAATGGATGGAGCTGGAAAAGATAAAAATGAATGAGGTAACGTGGGCTCAAAATACAAACACTACATGTTCTCATACTTTAAACCTGGTTTTTAACTTTAGGATTAGTGGCTATGCATTGCAGCATCTGTGCATGACAGAAGACATTAAAGCAGACAATGGGGAGGTTTGCAGGGGGTGTGTAGCAGAAGAAATAACATGAAAACAATTGGGGGATAATAGTGGGAGGGAAAGGTGTAAGCAGAGATAGGATGGGGAAGATGTTGAAAAGATGCTTAGAGGATGAATCAAAACTAAAGATATGTGAGTAAACCATATAGAAAACTACTACTTGGTAAGTCAATTAAAATACACTTACAACATAAAAGAGGTTGCACCATGATACAATTTACAATAATTTCTATTTGATAGGGTATGATGTTAAGAAAAGAGCAGAAGATAAATAATTGGTAACTTCTCTGTATTCAGTAATTCTTGAACAGGCATGTTCACGTTATAAAATTATAGATTGTAAACACAGATCATTCATGTCTTTTCAATTTTGTGCATTGTATTTTAAGATAATGTTCCAAACAAGTATTTGTCTACCATTGTTGTAAGAAATTTATTATTTGAGTAGAATATTTCCATTGAGAAAAAGTAAAATCATACAAATGTATAGTTGTGTTAGCCTATTATGACATTCTCCTCTCTGGAAACATATGGAAGAAATGGGACAACTATGTTTGCCTTATCCAGGAATAATCTACATATATATGGACATTTTAGCATGTTATGTAATTTATGATGAAACCTTTCTGTTATAACAACTATACTACTCCTCAAAGCTTATTGCATAAACAATACATACTAAGTATCTTCTCTGAGATTCTCTGTTATCATGGGGTTCTTTACATGGTTTCTATGTAATTGTAGTTATTACAAATATCTAGTTCTGTTTTGTATCATATACATTTCTAAGTACCTCTTGTATACTGAAAAATGACAAAGACATAATTAGTGTGAATGTTCAGTCATCTGAATGCTTTTACTTTAAAGAAAAAGTCTAGATATTATCAGTTTATTGTCTAAGAGAAATCTGTAAGCTTTGCTATTGAAATAGTATAAAGATATCTGTGGATACTTGGGCTGTAAGGCCACTGAGAAATTCTGCTAGAACTGAGCTGATAACCTCCTCCATGTCGAACAGCTGACAGAGAGCTAGAAGAAGCCATTCTGTATGCAGTCCAATGGGAGAGAGAGAAATCACTGGTGAAGATACTCAACACTGGACACTGCAAGCCTTATATTTGACCAGCCAGGCCAAATGAGCCAATGGGTGCAATAGTGACACGTCTGTCATGGTGAAAACCAACTGGCCTCTAATTGGAATGGAGGCCCACTCCATGGGAGGGAATACATCCCTGATACTGAAAAAGTACAACAGAGTTAGCCATGAGCCCTAGGGGTGTAATGTCTGCTGCTATCTGGCTAAATGTATATACTATGCTCATCAAACTGCCCAGTAATCCCTTCTCTTAATGTTCATACCCATGTGTTAATACTACTATCACTTTTGGTAAAGAAATTTCTCTTTTCAGATGGCAGTGACTTTGGGATGACTCAGAAGGCATCATGGTGCTAGGAAGAAATGATAGAGGAGTGCTCAACACAGCAATATCTCCATCACACCTTCCAAGGCTCAGAGTCCATTGGACAAGAGGTGGTGGAGAGAATGTGAGAGCCAAAGGAAGGGCAGGACTCCTTACAACGTGCTCCTCCAGATACAAAATGGCCTCTGGATATCCATGAGCTCACAGTGCCTGACACTACCTACACAGACCATCATAATAGGAGGAAAGATCATGACATCAAAATAAAAGGGAGACTGATTGAGAGGGGGAGGGGACATTATGGAGAGTGGATTTTCAAAGGGGTAGGTGGGGGAAGGGAGGGCATTATTATGGGATATTGTTTGCAATCATAGAAGTTGTTAATAAAAAATAATTGTAAAAAAGATACCTGTGGTCAAAATACAAATAAGATGAATAAGAGAATTCCTGGAATTCGACATATAGTCTGGTTTCTTTCATCAATTAGTCAGATATTCAGGTTTACTGAGATTTTTTACCTTCTGTGCATTAAGCTACACACTGAAAATACAAAAGTGAGTAAGAAGCAGCTGTATCATGAAGAATTGCAATGTTTATGGGTATTGTTTTCTAACCACATCCTAGTAACATACATTTTTGACTGATATTGAACAGTGAAAGTGTGGAGGAAGAAGAGATACTCGGCTGGATGGTTAACAGACATTAAAACTATCATCAAGTATAACAGAGAATATTTTATCAGTATGAGTTCATCATATAAAGCACGGCAGTGTTTTCCATAACAGGGTTCTTCTCTGTGTGGCAAAATGAAACCTCTCCAGTAAATACTGTGACTGCATTTAATAGATGAGGACACCAAGGGTCAAGAAGGCAAACTAATTTGCCTAAGGACACACATTTACAGATAAAGGATTGTAAGCAAGCATTATAAATATAATCTCATTTCAAAATTCTGAGAATGCTATCTTACCCTTTGACCAAAATTCTGTGTCATAGTTGAAGTGAAGCTTTTCTACATTTATATATTAAGAACAGTGCCTGAAAATAATTTATATAAGTCTTGTACACAAATCATAGACTCCACTAGGATTCTGAATTTTTACAACCTAGAGCCACTAATATGACAGTTACACTGTGATAATTTCCTCTTGGGAAGGAAGGCTTTGAGATAAGCTGAACAAAAGTGAGGTAAGTAAAAAGGTGTGAAGGTGGGACCTGAAATATTCCTGACCAGCCACAGGGCAGAAGTTGGAAAAGTAGAATCACCAATAAATGTTGGCCTCCAGCTTAATGATCTCTTAGCTTGTTTGTGATCATAGTATGTGGTGTTTTCAGCAAACGAGTCTTATTATTTAGTAGTGGTGGGTAACTACAAGCCTTGGCAATAGTCTGTATTGTTTGGGAGGCTTCCTGTCACGCTGGGTAAGAGATCCAACGCTGGTGTTGGGGTTTAACTGCACCAACCTAAGGCTTTAGGGTAACACTTTCATCACCCTAGTAAGATATTTTCTCCCTGTTACTCTGTCTCTGTTTCTGTTTCACTTTCTGTCTTTTTCTCACTCTCTTAAATTAGAGTTTTAATTAACTAGTAAATAATTGTATGCAACACAATTGTTTGTAAACAATTATAAGTCTTATTTATATGATGTATTCAGTTCTGTATATTCATTCCTTCCTGAACCTTTGGAAAGGGTTATGCAGGCTGCTGCAGGAGAAAAGGCATCAAAAGTCATAACAACCAGTAGATTCTGAATGCTACACTATTAACAAGCCAGATAAAGATATGCCCACAGGTTCAATAATAACACATATGGGGTTAACCAACTGCTCTTGGTTGGATGTGAGGCCTGGTCAGTGGGAAGGAATTCTTATCTGGTACTCAAAACTGTGTGAAGAGCTGGAGAGATGGCTTAATGATTAAGGTATTTGCCTGAAAAGTCAAAGGATCCCAATTTGAATCTCCATGACCCACATAAGAGAGATGCACAAGGGGGCACATGCATCTGGAGTTTGTTTGCAGTGGCTGGATGTCCTGCCATGCCCATTCTCTCTCTCTCTCTCTCTCTCTCTCTCTCTTTCTCTCTCTCAAATAAATAAATAAAATATCTATTTAAAGAAACTGTATCAAAATGGAAGAGAAGTTTCAACTGTTATTTATCTAAATGGATACTTTAAGCCCATCATGTTTCCTTCTAAATATGTATGTGTATGCACATCAGTGAGTGCTATTCTCCCTTCTGGCTAGAAAAGCTTCCCTTTACAGACGGTGTTGAATACCAGGGAGACCCAAGTCTCATAAAGGTGATGAGAAAGGAAGCCCAGTGTTAGCACTGGACAAGTCATCTCTACCACACTTGCCTGGGCTCAGGGAAAACTGCATTATTCATTAGAGAATCTTCTCTATGGGAACAGTGTTAGACATTGAGGAGCTCAAAATTCAATGAAGCTGGAAATAGGTTGGTTTGAGTTCAACACATAACAAGAGATCTCTATTGTGGATTCTTGGGTTCTTGCTCTGGGGCTATCCATGGTCCCCAGGCAGCCAGGGTCAATGAACACATGAAAGTAAAAGACTTTCAGGAGGAATTTTTGGTGTGAACAGCTCTCTTGGTTTATTGTCAGTGAAAAGTGTTTATAAGCATCTGAGGGTGGAGGAAGGGTCCTAAGGGGACTGGGCTTACAAGGTTCCTATGGGAACATTCATTCCAACACATAGGCAATGGCTGGTGGGGGGTGGGTGGTGACAGTTGATCTAGATCTTAGGGGGGATGGGCTTTCTGATGAGGAGTTTCCTAGGCAACTGGCCAAAAGTTAGAGGGCTATGGCCACAGCCTAAGTTCAGGTGTGCTGGACTTGGAGAAGGAGTGGTCTCCTTTAGGCTTGGGGTCCTTAGCCATGCCTGGAAGCTCAGGGCCCTCTTCTGAAGGCTGCAGTCTGTGCCTGGCAGTGCCCAACACTATCATGCCCTCCAAGTCTCAGGGAACCTTGCAAAAGAGGAAACAGAAAGAATGTGAGAGTCACAGGATGGGAAGGAGTATTTAGGGGCACTGTCCAGATATGAATGGACTATTGCACTCATGACATCCCAGTGTGTCTCATTAGCCCCACAAGATGTAAACAATTTGGGCTCCAAAAACATTTTGACATAGAGGAGAGAAGACAGGAAGAATGATATACCAAAACAGAAGGACTACTTGAAATGAAGATGCTCAGTGAAATAGGGTTGGAAGAGGAGGGAGCAAAGAAGGAACAGCATAGGAATGTAAGCAAATTTTACTGCATTCATGTATTAAAATTTTTAATATAAAAGTATAAAGTATGGCTTATTCATATTTTTCAAGGCACAGGAATTTCAGAAATGTAATAAAATATATTTAGAGGTGTAAGAATGTACATGATTGTATGACTTCCAATGACATGGTGTGGTGGTTTGAATAGATGGCCCCCAATATATTCAGTTATTTATTGTTTGTAGTTTGCATCTGAAGCCACCTGGCTAGAAGCAGTGTCATTGGGTGGATCTTAAGGTGTGGTGGTGGGTTTTAGATTTCAATCTAAAGATATGCAGAGTGTGCCTAGCTGGAGTTCCTGAAGTGTGCTGTGTGACTTTTGGCTTTTAGCTTGTGCTTCTCTCTCCCTCTGCTTGGGCCTGTGAAGGAAGGCCAGCTTCTTCTGCCATTGTGGAACTTACCCTGGGTCTTTAAGCTTCAATAAATCCCTTCCTCCATAACTGTGCCTGGTCTGGGAAGTTCATCTCAGCGAACCTGAATCTGTCTGCTACAGAACATGGTACCAAGGAGTGGACTAAGATGAACCTGACCATGTGGATGTTGATCTTTTGGAACCTTTATTTTAGGAGAAGTGGGCATGGACTTGGTGCTTGCAAATAAAGATGTCTTCTGGAGTGGTATGCCAAGTTTTATGGACTACTATGATGAGAGTTTGAGAATTCTAAGTGTAGACAATATTGAACTTCGAGGCTTGGCTTATGAGCTTTCTAAGGGTAAGGAAAGACTGCAGAGGACTTTGCAGAGGCTGGCTGCGTCCTGCTGCCCAGGCCCAGAGATTTTGATCAAGGTTAAATTTGTAATGGGCTGATGTGCTTGGCTAGAGATATTGGACTGAGAGATTTCAGATTTTAAGCTGGAAAACCTCAAGCAAATTAAAATTACATGCACTGAGACTGGTTTTAGTTTACTGAATCTGCTATTGTCAAACACATTAGAAGTCTTAGGGAAGATGGTCCAATTGCTTTACTATGGAAAGGATGCCTGAGGAAAGACTATCATAGAAATGCAAACACTTTTGGAAAGAGTTGACTGGAGAAGGAACCTGCTTTTCAAGGCTATGATTTGTTTTGTCCCTGAATTGAGAATATGGCTGTGTCCTGCACAACTGGTATTGGTTTCAGAAGCATGAAAAATGAATGGAGTGGTCATTTATTTTGGCTTACAGGCTTGAGGAGAAGCTCCATGATGGCAGGGGAAAGTGATGGCACAGACAAACGGTGAACACACACTCTACTGTCTGGTCCTCAAGATGTTTGCTAGGTATGTCAGCATCATGGGTAGATTCAAGTTAGAAGTTGTAGATGACTGAGACTATCTTTCTGTGATTGGGTAAGTTTACTGAGAATGATCTGTTCCAGGTTTGACCATTTTTCTTCAAATTGCATTATGTCATTTTTCCTTACTGCTGTGTAGAATTCCATCATGTAGATATAGCACATCTTAGTTATCCATTCATCTAATGATGGACACTTGGGTAGATTGCAGCTCTTATCTATTACAAATTGAGCATCTATAAACATTATTGAGCAAATCTCCCCAGACTGAGGCATGGAGCTTTTAGGGTACATGCCCAGTAGGGAATAACTGAGTCTCTTGGTAACTCTCTAGTCAGCTATTTTAGGAGTCTCCATATTGCTTTCCAAAGTAGTTGTACCATCTTATATTTCCACCAATGGTGGATGAGGGTTTCTACTTCTCCACATCCTGGCCAGCATTTATTTTCATTGGATTTTTTTAGTGTTTTCTATCCTCACTGGGGTAAGGTAGAATCTTAATTTTTTGTTTTGTTTTGTTTTGTTTTAATTTGTATTTCCCTGATGATTAGGGATGATGAACATTTTCTTAAGTGTGTGTTGGACATTTGTATTTCTTTCTCTGAGAACTACCTGTCCGGTTTATTGCACCATTTTGTGAAGAAGTTGTTTGACTTTTTATTGTTTTTGTATTGGCTTTGCTTATTGTATGTTTGTCTTTCAAGAAAATTTTCAGCTTCATGTGTTCCCAATGGTTGAATGATTGTTTAAGATCCTGTGCAATTGGGGTTTTGTTCAGGAAGTGTTTTCCTATTACTATATCATGGAAAGTTTCTCCTATATTTTATTCCCGTAGTAGCCAAGTTTCTGGTCTTATATTGAGGTCTTTTATCCATTTGGACTTGAGTGTTGTGCATGGAGAAATGTGTAAATCAAGTTTCAGTTTCCTGCATATGATTATCCAGTTTGTCCAGCACCATTTGTTGAATATGTTGTCTTTTTCCAGCCTATATTGTTAGGGTCTTTACCAAATATCAAATAGCAGTAGTTGCTTGACCGAAAGTGTGGGTCTTTGATTCTATTCTATTGTTCTATACTCCTGTTTTTAATGCCAGTACTGTGCGGGTTTTTTTTCTTTTTTTTTTTTTACTATGGCTTTGTAATATAGCTTTAGATCAGGTATGGTGATACCTTCAGAGGTTTGTTTTTTTTTTGGTTTTTCAAGGTAGGGTCTCACTCTGGTCCAGGCTGACCTGGAATTAACTCTGTAGTCTCAGGGTGGCTTTGAACTCATGGCGATCCTCCTACCTCTGCCTCCCGAGTTCTGGGATTAAAGGCGTGCGCCACCATGCCCAGCAGAGGTATTTCTTTTGCTGAGGATTTGCTTGGATATTCAAGGCCTTTCCATATGAATTTTGCAATCATTTTTTTTCTATCTTTGTGAAGAACAATGTTGGGATTTGGATTGGAATTGCATTAAATCTTTATATTGCCTTTGGTAGGATTGCTATTTTCACAATGTTAATTCTGTCTATCCAGGAGCATGGGAGGTCTTCCCATTTTCTCAAGTCCTCATCAATTTCTTTTTTGAGTGTTTTTATGTTTTTATTTTATAGATCTTTCACTTTCTTGGCATGAATTGGCATGGTTGCTTTATATCTTAACATAAGAAAGGTTATATATAAAGGTCCCTGATCCCAAATGATACTTAATCAAGCAAAACTGGAAGAATTCCTATTGAGATCAGGAGCAAGACAGGGGTATCCACTCTCACCTCTCTCTGCTCTTCAGTATAGTACTGGAAGTCCTAGCTCAATCAATAAGATAGGAGAAATAAATAAAAGGGATACAGTTTGGAAAGGAAGAGTTTCAGTTAGTTATTTGCAGATGACATGATTCTATACATAAGAGACCTGAGAGCCTCCATCCCAAAACTCTTGAAGGTGATTAACTCCTTCAGCAAAGTAGCAGGATACAAAATCAATGCACAAAAATCAGTAGCCATTCTATATGTAAATGACAAAGATACAGAGAATGTAATAAGTGACATTGTCCCATTTTCAATAGCAACAAGAAGTAAAATACATTGGGATAACATTTACCAAGAAGTGAAAGGTCTAGTTAATGTTTTTATTTACTTTCTTTCACAATTTCATATGTTATCAGAATGTAGTTTAGTCATAATTATACCACTAATTTACTTCTCTTATCTCTCTCCAATTAAGACATTTTTTCTTCCCAAATAATCCGCACTTTCTTGTCTTTTCTTTTTTTTTAATTCTGTGACCCACTGAATTAATGGTGGTTGCTAGCATGAACATAGGTGAGGTGCTGTTTATCAGAGCATGAGTGACTTATCAGTGGCTGTAGCACTGAATAGCATGACTCACCATCCCCTAGCAAATATTAGCTGCTGGCAACTCCTCTTGGAGGAGAAAGTCTCCTGAGCCCCTAACCTATCCATAATAATACTGACAGGCTCAAACTTATTCAGGAAATCATAGCACTGTGAGCTCCTGTGTTTAGCAACCCTGTTGTATCCAGTAGAGAGCATTCCTCAGCACTCTAACCTATCCTAATGTGCCTACATTCTTTCAGTTTTGTTCCCTGGCCCTTGACAAGAGTGTTAGGGCTGAGCACAAATTGTCACTTTTTCTCAGCACTTTCACCAGCTATGCTTCTCTGTATTAATCTCTGCCAAATCCCAAAAGAAAATTCTGTAGTCAAGACTGAGAGCAGCACTCATTCATGAGTATTAACATAGATATTTAGAAGAGTTTGACAACTTGTCTGCAGTTGCTTGCTTTGTTATCCAGACTTCCTTGGGCAACCAGCAGCCCTCCTGTCTTAGCTTCCTTAGTAGTTGTGACTATAGGCACACACCACTAAATATAGATTACTAATCTTTATAAAAATGTAGCAATGACAAGGTGTGATAATATAGTAAACCTCTACTTTCATTAAATATCTTTGCTTGATTTTAGAATCTGTATTGAACACTTACAGATACCATATTTATTAATCAGGAAAATGGCAGCATATAAATAACTGTCGTTTATGTTCATTAAATGTGGAAAATTATATGTTGTGTGGAAAATTATGTGGCAGTAACTGACATTTGTGGAAATCTTTTACTGAAACTTTAAACGCCTAAAGCAGAATCAAAGCGTATCTAATGGTACAGTACTTGCTGAGAACTAGGTGTGAGACATAGAGTGTGACAGTGGAAGATGACAGGGACTTGTGTTGGTAGAAAAGCTTTTAACTTTGGTAAAATCTCTGTCACAAAGCATCTGACACACTTTGACATTGAATATCTGTTTTTGTCATTTTGATTTTTGTTCATGCATAAATTACAAAAAAGGAAACACAACGGAACAAAAGACAATAGATTGTCTAAAGCAAATCAAAGGAATTGGGCTTCAATTAGCTCATACAAAATAGAAGGATGAAAAGCATAGGGGAAGTCTACAGGAATTCCCAAGGACTCATTTAGCTAATAATTTCAGTGTTTTTCCCTGCAGCACTATCTAATCAGGAATAATGACAAGGAATACCCACAAAAAAGCACTTTACTTCAGATATTTAGGAAGACTTTCACACTGACATATGGACTTGGCTCTAAGAGGCTTCTGAGTGACTGCCAAAGAAGTTCAGGTGTGACTCTAGCATGCTGACTTCTCATGACCCCATGTCTACACCTACAGATACTGGACTTTGGGTATTCTTTAAAAATGCTGTTATCAATTCAGACTTTTACTGAACAATATGCAAGGCAATTCAACATAGAGAAACTCTTGATTTTGTTAAGTAAAATAATAGTATTGACAAGTGTGGGATTATTGTTATGATGGAATATCTAAGTTTTATTTTTGTATTATACATCTTTGATATTTTTGGCATAGTTTCTTCTCAAATTGAAAAAAAAAATCTACTTGTGAAGTGTTCTCCTAAGGACTTTTAAAAATATTTAATTTTAATTTATTTATTTGACAGAGAGAAAGAGGGATGGAGAGAGAGAGAAAGGGAGAGAGAGAGAAGATGGGTGTGCCAAGGCCTCCAACCACAGCAAACCAAAGCCAGACACATGTGCCACCTTGTGCCTCTGGCTTATGTGGGTCCTGGGGAATCAAACAGGGGTCCTCTGGCTCTACAGGCAAACATCTTAACCACTAAGCCATCCCTCCAGCCCTATCTTAAGGACTTTAAAAAATGTTTAATTAATTAATTAATCAATTAATTGATTAAAATGTCCTTGTATCTGTGTGTGTGTTTGCATGTGTGTGTGTGTGTGTGTGTGTGTGTGTGTGTGTGTGTGTGTACATGGACATGGACATGGCAGGGTCTGTTGTTGCTTCCCACCTTGCTTTACACAGGTGGCTGGGGAATTGAACCCAGACCAGCAGGCTCTGTCAGGCTTTGCAAATAAGAACCTTTAACTGCTAAGCCATCTGTCTAGCCCAAGAACAGAGTATTTTTTAATTAGCTGGCATCATCTACTATCATTTTTCGTGGTGTTCTCTTACGAGTACATGAATGTATCATTCAGTCTATGCAGTAATGCTTCAGGAAACTACTTCCTACCCTGTGGCTTTTACAATATTTCTGCCCTTTCTTACACAATGTTCCCTGAGCCCTGAGCCTTGGTGGGTGTGCTATAAGACTACTTTAGTGGTAAGCTCTCTAAAATCTCTGAATTTCTGCATTGAGGGGTGTGTGTGTGTGTGTGTGTGTGTGTGTGTGTATGTGTGTGTGTGTGTATGTGTGTGTGTGTCCCCTTAGTGTCTGTTGCCATTTCCCTGGAGTGGGTTGTGAGGCTAGCAGTGAGAGCAGTCGTCATGTTTAGATTGTTACTTCCTCTGTAATAAGTTCTAAACCCTGGTAGATGTGATAGATGTGAGTAGTCTTGTGCTAGACAGTTGGCTATCTTTTCTTGTCATGTTGATGGATTTTTTTTTCTCCCTGTTTTTCATGGTTTTCTATGAAGAAAGCAGATTCTTGAACCAAGAGTGAAAACAACATTCCTTAAAGGGATATGCATCATCATTAAAGAGACCTTTGCATGCCTTCTTGTACTCACCTTTTTAAAAAATTTCTTCAGCTGCCACTGGAAAGCCCTTTGATTTCTGACATTGTAGGCTGGTTTGATTTTTATAGATATTTATGTAATGGAGTTATACTATATGCACACTTTTTGTGTTTCATTTTCTCAACATCCATAGTCACCTGAGATTAATCATTGCTGTGTGCATTGTTTCTACTAATTAGCTGCCATATACTACTTCACTTAGTTATTGTACATATTTATCTCCCCATACACACTACAATTTGTTTGGTTATATACCTAAGTTTGCTTTTATATTTGGGCTATTAACAAAATAAGTTTCCATAAATATTCATATCTATGTTGAAACACCATGCCTAACATTCTTTAAATATTTCCTGTATTTTAAAGAAGCCTGATTTATAATTTATCAAGGTATGCTAAGTGAATAGCTAGAAATTTCAGTACTGTCAGCCATACAAGAGTCCTACCATCACTTGATGTCAACAGCAGACCCAGTGAGGAGCCTGATTTCTACTACCAGCAATAATAGCACAACCTACTCTCTCCCCTTGCAAGATAAGTTTGAAACCAGAACTGGCCTGGAGAGAAGACTTAGCCATTAAGGGATTTGCCTATGAAGTATAAGGACTCAGGTTAGATTCTCCCATAGCATGTAAGACAGATGCCTAAAGTGGTACATGCATCTGGAGTTCATTTGCGGTGGCTAGAGGCCCTGACATGGTCATTCTCTCTCTGCCCCTTCCATTTTCTCTCTCTCTCTACCTCTTTCAGTCATAAATAAATAAATATTAAGACTAGAGCTTCTATGTGAGAGGATTTAAATAATATCAATGATGGTATAATTGTAGAATTTTCCAGGCTTCACACAAGGAGTGTGTACCATACAAGGTACTAGGAAGCACTCCATTTGAATAAGAATTGACAACTAGAGATGACTACAGTGAGAAACAGATGTGTTAAAATTCCTTGTTAGTTATATTAAAACTGCTGCAATGGGAAACCATGAACATGCTTGCAGCATGGGGAAAAATTAGTTTGTGAAAAGAAATAGAAGATATACAACATCAAGCTGCATTTGAGGGATATTGCTTTAAGCTAGGCTTCTGGTCTGAAACTCACTATGTAGTTCTGGCTTGCCAGAAACATGGTTATCCTTCTGCTTCAACCCACCAAATTGAAATTTTAAAACTAAAAACAATTAAATAAATTTGAAAAAATAAAATGACCAGAAAATGAAGCATATACTTATCCAAAACCTGAGGTACACATAGGAAAGCATCAATAACCCAATCTATGCCCAATCAAGGAAGAAGACTAAACAGTAAAAAGAGTGTTGGTGGCTGCAAAGTTGGCCCACATTAGCCAGATGCACAAGGGGGCCTGTGTGTCTAGAGTTTGTTTGCAGAAGCTGGAGGCCCTGGTGTACCCATTCACTCTCTCTCTCTTTCTCTGCCTCTTTCTCCCTCTGTCTGTGGCTCTCAAATAAATAAATAAAAATAAACAAAATTTTAAAAGAGAGAGAGTCTTGGGGTGGAGAGATCACTCAGGATCAGGGAGATGGTTGCTTGCAAAGCCTGATGCCCTGGGTTCCTTTCTCTAATACCTATGTAAAGCCAGAGTCACCGAGTGACACAAGCATCTAGAGTTCATCTACAGTGGCCGGAAGCTCTAGCACACTCATAATCACTCCATCTGCCTTTCTTTTTCTCTCATTAAATAAAGAAATAAAATACTTTTTAAAAAACAAAAAGCTTGGGATATTAACTAATGGCACTTCTGATATGTGTGACACTGGATTCTTTGAAATTCTAAAGAGGAAAGATAGAGAATGAAAATGATATCTGAATGAAAAATGGCCTAAAAACATCAACAATGTGAACATAAGACTACATTATATAGCCATGAGAAAGTGAACAACTTTAAAGGGAATTTTTTAAGACACAAGGATACATAATACTAAAATTTCTGAAAAGTAAAGGCAAAGAAAAATGTCAAGATGCTGAGAATGAGTAGTGCCTTACACATGGGAAGTGGAGGAAATCAGCAGAATGAGTCCAGTGTCACTCATAGATTCCAAGAATTATAGGAGTTCACATAAGAAACCTCAGAAATTCAAGACAGAAATGGCAGCATTAGATTTTAAATACTGAAAGAAACCCATATACATTTAAAGATGTTTCAAAAGCATTTTAGCAACAAAAAATGGCTAAGAAGAGACTCTGATGTTCTTGTCTATGTTCAAGCCATGCAATATTGATTCTGGAAGAACCATTTCAGCTTATGGCGAGGAGCATCTAACCACAAAGGGAAGGTTCAGATAACATACCCAGAGTCCGTTTTAGTACATGCTCTCTCCTGTTAAATGCCTAATATTCCCAAAGGCAAACACTAAAGCAGTTTCTTCTTTATTTTCAGAAAGCAAACATTTTAGATCTCTAATCTTGACAATTGAGCAATAGTCTAACCTTCAAACTAAACACTATATAGCCCAGATGTTTGAAAGAAGCTTCAGTGTGATTTTTATCAAGATATTAGGTTTCATTTTTAGTAATGTTGGAAGATTAATTGTATTGTATGTAAAGGTCAAAGACATACTCAAAACTTATAGTGAAAACCTCTGAAAGCTCTGAAAAGCATTCTCCTAGATAGAGGAATTGGGTCTTGATCTTGATTAGACTTCATTCTTAAGTGAAGGCTTTCCACAGACAATAAATTCACTCTTTTCCAGTTTTAAAACTAACCTGTTGTCCACACTTCTAGTTTGGACCACTTTTGATAAAAACCAAGGTAAATATTGAGCTTTCTTCATTCAGAAGTTCAACTTTAATAACATAGATGTTTGAGTTGAGAAAGACCTTGACACGAACTTTAATATGGCTGATGAATTATAATCTAAATATTTTCAGATAAGTCACCACTTTTCAATTAACTAGGGAAGACCAAAAAGTGACGCATTTTTAAATATATAAAAAAATTATATCAACTTTTAACTCATCATAAATCTTAAGTTTTAATATTATAATACAATTGTGAAAGGTTTAGTAATATTTTAGTGATAGATTCAACATATATTCCTGTAATATCCTTTGTCAATAACTAGTTATAAATGGGCGAATTGCTTCTTCTGACTTTAATATAACTGGCAAGTGTATAGAAGTTTCTAATTATAGCATTCAAATCAATCAATCTACATTAAGGATGTAGAAACAGCATACATGACTGAAAGATGCTGAAAAGACCCTCAAAAAGGACAGCTGTGAAAATTTAGCATGCCTAATTGTTTGGCAGAGTAGAGAGATGTTAAGTCCCTTAGAGGACATATGTGACAAATTCTGACCAATGTTGAATTTGTAGCAAGTGAATAAAATCTCTGAATAAGAAATAATTCTAACATCTCTTGATTTTACAAATGATACAGCAGAAATTCATCTTTAAGCTAGCTTTTTCATACATTAAAGAGATTGAATTTTGAATTTCAGCAGGGCAACATGGGATTAGTACACAGCTTTTGCCAACATCTCTGCCCTTCCTTGTGCTTTCAGTGTGAGTAAGCTCTGTTTAATGGATGTACTTGACAGTAGCAATCCATTATAAGTGCCTTAAAAGCAGACATAAGTAAAACAGCTAAACCACATCCACTGTTAATAATAGATGTTTATTCATCATTGGCAACTATTGATTATAGGCTTAAAAGGAAGTTCTTTATGGATTGACTTTGGGTCTTTGTCATGGTCTATAGACCACTACAAGCAGCTGAAGTTAATGGAAGTGTGACACAACTCTTAAAAAATTAAGTAGTCTAAACTCATCACAGTGCTGAAAACAAGAGGCTCTTGAGAGCTGAATGATACATGAGACATCTCTACCATGTACTCAAAGGCTCAACACATTGTGCAAAAGAGAGTCAGAAAGAATGTTTGAGACAGAGTGTGGACAGGAGTGTTTTGGGCCACACTCTTCTTGATATAAAGTAACTGGCCATTCATAATCTCAAAAGTATATGTCAATGTCATTACCTCCATAAGACTTGAATAATATTGATCTCATCAACATTTTGGCATGGTTGATGGAGGAGGAAAAATGTAAGCATAGCAAGCACTAGGTCAGTACCAAACCTTGCCTTAAAAGGGTGGAATGCATTCCTGAAGAACAACCACCAACGTTGTTCTCCAGCCTCTGCAAACAGCACACACATATGCATATAGGCAAACGGGCACACACAATAAAAAACTAAGTTGATTATGGAATTCATGCTTCTGAAAAGGGTATGTGATTCCTGACATACCGCCTCTGAACTCCACTGTTAATGAGACACATAAAATTACTTTAAGATGTCCACTAGTCTATCTGAATATCAAACATCATTCACATGTGAAATAAGTATAATAATAACTATTATCCCACGCAAGGTATTGTCATTAAAACACATTCTCACTCAGGTGAAGTATTTTCAAAACATTCACAAGAAGCTAATTCTCAGTTGCAATTGTTTTCCTATAGATACAATAGAAAAAAAATGATTTTTCTGTTAGCAGAAAGACACATGCATTCAATTCTCAAGCATAAATCATGATGTACTTGCATGAAGTATAATTATCAGTTAAAATGAAAAGAACAAACCAGTATTTATGTCATCTAAATGTTCATGGAGCTTAAATTACATTAAACATATTTTTTACATTCACAACTAGAGATATAAGAACACTGTTATAATCTGTCATTTATTGCTAAGAATGAGAGTATAAATTATCAAATATCTGTGACTACCATGTTGTCAAAATATTCAGTCCAAAATTGTTGGAATATAAAATAAAATGATTTAAACATAGATTTAATACCAAACAAAGCAATTAATGGTTGAAATTAATACATCACAATCTACTCATGACTAGCACTGCTATTATCTGTCAATCTCCTTACTAAAATAATATTTTTAATTTCAAAATTAAGGGGAATAAAATACTGTATTAGTTACCTATTGTATAATAAATTATTCTAAAAATATAATTCCTAAATAAAATAGCTAAAACACAATAATTTATTTTCATAGTTTCTGCATAATATAAATATGACTGTCATTAGGTAAATGTCATGGTAACAAAGACTGCTATTGTACTGTTGGTCAAGTGACACCTGTTACCCTCCTTAGGAGAAAAATCTCATTGCATGTTTCAGCAAATGGTATAACAATACCTCCCTTCTGAAGCAGTAATTTCAGATTGTCAACCCATCCCAGGAAGCAGGCTAGAATTCCCCCAGGCAAGGCATGGGACAGTGGGACTCAGGTGGAGAGAAGAAAAGGAAGATGTGCATCCACAGTGAAGTCTCCAGGTCACTGTGGCCACAGTCTGGTCCCAAAGCAGAAGGAAAACGATGTGCACACAAGACTCATGCTGCAGTTGAAGAACCCTCAATGTTCTCTGTGAGATAAGAAATGAGACAATTTCTTATACTCCATCAGCTTCATCCAATAACAAAATTGACTTGAAAGTTCCAAAATTCAGCATAAAAACATTTCTAGTAAGGACCAGGCTTCTGCGTAGTTCTTTTAAGTACAACTTCTTATTTTTTTTCCCATGCATTCATATTTCTGTTATCCAAAAATCAGGAAAGTTAACTAGGTAATTTACCTCTGTTTTTCATTCTCTGCTTTTATACTGTTTCTGAAATATTAGCGTGTTTATTCAAAAAAATGGGAAAATGATTAGCAAAGCAGTCATTAGTTTACAGCAGGTCTAAAATATAAAAACAGGCAAAATTTCTGGATTAGGCTCCAAGTACTGGGAGTTACCAGCCTCTTGGCTCCACTGTCTACAATCCCAGGTCTACCTCTCTAAGCTTTTACTTTTCCATTAAAAACATAGCGCTCGCAGCTGATCAGGGATCTCAGTCTGTTGTTCCAGTGGAATACTGAATTCCACAGTCACTTCTAACTCTGTATTTTATGTTAACTTCAATCCAAATGGAGAATTTCAGCATTTTATTCTTTAAAACTCATGATTCCAAGCTGGAAAGATAGTTCATTGGATAAAATGCTCACTTCTCAGCCTGAATACCTAAGTTTGATCCTCCCCATATGCAACATTAAAAGCCAGATAGAGCTGGGAGGTAGAGGTGAGACAAGAGAATTCCGTGGAAGCTCATGGTAAATAATAATAAGTAACAGTAGAGGGAGATTCAGAGAGAGAGAGGGTATAGAGAAAGCCCCTGAATCCAATGAGGTAGAAAGATGAAGAGAACCTGAAAAGTTGTCCTCTGACCACCTGTGGCCTAGGAAATGCCCATACCCTCACTTACATAAACATGTTCACTCAGTTTTCTGTGAATGTCCTCTAGATTTATTGTAGAAGGCAAAAGCCATATTCTAAAATCTCTTTGAGAGAAATACTTCATTGCTTAGCCATTCATTAATAGGACTAAACAAAACACAAGGTTTTTCTATATTTAATATTTATCAGAGGCACCACATTCATAGAGAAAGAAAGAGAAACATCAAAGACGCAACCTGTGGTTCTTCTATAACCTAACCATGGAAATGAGATCCCATCACTTCTACTACTTTTGTTCACTAGCAGTGAAACTGTAATTTACCCATACTCAAAGTGGGGGATGCAAGGGTCTGAACACAAGTTGAGTAGGATCATTTTGTGTGACCTCAGAGAGTGCCTGCACTATCATATCCAGAGTTTAATAAGACATGATATCATTGGCAAATATAGCAATATGCTGATTAGCTTTGCATGATCAAAATCAAGCTACCAGATTGTATACATTATAATGTATGGTAGTGAAAGTTACTAAATCATACAGAAATTTTGTAGTCATTCAGTTAACCAGCATGCCAAGAATACTTTTAAAGTTGAATCCAAAATGCTGTTACTCAGTTAATGTGTAGTATCTGTTACAAGAGTAAGTTTGTTAGTGTAAATATTTCAAGAACAATATTTGGTTGGCACCTTAACAAAAGTAATTACATAATTTATTATCTAAACTGGGCATCTCTGAAAGTGAAATAATTAATATTTTATGATAATGGATTATAACCATGACATGATTTTTTAAAAACATATTTTATTTATTTATTTGAGAGAGGAGGAAAAAGAGAATGAACAAACCAAGGCCTCTCGCCACTGCAAATCAATTCCAGACTTAAGTGTCATCTTGTGAAATTGGTTTATGTGGGTACTGAAAAATTGAACCCAGGTCCTTAGGCTTTGCAAACAACCACCTATTCACTTAGAAATATCTCCAGCCAGATATGATGATTTAATCAGTTATCATAAGTATGAACTAACACCAGGACAGCTTCAGAAAAACAAAAACATGTTTATGGTCATCTTTAATCTACATAATGATATTTAAGTATATTATCACTTTCATATATTATCTAGATACAATAACCTTTAATGTTGTTTTATTTCTGAGACTAATTTTCTACTTATAGGATTTATAAAGTGACATTATGGAATAAATTTTTAAAAAATAACTTTTAAAATAAGTAGGATCACTGTTCACCATTCAAACACCAACTTAAGTTTGATAATACATTTTATTTTTATTTAAAAAACAATGATTAAATCAAAAATGCATTTCCAAGTAGGGGAGAATATATTCATTTTTTCAATGAATATGTGATTTTAAAGATTGGAAAGATTGCTACTTTTCCTACTGAAAGAAAAAGTGACTTTGACTCTACCTGTTTGTTACTTTTATGGACCTTAAAGAAAGAATACAATTTCATGAAGAATGGCTTCTCCTAGAAATAAAATGGGTAGATACCTGAAAGTCCCTGTTGAGTTTCTTTATAGCATAGAGCCAAATTAAATGATTTAAATTTAGTCATCTCCTTGGCCTGATAATTCATTTTTGAGTTCATACAAGTCAAATAATTTTACTCTGCAGATTGTAGGACACATAAATTATTAAAATTGTTATCTTGCCTCAGAATATATTTACAATTGAATTACAATGCTATTACACATTGGATAAAATAATTTATTAAAATCAGTTTGTACCTTCTGGTTTCACCTTTGTCTGTATGCCCATTAATGATTTTTTTTTAATTTGAAAACAATAGCATCTGAGTGGAACTGGAGTAAAAAGGTAATATTAAAGAAGTTTTACAAATTCCTCATGGGAAACAGGTGCAACCTGACTTCTCACACATAGTCTGCACTAAGAATGTACGTGTGGGGGCCTGGAGAGATGGCCTAGCAGTTAATGTGTTTGCCTGCAAAACCAAAGGACCTCAGTTCAATTCTCCAGGGCCCACATAAGCCAGATGCATAGGTGGTCCATGCATCTGGAGTTCATTTGCAGTGGCTAGAAGCTCTCGTGTGTCTATTCTCTCTCTCTCTCTCTCTCTCTCAAAGAAATAAATAAAATCATACTTGTGTTCTTTATCCATCTCTTTATTCTCTCATATTAGTGCATCAGATTAACTTTCTCTTCATTATGTGAGTCTACGTCTATGCATACATTTGTATATGAATATAATTTTTTATAAGTTATATGCCAGGGCATATATTTACAGAAAGTCTCTAAGGTTGAGTCCTGTATTGATTAGTTATTGGCATGCTTTAAATGAGCCCCAAAGCTAACAGTTTAAAACATCATTGATTTATGTCAGGAAAACTGAAAGTTCTTCTGAGAAGGACAGGAGTATAAGCACTCTTGGTTTTTGTGAGCTATGGAGTACTTGTTACAACTGTTCCACACTGCAATTGCCATGTCAGAACTTCCACTAATACACAATACACAAATAAGTGTGGTGTGATTTAATAAGATGTTACAAAATCAAACAGCAAATGGTACTGCTTCGGAGCTCATGCCATGTAAAGATCTGATTATTTACTTCACAGTACTGCTTTTCTAGTTCACTCATTTAAACAACATTCTAGTTTTACTGCTCTTGATGGTCATTCTCATACAGGGAACTTCTTCTGGACTCTCCTTCTGATTGCTTGGCTGGTACTGGGCCATCCTATGGCTATCTCACTGTCCAGAAAGCTTTCAGGTTTGTTTTCATGTAGCTGGGGATCCAAGATTCCAACCAGAAATGCAAATTGCTCTTCAGTTCTAGGATTACAACTGATGTATCAATTAATCTTCCATATCTTATTTGCTACAGAAAACCAGAAGGCCCACTTACATTCAAAGGATGTAGTACAAACAGTGTGTCTCATATCTGCTGTTGCTTCTTTCACCCTCAGAATAGGGATAATTATTTCCCTTTGCTTTTGTTTGAATGTCTAGGCAAACTCTAATGGAATGAATGGAAATCAATCACGTGCCTATTCTTAAACCAAACAGTGAAGTCCAAAAGATGAGGTTCAGTGGCTGATCACTCACCTTGCTTTGTTTTGAATACATATTGTAAAGAACTGCAGGTCTTTCATACTTTGTCATACAACATTGTTTATTTATAATTACAATTGGTTGAATATTTTGTTTGTACAGAATCCATTCTTAACATTATCCAAATGTTCACACCAATTTTGTTTTTATTTCATTTTGATAATAAATGAGTTTTGCTAATAGGAGATATTAAGATACTTACTATAACCTATAAAAATTAATGTAGATATTTTTTATGTTTTTTTTTTAATTTCTTAAATAGTACAAATTTACAATTTAGGACAAGTAAGAATCTAAGGCAGCCTTCTTGACCCTCTCTCCACATCTCAACTGGTTCAGAGTAATGTGCAGAGGACATTTGTCTTTACATGCTTTCTAGCACTTTTACCATCTACTTTAGACCATGCCTGTTGGAGAATTAGTTTTGGTTTTGTGGTTTGCAAATCTACCCATTTATTATATGCATAACACTTATTTTAATAGTTTATTTAGGTGACATTAGCAAAACCAGGTACATTCAAAATTAACAACTGCCACTTCTAAGAGCAAGTGGATTTAAATTGTGTCCCCTCTATTTGCCAAATGTAGAAGAATTACATATTGTGTAGCTTCTTCCTGCACAGAGAGTAATACCTGCAGTTCAGCCCAAATAGCTTCTAGAGTAACAGATTCCTTAGTGTACAAAAAGTAGGGTGTTCTTATAAACATGTCTCACTATGCTTGGAAAGCACTGTTTATGCATTGATGACTTCTAGTCCATATTTGACGTCAGACTCACTTTACATAGGCCCTCATGACTGTTTTATTTTTTAATATCTTTTAAATATTTTATTTACTTATTTGATAGAAAAAGAAAGAAAATGGGCATGTCAGAGCCTCCAGCCACTGCAAACAAACTCTAGATGCATGCTCTACCTTGTGTATCTGGCTTACATGGGTACTGGGGAATCAAACCTGGATTCTTTGGCTTTGCTAGCAAGTGGCTTATCCTCTAAGCCTTCGCTTCAGCCTGATTTTCATGTATATATTGTGAAAACTCTATGAGGCAGACCACATAATACCTGAAAGTAATTTTTAATTTCATCATTGGAAATATACCACGCAAAAACCATTTTCAGTCAAGCTTGACATATGAAAGTATTTAATCATTCTGCTATTAGAAGATTAAATTTATGGGCTAAAAATGTGTAATATGCCCTTTGAAATTAGACAAAGAAAGGGTATCTTAAAACATGAATTCAAGGTCAGTGCATGTCACTCTAACTTTTCTTATTTTAATTAATTAATTAATTAATTAATCTTTGTATCCGTGTATACCCCTGAGTTTCTTGCCACTGAAAACAAATGCCTGTGCAGCTTTGTTTATGTGGGTGACTGGGGAATTGAACTTCAGGCTGGCAGCATTTGCAAGCAAGCACCTATAACTACTGAACAATCTTCCCAGATCCTTCTTTAATTTTTCATTAGAAACAAATATTTGTGACTGACGTCTTGTTTTACGCAGATCCCGTAGACTTTACCTCTCATTATAAAAACATCCAATAAGAAAAAAAATTATCAAAAATTAATATACTGCAATATAACTATATAAAGAGATTTTAGTTTCAAATGAGGCTAATTGGAGTCCACAGTTAAATGAAGTTTTCATTCAGTGCTCCCTCCATCAAAATGGGCCTCAACTGAGGGATAATTCATAGCATGCCATAAACAGGCTAAGAAAAAGTTTTGCTTCTTCTGGGCTAGAACTAGTAAGTAAAAATAATGTACTTCCCTAAAAGATTAGCTAATTTGGATATCACTTAAAAATTACAGAATGCAGCTAGGAATATGATATCTTGGTTTAAGTAACAAGAAAGCATGTGGGGAATTGTAACATTAAACTTGGACCATGACCTGTTTGCACTATAACTGCACAATATGATTTAGTAGTAAATTTAAGAAAAATAGATGGATATTGGATTAAAATGATGTTATTCTATTTTAATGCATTTAAACACTTTCCATTGTCTTTATATTAAATGCCTTAGCTTACTTGATCCATATTTCTCCATTTACTACTACAAAATTTACTAATTTTTCATTTTTTTCTTTAAAGTTATTTTAATTTTTGTTTATTTTTATTTATTTATTTGAGAGTAACAGACATAGAGAGAAAGAGAGAGAGAGAGAGAGAGAGAGAGAGAGAGAGAGAGAGAGGGAGAGGGAGCAAGCCAGCAACCAAACATGCCAGGGCCTCCAGCCACTGCAAATGAACTGCAGAGGCATGCACCATCTTGTGTATCTGGCTTATATGGGTCCTTGGGACTTGAGACTCAAACCAGGGTCCTTAGGCTTCACAGGCAAGCATTTAACCACTAAGCCATTTCTCCAGCATAGTTGTTTTGATTTTTTTAAAGCAACACATCAGGCTGGTTTTTATTGTTTGGTTTGTGCCAACAACATGAAGCCACATGCAACAAGTTCCCCTTCATTCACATCATCACCATTTGCTATTATTTGCTCTTTTAATGACTGCCATTATGACTGGAAACGGACAAAATCTCAGTGTACTTTGATCTGCATTTCTCTGATGGCAAATGATATTAAACTTTCTTTTCATGTGCCCATTAGTATTTTTTCTTGTGAGAACTGTCTCCTCATTTAGTTATATCATTTATTGATTAGACTAACTTCTTGCTCTTTAGTTTCTTCTGAATTGTTTTTACATCTTGATTTTAATTCTCTGTCAGATATATGGCTAGCAAAGCTTTTCTTCAATTCCATGGGCTGTCTCTTCACTCATTTGTTTCCTTTTCTATACAGAGGTTTTTTAATCAATGAATTTTCAATACTCTTTTTTATTGATTTATTTGAGGGTGGGGGGAGAAAGATAGCACATGCCAGGCCTCTAGCCATTGCAAACAAACTCCATATACATGTGCCATCATATACATCTGGTTTACATGGGTTCTGGGGAATTGAACCTGTGTCCTTTACTTTCATGAGATGGCATTTGTTAATTATTGGCATTATTTTCTGAGCTATTGGAGCCCTGTCAGGGAGACCTTGCCAAAGCCTATATCTTAATGTGTTTTCCTTATTTTTTATTCTCTAACAATTTCAAAATTTTAGGTTTTACATTAAGATCTTTGATTCATTTGATGGTGGTGTTTATTCATAAGTATAAAGACATTGAATTAGGATGTAAATATGTTGTATTAAGTATTAAGCACAGTGGTTTATCCATTTTATCTAAATTTGTCTTTGCCATAATGTGAACTTGATTTTTAATTGCAATTTCATAAATGAGAAAAATATAGGTTACTACTTATCAAAATTAGCTAATCAGTAAGATGCTAGTGAGAATTTTGAGTTGAATATATCTGTCTGATGGTCACTGTGCTGTGATTTGACCCACTCCTAGTGACTACTTAGGGCATCAGAGCAGCTGAAGAATGGAACATAGCACAAGAATGTCAGGCAATAGCATGCTAGAGAGAATCAGTAAGTCCTCCATAACCTGCCCATCTGCAAACAGTAGTAGAGCAAGGGCTAGTGCTGCAGCCCCTAAGCCACAGGCAAGACACAAGTGAAACCAGGTCAAAGGGATGCCTAACCTCCAGTACCACCTTTGTTGGTAAGCACCAGCCAAGAGCTACTGGTGCTCTTACACCCCCTACAACCTGTACATCCCAACATACAAAGCCATCACAAGCTTATTCTATTCAAACATGAAACAGAAAACTCACTGAGGACACCATGTGGGAAAACACTTGCTTCCTTATTAATTAAATAAGACTCCCACGCTGAAATGGGTAGACCCCAACACACACACACACACACACACACACACACACACACAAAACATGAAACAACAAACTGAGAGATCTCAAGCAAGGTTACCTAGTTACACAATGGAAGTTTCCAATGAACATAGAGGAATTAACAGGAATAGAACCCCAAAATGAAAAACACAAGATATATGATGACCCTGACCAAACCAATTGCAGAATTGGTAGCAAATCAACAAACAACCCACAATCACTTAAATGAAACCAATAGTGCTGTCTTCATTAGGCTTAACCTAATAATTGAAAACCAGAGAGACCTTAAAAGAGAGAACTGAAGGTGAGCCAAAAAATAAAGATATTAATAGCTAGCTGGCTAAGGCTAATAAAGACATGAGTAAATGAAAGAATGATTTCCAAGAGGCATTAAGAAAATAAAAACATGACCAGAAATTGACAAAGGGATGTATAATATACAGAAAAGGCAATAGAAGACACAAACAAAATTTGTCTAGTGAAAACCACTCTAGAAACCCTCAAAAACAGAGTTAGTCATATGGGGCACAGGACCTCAAACCTGTAAGTCAAGACATAAGAAAATGTTCAGGGGTCTAAAAATTTTGATAACTTCAAAAAATCTTGTGAACAGAACATGAGGTAACTGTGGCATACCCTAAAATGTCCTAACATTCAGAACAATGGTATACCAGAAGGGAAAGGAATTCAGACCAAAGTACTGGAGAACTTATTCAACAAATAAATCAAAGGAAACTTCCCCACCTTCTCAACAGAGAGTCCCATCCAGACACAAGAAGCTGACAGACCTCCAAACAGACTGGAACAAGAAGAAACTCTCCAAGGCACATCATCAATAAAGCTCTTAACAACTAAAAAAAAAAAAGAGAGAGAGAGAGAGTGCTAAAAACAGTAAGCAGTAAGAGAGAAGCAATGCATTGCATGCTAAGGCAATTCCATCAAAATTACCCTAGATTTCTCAGTAGAAACCCTGAAACCCAGAAGGGCATGGAATGGAGCTCTTCAAAGTCTAAAAAGCTACATCTTCTAACCCAACTACTGTAACCACTGAGACTATCCCTCATAACAGATGGTGAAAGGGAAATTTTCCATGATAAAAGCCACTCTATGAATACATGAACACAAAGTCAAAACTGCAGAGAAAGTTTCAGGAAATTCTCCACACAGTACAGTCAAACAACAAATCTCAAGTGTCAACAAGAAGAAGATCACAATAATAAAAACTAAATAAATCAGGCTCAAAACAGTACAAAGTCCAAGAAAACACCAAGCCACATAAAACACCACAATATGGCAGGAATTAAATCAAACCTCACAGTTATAACCTTAAATATTAATGGTCTTAACTCATCCATCAAAAGACACAATTTAACAAGGTGTATCAGAAAAATGGACCCTTTGATTTGCTATCTTCAAGACACCCAATTTACTACTAAAGACAAACACCTTCTAAGGGGTCAAAGATTGAAAATGTTATGCCAAGAAATGGAAATAACAAACAAGCAGGTTTTGCTATATTGATATCTGATAAAAGAGACTTCAAACCAAAAATAATCAAAAAGTCAAATAAGGCCACTTCTTATTCATTGTTGGAATCAGGTTCACACTTATGGCAGAAATCACAAGAGTAGCTTGTGAGGGAGAATAATAAAAGTTTATTTTGTCTTACAGACTTGAGGGGAAGCTCTGTGGTGGCAGGGAAAATGATGGCATGGGCAGAGAGTGGACATCACCTCCTCACCAACATCAGGTGGATTAGAGCACAAGAAGAGTGTGCCAAAAACTTTCAAGGGGAAATTGGCTATAATACCCATAAGCCCACCCCAACAATACTCTGCTTCTAGGTGTTAATTCCCAAATCTCCATCATCTGAGGACCTAGCTTTCAAAACACCTGTTTATGGGGGTCATTTGAATAAAACCACAATAATCCATCCTTGGCCCCCATAAACTGGTAACTACATGATATAAGACACAATGCATTTAGTCCAATTTTAAAAGTCCCCATACTTTTGTCAATCCCAATAATGTTCAAACATCCCAGTAATCCAATGCCTTTTAACTGAGCCAAAATACCAAAAAATCTCTCAAAACCCATAATGGCACAGAGTACATATTCACACTGTAAAAAATGGCATTGGGCATAGCAAAGAAATATTCAACCAATACAGATTTAAGGAGGTCAAGCATAAAACTCTGTAGCTCCAAGTCAAACAACTCTAGTCAGTAACAACTCACCAAGTCTGATAATTCTAACCAGCAAGCAATTCTGTGGAGTTCCAATTCCACCTCTCCAGCTAGGCTACTCACAGTCCTGATAAACTTCCTCAGGGTTTAGCAGCTCTCCTTAGCAGCCATCTTGTGGTCCCAGCATCTCTACTTGGTCTCCAACTGCAACCCATGGTCCTTCCTCATGGCTCCATCAGGTCTCCATGCAGGCATTTAGCAAACCTGCTTCACACTGCCCATAGACATCTCCTTTCTGCATTTCTATACTCCATAATACTAGGAGGAATAAAGGAGACTTTGAAGAACAGGACACTCCTTCAGCCTTCAGTCCCCTTCAAAAGACTGCATTCTTTCTGTTGTCCCAATGCAGGTTAGCTGGCCCAATCTCAATGGTTGTAATCTCTCATAAAATTGTATGTTAGCAGGCAACAATTTTTTGACCAAAGATTTCATTTTTTCAGTGCCATATCCTTCTGGTCACATTAGCCTATTTCTATGAAAAGAAACCTTTCATAAGTTCTCAGGACATTGGCATAACAGCAAGCCTCTCACATAAACTGCTTCTAGCCTAGTCCAAGTAAAGCTCTTTCTCACCCTTACAAGCCAACCCTCATAGTCCATAGTTCTTACTGCATCCAGGTGTTTCAACTCTGACCAAAATAGTCCATCAGGCTGTTCTTATAGCACTACAAGGCATCTCTTAGGATAAAGTTTCAAATCTTTCCACATTCCTCTTGAAAGTCAGCTCCAAAAGGCCAGAGCCACACAATCAGATGTCTAGCAGTAATCCCACTCCTCTGGAACCAACTTTACTGTTGCAGTAAAGATCACATGCTGGTAGAAATCAGCTGACCATGAGCAGCTTTTGGGAAAAAAAAAAAAAAAAGGTTTTATTTTGGCTTACAAACTTGAGAGGAAGTTCCATAATGGCCGGGGGAAAATGATGACATGAGCAAAGAGTGGACATCACTTTCTCATCAACATCAAGTGGATAACAGCAGCAGGAGACTGTGCCAAACACTGGCAAGGGAAAACTAGCTCTAATACCCATAGCCTGCCTCCACCAATACTGTGACTCAAAGAGGTATTAATCCCCAAATCTCCATCAGATAAGGACCTAGCATTCAGAACACAAGTTTATGAGGGACCCCTGAATCAAACCAAGACACACATTAAGGGAATTATCCAACAAGGAGACATCACAATTGTAGATCTATGTGTACCAAACACAGGGGCACCACAGCTTACAGAACAAAACCTACTTAAGAACAAAACAGAAATAAACACCAAGACCATCATAATTGAGGACTTCAAAACTCCTCTATCATCAATAGACTAATAATCCAAACAGAAAATCAACAGGGAAATAAGAGAGCTCAACAACACCATAGATCAACTAGACCTAATGGATCTCTACCAGAATATTTCACCCAAATTCTACAGAATACACATTCTTCTTAGCAGCCCTCAAAAACTTCTACAAAAATAGATCATATATTAGGCCTTAAAGCATGCCTCCATAAATTCAGGCAATCTGAACTAACTTCCTGCATCATATCAGATCACAATATTTTAAAGCTAGAAATTGGAAATAAGAGGCACAGCATTAATTCCATCAGCTACTGAGGCTGAACTACACACTTTTAAATAATGAATGAGTAGTTAAAGAATACAAACAAAAAATGGTAAAACTTGTAGAATTGAATATTAATGAGTGCCCAACTTAGAAATTTATGGGATACAATGAAGGCAGTCTTAATGGGAAAATTTAAAAAGTAAGTTCCTTCATAACAAAGACAGAGATATTTCAAATTAATAACATAATCATCCAATGAAAGGTGTTAGAAAAATTTAAAAAAATCAAACCATAAGAGCTCTAAAGGTACCAAAAATGTATATTGAGGAAAAGTAGACTCTTCAACAAATGGTGCTGGACAAATTGGATAACTACAATCTCTAGTGATGTATCATATTTTCTATATACTAAGTTGATATCGCAATTGATATTTAGCAATTTCTATTTGTTAAAGTAATAAGTCTATTTCTCTTGTTTTGTTTCTAAATCATAAGCTAATATTTTTCTAAATACATAATTTTAAGAATGAGTATATACTTCACAAAATAAAATTACAATGTTAGGACAGAGATCAAATAAATAGAATCAATGCAATAAATAATAGAATAAATAAATGGAATAAATAAAAATAAATAAATCAAGAGAAGACTAACTTTGTACCTAAATATCATAACTATTTTATAATGCTCACTCATATTTATATATTTATAATTCATATGTACAATATATGTATATATATTATGCATCATGTGTATTCCATTTGTACCTACCCTTGCTCTCAATCTTACTGTGACATGATTTTCAGAGTTTTTAATAGTTAAACTTTATTTTGTAACTCTTAATAATATACCATAAAACAGATTGAAAATAATTCTCCATCTGCTTATGAGAAGAAAATTACATTTTACTGTATGTGTTTGCATCCATAGATGAATTTATCTTTGAATTATTTCATTAAATGTATTAGGACGATCTTTTTTAATACAAAGGCATTGGGTAAAATAAAAAAAAATCTCACATTTAAGATTACTTTTTTTATGAATTTTTCTTCATGAAAAGCAATTTTCTGTTACATTATATTTATTTGTAATTTTTATGTTTTTATCACTTTATATGAGTGGCTAATTGAAGTAAAACTGAAATTTCTACAATAATATGTACTTTCCTAAAGTGTGGTTAAAAGTAAAAAAATTTTGAGACAGGTTCTTGCTGCTGCTGCTGCTGCTGCTGTTTCTTCTTCTTCTCCTCCCCCTCCCCCTCCCCCTCCCCCTCTCCTCCCCCCTCCCCCTCCTCCTCCTCCTCCTCCTTCTTCTTCTTCTTTGTGTTTGCTATTGATACCTGGGAGCTCTGGAAATCTTCTGGCTGTTCTTCCGACTGTCCTACAAACACTGGGATTACACGCCATTGACACATTTAGTCTGGATTTACTTGGGCACTGAGGAGGACTGATTTCACATATTCAAGCTTGGAACCAAGCTTCTTTAACACCTAGATCACTTTTACTTTTTATTTATTTATTTAATTTTTAGCAACAGAGAGGTTCATGTCATTTTGAAACAGTTTTTTGTTTGTTTGTTTCCCTTGTCCTTTATTGCCCTCTATTCCTCTTATTTTCCTGTGTCCATCCTCCATTATAGCCTCCTTTCTAATTTCATGTTACCCTCCTTCCATTTTTCAGCACTGCTGGTCCTTTCTCATAGTCTCTTGTTTCATGGCCTATACCAACTCTCACATTCTCTTGTTCATATGCATACAAATATTAAAATTTAACATCCACATATGAGAGCTAGCATATGCTATATAGTTTATAGACCATCCATTTTCCTGAAAATTTGAAACTTCAAAGATTTTAAGTGTCATGATAATCCCACCAACCATGCTGGATAAAATTATAGAAATATGATTGGAAGGATTTGACTTTAGAATAATATTGTTTCCAGGCTAGAGATATGGCTTGAATGCATCTGAAGTTCATCTCCAGTGGTAGGAGTCCCTGGTATGCCCAAATTCATTCTCTTTATCCCTGCCTATCTGTATCTCTCTCAAATAAACAATTTAAAAAAAAAACAATATTATTCTATTTTCTGTTTAATTAACATATTTTCTTGTACTTTATGAATTTTCTTTTGATCAGTTATATGTATATGTAACTCTCTGTATCATTTGATTAGTTACCTATTAAACAAAAGACAAAAGTTGTAATCATTATATATTGTTTAAATTTAAACATTGCTAGGTACAAACAGATTTTATGCACTTTGAGTCATCTAGAATGTGTTTTGTGAGTTTCATTACTGATTCATATTTCTGATTTTAGATTTTTGATGAATTTGGGGGCCCCCATGTTAGGTGCATATATGTTTAAGATTGTAATGGCCTCCTTTTGGAGTGTGCCTTTAATCAATATAAAGTGACCTTCCTTATCTTTCCTAACTAATGTTGGACTGAAGTCTACCTTGTAAGATATTAGGATAGCAACCCCTGCTTGTTTTCTAGGTCCATTTGCTTAAAACACCGTTTTCCAAACTTTCACCCTCAGATAGTATCTGTCCCTTCTAGAAAGATGGGTTTCTTGGAGGCAAAAAATTGAAGGATCCTACTTTTTAACCCAGTGTGCAAACCTATGTCTTTTGGTTGGGGCATTGAGGCTGTTGATATTAATAGATATTTTTGAAAGGTGTGTAGTTATTTTTGCCATTTTTTGTAGTTTTTTTCCGGTTTTACCTTTGTTCTTTTGTGTTAACTAGTATTTGGTGTATTGTTTGCTTTTTTCTCGGTTCCTTGTATGTGTGCTTTTCTTTTTCTTCAGCATGAGGATTCTTTCAAGTATTTTCTGAAGATCTGGTTTTGTCTTCAAATACTCCTTTAACCTGCTTTTGTCATGGAATGTCCTTATTTCTCCATATATTTGAATGGGTAGCTTTGCGGGATAAAGTAACCTTGGTTGACAGTTGTTATCTTTCATAACTTGGAATACATCACTCTATGCCCATCATGGTTTAACGTTTGTGTTGAGTAATCTCCTGTAATCCTGATGGACTTGCCTTTGAAAGTAACTTAATTTTTCTCTCTGACTGCTTTCCATATTTTTTCTTTGGTTTGTGTGTTTGGTAGTTTGATTATAATATTGTGAGGAGAGGTTCTTTCCAGTGAAATTTTTCTCCTACTATGCCGTGAATTATTATATTTGATCTTTTCATATTGTCCGGAATATCTTGAAATTCCCACTCATACTCTTCTATTAGTTTTTCTCTCTCATTGTTGGACTGTATTAGATCTGCTACCTAGTCTTCTAGCATAGATATTCTGTCCTCTCCCTCATCTATTCTGCTGGTGAGATTTTCTACAGATTTTTAAATGTCATTAACTGTGTCATTCATTGCTAGTAATTCTGACTGGTTTTTCTTTATCATTTCTAATTCCTTATTTATGTCTTGTATTGACCTCTTTATTTAAATAATTGGTTTCCTGTGTCTTCTTGGATTCCTTTGATTTCCTGTTTGACTTCTTTGAGCATATTTATAATCATTCTTTTGAAATCTTTCTCAGGCATTTCCTCTGACTCATTCTCACTGGAGGTCATTTCTGATGCATTAATATTTTTGGGTGAATTTATATTGTCTTGATTTTTGGTATTTCTTGTGTTATAAGGTATATATTTTTGCATCTTGGACTAATTTAATACTTGGATTTTCTAGTTAGCTACAGTATTATTAGATGTATCAATCTATCTGATGTTATATATCTTCAGGGTAGGAGCTTAAGGTGCTAGGTTTGGCTCTCAAGACTCTCAGAGTTTCTAGAAAAGTGACCCTAGGTGTTGGGTTTGCCTTCTATGAGAGTATTCAAGTAGGGTGAGTGGAACCAAATACAGATAGTTTCTAAAATTTAACTAAACGTTGTACACTTTCAATGAAAAACAGTACAGAGTATTTATCCAAGAGTAGGTATTATGACAACCAGATCCTCTGTCTGTCCCTTAGGCCATGTGGTGCCTCACCCACTCCCTTAATCCTGACAACAAAGAGGTTACAATTTCTGGTCTGTTGAGGATTCCAAGTCAGCTTGTGACCAGGTGAGACCCTTCCCTAATGTATAACAGAAGAGGAAACAAAGCCACTATAAATCAAGAAGCAACAAATAACAAGCCCAAATAGCTTATTTAAGAATGGCAAATCTGACCATCCATCAGATTTGACATATAATTTATCCTGATATGGAAGGTGTCATTAGCACTTCTGGTTCAGGCCTATATACCAGGTTTCTTAGGCAGGTACTGACCTGGTGTAATCCCAGTTACCTTTGGGGATGATTTTGGTCTCAGTTCTTCTGCTCCTACTTGGATCCCACTGTTGGTTCATGTTGGCGTGGCTGGGTCCCTGGGCCACTGCTCTGTTTGATAGAGCTGGGCACTAGCAGGGGGCGAGGGGAGGCTGCCTATGCTGCTCTACTCCCCCCCCCCTGTTCCACATGTGCTTCTACCTTGTGATCTGCTCCTCTGTTGTTCACTGCCACTCTCTCTTCATGTTTCTTGGATCTCTCCTACTTCTCTGCTGTCGTTTCAATTTCCTATACACCTCACTTTTTAGTAAAAGCATGTATTTTGCTGTTTTTTTTTGCCCCCCCCCCCCAGGCTGCTTTGGTGTGATACCTATGCCGCCACCTTAAGTGCAATGTAGACCTGATTTTAGATTTTTATATATCAATTCTTTACTTATTTTCCCAACTCTGTAGTCCTTTCTGTGCTACAATAATTCCTTTAACAGCCTTGTCCTTGCAATGGCATCTCAGAGGTAGGAAAATTTCTCACCTCACTCTCAAGTTTTGTGTAGTGGTAGAAGTAAAGATTATTATATATGATTCAGACTGCTATGTGTAGTTACATACAAGTACAATTATTTACATATTTATATAATTAATTATGATTATGTAATATAATATATAAATATGAGTATTTGTGTAATAATGTACATAACTACAAGTTATTTATGATGGTATATACTTTAATGTATATGTGATTATTAACTTAATGATAACCTTTATAAAAGCCCATTTACATATAATGTCCCCTTCACCTGGCTACCTATTACAATTTATTACAAAGTATTTCTGCTAATGTAGTTGGACTCTAATATAGAAATTACCAGGAACATGTAATATGGATACTGAATAACAATCACAACTATGTGCATATAGAAAATAATTAACATATTTTACATGAACATGAATATATCCAGAATACTCAGTTCTATTTAGTGAACAACACATATTTAAATGCAGATGATAGTAGAACCCAGTCCTCAGGGAAGATGATAAAAAGAGGAAAAGTTTACAGAAAAGCATAAATTTGAAGCCACAGTCTCCCCTTTTATCATATTTACTTTTTTTTTGTATTTTTGCTATAATTACTACTACTACTATTATTATTAACAACATATTTTGTATGGATACATCATGTATTGATATCCTCTTTTCTCTCATTCTGGCCCATATTCACCTGGGGATGCTCCTCAATTGGGGTTACAGGTATTCTCCATAGGGTTGTGGTTTATACATTGTGGGAACAAAAGTAAGTTATTTTTTGGGGGGGTGGGAGAGAACGCCTCCAGAAATGATGTCTCAACCTGTGGTTCTTACCCCTCTTCTGAAAAATTCCCTGAACCACAGTATGAGTTTTAAGTATATTTCAGTGATGATCTCTTAAGAGCCTCTGGATCTCTGCTTTGGTTAAGTGTTGAATATCCTGAGGTTCTGTCTCCTACACCCTTGCACTGATTGTCAGGTTCAGCATGGAAGCAGTACTCACTCCTGCTTTTCTCGCCAATTCCTCTGTGGTTTCAGCGGTGGCTTGGCTGAAGGGCAGGGGGTAGTTTACCTCCTTGGGTATCTCCATTCTGCAAAATAACAGATTATCCAACAGAGGTGATGTTAGCATAGTTTAAATAAGCATGTTTAATTAATTTAGGGAGAAGTCTGTAACCTCTCTATTAGCCTAAGACCAGTGAGAGCTTGACACTGGAGAACATAACTTTGTCTCCATAGGATTCTGACCTGGTACCCAATTCCAGATATGGGTTCTTTCCACTGAGCAGATCTCTTAGGCAATCATAGCCAATCATAAAGCCATTGGTTACCCACCAAGGCTGTGTGCCACATTGGAGTGGTGTGTACATCATGTTAGGGCATTTACTCCTGAGTAGCTTAGACCTTTGTTGGCCACTTTCCCCCAGTAGCTCATGTAGCACTTTCCAGCACTAGGTAGGCTGTCTGGAGACTGCCTCTGTTTGGAACTCCAGCCAGATCTCTCCATGCTCTGTGTTGACAGCATGTGGCGTCTTCATCAGTGGGGTCTTACCTTTTGTCTCAGGTGGATGATCAAGTGCTTTGACAGAAATTTGTCTTGTTTTGGGAGCCTCTTAGTTTTCTCTGATCTACAGCTCATTGTGGGTATCAACTAATTTTTGGTATTAGGAATTATATGCCTTTTTTTTTTTTTTTAAGGTTAGGCTTCATTGCACCCTCTCTAGTGCCCTTCTTTTAAGGTGTCCCCACTTACTCCTTTAGAAGGTTATATCTTTCAGTCTATCTCCAAGAATAAAGATTCCTATGGTACCAGTTTATTTTGAATTTATTTTTGCGTTTATTTTTCTCCACCATCCCATTCCCTTACTCCTAAAATCCTTCCATCCCTATTATCTGGGCCTTGCATTGCCTATCCAATTAGTTTTAAAAAAAATCAAGGAAGGACTGGAGAGATTACTTAATGGTTAAGGCACTTGCCTGTGAGGCCAGAAGACCTAGGTTTGATCCCCCAGTACCAATATAAGCCAAATGTGGAGGGGGTAGCATGCATCTGGAATTCATTTGCAATTGCTATAGGCTTTGGTGTGCCCATTCTCTGTCTGTCTCCTCTCCCTCTCTCTCTCTCAATTTCTCTCTCTCAATCTCTCTCTCTCTGCTTGCCAATAAGTAAATAAAACTAAAAATTAAAAATAAATCAAGGAAGGGTCTCATCCTGGCCCATGCTGCCCTCATACTTTTTTTTTTTTGGTGGGGGGGTTTCGAAGTAGGGTCTTACTTTAGCCCAGGCTGACCTGGAATTCACTATGGAGTCTCAGGGTGGCCTTGAACTCACAGAGATCCTCCTACCTCTGCCTCCCAAAGGGCTGGGATTAAAGGCGTGATCCACCATGCCCGGCTTTGCCCTCATACTTTTGATGATCATCCTACCTCAGCCTCCTGTGTGCCAATCAATATTAAAGTTATACACCACCAGGAAAAGCTCCACTCTTAATTTTTATAGTTTTCTCTTAAACATAGTTGCCAGATTTTAATTCAGACTCTTAGATTAACACAATACAACATGTATTTTGATCATATTAATTTAGACTTGTTCTAGAACCCAGTTAATGTAATACAAAGTAATTTTCTCATTCCTCAGTCCATCTTGAGCTGATAAAAGTTTCTAATCATATCACAACTAGTAATGGTGGCAGCCAGGGACTCTATTTTGAATTTCTTCTTTACTTCAGCAATTGACAATTCTATTTAATGGTTTAAATATCACATGCATTCCTTAACCTATTCCCTTAAAATTCCTTAGTCCATCTATTAAAAATAAACTATACTGCCAGGGATGGTGGCACACACCTTTAATCCAAGCACTGGGGAGGCAGAGGTAGGAGGATTGACATGAGTTTGAGGCCACCCTGAGACTCCATAGTGAATTCCAGGTCACCCTGGGCTAGAGTGAGACCCTACCTTGGAAAAAAAATAAATAAATCTATACCAAAATATCCAACTCTCACATTGAAATGTAAAATAAAGAAGTATTTAAAAGTTAGAGTCTACTTCACATGTTTATTCTTACTGGTCTATTTACAACATCGTTTTTTCTTAATCCTAGCATTAACATTTCAAAGTTTAGCCAAAACAAACAAAAAATTAATTTGTGGATATTCTTTCTTAAAATATATATTTTTAATTATTTTCTTTAATAATACTACAGTCCTTATGGAATTCTGTGAATATTTTTACCATCAGAAACCAGTATTTTCGTAATAAATTATCCTCGTTTGCCAGCCCTATGTGACACCTCACACTACTGGAGGGATATCATTAGAGAACAACAGGGCAGTTAACCATTCCAAGCAGCGTCATTGCAACCTTCAACAATTTTCCTCTTTTCACCTGAGGATGAGTCTGCTAATTGGATTAAATGTGTGTCTAGCAGTAATTTCTACCAGTGTTACTTAGAGGGAGAACTGACATACCACACCTGGGTTTTGTTCTGGGGGTGCAGCACAGTTAATAAGAATCATTTAAAGCACCATCTGTGTGCATAATTAAATATGCCTTATTTCCTTGATTAAAATTCTACTTATCTAGAATAATTGTTCAACTAAATGTTCAGGGATATATGGACTAACTACCTACTTTGAACTAGTGGTAAATTAATGGGCCACAAAGTGTTTTATTCATTATGCAAAATCACTGCTGCTGAATCTGCAGGAGTTAAAAGGAGCACAAACACTGAGTATTGATAGTGATACTAGGTGTCCGAGAGTTGCAGTAACATTTAGAATACATTGAGTAATAAAAAATGCAAACAGAATCCAAAAGAACACAAGTAATACCTGCTAAGTATGAAATCTATTTGTGAGTTAATTTGGCTTATGTGGAAAATGATATTACGCTATCACAGTGGTACTTAACAATACCAATGACCTGTCTATTGTTAAGAAACTTCCAGACTGCAATCTCAGTGATTTGTGTCTTCCAGGGGTACATTCAAGGCAGTGAAAAGTGAGCACCAGGCATTGGCCAGTAAATGTATCTTTCAATGGCCCTGAAATAGAACTCTCCATTTGGTCATTAACTAATTCATATAGTTTTCAGTGGAATATACTCAAGACTACAGAAAAACTACAGTATCAGAAAACTTTAACCTGAGTCCCAACTGATTGTAGAGAGCAAAAATCCCTTTCACCTCCACAATCCACTCATATCAAAGTGCAGTGTATATAAACTACATTTTTAAAATAACATATTACATTGAGTTGGGGAAAATAAAATTTCTGAAAAACTATTTTTCTGTATATAGACTATTTTTGACATTTTTTTGTACCTTTGGATGTACTTTGGGAGCTGCATCCCCATACAGACAGTGAAGCACCATGCCATTTCCCACACTGAATATAATTTAAATCTACATTGCCTCTACTTATTATTATCTCTAAATTAGTAACATTCCCAGCAAAAAAAAAGTAAGATGCCATTAGATATCATGATTTCCCTATAATGGTTATGAACTAAATGCAAAATAAAAATATATATTAAAAGAAATTTGTGGGCTGGAGAGATGGCTTAGCGGTTAAGCGCTTGCCTGTGAAGCCTAAGGACCCCGGTTCGAGGCTCGGTTCCCCAGGTCCCACGTTAGCCAGATGCACAAGGGGGCACAAGCGTCTAGAGTTCGTTTGCAGAGGCTGGAAGCCCTGGTGCGCCCATTCTCTCTCTCTCCCTCTATCTGTCTTTCTTTCTGTGTCTGTCGCTCTCAAATAAATAAATAAATAAACTAAAAAAAAAAAAAAAGAAATTTGTTCTTATTTTTCTAGTGTGAAATGCACCCTTTGACTCATGTATTGAATACTTTGTTTCCAACTGGTGACACTACTTGAGGAGGTTATAGAAGTTTTTATGGGACAGAACTTCGTTGGAGGAAGTGCTTCTCTGGGGTTGGGCCTTGAGATTTTATAGCTCCACTCCACTTCCTGTTTCGTTTCCTGTCTGAGGCTGCAGTGTGATCAACAGGCTTCTTCTCGCTGCTATGCCTTCCTTACCATAGTGCAAGGTGGCTGCTTTAACCTCTCAGCCAGGGTAGACCCTTTCCTTCCTTTAGGTACTTCTTGGAAGGTCTTTTGTTCATCAAGGAGTAACTAGATTCTTTTATTGTGTGGTTGTTTTTTACAGTAGATTATTTTATTAAAGCTTATATATCTATATATACATCTATCTGTCTATCTATATAATTTTCATATATAGGAATTAAAATTATTGAACGTAACACAGAATTTTAGCCAGTTATGAAACCTGGGGGTAAAGCACCTAGTCAAGGTTTGTTATAAGGATAAAATGTTAGATGAGACAATTTTGAAAGAAATATTGTCACTTGTATATGTCCCATTATAATAATCTTTCTTTTAAAAAGCACTTTTTAGTGCTGGAAAGATGGCTTAGTGGTTAAGGCAAATCCTGTGAAGCATAAGGACTCAGGTTCCATTCTCCAGAACCCATGTAAGCCAGATGCACATGGTGACATAATGAGTCTCGAGTTTGCAGTGGCTGAAGACCCTGGTGGACTGATTCTCTCTCTTTTTCTATTTTCTTTCTTTCTTTCTTTCTCTCTAATAAATAAATAAATAAATATAACATCCCTTATTATTATGCATTTTATACCCATTTTGTTATGAATGGCTGAGATAAAAATTGTAAAGATAGTTTTCTTTGTATTTTCCTAAGAAATATCCATAATGCTATATAGGAAGATGATGTTTTATAGTTAAAGAAGAGACAACTGAATAGCACATTTAATATCCCCGAGTTCCTTTCTTAAGCTGTTGGACCATGCAGGACCACCCCGTGATGCATCTATACTAGGTATTCTCTAAATCACTTCTAAGTCCCATTTTCCTAGGAAAATGAAATGTGAATTCCCTTCTGAAAAAATCCTTAGGGTGTTTAACCATCTCACTGTAATTTCCACTTTAAATACCCAACCGTTTCACAAAGATTTTATTTAGCCAAAGTCTGTGAACTTTATACCAATGAGGAATGGAAAAATGATTCTCAGAAGAAAAGGAAAGAAATGCTTAATTTCTAGACTGATGGTCCTGATGCTCATAACTTATCTGTTCTCATCTTCTGTTTCTCTCTTCTTTAAAGGACCAAGTGTTTAGATTGCATCAAGTAAGATATTTCAAGATAATTTCCCAATTCAAGTTCTGTAACATTAATTGCATCTGCTACTTTTGTCATGTAGTGACATATTCTGATATTTCTGGGATTGGGTCATGGGCATTGTTGCGATTTTTACTCTACTCAACACCTATTTTGTACAAAATTTTACTCTAGAATAGTAAACCTTAATTATAGTGGAAATAATATAACTTATTATTTAAGAAATCAAAAACTGTTCTTACCCTTCCAGGAACATCACAAAAGTTTGCATTTTAACTTACATCCATTATAATATAACTCACAGAAATACTTTAGGGTACTTTCATACAGAGTGGAAATACATTTTAATGAAAACATTTATTCTTGCATATAAAATGAAGAAGTAAAATCTCTTTAAAATAATTTATTTTGCTTTCCAAATACAAATTTGTTTGTTATAGAATTTGATAACTGGATTGAAGAAATGGCTTAGTGATTAAGGTGCTTGCCTGCAAAGCCAAAGGACCATGGCTTGATTCTTCAGAATCCATGTAAGCTAGATGAACAAGGTGGGACATGCATCTAGAGTTCAATTGCAGCAGCTGGAAGCCCTGGCATGCCCATTCTCTCTCTCTCTCTCTCTCTCTCTCTCTCTCTCTCTCCCTCTCCCTCTCCCTCTCCCTCTCCCTCTCCCTCTCCCTCTCCCTCTCCCTCTCCCTCTCCCTCTCCCTCTCCCTCTCCCCCTCCCTCCCTCTCTCTCTCACTCTCTCTCTCTCCCTCTCTCTCAAATATACAAATAAACAAATGAAAACAAAAAAATTGATTTTGATAATTACCTTTGGTTTCTAGCATGTATACATTTTATAGAAAAAAACACATGAGTACTTAAACTAATGCCATTTAATATGTCATCTGACACCAATGTTTTATCCAAACATCATGACTTATAACTTCAAGAGTTTCATTCATGCAACAATTTCACAAGAGCTGCTCCAGCTCCAAGGAAATGGTTATAGACACTGAGGACACTCACAAAGCCTCAGAGCAGGAATTCAGAGATTGCAGAAAGGTTACCCTTAAAGTAGTCTTATAACATGCCCACCAATATTGAGGGAGCATTGTGGAAGAAGGAGTGAAAAGGTTGTAAAAGCCACAGAAAGCAGGGCTCAGTGGCACATGCCTTTAAATTCAGTACTTGGGAGGCAGAGTGAGGAGTTTCACTGGAAGTTCAAGACCATCCTTGAATTACAGAGTGAGTTTCAGGACAGCTTGTGCTAGAGTGAAGCCATATCTCAGAACAGACAGGCAGACAGACAAGCCACAGAGTAGTAGCAACAGTGTCCTGTAGTATTGTTCCCCCACAGAGACTGACTGATGCATTCATGACCCCACAGGGAATAAAAATAACCCCACTAAAGTGAGCCCTTGCAGAGGAGAGGGGGTAAAAGATTAACTTACTGGCTATATGACCAGTTTCAGATGAAGTCATACAGCAAAACTCATAATCAATGAAAACTATAGTAGAGGGACTAGCTGGAGGGAGGAAGGACAGATGAAAGTGAAAAGACAGACAGAGGCAAGGCAACTATAATCAAAATACATTTTGTAGATACCTAAAGTTATCAATAAAAAGATAGAAGAGGGATTTAGCAGTTATCTTAACTTTGCTGGACAAACACCAGAAAAAAAAAAAACAAGCTTATCAGAGGAAGGGGATTTATCTCAATACAACTTCCAGGAGAACACCATCAATGGTAGAAGAAACTGGCTCATTTCCCTAGATCCAAGCAGAGAGACCACCAACAGTATCACAAACCTGCTAAAGCTCAAACTGCTCTCCACCACACACCTTGAAAATGAACACAAGATCCACCCCAAAACACTCCTTAGGAATGAACTCTACCATATACTCCTAGTAATACAACCACTATAGCAGGGATCTTCCTGGAAGGGACTCAAACATGAAGTTCAATGAAAAATGCCTGAGTCTATGGGGGTCATACATTCAAACTAACATAAGGGACTAGCTGGAAAGCAGAGCCTCACTGGAGAGGCACGTGAAAGGGGAAATGGGGAGGGTGCTGGGATAAGATTATTATCATGGTGTATTGTCAATGTCTATGGATGATGTTGATAAAAAGTTGGAAAAGCAATTCAAAACAAATAATACTGGCAAACACTTTTTGCCCCACTAAGTTTCCATATGGTTCCTGAGCTATATTGTGGGAGAGCCACTGTGAAAATCATTTTACTATGGAACCATAATAAAAGAGAAAATTTATCTGACAAACTCAAGCAATGCAGAATTGTTTGGGCTCAGGGAAATTTACAGAAGACAGGGAAGAAATAATGTCAGGGCCACTCTTTGGGTCTTGATACACAGACATTGCCTCCTACCCATAACTGATGGCTAACCCCACAATGCACGACCCATATTCTCCAATGAGGAGGGTCCCTCTGGAGGTGGGAGGACAGGAAGGAGGCTAACAATGGTACCAACTTGACTGTATTCACTGAGTACAAAACTAATAATAAAAAAAGAAACCTCGAGGGGCTGGAGAGATGGCTTAGCAGTTAAGTGCTTGCCTGTGAAGCCTAAGGACCCCGGTTGGAGGCTCAATTCTCCAGGACCCACGTTAGCCAGATGCACAAGGGGATGCACGCGTTTGGAGTTCGTTTGCAGTGGCTGTAGGCCCTGGGGCGTCCGTTCTCTCTCTCTCTCTCTCTCTCTCTCTCCAACTGCCTTTTTCTCTCTGTCTGTTGCTCTCAAATAAATAAATAGAAATAAAAATAAAACATTTTAAAAACAACTTCTAAATTAGTATCATATTCACTTATTGGGAAAGGCTTTACTTTGACTTAAAGTTGGCTCACAGGTGGCATTGAGTGTAGAGTATCTTGAATATAGGAAATCCTAAGGAACCCACTAAAATATACTTTGTAAATGTAACCAATAAAATATAATATTGATAGACAACAATCTTTCTATATGATAGCAATGAGCAATCCAACAGAGAAATTAAGAAATTAACTTCATCTGTAATGGCTCTAAACACAATACATTATGAAGAAATACAATTATCAAAAGAAGTGGAAATTTTATATTCAGAACATTCCAAAGCATTTTTAGTCATTAAGGAAAAATAAAAGGAAAGATATCTGTTATGATTAGAAGATTTAAAAGTATTAAGATGACAATAATTCCAAATTGCTATATGGATTCAACACAATCACTTATAATATTTATTTTAACTGATACATTATAATAGAAGTTGAGCATATTAATAGGGTGCCATGAAATGTATCAATACCATATACATACTACATATATATATATGTATATATGTATATTTATATGTAACATATATATATATTTTATATATATATGCATAATGTTTGAAGTATATATGTTTGAAGTGTTCAGTGCATTCTGTTAACTATAGTAGCTATCTTGAAAATAAACACAGAACTTCTTCCTTTCTAATTCCAACTTATTACCTATAACCAACTTACTCCATCTCTCACCCTATTCTTCTTGCTTCTGTTTACCAGCCTTGTAATGCATCTTGCTAGCACAGGATAAAATCAAAATTTAAACTGCAGTATAGTTTCAAATTAATATTTATAATTTTACACCTCTGAACTTAGAAAAATCTGAAGTTGAATCATGTTGTCAAAGACTTAAAATTTCATTCAGTAATTTCATATATATATATATCTATCTATATGAATATATGAAATATATGTATGTGTGTGTATGTATGTATATGTGTGTATGTGTATATATATATATATATATATATATATATATATATATATATATGTATGTATATATACATACATACATACATACATACATATATGGCAATATACTTCTCATCAATGATATTAAACTTCCAGAAGAATATCACTACATTTTGGATGGAAAGATTGTTCACGGGTTAAAGACACTAGCTTGCAAAGTGTGCTGGTCCACGTTCAACTCCCTACTACTCATATAAGATCAGATGCACAAGTGGCATATTCGTCTGAAGTTTGCTTGCAGCAGTTGGAGGCCCTGACATGCCCATACTCCCTTTCCTTTTGTCTGCCTCTTTCTCTCATTCTGTCATGAATAAATAAATAAATATATAAATGTTTTTAAAATCACTATTGTCTCCTGACTTGCATAGATTATCACAAAACATTTGTCTGACAGTCTGTTTTGTCATGTTTTTTTTTTCTCATTTTTGTCTTGCAACAATCTTTGTCTAGATGTGTGTGTCTGTTTGTCTGTCTGTCTGCCTGTGTATGCATACATGTGTGCTTTATATTTATTTTAGTGTCAATAAACTGCTAGAATCTTGCTTTTATTTTTCTCATTAATTAGGTGATTCCTAGCCACAATAACTTTAAATATTTCATATATATAAATATATATATGTGTGTGTGTGTGTGTGTGTGTTTATGTACAGATATATATATATATATATTACTCTGATTGCATATATGTTTTTCTATTGTGTTGTTACACAGCTCTTTAATGCTCTGCTCTTCCTCTTTCCCTCAATCTCAGACTATGAAGACATTGAAACTCTTTTAAAAATTTTCAAATTGCAAATGTTAAATTTGTTGTAATTGTTATAACCAAACAACAATATTAATTTAGAAAACTTATTTGTCAGTAGAATTTCATGCATTTTAAAATAGGTGTTTCAGCAGACTTATAACAATTAAATGATTCACTGCTTATGTTCTATAAACCCATCAAAATTATTACACTTTAAAAAAGCCTATGCTGAGAAATGCATTTGCGTTAAAGCCCAAGAGAAAAACTGAGGTAAACATGAATATATGCAGAATCAACTGTATTTTAGGGTATATGCAAAATATTTTTGACATAAATATGAATATATTAGAATTATAATCCCCAGAAAGCTTGGAATGTGAATAGAAAAGATATCAGCAATCTTTTCCTCATAAAGATTGATGTTTCCAAGGTGCAGAGAAACTTTACCTACTCATGTTTTTATATGTAAATTATAAAATATTAGTAAACACATAATTAGCCTCCTTCATACATATAATACCCAAAGTACTGGAATATAAATGAACATCTCAAGTTGAATGTCAACATTTTAACTGTGTATATAAATGATTTTTCCAGTTTATTTTTGTTAACCTGACCCTGACTTGCTCCTAATCAGTCATTCCACTACTGATTTGCTTCTTTATATACTGGCAACTTTGACTCAATAAATAATTCACTATTGTCCTATTAATTCTGGACACTTTATTGTGCTTATAAATACCAGCTAAATATTCTTAATAAATACATCTAAACACTAATAAAAGATTATTTTAAAGAGGTTATCAAGATGCTATACTACCAGAAATTATATGCTTATTGGAGAAAAACAAATAGAAACAGTCTTCTGAATGATGGAGATATGAGAAAGAGTATTTTATGGTATAGCTCTTCAGTGGAGATTTTGAACCAGTATTGACTATTCTTTTGACAATCACCATGAGTTTGCTTCAAAAGTAGGTCCCAATTAAAAGCTAGGGGATGTAGATAAAATATAGTGCCTCTAAAGATAAAGTGTCTAAGTATGAGGCAGAATAACTAGTCATCAACCAACTCAGTCAATATCCAGGCTGCTATTCAGCAATGGTTGATTACAGAAGAGGAAAAGCTACTAAGGAAAGTTGACTAATAGCCACTGGCAACTGACATCTACCATGTGATTCAAAGAAGCTCTGCTTCAATACATGTTGCACACAAAGAATAGCAGATTAAACACCAGGTTTATGACTCTAACATTAACTTCACATTCAATCCAAATATAATGTTCTTTAGAATAGCAAATACATTTATTAATGTGGAACTTACAAATTTAAAATTTACAAATTTAAAACAGTGATAGTATTTTTTTAAAATACAGATTCTTGGGCCAATATGCTTATATGTATATGTACAAACAGTGAGTATACATGGTTTCTCCTACTATTATGCCAATCCTTAGGTTAAATATTTTCTCTTTGTTATGTAAATGAAAATTATAAGGTTGAGAAGGTTAAAATATAAAATGTCAACATATATATTAAGTTACTTCTCATATATATTTTCAATTTTGTCTATTTATTTGTAGTTTTTATTTTTATTTTTTGTTTTTTTGAGGTAGGGTCTCACTCTAGCTCAGGCTGACCTGGAATTCACTTTGTAGTCTCAGGGTGGCCTCAAACTGACAGTGATCCTCCTACCTCTGCCTCCTGAAGGCTGGGATTAAAGGCATGTGACACCATACCCGGCTTTATTTGCAGTTTTGATACAGGAACTCTCTATTTAGTCCAGGACAGATTTGAAGTCATGGCTATCCCTGCTCAGCTAAGCAGTTTAGAAAGTTTAAAGAAATAATTTTAATGAGATAAATACTACTTCTTTAATTGATTACTTAATTCTTTTTGATACTGGCTTAAATTTATTCAGTTGGCCAGCTTCTTGAGACCAATTTTCCCTTCTGTCTTTGCCCTCAGGCTTTAAATGAAAATTAATCTGACACTGACTTAAAAAAAATGCAGGAAGAGATTTTGTAGCCAAAACACTGTGGTATTCCCCAATCTTTCTTTGGTAAAAACATCACTTTAACTACTTGTCCAAATATTTCTACAGAAATCAGAGGTCAGGGGAATTATCTGTGAGAAAAGTAGAGCATATTAGGTGTGCCCTGGCATTCTTTCTTTATTTTTGAATGGACTTGAAATTTGAGAATGTAAACAATTGAAGCCCCTTTCTGAGTGCTCTCTTAAACATGTGCTTGGCAAATTACTTTCTATGTGTGATTATTAACATATGTTACTATTTATATCATATCCTTATTATATAGCATAAATGTATAACTACATTTACAAAGGTTAATTAATTTTTACCTTACTATATCAACACAGCAATTCTTTATTGAAAATTAATCAACAAAACTTATACCAGCCATGTGAAATAAGGCACAATAGCAGTAACACAAAGATTGCATTAATTACATTTCCTTTTTCTCACACTTCTCTGAATACTTGGATTTATCTTCAATTGGTTAACAATAAACAATCTGAATATATTCATGATGGCAAAAGAATTTATTCTAAATTCTACACTTAAGAGAAAATAAAGTATGCTCATTAAGAACTGAAATAATTTATACACAACAAAGATGGCCTGAAATTGAAGCATATGTGAAAATCAATTTAATATACATTAACATTTGATAATTCAATATTTTTGTTATAATTGACAAAACATAGAGTGATTACATGAAAAATAAACTCGAAGATTTTTTTGTTGTTTTTTTTTGAGGTACAGTTTCACTCTAGCCCAGGCTGACCTGGAATTCACTATGTAGTCTCAAGGTGGCCTTGAGCTCATGGTGATCCTTCTACCTCCCGAGTGTTGGGATTAAAGTTGTATGCCACCACGCCCAGCTTTGTTAAAGAACTTTCTCACTCCATGGTAGCCAAATGAGTAAGTTACTGACAAGGTGTTAAAATATCTTATACCATGAAGACACAGTATAATTGGAAATTGTTATAGCCCTAACTCTTAATCACAGGTGTATATAGCTGGATCAAAAAAATCTAAAATAGGAAATAAAGGATTATGATTTTTCCCTCTCCATTTTCTTCTGCTTGTTCACCTCATTCTTCACTTCTTTTTTCCATATTTTGAGAAATGTGATTACTAGTATTTCTCAAATTCCATAATTCACACATTTCTGAGTCATGAGGCTCTCTGTTCTTACTTTGTTTACTCTAGCACTTTTTTATCTACCTCCAAACGGTTTCCTATGTTGTGAGTGTGTGTGCGTGCCTGTGTGGGTGCGTGCCTGCATGTGTATGTGTATGTGTGTATGTGTGTGTGTGATGTTTGTGATGTGGTTATTGTGGGTCATGCAAGGGTGTGTGCAGATGCACACACTCTGTGTGCATAAACTAAAGGAAAACCAGATGTCTTCTATTGTTCTCCTCATGTGTTTTCTTGAGATAGGGTCTTTCACTGATGCTGGGGATACTACTTTTGGCTGGTCAGCAAGCTCCACCAATTTTCTTTGCTTTCCACCGGCCTGGGGCTACAGACATGTGAAGTTATGCCCAAGTGATTTTACTGGCTGAGCCATCTTGCTAGTTTCCATATGCCCCCACCTGCAAAAACAACAACAAAAAATATTTATTGACTGAAATTCACACATGTTGCTGTTGTAGAAGAACTGAGTCTGGTTCTATGTTGAAGACATTTTTTCCCATACTGCTATGGTCCCTGAATAAAATCTGTTTATACTACTTCTCCACTGTCCTATTCAGGTTGTCTTTGAAGCTTATGCTTACTCAATAGTAATGTCTAAAGGCTGAAAAATGGCCCAATGGCTAAGTGTGCTTCTTGCAAAAACATTAGGGCCCAAGGAGAGGTTTGTTACTGCAGGATTTCAAATCTCTAGAGCCAACGTAAGCATGTAGGTATGGCCACACAAGCCTGTTATCCTAGTCTTACCAAAATAAGCAAAGACCAAAGAATTGTCCAGGCTTATGACAAAGCACTATCTTCAGTATAGGCTCATGGAAAAACTGCAATCTCCAGTAATCCACAACCACTTGGGGAACACCAGCAACTCCACTGAAGAGGGCCCTCAGCAAAATGGGGGCAAGGAGGAGGGAGAAGATGGCACTAACAGATGATGTATCCAAACAAATAAAATCAATGAATAATAAAATGACACCTGTTTGTGGAGCTGGAGAGATGACTTAGAGGTTAAGGCATTTGGCTACAAAGCCAAAGTATTCCAGTTCAACTCTCCAGGACCCACGTGAGCCAGATGCACAAGGGGGTGCATGCATCTGGGGTTTGTTTGCAGTGGCTGGTGTGCCCATTCTTTCATTCTTTTCCTCCCTCCCTATCTAGTGTGTGTGTGTGTATATATATATATATATATAATTTACTTGTTTGAAATAAGAATTAACAGAAGAGGGGTCAATCTTCCATATCATTGAGAGACTCTGGCTCAAAATAAGAACTGGCCAGAGAGTGATAGAGCAGGACACCTTGTTCTGCTGTGGACACCGCAAAAGATCTCCCCCACTGCAGATCAATGCAGAGAGCGCCACAAGGGCACATGCCCACAGCACACACCCACACCTACAGGCGCATTTACTCACACACATACAAGCAAAGCTTGTGACTTCTAGAAATGCTGTGTTTTGCTCAGACTTTTCTTCCATTAAAATGTATGTTCTGACAGCTGAAAATGAATTATGTAAGTCCTTCCCTAATATAGGCAATGTTATAACTTTTAAACTTGTGCAGTATAGAACAAGAACCAAGTAATATTAAGTTATGGAATGACTTTTTCAAATAATCCAGTTATCAACTGCTTCTAAGCGGCCATGAGAAGTGTAGCTGTCCAAATATACAAGTCCTGCTAGCATAGGGAATATGATTAGAATTAGTCCTCCCAAAGTCACTGTGTTTGTTTGGCTACAACCTAGGATGTTTTAGATGCATTCTTTACTTGCAACTTCTCTACTGTTCAGGCAGCAGAACATGCACTAAAGAGCAAGGCCCAGAGTGGAAAATGCTTCTTGTGAATTATCGGCAAAAGCTTCCTCAGGATCCCAACAATCCTATACATTTTTTTCCTCCCCTTTGGCTATGGCTATACTTTGCAGCTTTAATATATGCTGTGTTAAGAAAGAAAAGGAAGTTTTTATATCTTAAACCACTCTCTACCTTGATGATATAAAGATTTATATTACATTTTCATTTGTTTTCTTTATAAATTATCTCATGATGTGCATGTAGTAAAAATTTTTAAAATATTTTATCTATATATTTATTTGACAGAGAAAGGGACAAAGAAAGGTAGATAGAGAGAATGGACTCACCAAGATTTCCAGCCACTGCAGACAAAGTACAGGTGCATACACTACCATGTGTATCTAGCTTATGTGGGTACTAGAGAATTGAACCTGACAGTGTGTTAATTGCTATCATCTCTCTAGTCCTAAAACAAAATTCTTAATATTTCCTGATTTCAGTGAAAGGGAAAGTAATTATCAAAAGATTCCAGGGCTGTAGAGGTGACCTAGTAGATAAAGGTGCTTGTTTGCAAAGCCTGATGACTTGGGTTTGATTCTCCATTACCCATGTAAAGTCAGATCCACAAAGTGGCACATGTGTCTGGTGTTTGCAGTGGCAAGAGGCCATGATGTGCCTATTCATTCTCTCTTTGTTTCCCTCTCTTTCTCTTTTTCTCTCACTCTCTTTTCTCTCCTTGCAAATAAAGTATTAAAAAAACAAAACAAACAAACAAACAAACAAAAAACAGTCTTGCCAAACCTTGAAGTTCATGAGTAGAGGTTTCTGGTTCCTGTTCGTGACACTGATACTCTGTTAGGCTAAGCTCATGGAATATTGTCCCACCAGCAGGCACACAGTGAGACTGAGTGCCCGTGTGCAATTGGGAGTGAAAACCATTGTGATTCTCTCAGTTACCTTGTCACCTGTTAGACATAGGTAGGCCTTCATCACAGAGTGAAAATAATAGTAAGTTGAACTATGGCAAAGATGGTGTAAGAAATGTGTGGGCTTCTTTATGATTTTATATAGTACCACTTCATTTTTAGGGGAAAAGAGGCAGCATGATGAAAGCTTTTCTTCTAAGCTGTGTGTTTCTACATTCCGCTGTCCTTCTCACCGGAGGTAGGTGTAGATTACCAGACATAAGCATGAGTCAGCGGCGCCTGCTTTCATTTCCAGTGACACCAGCAAAACCCAGCGGGTCTATGCTCTCAGGACGTAGCCTTTCACCGGAAAGTAGAAATGAGAGGAAATATGTGTTTTCACTCATCTACATGAGTGATGCCTCACCAAACCTGAGTGGAGGAGGAAAAGTCACAAGACCCATAGAGGAAATCAGCTAAATCCAAAGTGAAGCTCAATCAAATCAACTAACATCAGTGTTTTGTAAAATTAAAACTAAAATTGTCATGAAAATGTTCATGATCAAATCATTTTGGGTCAACCAATAAATAGGAGAAGAATATATTTCTTTTTTTAAAAAAATTTTATTTATTTATTTGAGAGCGGCAGAAAGAGAGAGAGAAAGAGGCAAAGAGAGAGAGAATGGGCGCACCAGGGCCTCCAGCCACTGCAAATGAACTCCAGATGCTTGCGCCCTCTTGTGCATCTAGCTAACATGGGTCCTGGTGAATCGAGCCTTGAACCGGGGTCCTTAGGCTTCACAGGCAAGCGCTTAACCACTAAGCCATCTCTCCAGCCCCAAGAGTATATTTCTTAACTGAACTTTTGTAATTGTTTTAATTACTTTTATATTCTTTCAAAAATTTATTTATATTTTTGTTTGAATATATGTTACTTTTAGGATCTCTAGTATGTAGAATTAATATTTTCTCTTTAGTGCTGTGTGAAATTTAAAACAAGAAGAGGATTGCATGGGGAATGACTCTGTTTCCCAGGAATAGCCCCGAGGCAGTGTGCCAAGTGATCTGTTCACTTCAGAGTGGCTTTGTTAAGAATTTCGACTTTCATAGAAACAACAATTGGGACAATTAATTAGTTTCAATTTTAATTAAACGGCGATCTCATTTAGCTCTGATTAAATTACAACAACTAGATAAATCCAGACAGCAGCATTTAGCTAATTTAATTAGGTATGGTATTGCTTTTCTGGGTTGCCATTCAGCATGAGTAATGGTTGGTTTTAGTCTTTTTCCTACATAAGACTCTGTTCACTGCACAGACATATGTAAACAAAATGTGGTTGAATAATGTCCTCTTTTAAAAAATTTCAACTCTTAGAAAATCAACTTGATCAGATTAGGAATCCACAGACATTACTTTTGGTTTGGTTCTCTGAAGTTTCTTCCAGAAAAGATTTACTGAAGGAGGAAGTCGGTCCTTCAGAGGGAGCCCTTCCTCCAGAGTGGGTAGCCCTCCCAGAGGTAGGCTTTATATAAGGAGAAAAGAATCCCTTCCTCCCACCTTGGCTACCTGAGCTGCTTGCTTGTGAGTGCCTCACTTGCATGTGCATCTTTCCTGTCCAGCTGTCCTTCCTTGATATTGCTACCAAGTTTCCTCAGCCTTCCAGCCTGAACTGAAGGCTGGTGGCTCTCTAAGAAGCCTTCAGGCCTTTAGAGGCAGATTGGGACTGCTAAGGTATCTAGCCATGTTGACTGAGCAGCTAACAGGTTTCTTGATTCTTGGGTCTGCAGAATGCTATGTTGAAAACAGGGCCTCACAGTAGCTAGACGGATCTGGAACTTACCATGTAGTGTCAGGCTGGCCTCAAACTCATAGCTATCTTCCTGTCTCTGCCTCCTGAGCGCTGGTATTAAAGGCCTGTACCACCATGCCTGGCTCCCCTTTTTAATACAATTGATTCTATCAGTTCTGTTCCTCTAGAGAACCCTTAATACATCCCCCACACTCGGGGGTTATTTTTAATTTTTTATTAAAATTTATAAATCTACCCATCTGGCTGCAAGAGGTCACGGGGAATGGGGTCCACCCCAAAGGTGTTATTAGAAGGGTGTATCTGTTTCCAGCCTCAGGCATGCAGAAGTGCGGAACACTTGAGCTCTGCCTGGGTTCTCTGCTGTTGCTGCAAGGTGTTTTTGTTGTTGTTGTTTTTGTTTTTTTTTTGTTTTGTTTTTTCCCTTGCTTTTGCTTTGTGGTGCTGGCTAGCTGGTGGTAGTTTTTCCTTTTTCCTCTCTGCGTGGATCTGTGAAAGGGACCACCTTCTTCTGAGATCAGTGGAACTTCCCCTGGATCTGTGAGCCTGAAATAAATCCCATTCCTCCCATAAACTGTCTGGTTTGGAAGTTCGTCCTGGCAGCATGTTGTTGACTACAACAGCCACTGACATTTGGGTTTGGGAGACAGATGCACATCTCGTCTTCAGAGTGTGTAGTTCAAGAAGGTGCCGCACAAGCTCTTTTCTAAAACAGATTTCCAGAGATTATTTTATACTGTGACACACACTTAAAACATTTTCAACTTCACCTTAGTGTACAAAACACACTAGAATAAATACAAGTATTCATGATGCAGCCTCATACATACATATACTTTATCAATTTTCTTTTGCCAGGATCACCTCACTCCACCCCTGGTCAGTAGGTCATAAAAAGTGTAAAAAGGCTTTGAAGGGGATTTATATAGATTTCACAGTACAAGAGAAAGAGTTTAAAATTATAAATTTTCTAAAAAAATATTCTGAGAGAAGGGAGGTAGTGTAGGAGGGAAAGAGACAGGAAGAAACCTGTTAGTAATCAACCTATGAGAAAGACAGTAAGTCCTTGGTTACAGATGCTGGGTGTTTAGGGCTGAGATTTCTGCAGTCTTCATTTTTCTCATGGTCATTACCAGTGTGCTGAATGAACCCCAGCTATACCTACAGAAAGAACTTGGATTGCAAAGGGAAGAATGTGTAGGTTGAGCTTCCTTTTCTTTTCTTTGTGTGTTTGTGTGTGTGTGTGTGTGTGTGTGTGTGTGTGTGTGTGTGTGTGTGGTTTGTGTGGATTATGCACATATAAGGGCCGTGCAGCACCCCATGCACTAGCCCAATGGCTGTAGGTAAAGGGGTGGGCAGTTGTGGTGGGCTTGAGAATGAGGAGACACTTGCCTGTGTTAGCTGGAACATTCCCTCATTCTTATTTGAGCCTGTTTATGATGTGCCCAGGCAATTCCTTGTCTCTCCTCCTCTTTGTGGGACTGGAACTACAGGAGAGTATGGATGGCTGGGCCTATCTATTTACATGCTGGCTAATGATTGGAAGTCAGATAGCTTCAGGCACAGTCAATCATCATACTTGTTACAGGAGACATACCTAACCACCGGGCAATCTCATGAGCCCTTGGCTCCTTTTAAAAGAGCCTTAAACCTTTAAACCCAACCCAATAAACCCAATATTCAAAACAACGGCCCTTTATTGGAACATGTCAATTTTTAAGGAAAGCGAAATAGGTGGTCACTTTTTAATCTGTTTTTCTTGTTACTGTAATGAAATTGCTGTTTTAAAGGTGAAACAGGTAAAATTTACTTAATTTCCTATGATATAATAATCTGGCTATATTTTAATCTTTTCAATCAAGTCACTATTACATTAGCCCAACTAAAAATAAGAAACTATACTTTCTCTGTGTAACCTTTTCATGTCTTATTAAATCACAGGCTAAGGATTACTGTGGAGGCAATAGTCTGTTCCTTTGTTATCCTTTTGCCTTAACATCCCTGTACTTTCAGAGTAGAAATGCTTCCCTTCACACTCAAACACATGAAACAGTCCCAGAAGTCATGGCTGCACTATACTGTTTAATGGCTATAGCACTTTTCACTTTCTTGTATTCTAGCCACAGTGGTTTTTCTAAGATGAGTGTGAGCAGGTATGCTTTGAGAATGATTAGAAGAGAAAGCATTTCTCACTATAGAGACCGACTAAAGGAGGCTCTCCAAATCTATACTTAAAATTTCAGTGTAGCCACCTTCCCATCACAATAACAATATTTTAGAGAATTAAATTATTAATCAATAATTATTATTTTGGCTCACTTTTAGTGATTGTAGTCCACTACTGATTGGCTCTGATGCCTTTGGCCCCATCATAGAGGAAGCACATAGCAAAACAAAATCACACATCTCAAAAGAGAAAGAGAGAGAGTGAGAACTAATTAGTGTAACATCCAAGAATCCCTTTGGAAGATATGCCCTTTATGACCTAAAGGCATCTCAAGGAGACTGCACTTTTAAAAGTTTCATTACCTGTTAAGGTTGCTAACTTAAGGACTAATTCGTCCTTTGACACATAAGCCTATGGGTGACATTTAACATCTAAACTATGGAAGTTACCTACCATAAATGGGCAAAGTTATAACTTACATATCTCATGCTGGGGCAGAAGGATCTGTAAGAATGACCAGCAGGACACTCATAAAATAATTTATGAGATTCATTTTTGAAGAGTCAGAGAAGATAAGATAGAGTGATTATTTTTTCAGAGTTAAATTCATCAAATAACTTTGTAACATTAGGTATACTTTAAGCTTTTTTATGAGTTATATACACTGCGTAAACAGCCATGTTGGTTCCATTGTTTGCCTCCTCCCCATCTTCCCCACTCCAAAGGGACCCTCCTCATTGGGGAATGTGGGTTGTGCATTGTGGGGATAGCCATCAGTTATGGAGTAGAGGCAATGTCTCTGAGCACAATGTCACAAGTTGTGGTTCTAACAATCTTTCTGTCCCCTCTTCCATGAATTTACCTGAGTAGGTTGGGTTAGTTTTAGGTGTACTTTAGTGATGAAGTCTTGGGAGGTTCTGTATCTCTGGATATCTGGTTTGATAGCAGTTGAGTGTTCCCTGTGTCTATCTCTTTCACCCTGTGCTGGTACCAGGGTCACCCAGAAAGCAGCACTCTTGCTCATTTTCCCAATTACTCTATGATTGCAACTGGAGCACTGGTGAGGTGCGATGGGCTGATTCCCATCTCAGGTTCTGCCTCCATCTGAAAAACAAAAGCAAATTCTCCAATGGAGAGTGAAGTCAGCACTAGATAAATGGGATAACCATTATTGTTTTAGAGACAACTTAATAGGTGTAGGCCCTCTTGTAGCCCACAATTGGTGGGAGCTTGATATTGGAGAGGAGGCTCATTTTATGGATATAGTTCGGACATGTTTCCCAATTCTAGCTATGGGCTCCATTCCACTGTGTGGTCTATTAGCCAAATCAAGAGCAGTTGATTATTCACCATGGCTGTGTGCCACTATTGCACTTGTGTGAGCATCATGTTAGGTTGTTTGCTGCTATGTAGCTTAGACCACAAGTTGCTTGGGCAGATGTTGGTCATTTTTTCTCAGTTGCTCATGTAGCAAATTCTAGCACTAGATGTGCTAACTGTCTGGGGACTGTCTTCCAGATTCTAGCCAGGTCACTCCATGTTCTGTACCAACAGTGTACGGTATCTTCAGCACTAGGGTCTTATCATTAACCTTTGGTGGGTCATCAAGTCCTTTGGCAGAAATCTCTCTTCTTTTGAGAAAACTTGTAGGTCTCTCTGATCAACAACTCTTGGTGGATGTTAACCACATGCTGGTGCTGGTAGTTACAGGCCAGTGCCAAGGGAAAAGAAGAAAGATAATGATAGGTAATGTGAAAGAGAAAGAGATAAGAAGGAGGGAAGGAGAGAGAGAGAGAGAGAGAGAGAAACAATAGAAGATTAAGATTAGTCTTCATCATATCCTCTCCAGGGCCATGTGATTCAGGTGTTCCCTGTAAGGACCCAATCAAGGTTCAACCTTCTAGTCTGTCTTTTAGGGTATAGAATTTTATGGTACCATTGCCATTTAGGCCCCTCCCTATTGGCAATAGGCATACTTTAATCACATGTCAAAATATAAATAAATGTTTCCCTTAAAATCAGAGTACAGTACGTGGATAGCATTTAGAAATACTTTGAATGCTGCACTGCCAAGCTGTTTGACTTAGGTCAATGTGTGTTCCAGTCATTCAGTGATATAAGATAGGCATATATAATGAACATTTCAATAAGCAAGTAAAACTTGCTTCACTTTACATTAATTCCTATAAGGGGTTAATTTTATTAGGTTTCTTTGTATTATGGTCCACTAACTGTACAGCAGGCTTCTATTTCCTTACTTCAGGTTGTTGAGCCAATCCCAGCATACAGCAAGTCCCATTAACAGCACTGAAAACCGTTATAGCAAATGCATGTCTGCGCATGGTGACAGTGATATAAAAGGCACTCTGATATGTTCTCAGAAGGGACCTTATAGAAACATATCTAGAAATAAGCACAAATGTGAAGTCGACACTATTCCTCATAGTTTCTACTGTTGAGAAATTCTAACTGCATGCATAAAGGTAAAGGCTTCAGTTTTTGTGACTCAGTTGATGTGTCTGAAGGCAAAACAGATGCTGGTCTGTACCATAATCATCAGAAAGATTATCCCAATCCTAAATACAGAGCAGATGCTCAGGAATATTTACTGGATGAGGAATGTTATTGCAAAACATTTCCTCATGTGAAATTTATTTAATCTTAAAGGAATGTTTGTGACTAGATATACTTCTTAGACATATGTAGAGTAGAAACATTGGAATGTCTAAAATGGCTACCTCAGGATCACATGGCTGGTATTAACAGGGATCAAAGTCTGATTACATTAACTGAATTTAGTACAAATGACTCAGTGACTGAATCACACAGTGCAATGTAAAATATAGCCAGCCTTGGGCTAGAGAGATGGCTTAGCAGTTAAGGTGCTTGCCTGCAAAGCCTAATGATCCAAGTTCAGTTCCCCAGTACCCATGTAAAGCTAGATGCCCAAAGTGGCACATGCATCTGAAGTTCACTTGCAGTGAGTGGAGGCCTTGGCCTGCCCATTTTCTCTGTTTGTCTCTTCAATCTCTCTCTGCTTGCAAATAAATAAATTAATAAATAAAGATACCTTTAAAAAGTAGCCAGCCTATGTAATTGTCACTGTAGAAATATCTCAAAAACTTGAGGAAATATATAAAAGTTGCATATTAATATTTAGACAAATATACTTAAAGGTGTAATTAAATTGTATTTATCTATGGCTATATCTATATTTATGTATCGATGTACCTATATATCTATTCCTATATCTATGTATATATATCTACGTACCTATAGCTATGTTTATGCATCTATGTATCTACATATCTATATCTCTATATTGGTGTAGTTATGTAACTAACAGAACAGCTCAATATCCTTGCCATAACTGAGGTTATATTCATACCTAGATGTTTAATTACAGGTTATTTCAGGGTGTAGTATACTCCAAAAAGAAGAACAATGTGGATGAGAAAAAAGAAATGGTAATAATGGAACATGCTTCACTTTCATGATTTTATGTATGTATTACATGTGCAAATTATTGCACACATATTTCATATTTTGTATGTACGCCTTTGTGAGATTTGTAGAGTTTGAATCTGTAGTTCAATATCTTTTTCTCAACATAAAAATGTATTGGCCAGTAATTCTTCAGTTACTGAATATTGCTAGGATAGATGTATTGAATTGATTTTACATGCATGATATTTTCAACATATGCTGTTGAAAATCCATTGTAAATCCAGAACCATCTCAACCTATAGCCCAGGCTGATCTTGAACTCATGGAGATTTGCTTAGTCCAGGCTTTACACTGCCACCATGTTTGGATCAATAACCATCTGTAATACAGTGCTACAAAAGTGTGTGTGTGTGGGGGGGGGGTCAGAATAAAAAAAAACCTGTAATCTGCATTTAAAATGTATCTGTATCTATTACAAATAGATTATCTATTACAAATAGAAATATGTAGGCAGCCTTTCAGGGAGGTAGTTGAGCAGTTTGCCTTTACAGCTCTTTTGGGAAGAAAAAGACATAAAGACTCCAGACTCAAATGCCACTTTGTGCATCTGGCTTTATGTGGGTGCTGGGGACTCAAATCTGGACAAGCAGGCTTTGTAAGCAAGTCCCTTTGACTACTAAGCCACATCCCTGGCCCAAGGCTGGCAACTTTCAAATAATATATCCCAAGATAATTTATGCCTACTGTAAATTACCTATCCAAATCTTGGCATTCCTTATAACTGTCACATTTTTTTTAATTGTACAGTCTCACCAGTTTAGATCACTAGCTACATCATAGTAGTAGTGTAGTTACACTTTATTTGTTCCATTTCAATTGATAGATTATTTTATTTTTCAGTTGTGTATTTATTACTATTTTTTTCAATGAAGAAGTATGAATAGAAGATAAATCATAGTGCCAGAATGAATTAAATACTCTGAAATTTCTAATTGCAAAGTACATACAAGTAACTATAGGTCAATTAATTTAATTCATTCTATGGGGCTACATGTTGTCCTTCATTTCAGAACAGAAGAAGCAGTGAAAGTTGTGACAGATGTGAGGAGGTAGCTGAGTGGATAAAGTGCTGCCTTTGAGAGTATGATGGCCCAAGTTCCTAACCCAATTACTCCTGTAAATGCTAGGTGGGCCTAGTGGCGGCCGGTACTTCCAGTATGAGGAAGTGGAGACAGGAAATCCCCATCCCCAGAGTAAGCTGGCTCACTAGACTAGGTGATTTAGTGTGCTCTGGTCACAAAGGAGAAACTCTAACTCAGTAAATCAATGGGAGATAAATTGGGGGAAAATCTTACAACAGATTCTGGCCTCCACATACACACACACCCACACACACGTGTGTACTCACATGCACAAAAGCAAGTATACACTCATTCATGCACACCACACCATGTGGATGCAAAAATAAACTTCTGATATCCATTATCATCTATTATTTACATGCGATTTATCTTCAGAAAATGCAATTGCATATGATCAGCATATTTAGAAGAATCTACATATAAACATGGGCATATACATACAAATAATACAGAAATTACTCCTATCTATTTTAGATGCTTTAATGAATGCTTGATTATGTCCTGACTTAATACAAGTACAACTAAATATTCAAAGGCTTATTCCCACTGCTACACCATTATTCAGTTGTGCTAAATCATGTCTCTTTTATATTTATTCCTTCAAGCAACTAAGGCTTCAAAGAAGAACAAATCCAAATTCTGAAAAGGAATACTATTTTTGACAGATCTCTATTTAAGCTATCAGAATTACGAATCATTATTATAAATAATATCAATATCATCATTGTTATACATAATGAATTTATTGCTGTCATTTTCAGTATGTAGAATAAAGGATAAGAACCAGTTAACCATTTACCCCACCATCTCATTTTGTGAAATGAAATTTCATTATATGTATCTAATCTGTTGTCAGATAATAGCTTCATTTGTTATTTTAATTTTTTAAAAAATATTTCACTGCTTGTGTCAAACACAGGGCTTCATGCACACTACACATGATTCAAACGTGCTACCATCAAACAAGCCATTGATCCAGCTCCACTAATTTTGTTTCTTAAAACAGTCAATTATTGTTATCAAATTCATGCTTCATAAATGTCTTTAGGGACATAGATATTCATGTTTCTGTTACCTCACTAATCGAAAAATGCACCGAAATTATAGAACTATTTTGAGGATAGCATGACAGTAGATTTGTTACACATATCAAAGAGATATATAAACCTAGCTTGCCTTTGCCCTTCATTAAAGCAATAGATAATGTTCTACCTCTTTCTACAGTTGTTCCTGAATTCCTTTTGAATGATTTCTCCAGTGAGTTTATGTACTTATTAAATGAGTGCAGCAGCCCCTTGCCTAATACCTCATCTGTTACCACAGATCCTATGTGCCAATCTAGATGATGTTCATTTGAATGCCAGCACATACAAAGAAATCAATGGATCTGCAGTTAATTTAGGGATTTACAGTCCATGGTGGCTGAGACGTCAGTTCAGAAGGCACTTCAGTGGTTTTTAATTTGAGATGCAATTTGACATACACAGTGAAAATCTCACTTCTCCAAAGAATTCCCACTTCTTTCGGGAGCAGATAATTATTCACAGGTTCTGAGCTTATAACTGGGAAATTACAACTGTGGTTATATTAGGGAGAAGAGGTAGTGGGTTTTATTTCAGCTAGAGAGAACTTCCCACTCTCACCACCCCTGGGGGGAAGGAGCAACATAATGAATAAGGCCTCCAGCTGTTCCAAGTCCTCAGGACATCAATTAAACCATGTATTTCTAAAATCTTGTTCTGTTCCTCAATTATGTGTATTTCTTTGGGTACTCATTTATTTCCCTCTAAATCACATTCCAATTATGCCAAGGAGAATGGTAAGTTAAAAAAATGGAGTTGAAGCCCGTTGGTTCAAACAATAAATGTCTCTCACATCATTCATACTGATATTTCTATAAATATTGTACCACCTTAATAGTTTTCCTGGACTTCAGTATTGCCAATGACACATACTGTGTTCTCATTTTGGTGACATCATATTCCAGATTGCTAGTACATATTGTACCTAAAGGAAAGGCTCCAATAACATACTGGTAATATAAAATATGAGGAAGATAAAATATTAAAATGGCAATTAATGTCAGACCTCAAATCCCATGGAATTATAATTGGATATTAATAACTGCAAGTTGTGTGGGTCTGATGAAAAACAATTAACTTTTATGATTAAAAGAGACTGTTTCCAGAAATGATGTTATTCTGCACTGTACTCAGATTTGCATATTCTACTTTCATTGTCACAGTGGTCAGCCTGTCCTTGTCAGTAACTTCAAATAGCTATTGAAGAACTTGTAGCTTCAAGTAATGTTTTTATGGTATCAAGAGATCCTGAGAATGTAAAATCTCATAAGGGAATTATTGGCAAGTGGACAATTATTGTACAATATATGAATAGAAAAAAATGGCCTGATTTTATCCATGAAAGCAACCTGGTTTTTACTCATGCAAAGGCCAATCTGATCTAATAGGTAGTTATAAGTTCCCATTGAGAGAGAAAGTGACAGGTGGGTTTGTTCAAGGAAGCTAGAAAGCACAAGATGGTTTAGTTCATATGATATAAAATGGCTAGTGATTGGAATGAGTCTAAAATAGTGAAGTAACAATTACAATAGATGGCTTCAACTTTCCTGAAATTAAATAAAATGCCTTTATATATTTACTTTGAGGTTGACATAATATAGCATATATATCTTCTTCATTGGCTCTTGAATTCACTTGGCATCTGGAAGGTCAGACATGAGTCAGTTCTGTTCTTTTAAGAGAAGCTTGGGCTTGTCATGCACCTGTGGCAGAGATTATACAGTTATTTGATAGAATTTTCACTATGAGTTGTGTACTGTACAGTAAAGAGATCTGATGCTGGTCTTGTTGTATTAAGATATATGGCTTCAAACAAACTATAGCTCCTTGGAAACAATTTTTAAAAATTCTTTCATCATTTTAATAACAAATATTGAATGTGTAAAATGAAGCTTTCTTTATAACATTTTCATGCATACATATAATGTGGTTTAATCATAATAATTTTCTCTCATTCACCCACATTTATCTTCCCTCCTGTCCCAACTGGTCCTCTTTCTCATCATTAATTGTTTTCCCTATATACTCATGTCTATATTGGTTTATTATTATTTTCTAAAATCCAGTGTATGTCAGAAAACTTATACTATTTTCTTTCTAATTCTGATTAATTTAATTGAATGTGATCTCCAGCTCTATCTGACAACATAAAGATGGCATGATTTTGATCTTTTTTATAGATGATTAATGCTCAACTATATATATATGTGTGTGTGTGTGTGTATACATATATATATAGCATATATATATACATATATATATATATATATATATATATATATATATATATAAACTTTTATTTGTTCAATACATTCCATATGAAGACCAGTGAAAATAAAAAGAATATGAACAAGGGGCTGGCAAACATGAGGATGGTTCTATGATATACATACATGAAAATGTCATGAAGAAACCCATCATTTTTTATGCCTACAAAGTCAATTGAAATCCAGTTCTAAATTGGGCGTGGTGGTGCATGCTTTTAATCCCAGCACTCGGGAGGCAGAGGGAGGAGGATCACCATGAATTCAAAGCCACCCGAGAATCCAGAGTGAATTCCAGGTCAGCCTGTGCTAGAGGGAGACCCTACCTTGACAACCTCCCCCCCCAAACAAAACAAAACAAAACAAAACAAAACAAAACAAAACAAAACAAAACAAAACAAAACAAAAATTTCCTGAGTTCCAGAGCTTAAAGAAAATGGATAAAACTACTTTATTAAAATATTTGGCATTTTCAACAACTCTCAAAGTAGTTATATACATTCAATATTCATTCATTCAAAAAGAGTTAAATAAGGAACTGTGGAAATGGCTTTGAGGATAAAGAATGTTCCACACAATTCTGGTTTCCTGAATTTTAATTTCTATATCTAATGCGAAAGCCAGAAGCAATGGTCGGCTTCTGTAATCCCAGTATGCCTGTATAAAGAGAAGGGATATGTAGACAGAATTTCCCAGAAGCTCATGAATGGAGCAGAGAACAAGTGACTCTGCTTCCAAAAAAGAGGAAAATGAAGACTGTCTCAAAATTTATTCTCTGACTTTAGTAATTTGTGTTTCAACTTTTCCAATAATTAAAAAAAAGATTATAATTATGCAAAAATGCTATTTTTCAAAATGAACTACATTCTTCTGATTACTTATTTTATAAGCATATATGTTTTGAGAGCTCTTAAAATGAATCTGATCAGATATGTGGGAAAAGGAAAACAGTGATTTTGATGCTCCTTGTAATTCAAAGAGAAATAATATGTCTGTCAATCAAAATGCCACATAGCTCAGTTTTGCTGTTATCTGGAGATTGAACCAAAATATAAATAAGTTAAATGTACCCCTTTTTTAATTTTCCTAATAACAGCAAATTAAACATGGTCAATAATTACAACTTGGCAGTCACTATCTGGGAATTAAAATGTTAATGTTCCTTTCTAGTTTACATGAATGGGTCTTAATGTTTCATAGTAGTACAGGTTTGCCCTGAAAATCTGTTAATGCTACGAACCAACCTCTATCTCCAGGAAGATATATGCCTACAAACATGAACACACACACACACACACACACACACACACACACACACACACATACACACACACAGATATAGCCACCAATGAGTTTACTGGGATTACATACAGAGTGGAATGACGGGTTGCTTACAGGAGCATGGATGACTTAAAGGCTGAGGAGAGATTCAGCCCATCACACCTCCCCTAGGCCCCAGCTGAAACCATAGAGTAAGTGGGGAAATGAGCAAGAGTTCTGCTTTCTTGGTGAACCTAGTACCAGCACAGGGTGAAGAAGATAGACACAGAGACCACTCAACAGCTATCAAACCAGATATCCAGAGATACAGAACCTCCCAAGACCTCATCACTATAGTAGACCTAAAACTAACCCAACATGGCTCAGGGAAATTCATGGAAGAGGGGGTGAAAAGATAGTTAGAGCCACAAATTGGGACATTATGCGCAAAGACATTGCCTCTTCCCCATAACTGATTGCTGCTCCCACAATGCATGACCCACAATCCCCAAGAAGGAGGTTCCCTTTGGATGGGGGAGGACAGGGAAGAGGCTAAAGATGGTACCGATATGGTTCTTTACACACTGAGTATGTACATAACTAATAAAATAGAAAAAAAAATGTTGGGGTAAAGGCTGTGAGATTGCTTAGTGGTTAAAGGTGCAAAGCTTCATGGCCTAACGGCCTGGCTTTGACTCCTCAGTACCCACATAAAACCAGATGCACAAAGTGGTGTATACATTTGAAGTTCGCTAGCAGTGGTAAGAAGCCCTGGCATGCCCATTCCTTTTCTTTCTCCCCACCCCCTCTTTCTCTCTCTCCCTCTCTCCTCTCTCTCTCTGCTTACAAATAAATAAATAAAAATATTTTTTTTAAATGGGGGCTAACTTCACAATGCACAACCCATTTTCATTAACAAGGAGGGTCTAATGGGAGGGGGTAGATCACAGATGAGCCTAAATAATGGTACCAAACTGCCTGTATTTACTGAAAAGAAAACTAATAAATTAAAAAAAAAAGTCAAAAAAGTGAAATTTTATATATTTTGAGTACAAATTGGATTTAGCATTTTGGCCCTATCAGCCCTAGACAGTGTTATCCTGATGATGCAGAAATCCCAGTTTTCTTGATAGTATGCTTCAAAAGTATGTAAAAACATGTAAAAAAATATTTATTTCAACATTGTTTATAATTTTCCCAACATAGAATGAGCTCAGTTTCCACTAACTCCCAAAACTATTAGATCTGACTCATTAATTCAATATAATGTTGTACCACAATGAGAATACACAAGTTAAAACTGTACATATCAACCCAAACATAATTTTATGTGAAAGGGCAAAGGGAAGTTAGTTTTTGCAGAAAATTCAAACTCAGCAAGGATGACTCAGCCTATTAATGTGGTTAACTTCTGGGGAAGTGGAAACAGAGGTAGACTATCAAAGGAAAGTAATATTTGTGTTAATTTCAATGGAGCTCAGGTGAATATGTCAACTTTGTTAAAATGTATTGAGTTGGACACTTTTATGTGTACATTACTGTTTGAGTCAGGTTATTTGAAGCGCAAGTCCATGTACACGGCCATCATAAAGTACGGTTTCTACCACTTTATCTTTTCTCCCCATAGCACGTCCATTCAGTTTCCTAGTCCTGACATGTCAGACAAGTCCGAGCAAAAGCACATGTGGTTTCACAGAGTATGACTATATCCTTTCACAATTGATATAACATGTCTTGTGGTAGAAAAGTATATTTTAATTGTGTTCTCTTACTCCATTTCAGATCAGCCTCTTAATTAAATAGGACTATGTTATAATTCATACATAAGCAATGTGTGGCACGTAATCAGATATGTCCCAGGATAATCCTATATTCATTTAAAAACACTATTTCACTTCCATTGAGATCTACTTTTGTGTGGGATTACATCATTAAATTTTTGTAAGCTCATAATGTCCTAAAGAAATTTATAGTTTTTAGACAGGCCATTCACAGAATCTAAAACATGGATACTGAGGACACTGTTAATAAACCAAATAGATGATAGGAGAAAAATATATCTTTTTTTGGTAGAATATAGACATTTCTCAATTTTACTCATAAGTGTCAATATTAGATGAAAGTAGGAATGATATTTTCCACTGTCTTGGTCACATTTATTTTAAAATGTCTGAGACACAGAAGAAGAATATGCAAGATGATGTCACTGTCTACAACTGACTAAATGCCATCCCCAAACTCTCCTTCATGCAACACCAAGATTTAATAGGCAGTCATGTTAGTTAAGAATGCAGAAGAGATTGAGTTGGCTGGCTCAGAGGACTCCACACGGCTGCTAAAAGGCTTTGGGGATGGGCTGAGCTGTAGTGATCAAAGATTGGGGCTGGAGAATTTGCTCCAGCTCACTCACGTGCATAATGGCATCGTGAAGTTATAACCAGATGATTGGATGTTCATCCCAAGAGCCTTACTGATCCAAACCCATATATCTCATAGTGTCCTCAGAGAGGAATGTGAGAGAAAAGCAAGGAGAATGTACAAAAGAAGTAAGCCGGTCTTTCCCCAGCTATCTTGGAGCTAATAGTACTCGATTGTTCTATGTACATCTTTTTATGAAGTAGAAACTTCACATGGACACATCATGTTTGGGCACTCCACTGAGGGGCCTCCTTAGTGGTATTGCCGGTATTAAGCATGGAGTTCTGGGTTATGCGTTGTGAGAGCAGCAGTCATTCAATGTGGAGCTGGGGGGAATGCCTCTGGATATTCCCTACCACCCCATGGCTCTTACATTCTTTCTTCCCCTACTTCTATAAAATTCCCTGAGCATTTGTGGGCATGCTTTAAATCTACTTTAGTACTGGACTCTCAGCAGCTTCTGGATTTTTACTTTGGTGCATTTTGAATACCTCAGAGTCCGTCTCCACCACCATGGTGCAGGTTACCAGGTTCACCACAGATACAGCACGCTTGCTTGTACTGCCATTTCCTCTGTTGCTTCACATGGGCCCTCGCTGCTGTGCTAGGGGTGGTTCAACTCCTGCCAAGAAGTCAGATAGCTATTCTTGTCTTGTTGATAAATTTTGGTTGTCCTCAGTTCTCACTGCTTTCTGAAAGAGGAAACTAGATTCTCCAAAGGACAGTGAGATCAGGATAGATTAAAGGGGATAAGCATTGTTATTTAGAGAGATTTCAGTGGGTGTAGCATCACTTTTGGCTAAGGACTACTGAGAGTTTCTCATTGACATACATGATCTTCTTTTTAACTTATTATTATTATTACCATTATTATCATTATGTGGTGGTTTGATTCAGGTGTCCCCCATAAACTTAGGTGTTCTGAATGCTAGGTTCCCAGCTGATGGATATTTGGGAATTAATGCCTCCTGGAGGGAGTGTATTGTTGGGGGCGGGCTTATGGGCTTTATAGCCAGTTTCCCCTTGCCAGTGTTTGGCACACCCTTCTGTTGCTGTGGTCCATCTTATGTTTGCCAGGGGGTGATGTCCACCCTCTGCTCATGCCATCGTTTTCCCCTGCCATCATGAAGCTTCCCCTCAAGCCTGTGAGCCAAAATAAATCTCTTTTTCCCAGAAGCTACTCTTGGTTGGGTGATTTCTACCAGCAATGTGAACCAGACTGCAACAGTAAAGTGGTACCGAGGAGTGGGATTGCTACTAGACACCTGACTGTGTGGCTCTGGCCTTTTGGAGCTGATTTTCAAGAGGACTGTGAGAGGATTTGAAACCTTGGCCTAAGAGACGCCTTGCAGTGCTGTAAGTACAGCTTGATGGTCTATCCTGGTCAGAGCTGAAAGACCTGAAGGGCTGAAAGACCTGAAGGCAGTAAGAACTATGGACTGTGAGGTTTGGCTTATGAGAGTGAGAAAAAGCTTTGCCTGGACTGGGCTAGCAGTTTGTGTGAGAAGCTTGCTCTTGTGCCCATGTCCTGAGAAGTTGTGCAGGGTTGCTTTGTGTAGAAATGAACTGGTGTGTGCAGAGGGATATGGCACAGAAAGAAAAATCTTTGGGTGAACTGCTGCCCATTCAGCTGCAACTGAGAGATTATAACCTTTGAGATTGGGCTAGCTGACCTGCGCTGGGGCAACAAGAAGAATGTAGACTCTTTTGAAGGGGCCTGAGTGCTCAAGGAGTGTCCTGTTCTTCAAAGTCTGCTTTATTCCCCCCTGAATTAACAAATTGGCACCCTACCTGGTATTGTGGAGTATAAGAAATGCTGGAAAGAGGGTCATTGAGTTTGCAACACAGTCTTGTGTTTTGGAAATGGACATGGGCAGTGTGAAGCAAGTTTGCTGGTTGCCTGCATAGAGACCCCATGGGGCCATGAGGATGGACCGTGGCTTGCAGTGGAGACCCAGTGGAGATGCCGGGACCATGAGATGGCTGCCGAGGAGCTGCTGGCCCCGGTGAAGTTTCCCAGGACTGTGAGTAGCCTAGCTAGGGGCGGAATTGGAATGCCAGAGACTTGTTGCTGGTTAGAATTATCGGACTTGAAGATTTGTCACTAGTTTGAGTTGCTGGACTTGAAGCTACAGAGTTTGATGTTTGCCCTGGTTGTTTTAAATCTTGTATTGGTTGAATGTTTCTTTGCTATGCCCAATGCCATCTATTGCAGTGTGAATATTTATTCTGTGCCATTCTGGGTTTTTTGAGGTTATATTTTGGTATTATGGCTCAGTTAAAAGATCTTGAACTAGGGGGATATATGAACATCATTGGGATTGATAAAAACTATGGGGACTTTAAAGTCAGACTGGATACATTGTATTTTACATCATGTATGGATATCAGTTTATGGGGGCCAGGGGTGGAATGTGGTGGTTTGATTCAGGTGTCCCCCATAAACTTAGGTGTTCTGAATGCTAGGTTCCCAGCTGATGGATATTTGGGAATTAATGCCTCCTGGAGGGAGTGTATTGTTGGGGGCGGGCTTATGGGCTTTATAGCCAGTTTCCCCTTGCCAGTGTTTGGCACACCCTTCTGTTGCTGTGGTCCATCTTATGTTTGCCAGGGGGTGATGTCCACCCTCTGCTCATGCCATCGTTTTCCCCTGCCATCATGAAGCTTCCCCTCAAGCCTGTGAGCCAAAATAAATCTCTTTTTCCCAGAAGCTACTCTTGGTTGGGTGATTTCTACCAGCAATGTGAACCGGACTGCAACACATTATTACTAACAACATATTTGCTGTGGATATATCACAGGTTGGTACCCTCTTTTCCCTCATTCCTAACCCCATTCCACTGGGGACCCTCCTCAGTGGGGTTGTAGGTATTCCCTATGAGATTTTTGGTTTTGTGTTGTGGGAGCAGAAGTCAGTTGTTATTTTTTTGGGGGGGGGCTGGGAATGCCTCTGTGCATGATGTCTCCACCTGTGGCTCTTACAGTCTTTCTGACCCCTCTTCTGCAATATTACCAGAGATATGGTGGGTGAGTTTTAAGTCTACTTTAGTGACAAGCTCTTAGGAGCCTCTGGATCTCTGTTTTGGTAAAGTGTTGAGTATCCTCAGGATCTGTGTCTTTCCACCTGGTGCTGATTATCAGGATCATAATAGAAGCAGCACTCATGCCCGTCTCCCTAACTCCTCTGGGGTTTCAGATGTGGCTTGGCTGAAGAGTGAGGGGGAGTTTATCTCCTTGGTCTCCAAGGCCCTTCTTTTCAAGTGTTCCTCCTTTACTCCTTTTGAGGGTTATATCTTTATTCTGTCTCTAAGGATAAACATTTCTACGGCAGTAGCTGATTTTGGATTTCTATTTGTGTTTTTCCCCACCCTTTCCTTCCTCTCCCCCCAAAACCCTTCCATCCCTATTGTCTGGGCCTTGAGTTTTCTATCAGGTATGTCATCAACTCTAACTGGGCCAGGTTAAGAACTGCAAATAAGTGAGACCATGTGGCATTTGTCCTTCTGTGATTGTGTGAGTTTGCTGAGTATGATATGTTCTATGTCTGTACATTTTTTTTTTACAAATTTAATTGTATCACATTTTTATTACTGGTGAATAGAATTCCATTGTGTAAATGTACCACAATTTCATGATCATTTTCTCCAATGATGGGCACCTGGGTTGATTCCAGTTCTTATCTATAATGAATTGAGCAGTTACGAATATGGTTGAGCAAATATCTCTGTAGTGAAGCATGGAGCATTTAGAGATAAATACCAGTAAGGGAATGACTGGGTTTGTTGGTAGCTCTATGTTCCCCCTTTTCAGTAATTTCTATGTTGATTTCCATAGTGGTTTTGTAAGATTACATTCCTGCCAACAGTGGATATGGGTTCCCCTTTCTCCACAACCTCCCCAAGAGTTGGTTTTGTTGTTAGAGTTTTTTTTAATGATTGCCATCTTTACTGGAGTAAAGTAGAATCTCATAGTTGTTTTAATTTGCTTTTTTAATGACAGTTAGAGATGTTGAGAATTTTCTTGAATGTATCTTAACTGTTTGTATTTCTTCATCTAAGACCTCCCTATTCAGTTATCTGCCCAATTTTTTGACTGTTTTTTTTTTTTTTTAAATCTCTATAGACAAGACTGTTTTATTGAGAGAAAACAATGAGTGGCCTCAGCTTTCCTACCGGATGAAGGCTGAAGCACTAAGCCAGGCTAGGGTGCGAGTTTATAAGGAGAATCCTAAGGAAAAGCCAGGCTGTACCAGATGTAGTTGATAAGAAAAAATTATGGCTGTTTGTGTCTTTTATTGTTTAGTTTTTAAAAATTTTTGCTTATTTTTATTTTATTTATTTGAGAGCAACAGACAGAGAGAGAAAGAGGCAGAGAGAGACAGAGAGAGAGAGAATGGGTGTGCCAGGGCTTCTAGCCACTGCAAACGAACTCCAGACGCATGTGCCCCCTTGTGCATCTGGCTATCGTGGGTCCTGGGTAATCGAGCCTTGAACCCGGGTCCTTAGGCTTCACAGGCAAACGCCAGACTGCTAAGCCATCTCTACAGCCTTATTGTTTAGTTTTTTGAATTCTTTGTAGATTCTAGATGTGAGGCTTCTGTCAGTGGAATATCTGACCAAAATTTTCTCCCATTCAGTAGGGTATCTATTGGCTTTGCTTATGGTATGTTTGTCTGTCCCAAAGCATTTTAATTTATGAGATTCCATTGGTTGAGTGATTGCTTACTTTCCTTAGGGTTTTGTTCAGAAAGTCTTTCCCTACTCCTATACAGTGAAAAGTTCCTCCTGTTTTTTTCTTCCAGTAGAGGAGTTTCAGGTCTTTATTGGAACCTTTGTCAAAGATCAAGTACCTAGAGCCAGTTGACCTAAGGTCTGGGTCTTCAATTCTGTTCCATCAGTCTATGTTTCTGTTTTATGCCAATACCATGCCACACAACCACCCCCCACATTTGCAGGAACAGTAAAGCCCTGTTGATGGGGAGTACTCTGATCAGTATTGTGTAGCAATTTTCTCTGAATTAAAATACTCCCATATGGAAAGAGGGAGGCTCAGGAGACTCAGCATGTGAACAGAGCTGGGAAAGCTGAGACTTACAAAGATGGAAGATACCCTCCCATAAATAAATCCTTTAGGGAAGACTCTTCAACCAGCAAAGCTGTCTGTATGTCACTCAGTGTGGGTCCGAGATGCAACATATGCTAGGGTGAGCTTTTCAGTAATGCAGCTGCCTTTGAGTCACCCATGCTCCTGTAAGCAACCCCTCACCCTTCTCTGTTAGTAACCCCAATAAGCAGATCAGTTAACTAAAACTGGTTTTGGTGCAATAGTGCTTTTGTCTGTCATCTGCATCCTAATTGGGGAGAATAGATAGGTGTTCAAGTCTTCCCAGGGAAATAGTTTCACCAAACATGTTTTCTTTTTTACTACATACATATATATGTCACTCTCCCTAGCAATATAATCCATAACAAATCAAAGTCATGATGTTAGAAAAGACACTTTCTACTTTCTACTAAATGTAATAAACGTCTCTATGATTTATGCCTTGTTATTGATGAGCACTATTTAATGCTTTTTGTATTATCCAGTGGCGATTTTGTCACTTCCTAGTGTCTTTATAGAAAAATAATATTCATTTATCATACTTGTATATGAATTACTTCTGCTAGTAAAGGTTTTACGATGTTCAATATTAATTTATACTTCCCATAAAATAACATTCTGCTACATAAACACAAACGACCTTACTTGAAGATTGATATAGTGAGATTCTCTTGACCATTTGTTGATTTTTAATCTCATTTCCTTTGAGAGTTTCTAAGAATATAAAGGATAGTTTATCAAAATTGCCAAAGTAGATATATTTGAAATTGTGTCTAAAATTCTTAGAAGACAAAAAGTAATATTCAGACTCATTTAATTAATAAATTATACTTTAAAATATCAGAAGAGATACTTGTAAACTGCCTGGTATTCAGGAGAAGCAGGTCTCCCCATCCCCAGCACAGGCCACTGTCCACACCCAGAGGCATGTAGGTGTCTGGGAACCCACAGACCAGTTACACTCTGCACATGGTCTGGTGAGCTCCATGAACTTGTGCTTCATCCTCTTCCTGAGCCCAGAATTGGGTAGACAATCTGAGCAGTTCAGAACTATGGCCATTTAGCTACATTCTATAGCATGCTTATCACAGCAGCTGTGTGGGCGCCCGCCCACCCTGCGGCCCCTAATGGAGCTACTGCTGCTGCATCTTCATCATGACATCAGCAAATCAAGTAGCACAAGAAATCAAGGCATGATTTCCCTACCAAGAATGCCTACTTCAGTAGCTGAAGCCTCCCACAAGAACTATGTAGAGGAAATTAAAGATGAAGGATTCAAAACCTGATTAAGATAAGTACAACAATAAATGAAAGAGGTCATGAACAGCTGCTTGAATAAGATACAAAAGAATAATTTAAAATAACTTAAAAGGCACCTGAGTGATTTTGAAGAGGATAGGAACAAACAAAAGAATAAACTCAAAGAGAACAAAAACTAGTAAATATCAAACCAAGATATAAAAATGGAACTCAATAAAATGATAAATATGCTCAAGAAAAGGAAAATGGAAATAAAAGCTATGAAATAACTCAATTTAAAAGCTCCAGGAAAGCCATACCAATCAAACAGATCGTGTAGAGGACAAAACATCAGGACATGGGAGCAATGCACAGGGAACACATTACAAGGCCAAAATCAATGACAAGTTCAAAAACCATAAGAGCAGAACATTAAAGAAATGTGGGGCACCTTAAAAGGACCAACTATTCAAGTAATAGGCATACAAGACAGAGAACTTCAAGTCAATGGCATAGAAAACATTTTCTTTTCTTCTTCTCCTTTATTTTTTTTTTGTTGTTGTTTTTGTTTGTTTGTTTCTTTTTTTTAATTTTTTTGTTCGTTTTTTATTTATTTATTTGAGAGCGACAGACATAGAAAGACAGATAGAGGGAGAGAGAGAGAATGGGCGCGCCAGGGCTTCCAGCCTCTGCAAACGAACTCCAGACGCGTGCTCCCCCTTGTGCATCTGGCTAACGTGGGACCTGGGGAACTGAGCCTTGAACCGGGGTCCTTAGGCTTCATAGGCAAGCGCTTAACCGCTAAGCCATCTCTCCAGCCCTGTTTGTTTCTTTTGAGACAGTTTCCCATACTAGCCCAGGCTGACCTGGAACTCACTGTGTAGCTCAGGATTGCTTTAGCCTCCTGAGTGCTGGGATTATAGGCACGAACCCCCATTCTCAAAAAAAGGGGATGCTGGAGAGATGGCATAGAGGTTAAGCAGTTGCCTGTGAAGCCTAAGGACCCTGGTTCCAGGCTTGATTCCCCAGGACCCATGTTAGCCAGATGCACAAGGGGGCGCATGTGTCTGGAGTTCGTTTGCAGCAGCTGGAAACCCTGGCGCGCCCATTCTCTCTCTTTCTCTCTATGTGCTTCTTTCTCTCTCTGTCACTCTCAAATAAATAATCTTTAAAAAAAAAGAAAAGAAAAGCAATAATCTTTAAAAAAAAAAAAAAAGAAAAGAAATACTGCTCATGGTATCACCATACATAATTTTAGCCAAGAGTATAAATCCATAGTAATAAAATATCATGATACTCATTCAAAAATAGACATGTGTAACTACAAACACCTAATTTTTGCAAATAAGAAAAAACCTTTCTGGAGAAAATGCAGCATTTTCAAAAAAACAGTACTGTGGGAACTGCATAACTACATGTAGAAGAATAAGTATAGATCCCTTTCTATTCGCACAAAAATTGACAGCAAATAAATCAAAGACCTCACTATAAGACCTGAGTATCTGAAATGACTATAGGAAAACATACAAATAGCAGTCCAAGATATAGTTGTTGGGAAAAGCTTTCTAAATTATACTCCAGTAATTCATTGACTATGACAAACACTCAACTAATGGGATCTCATAAAACTAGCAAAGCTGCTCTACAGTTAAGAAACCACCAACTGAATCCATAGCTAATCTACAGAATGAGAGAGCAACTTCACCAGCTACACATCTGCCATATATTTAATGTCTAGAATATAGAAATAACTTAAAAATAATAAGCAATATAAATTGATCAACCAGGTCAAAAATATGTGTCATGGGAACTGAGCAGAGAATTCTCAAAAAGAAAAATACAAGTGGTCTATATACATATAAAAAATATGTTCGACATCTTTTGCCATCAAGGTAATGCACACTAAAACTACTTTGAGACTCCATATCACTTTGGTCAGAATGTCTTTCATCAAAATTCAAATGACAGCAAATGCTGACAAGGGTTTGAGGCAAAAGAAGCCTATTCAGTTAGTGGGAGTATAAACTGGTATAACCACTATGTAAATCAGGATGAAGGCCTCTCAAAAACCTAAAAATCGACCCACCATGTGAGCCATGTCTACCATTGCTGGACATATGCTATAAAGACTCCACACTTGACCACACAGACACTTGCTCAGGCATGGTTGCTATTCCTCTATTTGCCACATCTAGCAATTTGATCAACCCAAATGGCCATTAATTGACGAATGATTAATAAAGATGTAGCACATATTAATAATGGAGTTTAATTCAACTATAAAAAGAAATGAAATGTTGAATTTTTCAAGAAAATGGATGTAATTTGGGCTCAGGAAGACAAATGCTGCATGTTCTCTCTCATAAGTAAATCCTAGCCTGGCAAAGTTAGGTTTGTTTGTGAGTTACAGTGAATTTCAGTAGTAGTGTCAGGCTTGGAAAGAGGAGACGTAATGACGGATTAGAGTAATGGCTGGTAGACAGGAAAGGGAAGGAACAGAATATAGGAAATAGGATGTTCTAAGGGCTTCCTCATTCTTCCTGCCACCCTTAGAACATCCCATTTCCTATATTCTGTTCCTGAAGATGGCATGAAAAAGTAATAGAGAAATCTAATTATTCATGACCCTGCATATGCTACCTATATACCCCAACAAGACCTGCACTGTCATGAGCCAATCAACATTTTGACATGAAGGTGAACAAAATGAATGTGGCCACAAATCAAAGAAAAGACTGCATTGAAAGAGGAAGGTCTTCAGTGGAAAGGAGGGAGAGGGGATAAAGGAAGATAACAGGATGGAAAGATGAAAATTATAATTATATGCAAAAGGTTTTAGTATAAAATGCACAATTAGATACACATAAATGGATAAAATAAAGTGAAACAAAAGTAAGAGTAGCTATGTTTTGTGCATTTCATAACTATGTAGACATATGCTCTACTGATTTTATGACAATCAGGCAATACCATATTATAGCAGACCTAATATTCTAAGGTAGTAATTCTGACCAAAAAAATAAAAAATAAAAGCAAAAACAAAATCAGTGAGGCTTGGAGAAATGTCCTACAAAAATTTAAATCACAAATAATCATAGCATAGTCATTCCACTGAAATGAACTAATATATTTAATACATAAAATTATGAAAGTATATTAACATAGATTAGAACACTTTAAGTTCTACATTTTCATTTTATTTTCAAGTTAACCAAATTTAGAAACAAATTAAAAGAACTCTCTTTCCAAAATTTAATTGTTTAGCATTTCTTTTGCCCAACATAAAGTAAAAGCAACAAAATTTAATGCAGAGAATTAAGATTCAAGCAATTATATTTTGTTTACAATGACTGGAAAGAAAAAGAGCACATGACATTAAAAAATTGATTATTATTTTAAAATATTTTATGTTTATTTATTTGGGGGGGTGGAGAGAAGCATATAAAGGAAAGAATGGTCATGCCAGGGTCTCTAGCCACTGCAAACAAACTCCAGATAGTGCACCGTCTTATGAATCTGGCTTACATGGGTGCTGGGGAATTGAACCTGGGTCCTTTGGCTTCACAGGCAAGTGCCTTAACCACTAATTCATCTCTACAACCCCTAATTAGTGTACTCATTTATTTTGAATATTTTCTTTTTGAAATGTCATTATCTGTCATTTATCTATCTATATATGTGTGTGTATGCATATATATATGTATATATAAATTTTATCTCCATGCTAACTATAAAATCAAGGTTATAAAAGATAATAAATAATGCACTTTTGATCCAACAATGAGTTCTTGAAATATAGCTAAAACATAACAACTGACATTTGTTCAAATGTCCACACAAATACTATTAATCCAGACATTGTTTATTATAGCATGATTTTATAATCCAGAATTTTAATCACTAGTGTTGTAGTCAGTTCTATGTTTCTGGGAAAAACAACCAACCAGAGAGAGTTTATGGGAGAAACAGATTTGTTTCAGGCTTGCAGACGCCAGGGAAGTGGCAGAAGTTGTTGGTTCCCTTTAATAGATCCAAGCAGGGAGAAGTAACTGCAGCTAGCAAACACGAACACCTGACAATGCAAACACCAGAGTTCAGACTGGTTTGCCCACAGCTTTGGGCTGGAAGAAGATCTGCCCCCACGTACACCTTTTGGCTAGATCCTGGGATCTACCTTGTTGATAACTCCTCCAGCCAGACAGCTATAGACCCAAGTTACAAGGTTTATTTTAGTAAAAGCCCGAGTCTATGGGGCCATATATTTACATTATCATATTCAAATTACCACAGTTAACAAATAGTTTCACTATGTCATTAAGTTCTTAAGTAATGGAATGCTAAGATAAAGGTATTGGTAGATTTCTCCTTGTATAGGTATGCATAGATAGCACTCTTTTTGACTGGGATAAATAAACACACATATAATTTAAATTGTAAATTTGGAACTCAAAGGCATTAAATTAACAGATGACTGAACATTTATTTATTAATGATTATAATTCTATACTAAAAAATAAGTCTGTAGGATCACAGATAACTATTTTCCCAAAAATATTAGGGGGCTAGATCACATTGTGTGTGTGTGTGTTAGAAATTTAACAGCATACGAACCCTTTTTTTTTTTTTTTTTTTGCTGCAGCAGAGATTGCATGTGGTTTGTCACTGTTATAGTAAAACAATACACATGCAATGAGATGTGCCTCCCATAAGCTGTTTAGTCAGGGTACTAACATAGACTATCCTGACTGAGAAAGATTTCATAGGAAGGCTTCACACTGCACTTATATAACCTTAGTGCTCAGATGGCTTAAATAGGATGATCTCTGTGAACTTGAAGACATCCTGTACTACAGAGTATCTCTTGGAAATGGCATCTCCTGAAAGTTTCTAAAGCAAGTTGAGAATAATATGGTAAGAAGTTCTGAGTATAGCGTCTGATGCTGCTCTTCCAAGAGTAGTACCTGAGGTCTTGGTCCCCACGACTGCCTGTTGCTTATTTCTCTCACAGAATCCTAATCGACGGGAAGTAGTAAATCTTTCACTTCATTTCCTTGAAGCAATGGTCAGTGACTCCAGTCTTCTCCCAGACATAAGGTAATTCTTATTTTCCAGGGACGCAATGGACAGGAAGCATAGGGTTCTGCCTCCCCCACTTCCTCTGTCCTTCTGGGCTGGGATTCATGGAGACAGTGCTTTACGTCATTACACAGAGAAGTTAGCACCCCATCATCTCATTACTGCTCCACTTATGATTAGGATTTTGCCATTAATTTCCTACAACCAATTATCCCATTAAAGTATCCTCCTGTGCAAATGATTCTGAAATTTTCTTGAAGCTGGAAATGACATTTTCTTCCCTTTTCACATACATTTTCACTTACAGAGTCTTATATGCATGATGGCTAAGCATAAAAGCCAAATAATGAATTCACTTTGGATTTCCAACTCCATATCTTGACTCAAACTGGTCAAATTCCACATTACCATTTGTTAATAATGTATAACTTACAAATATACTAGGTATGCAGTTATTTTTGTATCTCAGCCAGGTAAAACATGATATTTTGGTATTAAAGATCTAAGATATTTTCACCAGTGCTGTCATATTCCAGTTCCTGATTTCATTTTTCTATGCCATGCAGCTGTTCCCCTTACTTTCTATGTTCTTTCAAGAGATAGTCATAGATAAATTTATCTATATACTTTATCCATTTCTTTAATTTTTATTAATTTTTCTAGCTGGAGTTTTGATATAAAGTTTGCAGAAAAATGTCAAACCTATATTCAACCTTCTACAAGGCAGGTTAATTGAATAGGTCTTCAGTGGGAGTGGAAAGCTTAAATATTGCAGGTTTGAAGCAAAATTGTCTTGTGATATCTTGGAGTCTTTCATAGGCATTCATTTGTTTACCTCTGTTCATAGAAGCACCCAGGCCTTGTGAATATTAGCTTAACCCTTTAAGAATGTACAAAGAGCCCATTGAATTCTACAACTAAAATGTTAAGTATCCCATCCAATAGCATCTGATAGCTCTGACAGAGATTTCCCTACTTTTCTTTAACTTACATAAACCTATATTCTCACCAGTGAATTTTAAAAGTGCATCATAAAAACTTCAAGAAACTATTACCACATTGAAACATAAAAGATAATTACCTCTGAGCATAATCACTAGAACGTGTAATTGTATTTGTAAAATTGGCATGTAAGAAAATAAGCATAACTACATAACACATCACATAACTCAGATTGGATAAACTATCTACAAATGGATGCCAGAACAAAAATATACAGAGAGAAGTGCACCAGCTAAAACACAGATATCACAGGCCTGGGTAGGAATCTGTTTCCATCTGTCTGTTGTAAATCATTGAAATTGTAAAATTGTTTTGGTTCAAGATAACTTCAAAAAGCCTTAATAAGATAGAAAACTTCTTAGAAGTTTCATTCCATTTTTAATTATACTCCATGTGAATTTATTTACATGGCCATTTCTTTTTAAAGCTTATTTCATTCATGTTTTATTTGGAGAGAAAGAGAGAGGCAGATACAGAGAATGGGCACACTGGGGCCTCTATCCAGTGCAAATAAACTCCAGATGCATACATCACCTTGAGCATCTAGCTTACGTGGGTACTAAGGAATCAAACTGGGGTCCTTAGGCTTTGCAGGCCAGTGCTTTAACTGCAAAGCCAATTCTCCAACTCTATGCTGCCATTTCTAATTTCAAGAAGTTATGACAAACATTTTACCATGTGATAGGAAGTTCCTAGGAAAAAGTCCGATTAGTGATAAAGATTCTACACAACTAAATAATTGATTAGGACTTCTTGATAGGGAAGTATAATGTAATGTGGAAGGTGAAATATCCACCTATCTTTAGTACCTTGGCAGTCACTCATTGTCCAGTGCTGTGTTCGAGCTAACATCCTTGTAACTAAAAGGACAAACCTTTTGGAATGTACTTAAAGACCATTAGCTTCTACCAAAGCAAATGTTAATAATGTCTTTACATAGCATCTGAGTTCTATAGAAAAGATGCCCCATTTTACAGGATTTCCTGTTTAGCCTGATGTTCCCAGCAACATATATTGACAGTGCCTGGACTTATGACTGTGTTCTGTTACTAGAAGAACTCATGAACCTGTTAGTACATTGAAACTGGTATTTAGGATAACTTAAATCTGCATTCCTGGGCCATGGTCACTCAAATTTGGTTCCAGAATAAAGTGTCTCAAATATTTAGAGGTTAGAGGTATTATTTTGCATTAATAAACAGAACATATCCCTTTCCCTGATTATTAAGAACAAGGAGCAAATAAAGACTGAGTCGCTGCTGGGCGTGGTGGCACATGCCTTTAATCCCAGCACTCGGGAGGCAGAGGTAGAAGTATAGCCGTGAATTCAAGGCCACCCTGAGACTACAGAGTGAATTCCAGGTTTGCCTAGACTAAAGTGAAACCCTGTCTTGAAAAACCAAAGGGGAAAAAAAAAAAAAAAAGACTGAGTCACAACCACCCATCATTGGCATTGGCAAACCATCAGACATTAGGAGAGTATTCATTTTGCTTTAAGTTTATTGTGATAGCAGAGTCAATATAAGAGAAAACCAAATGTTTTGGAAGTTAGAATACAGGACTGGAGAAATGGCTTAGTGGTTAAACACTTGCCTGTGAAGCCTAAGGACCTGGGTTTGAGACTTGATTCCCTGTACCCACGTTAGCCAGATGCACAAGGGGGCGCACATGTCTGGAGTTCTTTTGCAGTAGCTGGAGGCCCTGGAGCACCCATTCTCTCTCTCTCTCTCTGTCACTCTCAAATAAGTATATAAAAATTAAAAAGATTTTTTTAAAAAAAGAAAGTTAGAGGGCTGGAGAGATGGCTTAGTGGTTAAGCGCTTGCCTGTGAAGCCTAAGGACCCCGGTTCAAGGCTCGGTTCCCCAGGTCCCACATTAGCCAGATGCACAAGGGGGCGTACGCGTCTGGAGTTCGTTTGCAGTGGCTGGAAGCCCTGGCGCGCCCATTCTATCTCCCTCCCTCTATCTATCTTTCTCCCTGTGTCTGTCGCTCTCAAATAAATAAATAAAAAATGAACAAAAAAAAATTTTTTAAAAAAAAAAAAAAAAGAAAGTTAGAATACAGAAATTTAGGTAGTATTCCTTCAAATACAATTGGTTTTAGTAATTTCTGTTTTCCTGATGGCCCTTCTTCGATATCCTCCTTACTGCTATTTCCTTATCACATGTTCACATTTTTCCTCCGGCCACCTCTCTTGCTACTCAGGCATGCTGAATATTGTTGTTGTATCCTGTGTGTATAACATATTGTAACGTTAGAGACTATTAATTGTATTGATTTTTCCCGCTTTACCTGTAGACTAATGCAGCCCTTCTTACACTTTGACTTTGAACTCCAGCCTTCTTTCCTCTTATCTTTCATTGTCACTTCATTATTGGTCTTTTCTTTGAAAGTCTTTTCTATTTCTCTTTTGGATAATTTTACATGAACACACTATAAAACATACTTTTCAAAGCCAATTATGAAATCCTTTCAGGTATCAACTCCTATATATTTATTCAGCAAGAAAATTCTTATGTTCCATATTTTTAGTTTCCCATATGTGGAAAAAATGAAAGTGGATTGAAATGCTTTACTAGAGATAAACTGGGCAAAACATAGTCAATATTTTCTTATTAGGCTGACCTATTTTTCTATTATTCTCTTTTATGTTGATAATTCTAGCATTACAGATAAGTTTTTAAAATGAGGCAAGAAATAAGAAGTTACTTCAATGGGAACATGTGAAATATTTCAAAAGCATTTTGCCTTCTTTATATTTGTGAGCTTCTTAATCATAAAATTCACACCACCTACAAAAGTTAGATATTAATTATGTCATAAGCAAAATATCTTAACAATGTCTGTATTTGTGGACTAACTACCCTACATGTTTTATAGGATGGATTTGTGGAAATCCTTAATTATGTAAGGGATTGACATACTGGCATTTATTTCTACTGAGAAAAATATCAGAGACATGATTCCCTCTGTGAAGGAGACTTTCATCAAATGCTGGGAACAGCTTGCTTGACAGATTGTTCTTGTTTGTCCCAGCTATGGTTTTGTTGAACACTTCAGCCCATATTGGGTATGTTATTTGGGCTACGTATGGCATTTACAGTACTTCTTGAAAGGTCAAAATGACAGCTGTCTGATTGCAATATTCTCTACTGAAAATATTTATACAGTGATTGAGCCATATGCATTTTAAGACTCCCCTCTCTTTTGAGACAGAGCCTAACTCCTCACTTGACCTCAGGATGACCTGGAACTCACTCTATTGTCCTAGGCTGACTTCAAGCTCACAACAATCCTGTTTCTACCTCTGCCTCCTGAGTGCTTGAATTAAAAGTGTGCACCACCACATCTGACTGACATTGCTCTTCATTTTAACTGATGTGTAAGAAATTCATTTTATGAGACCTAGGTTCCAGTGTGACCTCTCTAGATTCTGGACATAGGACCAAACATTAATGAAATGAAATAGCAACAGGTAGTTGTGAGCTTAAGTTAGAATATTTTCCAATTCTAAAGTATCACATGGCTAGAAGTCACCTTTATTGTCATGACCTGTGCATATTTAGGATATAAATTTCCCAAAACTAAGTAAATAAATATGTGGATGCTAGAAATCACATCTAATAGATGATTGTTTTCCTCATGTTGGCCCTGCAATTACTGCAAAGTGACAACTGTATAGGGATCACACCAATATTTCTTTCATTATATTTGAAATAATATTAATATTTTTAATGCTGTTGTACATGAAACATTTTCCTAGGTATTCAATGGAACTTCCAAGTTTGACCATAAGATATCATGAACCAAGAAGCTCCATAAGTTCCCATTCAAAATATTTTATACTTTCAGAGTTGACTGCTACCTGGTGGTGATGCTTGAAGCTGTGTGACTAGCTTACCCAGCATCCAGTTTTACTGTCTTATTTTTTCTTAATAGATGATAAATCTGTTCCTGCTTTCTTCAAATTCCTATATTTCTTATATAGAATACATCAACCATACTCGTGTTTTCCACAAAAATCATTTGTGCCAAATCTTATAACACAATTCCCTTTTTGTAATCACTTATTCTAAGAGCATTGCAAGATTTTACATTGTGCTTCTAACTAAACAATCTACCTAAATAAAGGCATTTCCAGGTGCGGAATATACTGTCAGGTATGCTGCCCATTTGCTTCACTGAGTGCTACAGATGTCTGATATAACTTCATTTTAGTGATGCTATGGGAAATTAATATATTATTAGACTTAACTAGTATATACCTTCACCTTGAAGGTGAATATGTTTTGTCATTATTGTCCAGAGTACAGACTTTTTTTCAACTAAAGAATGGGGGTTTCCATTGATGTATCTGGAAAATTTGCTTCTGTGTGTGGAGGCAGTATGGTCTTCATATATCAACAACTTAAACATACCCTTATGCTTCAGTTTCTCTTCAGACTGTATGAGTCCCTGAACTTTTACATATTTCATCATGCTCTTTGAAATTATATTTTATATCTTCTCATGAATTTTATTATTATTTCATAGGGTACACAAAAAAGTGACATTTAATGAACCTGTCAATTACTTATTGCATTTCTGTACTTTAACTTTTATGAGGTAAATAAAATTTATGAAATTGAGTGTCCACATTAGCATCAAAGATAGGAATGCATTTCAAAACATTTTCAAGAACGTTTCATTCATGGTGCTCAGAACAAAAAGAATCTTTGGCTTTTGCCATTATATTTTCCAGAAATTATCTGCTTTTTCACTTAAGATACATTTTTTTTTTCTTACAGAAGCTCTTATTTTGTGATAAGATATTCTAGCATAGTTGTGTTAATGTTCTCTTTTTACTTAACTTATGGGAAGTTTCTAAAAATTTCTATTTATATTCCTAAAGCTTTGTGCTTTTGAGCTTCAATTGAATCTGTCAACTGAGTAAGTAATGATAAATATTTATATCCCAAGAGGATTGGAAATACCCGAAAGGAGTGTTCTTATTTAGTAGACAAATATGTTTTTCAAGCACATCCTCAGAATTCAAACAATATGTAAATCTGGTAAATATTTGTTCACATGAAACTAGAATGGTTCCAAAATTCTTTAGAAAATAGTACTCTGATGTTCCTGTCCATCATGATATCTATAAAAATGGACCCTAGGGAATTTCTCAGAAGTGATAGTATTACATGCACCAAGGTCTTTGTATTATTGTTGTCAATAAGACACTCTCATCTGTGTTTTGCTCTCCATTCTTGCCAGGTCTTTTTGTACAGGCTGACTAGTTGCTTCCCCCACATTAGATTTAAATATGACTGGTGAGAAATTTTAGCTGATATGGTGTAAGTCATGTATGAGTAGAAACTGTAAATACTGAATGTGAGTGTCAGACCTCTTGTCCTTCTCCTCTTCCAGGAGAAGAATCCGGTACACTTCACATATCTTCCTCTGTTATGGAGGAAAGTGAATTGAGGAAGAGATTCAAAACCCACAGAGTAGAGCTGAGGCAGAACAGAGTAGACATGGGCATATAGACTTGTGAGAGAAAACATTTTTTTTTTTTTTGGCAAAATACACTGATATTTAAGAAATATTTTCATGCCTCAGTGAAAGTTGACTATATATATAAAGACACAAAGACATGCTGCAAAAAGAAAAGCATCAACAAGTAATGTTTGTGACTCTACATTGACTTCTCTTACCCCATACCAGATATCCTTTCTCATAGTCAACTAATCTTTTTCACTTTATGAGCAAAGAATCTTCATTTGCTACTGGGAATTTTCAAAGTGAATTAGAAAACTCCAAGTAAAATTCTCCCCTGAAGAAATATATTTTACTATACACTGGACATTTATATTTTGAAAATTATTTTTCTGCTGTATTTATATATTTGATACAATACTATGACATCTCTAGGTAAATGAAAATCTACTAATCATTTCACCCAATCTAAGATTTGATAAGTATATTTAAAATCACATTTACAGGATTTATACCACATGCTCCCAGTAAATGATGTGGTAAAAAAAAATACCACAAACACCTGAAACCTCTTATCTGAGACCAAGTTTTATCATCATATAGTAAAGGATATCTTCTCTTCCAGGAAAAGAAAATATATTCTGCAAATTTACTAAACTATAATGGACATTGGGGGAAGAATCTAGGTAACTTTGGTATAGATTTTAGACTTTATCTGAGAGTGACTTTGCACAGGCTCCGGTGGTCACTATATCACTGAGAAGCACACTCAGCTCTCATGTTGTTCATGGGTTGTGTGTCAGGCCATATCCCTTCCAAATCTGTATCGAAATCTATAAGGCTTTTTATTGCCCAGGATTAAAACGACTCACTATTTAGGATTCACATCTTATTCACATTCACCAGTAATAGGATAAGCAAAATATCTTAGTAGAGAATCAGTTTCTTTCATTGATTTTCATTTAAAATTATAGACACTAATACAGCTTTATAGTTAGAGTAAAATCAACTTCATTTAACATCAGTAACATTCTTGTAACAATGTTGTCACAGTTTGAAGTCATTTAATTGAAAATTTTGGGCATTCCTAAGAGTAGCAAATGACCCAACCTTGACCAAGTATGAATATCAAATCATAAATATTCTTGTGATAAACATTTTGAGAAACCATGTATGCTTAATACTTTTTAAAAAAGTCCCATTTCCAGTAAAGTGTGGTGGACTTGACATAAATTAATTAGGCTATAATTTAAAAGTACAAGAAATATTAGATTGGGAGTCACTGAAGAGCATAATTTAAAAGTAGGAACTTCAGTTAAGTGCCATTGACCCTGAATTTTAATGAAGAAATATAGAAATGTGTCACTTGACTCTGCACATGAGAAAACCCTCTCAGTTTCCATTGGAGGAACAGTGAAACCCAAGCCAGGGGGCTGAGACACAGCCTCTGCAGCTAGAGAAGCCTTCACTAATTAAACATGCTGAGTTGGCTAAGTGCTTTAGAAGGCAATGAACCCAGGCTCCCCAAGCAGTGGGGAGAAAGGAAGATATGTCCTTCTGGGACTTCTACTGCTACCATTTATTAAAAGTGACATTGCACATTAAAATCTCTGTAATTTGGGCTGGAGAGTTGGCTTAGCGGTTAAGCACTTGCCTGTGAAGCCTAAGGATCCTAGTTCGAGGCTCGATTCCCCAGGACCCACGTTAGCCAGATGCACAAGGGGGTGCATGTGTCTGGAGTTCATTTGCAGTGACTGGAAGCCCTGGCATGCCCATTCTCTCTCTTTCTCTCTGCCTCTTTCTCTCTCTCTCTGTCACTCTCAAATAAATAAATAAAAATAAATAAATAAATAAATAAATAAAGGCTTGTGCCACCAGGCCTGGCCAATTAAAAAAAAAATTCTCTGTAATTTGATTTTATTTTTAAATGTAATTTACAAACCAATATATTAAAATCAAAGTTTAGCATTCCAAAATGTAAATTAAAAAGTAAATGCATTCATATCATTATTCTTTTTAATTTTTATACCATTACATATGACACTGTTTCATAATAGTTTTCCAAATATATCCAAATCATGTGAATAACAACAGAAGAAAAAACAACTAGAAAAGCACAGAGGCATTGCATTTCTAACAAACTAAAATATAGAGCCTTCTCTGTGAGGTGGATTCACGGCAATGAATCAGAAAGAAGATGCAGATTTATTTCTAATTTATAAGCTTAGTGTCCTTTGTGCCACTCCAATTTACAAATTCAGGGAGCAGAATTAGTGATAACATGTCATCACCAGGGAACAAAAGGCAACTGTAATCACTGCTTACCCAGATAGTTTTTTAGAGAATAGTGCACATATACAGTCTTGTTTCTCTTTATATCAATAGCTATATGTTAATTTTAAAAATTAATTAAAATAAAGTATATATATATATATAGATAGATAGATAGATAGATAGATAATATTTATCTGACCATATATATATATATATATATATATATATATATATATATATATATATATATATATATATAGATATGTTTGTTTATTTACTTATTTATTTTTGAGGTAGGAACTCTAGCCTAGGTGTGGGCCACCATGCCTGGCTCTAATATTCTTTTTATCTTACCAGTTTCTGATCCAGAGCTCTTAACTTGAGATCTCCAGTATGCATTCTGCATTTTTTAGCTGTGTTGGCATTTAAACTGCAGTCTTTTTGACTATATAGCCATTCCTGATTTACGCATATTTTCCAACCACAGTATCAGGTTGATAAATTTTTAACTCATTTTTGCCAAATCTGTATGTGGCCTAGACAAAGTATAGCTTTTCAGGCTACTCTGTCTGCTCTGGCAAGACCAGAACTCTAATCTGATTCAGTTCCATCCACAGTGTTGAAGAAGCAGCAGATTCCTTGTTCTTCCTGAGTCTTCTTAAATTTTTCAGAGCTTATCATTTGTGGGCTGGCCTTTCCTGAATCAGTGGCTCTTCTGTGCCCCAAAGCCAACCAGAATCCCTCCTATAAATCTGAATTTGACAATGAGGCCCATTTTAATTAGATGTCTGATTCATATAAATTGACTCGAGTCCACTGTCTACATGAGAGTGATTTTTCCCTGTTTGGGAGAGAAGGAATTCCTCTTGGCATGGGAGATTTCCTGACTTCCATCTAGCCTCAACTTTCCCTCAGTAAATCCTCCATAGCTTACTCTTCTTTGAGTCCATTTTTCTTTTCCATTCTCTGATGAATGCATACAAGAATCTGAATGAGAATTGAAAACCATGGACTAAGTAAGGGAGTTAAAAAAGTTCACCTAGAATCCAGCCTCTCCTTCATAATTATGTAAATCCAATATCTCTTTAAGCCCAAAACAATATGAAATAAATTAAATTAACTGTGTTTGCAGATGGCATGATCCCTTGCTTAATAAACTCTAAAACATTCAGACAGAAACATCTAGATATAATAAACACTTTCAGTTAAGTGATAGCATACAAAATCACCATACAGATATCAATCAGTAGCTTTAGACACACTAATAATGCACTTGCTAAGAAAGAAACTAGGAAAAACACACTATTACAAATTGTTTCAAAAATAAATTTAAATAGAGCTGGTGAGATGGCACAGTCGATAAAGGTGCTTGCTAACAAATTATACCTGCCCAGAGCTCAATTCCACAATACTCACATAGAACAGGATGTACAAATTGGCATATGCATCTGGGTTAGATTTGCAGTAGGCAAGATGCCCTGGCAAAGCCATTCTCTTTCTTCTCTCTCTCTCTCTGTTTGTGAATGAAAATATTTAAAAAATAAATTAATTAAAATAACTAGAAATAAACCCAACCAATCTCTACAATGAAATATTTAAAACACTGAAGAAGTGAAGAAGGCATTAAGAGATGCAAATAGGCCCCCACATACTCATCTGTTAACAGAATAATGTAAAAAACAATAACTGTATTACCAAAATTTCTCCCTAGAATCAATGGAATCTCCATAAAGATGGCATTCTTCACAGAACAAGAAGAAACAATTATAAAGTTATATGAAGGCATAAAAAAGATCCCACAAATGCTGCTAAAAGTGTCACCACACCTGATCTCAATCTATGCCATAAAGCCACACTAACAGAAAATAGCATAGTACTGGTACAACACAAATAATAATAAAGAATGGAATGGAATGGAATAAAAGAGGACAGGAATAAATACGTAGGCCTATATCCAACTAATCCCTGACAAAGTTGTATAAACATGCAGTGGAAACACAGAGAGCTTCTTGTCAATGGTTTCTGGAAAAAGGGAAATACCCACATGGGAATTAAGCCAAAGCTAAATGAGACTTGGCTAAACAAGAAGAAAACTAAATTTGTATCTTTCACGCTATACAAAATTCAATTCAAAATGGACCAAATACTTTAATGTGAAATATGAAATTCCGATATCATAAACATAGGCATACACAAGGACCTTCTGAAAAAGATTACATTATGGGATATATCCCAAAGTATTGGCAAACATAGTATCAAAAAAGTGTTTGTACATCAAAGGAAATAATTAGCACAATCAACAGGCTACAAAATGTGAGAATATCTTTGCCAGTTATGCTTCCAACAGGTGGTTAACTCCAAAAATCCAATACTATATGTCATCTCACCAATAAATGGACTAATGATTTGAATAGATAGTCCTCAAAGGAAGAAGTGCAAACATCCAATATGTGTTTTAAAATGCACTCATTCTTAGCTACGAACAAGAGTGGAAATTAAAACTGCTACATGAGTTCATTTAACCCCCATCAAAATGACTAGCATCAAGAAAACCAGCAGAAACAGATGCTGGTGGGGGTGTGGAGGAAGAGGAGCCCTCACGAACTGCTGCTCAGAATGTCGACTGCTGTGGCCCCTATGGGTAGCAGTGCACAGTTTCCTCAGAGAAGAAATAATGTAGAACTACCATGTGGCAGGCATGCAAGTAGGAAGGGAACTACGTGAAGAAAGGAAGAAATCTAGAGTAGGGGAAGGGAAGTAAAAGAGGGTGATGGGATGTCAGTGTTATGCAAGCAGAAGGGGAACTGGCTGGGGAAGGAAGGGGTCCAGGAAGAGATTATGTTGGGAAGGATAGTAAAGGGGAAGAATAAGAGCAAAGTATAATTATATCTGTGCATAAAAAATTTACAATGGAACTCACTGTTTTGAGTACTAGCCAAAAGTTAACTATGTTTTTCTCAATTTTTAACATTTTCCATGATTATAAAAAAATATCCCATGGTAATACCCTCCCTTCTCCACCTTCTCCTTTGAAATTCCATTCTCCATCATATCCCCTCCCCATCTCAATCAGTTTCTCTTTTATTTTGATGTCATGATCTTTTCCTCCTCTTATGATGGTCTTGTGTAGGTAGTGTCAGGTACTATGAGGTCATGGAAATCCAGGCCATTTTATGTCTGGAGGGAGCACATTTTAAGGAGTCCTACCCTTCCTTTGGCTCTTACATTCTTTCCATCACCTCTTCCGCATTAGACCCTGAGCCTTGGAAGGTGTGATCGAGATGTTACTCAGTACTCCAGTCACTTCTTTCCAGCACTATGATACCATTTGAGTCATCCCAAGGTCACAGCCATCTGAAAAGAGAAGATTCTCTACACAAAGTGAGAGTAGCATTAATATAAGAGTATAAATATTAAGAGAAGTGCTTACTGGGCAGTTTAATAAGCATAGTATATACATTATTCCAGACATCAGCAGATGCTACACCCCTAGGGCTCATGACTACCCTGTTTTAAGTTTTCAGTATCAAGGATGTAGTCCCTCCCCATGGTGTGGGCCTCCAGCCCAATTGGAGGGCAGTTGGTTTCCACCATGACAGATGTGCCACTATTGTACCCATTGGCTCATTTGGCCTGGCTTGCAGTGTCCACTGTTGATATTTTTAAATAGTCTAATATTTTTTAAATAGTCTAAAATATGAATTTTAAAAAAAGTCATTGTACTTGGTGACCACTGTAGAGGATACAGACAAAAAGACAAATTTAAAAAAGAGAAGCAAATTCTTTTTAAAAAAATAATAGCCAAGTTTAAAAAGCAGTACAAATGCAACTATAATGTACAGAGGAGAAAGGTTTTCATCAAATGTCTAAGTGGAATTTATTTGAAATTTGTTAGATATAGTAATAGTCACATGGACATGCATGTTTATACCTGCACACTGAACTCAATGATTGATAAACACAATCATGTATATATGCAAACACACACACACACACATGCTCCTTTGTAAGTCTTGCAATATTCAGCAATGTAATTACGCTGATGAGAATAATTTCCTTAGCACAAACATAAAAAGCCTTTCCTGTATTAGTTAAATCTCATCCTGTAAATATCTTTGACCACTACAAATTTTCCGAGCTTATATTTTTGGTTTTGGCTTCTGTAACAAGTGGAATGTATTTGAGTCCTCTATATTGTTGCATATAATAATATTTGAATACTTTATGCCTGAATATTACATCACTATATGATTTTACTACTATTTTTTCACTAACTTATTCATAGAAAGGGTTTCTGAATAAGCCACAGGTTTAAGCTATTATTTATTACTCTTCTACAGTATAGAATCTTCTAAAATGTAGGTCATTTTGTTAACCTATGGTCTCATTTTATTTGAAGAACTATGTAAGTACAGAATTATGGTGTCATATAGCAAGAAAATCTTAAAAGGTCTTAAGCATTTAAAACGTGTATTTTCTCATAGTTGGTATACAATATTGCAGGTTTTTACCAAGGCATGTGAAATTTGGGTGCCTGAATTTACACAAAGAAATCATTGTCAATTAAAATATAATTACTGTATTAGGGTTCTCTAGAGGAACAGAACTGCTAGAATGAATTATTTTAAAAAGGGAATTTATTGGATTAGTTTATGGTAGTCCAATAGCAGTTGCAGGCCCAAGAATCAAGGAATCATGGTAGCTGCTCAGTCCACATGGCCAGATGCCTCTGCAATCCCAACCAGGGACTGCAGATGGCACCAGAAGGCCTGGAGGCTTCCTGAGGAGCTGCTGGGTTTTGGTCCATGCGGGTCTTCAGTTGACACTGGCCTTTAGTCCGCACTGGTCTTCAATCCATTCTGGAAGGCAGGGAGCAGCTGGGGCAGCCAAGTAGGAAGAAAGAAGGGGCTCTTTCACCCAGAGCTTCCTTATATGAAGTCCCCCTCTGAGCTGGGTGCCCACTCTTGGGGAATGGCTCACTCTGGGGGAAGGAACTTCCTCCTTCAGTTAATCCTTCCTGGAAGCAACCTCCAGGATCCACCCTAAAGGGATTTCTGTGGATTACTAAACAGATCAAGTTGACAACACCTTAACTATCACAATTACCTTAAAAGAAACAATGTGTATTTCACTGAGGATTTTATTTTCAATGCTGTCTTGCTAGTGATACCCAGAGATATTTGCCATTCTCTGGCCATACCACCAGGTGTGAAATGTTGTTGAAATATTCAAATTAATTCAAATATTTTGCCCATTGTCCTCCAATATACACAGAGAAGATTTCTGAGTTTTTGGCTTCCCTTTTTCTTCTAAGTCTCATATGACAGAACAAACTCTTTTAGTTTTATTTTAGCTCAATTATATTTTTATTTTGTTTCATGGATTATTCTATAAATGGAACAAAATATGCTGACATTAGCCTGAAGTTAGGTCTATTTTCTTCTATTTTAAATATGTGTTTTTATTTTTAAAACTAATATTAATTTTTGATTAGTTTTAATGAGAAACAAAGGACAAGCCAATCTTCTGTGATTCTGTGTACTAATACATAACCATTGCAGGATGCTTGATTGCAATAATAATTGTTCCTTGACTCTCCTTGTATCTTTGTCCAAAGCTAATGGTCTACATTTCCAAGGTTTAATTTCTAGACTCTATTTCATTTTGAGTCCTAGAAATCTACCTTTCACCAGTACTGAACTGCATTCATTACTCTTATTTAATATATTTATACTTAGAAATGGGTAATGATATTTAACCTTTATTGAATCTTTTTTTACTGTGATCCACAAATAATTTATATTCAACTTTAGATACCTATGAAAAGTATCCCTTGGGCTAAACTGTTATTTCATTAAACCAATGAAATTGTGAAAACTTTCATCATTACATTTCCCCTTCAGGTTCATATTGCATTTTTATATTCTTATGGCTTTGTTTGTTCATAACATTATCAATTTTTGTAGTTTTTGTTGTAAAAATACTGCACATGGACAGGTTTATACTCTAATATATGCCGGAGACGGCAAGCATGCCATTTCAGGATCATGAGGAATTGAGCGCTGAAGAGCTGCTTGACACAGTTCCAGCCCAGCTGTCTCTTCCTTGAAGTCTGATGTGGCCCCTCTATAGAAAAATCTTTGGCTCTCTATGCTACAGAAATATGTGGTTTTTCTACATAATGTTTGTCTTTCTCTGTCTTTCACTTGGTGTCCCAATCTCTAAGTTTACTTTTCCAGTAAAAATTGGTGTCGATAAAGTGTTGGTCAATGTATCTGAGAGAGGCTCTGGCATAGAATTGGAAAAACAAGAAAATGGGTCAAAGATAATTGTTTTCCTTAAAGGCCTTAAAGAAAGTCAGGCATGGAGTACAGTAAACTTAGGAGGAAACAATGAACCTCCTGGAGCAATGTAAACATTGTTATATGACTAATGTTTCTAAATGGTGGCAATTGCAATTGACTCTTTACCAGGAACCCTTACAGAAAAACAACCAAAGTCAGAAATAGTTCAATTGGGGGGACCAAAGTCTAAGTATTGGAGGGATGTGAAAAGGAAAATTCAAAACAAATAATTAAAGGATAAATGGATCTGCTGGATCAGTGATTAATGATGGGAAGCCCCATTTGTGGTTGTTTTGCCTCTCACCTTTAATAGAGTAATTAAAAGTAGAAGTCCAGGAAATCACAAGTGCTTGACCACACATACATGGGGAAAATGTAAAAACAGTTAATCATTACAGGGGCCTGACGACTTTACTTGAGGTGAATAATTATGGGATTGTTTGATGATAAGGAATAACAAAAAGTTTCTATGAATTCTGTAAAATTGTACCTTTCTTGAAGTTTGTTCTTGCATGACGTGATCAGAAAATAAAAGACTGAGACTAAGAGCTGTGGCGGCAGAGAAGCAGAGACGCAGAGAAATATAAAAACATGGAAGCATAGAAACAGGGAAAAACAGAAAACAGAAAAAAGACAAAAAATAGAAAAAGAAAAAACAAAAAAAGATAGAAAAATAGAAAAAGAAAAATAATAAAAAATATAGAAACAGAAAAGGAGGCAGAGAGAAAAAGATAGAAAAACTCAGCTGCCTTCAGCATTAGCCTATCAGCTTGTACCAGAACTTGACTTCGAGTCGTTATTTTGCCGCTCCCTTTCACACCTCTCTTCGGGGACCCTCCTTCAAGCCAGGGCTGGACCCCGGCAAATATACTATTTTGTACAATTTTCATATTTAATTTTATTTATTTGTTAGAGAAAAGGAGAATGAGGATGGGCACACCAGGGCCTCTAGCTACTACAAACAAACTTTAGATGCATGCACCACCATGTGCATCTGGTTTATGTGGGACCTGGAGAATTGAACCTGGGTCCTTAGGCTTCACAGACAAGGCCCTTAACCACTAATCCATGTCTCCAGCTCTTTTGTACAAATTTTATGAGAGTACTGTTATAATTTCAATGTTAAATGTTCCTGGAAGACATAAGTGATTGAAGATTTAAATCCAAAGTTTATGGAACTCTTTGAGGGAGTTTTTGGAATCTTTGAGATGTTAGCCCTGTCTGGAAGAAGTGGGTCAATGGAGATGGGACCTGTTTCAGTGTTCCCACTGATATAGTGTATGTCCTGGTGTGATTTAACTTTAAATTGAAGAACTTCCTTCTTATAACAGATATTGTTAGCAAAAGCATTCTTTCAGTATTTATTTACAAAGGATTGTCTTCATTTCATTTCCACTTCTGAAGTATTATTGTCTAGATGTGGGATTTGAGAAGACCATGTGTATTCATGCAGATGCTATGTCTTTCCTCACTGCTTTCTGTCTGCTGTCTATGATATAAACTGACCTATTAAAGAAACTCATTATTTTCTTGCATGCAAAACTTTCAGATCATCTTTGCAAAACTTCACTACTGGCTGAAGAGGTGGGTCAGCTGTTAACAGCAATTCCTGTGCCAGCATGAGAGGCTGAGGCCTAAGAGACCACTCAAGTTCCACTGTAGGACCTGCATATAAGCACTTGAGCAGTGCACATCTTTAATAACAGTCTTGTGGAGAACAGAAACCAGAGAATTTCTGGGGCTTATGGGACAAAAGGGTAAAGCAAGGTCCAAAATCAAAAAAGACTCCATCCCGAATAAGAATGTTCAGAATACTGAGGGAGTGGAACATTTAACAGCCCATTCTGGTTACCTCAGGCAAGTGCACCTTACTGCATAGACACACACAACACCACCAACACGAACACCACGCCATACACACCACACCATACATACCACGCCATACACACCACATCACACAAGTATGAAAAAAAAATAGACTATCAATTTCCAGCTTTGAACCCCTCGTCCTTATTTTGTTTGGAATTTATTGAACTGGTTGACTATGTAGATTGTGTTTCATCATATTCCAGTAGTTTAACAGTGTTTGTTAAACATGGCTTGTTATTCCTGTTTCTCTAGTCTCCTGGGAATCTTGACAGATACTTTTTTACATCCTGTGCTTTCTCAGAGTTCTATGACACTCTGCATTACATATTAAACTTTTGATAATTTCAGATTAGTAAAAATTATCACATATCAAACAGTGTGGTATTGCTCCAGGCACAAAAATAGGTCAAAAGAATAAAATTTAAAATGCAAAAACATATTGGCTCTATATGCATGACAAGCACCACACCATTGATTGATAGAGAAAGGCAGGAATAGGCAATGAATGTTTCTGCAAAAGTGAATTTCCTAAAACAAAAATAATGAAAGACCACATTAAAATCAGTGGCAAGTATTTTACAAATTTTGCTGTAATGTTTGCCACTTTTTAAGTTTAAAAAATTTCATAGAATAATACCTTTAATACCTCGGGTATGTGAGGAATATTAAACAAGAACATGAAATGCAAAACACCTGCTGGAAAACCTAATAAGTTGGATTGCTGTCTGTTAAAAATCTTTTGTGACTCAAAATATGTCTAATAAAAATACCAATACTGGGTTGGAGAGATTGCTTAGTAGTTAAGGAATTTGTCTGCAAAGGAGCCAGGTTTGATTCCCCAGGACCCACATTAGCCAGATGCACAAGGAGGCACACGTATCTAGAGTCTGTTTGCATTGGCTGGAGTCCCTGGTGCACCCATTCTCTCTTTCTCCCTCTTTCTCTGTCAAATAAATAAATAAAATTAAAATATTAAAAATTACCAATACCACTAAAACATTTGAATGAGTGAAAGTCATTATTAGACCAGATAAACTTTTTCCATATATAAATTAAATAATAAAACAATGTAAAGACTCTAAAATGAGAAAAGATACCAAATTATACATAAAAAAATTAATAACATTTTCAATAAAATTCAGCAAAACTTCAAATTACTATTCTATAATTGTGACTGAAAATAAATATAGATGTGAAAAATATTCAGCAACAAAAAATTAGTAAGAATGGCAACAAAATGCAACAAAAAATGACAGTTCTAAGTTCTTATGCACATGTAGAATTGCAGAACCCCTTATCCACTTACACTGAAAATATAAATCATTACAACCTTGAAGAATTTTAATTAACGTGTCAACATTCCCGTATTAAGAATTCCTCTACCAATACCTTATCCTCATCCAATTCATTCATGTGTTTAAGAAGATAGGTATAATAGCGTCAAAAAGATTAAAAGATAGTGAAAGGGAGCTGGGAAGATGGCTCAATGGGTAACAAGTGGACTTGAGTTTGGATCCCCAGCACCCACATAAATGCCAGGTGTGATGGCATGCACTTGTAATTTCAGAGCTGTGGGTGAAGAGATGGGATTCTTGGGGTTTACTGGCTAGCAAGTCTAGCCAAATGGGTGATCTCAGGGTTTAGCAAGAGAAATCCTGTCTCAAAAAAACTAAGATGAAGAGCAATTAAGGAGATATCTTAATACTTACGCAAAACTACTTATGCATGGCACATACACATACCCACACACTACACATTCACACACCCCACATATAAGCATGCCAAAAAACAACAAAATATAAAATATAGGGCTGGAGAGATGGCTTAGCAGTTAAGTGCTTGCCTGTGAAGCCTAAGGACCTCAGTTCGAGGCTTGATTCCCCAGGACCCATGTTAGCCAGATGCACAAGTGGGGTCTGGAGTTTGTTTGCAGTGGCTGGAAACCCTGGCGTGCCCATTCTCAATCTCTCTCTCTCTCTCTCCCCACTCTTTCTCTCTCTGTCTGTTGCTCTCAAATAAATAAATAACAATTAAAAAAATAAAATATAAAGATAACATAAGGTGAAAAATTGGCATACTAAATATTGTTACTTCTTATTATGTAGAAAATTGTATGGATACACCATACATTAGTATCATCATTTCACTCTTCCCATGCTCCATTCCACAGAGAACCCTCATCAGTGGCATTGCTGGTATTCTCCTGTGGTTGTGGGTTATGAGCTGTGAGAGGAACAGACAGTCATTTTAACCAGGGGGTGGGGCAGTGATTTATGAGAAGAGATATGTGTTTTCTCTGGATATATACATATATCTTGTATTTTAAAGGGGGAAACTCTAATTTGTCTTTTTGATGTGCTGAGGTGAGTAATCTATCAGATATGGAATGCAGATGTTTATGCATAAGTTGGATGTCATCTTAAATGTCTAACTCAGCATCATGTAGCAGCTCAGATATCTTATATAAACAATGTTCTCTCAGATTTTTCATGTCTATCCTAATAAAAAGTCTCTAAATCATTGAAAATGACACAGTCTCTCAAACAATGCCTTTATTATAATAAATTAAACATTGACATAAAGTTTCTGAACGAAGAGTGGACCCATAATGCATGAAAATTACTCATACCTATTTTAAGTGTCTGAAAACCAGGCTCAGAGAAACTTAGTGCTTGGCCAAGATCTTCAAGTTAGGGACACGGATGTGGAATTGGACCTAGAGTCTGGGTGCATGTTCAACTTAACCATTACCATCCTAGTAGTCCAACTGACGCTACATATACCATGTCTTCAATTTGCATCAACTATTCAAGTTCTCATTATTATCTTAGGCATGGGTTTTATGTGGTAGAAATTATAAGCTTTTTGTCTTTCTCAGGTGAGAGAGAAGCTTCAAGATCCATTTCTCTTGTCGACTAGAAATAGGTAGCCTTGCCAGGCATGGTGGCACATGCCTTTAATCCCAGCACTCGGGAGACAGAGGTAAAAGGATCACTGTGAGTTCAAGACCACCCTGAGACTACATAGTGAATTCCAGGTCAGCCTAGGGTACCGCAAGACCCTACCTGGAGAAACAAACAAAAATAAATAAGTAAATATGTAGCCTGACACTCAACAAGAGGAATTTGTGCTAAGTTGTGAGTTTCTTTCCTTTATTTGTTCATCAACCATGCCTATCATAGTCTATTTTTGTTTTTTTGTTTGTTTGTTTCTAGCTGTGTGAGGCACTTCTACAGGAATCAGAATAAAGCATTTCTCAGCAAACATTCAGTCATGCTTACTCTTTCATGTCCTTATGTTTTAGACTGGTTTCCTCAAATGCAACATTCAGTAAGCTTCTTATTAGTAAACTATCTTGCATGCCTGTTCCATATTTTTAAGCTGAAAAGTAGTGACTATGTCTTCTTTAATGTGACAGTACTGATTTCTCATTTCTCTGATATACTTTGCAAGTACTAATTATAGGGAAAATTTCACATAATAAAATTGATTGAAAATGAACAAAGTATTGTCACTGAAATTCTGGTATTTTAATCAAATGAAATTAAATTATTCTAAGGCTGATACATTCTATTTTAATTTTCCCACTGGCATAATAGAAATTCAGCAGCTCAGAAGTGTTAAATACATTAAAATGTTTAACGGAGAGCCTAACATTTTAGTAAGTGTAGATGAATTATTTTGAGAGATGTGCCAGTGAAATTTTACCACTTCTGCATGAAAGTTTCCTTATGAGTATGAATAAAATCATAGAGGTGCTAATATCAACACTACCATATAGAGATATCCTTTCTCAGTTTTTTTTAAAAACATAAGTTGCAAGTATACCTATTTTGTAACAAGTATGATTTCCATTCATTATGTTACTGCTCCAGGATATTGAAACCATAATTTGGGGGTTTATTGCCAAAGAACCAATATAAATCAATGCACCAATATTTGTGGAATGTTCCAGGAGTCTATTCTTATGAAATCAAAGATGTGAAAGCCATAGACCAGAGGATAAAGTTTACAGAGATGTTGTTAGTTCAGGAGAAGGAAAGAGGAGATAGTATGATGATATCCTGCCCATGAAAAGGCAGGAGGGAATAAAGACCACATAGAGAGCAAAACTGGGGTCAATTATAGGTTCTGAACTGGGGCTGAGCCCAACCTAGCTAAATGCCAGATTCAGGTTTAGTCTTTCTAGGAATTTTAATTCTGGGAATGGGTGACTCCTGCCTAGGGTGGGACTCAGGTTGATTATGAAAATAAAAAAGAAAGAAAGAAAGAAAGAAAGAAAGAAAGAAAGAAAGAAAGAAAGAAAGAAAGAAAGAAAGAAAGAGAGAGAAGGAAAGAGAAAGAAAGAAAGAAAAGAAAAGAGAAGAAAAACAGACACAGACTTAGGGAATGCCTTTAGGCGAGAGATAAGGAGAAGACAGTTACTCCACTGATTTCTGGCAAGGTCAAGCTCAAGTATATCCCCTGCTTTTTACTATGAGGGACCAAATCACCCTAAGCTGCCTTTTTATGATTACTCTTGAATGTAATTTCTCTTTTTCCCAAAATAAATTTATCATTCCATTTAATCATTTATAAGAACTCCTAATTTCAATTTGAATGGAGTTAAATAAATTGAATATGATGCAGGATTTTGGGGTCCAGGAGGGGCCTTCCAGTATTTATGAACCACAAGTTTTGGATTCTGTCCTACCTTTAACAAAGAATTGCTAAAGATAGACACAAGAAGGATAAATTATTAATTATGGTTTATTTAGGGGTAAATCACAAGTTTAAAACACGAGTTTAAGGGAGAAATCACAAGTTGTGGGGTTTAGGAAATATATTCTCATGTGGAAACACTGAATAGTTTATAAAGTTTGTTTAAGGGCTGGAGAGATGGCCTAGCGGTTAAGCGCTTGCCTGTGAAGCCTAAAGACCCCGGTTCAAGGCTCGATTCCCCAGGACCCACGTTCGCCAGATGCACAAGTGGGCACACGCGTCTGGAGTTCGTCTGCAGTGGCTGGAGGCCCTGGTGCGCCCATTCTCTCTCTCTGTCTCTCCCTCTCTTTCTCCCTCTGTCCTTTGCTCTCAAATAAATAACTAAAAATAAAAATAAATACTTTTAAAGTTTGTTTAAGAGAAACTGAGGTTTGGGGGAAAAATGATTTATAGACATGAGAGTGTAAATTATTATTGCAGCTAGCCTTTTTAATGCAGCACCTCCAGAGAACTTGTGCTATACTTTTAGATAGTTGAAAGGTATCAGGTGTCCTAAGAGGCAAAACCTTGAGAAACAAAATACAAATATTTAAACCAAATGACCCCTAAAATGTAGTATACAGGATGTAGTTACAGAGATCTACAGATGGGTCAAAGTCAATTTCAAAAATTTATTCCAGGAAATTGACCTTGTACTACCTATGTAGGAGGGAAGACACATGAGAATGGATATCTCACATTGTTGTATGGAATAGTTCTACGGTCATTTCATTGTTCTGTTAAATAAAATAACTGTCACTAAGAGACCTGGAGTTGTCCTGTTGAATTAAATATAACACCTGATGTCATAAGAATGGCTTATTCATTTTATCATTCATCATCTTTTTAACATCTGTTAAGTATAAGTCATTTTCTGTTCACTATGTTAAAAACTCAAGTAATTTAATGACTGTGTTGCTCTTAACACTATGCATTCCAATCTTTTACTGTGGCAAATGCTTAAGTTTTTTGTTTTTTTTTTTTTAATTTTTCATATCTATATCCACACTGTCTTTGGATCCATCTCTAAATCAAATGGCCTGCTCATTTCTATAGCAGAGTACACTGAATTAATTGGAAAAAAAAAAAAAAACTACTTATCAAAGGGAGGGCCATGCAACTTTGACCCACAAACATCTCCTAGAGAATAGCTTCTTAGATACCTTTCACTTGGTTATCCTAAGTATCATTCTCATTTCATTCATCTTTTAAGGGATGAAGGTTCTCCCTGCATTCTCTAATACTACCTACCCACATTTTTGCATGAGTAATTTACTCCAGAAATATCTTGCCTCTTTAATCCTGTTTGCCTCATGCTTCTTTGAGGATCTAAACTCTAGCCCCATAAATTTTCTAAGAAAATACAAGAATGCTGTCAACAAAGAAACTGATTTCTTTGTAACCAGGATGAGTGCAAAGTGGTAAATTGAATGCAAATTTGCAACTTAACTTGATGTAATAACAAACTTCCTCTTTACCATCTCTTTCTGTGGTCAATGAAGGAATGTGGCTGAGGCTGAAGCTCCTCTTTGCACCCCCATTGTGCCTCTCTCTTTCCTTCTACTGTCTTCTGTCTCATTATGTAGCAAAAGGAATTTGGAGAAAGATTGGATGGCAGAAAGTGTGGCTAAGGAAGGAGGTTTCTCACTCTGTTGGCAGATCCTTCCCGGTGACTTTCAAAGACACCCTGTTATCTACTTTCTTTGATCTGTATTTGCTATTAATCCAAGCCCTCAAGAACCTTTATCACCCAGTTCCACTAAACTGGATTCTTCCCCTTCATCCCATATCTCCTTCATGCGGGACTTTTTCCCTACATCATCCTACCTTCATGCTGGGATTAATTCAAGGAACTTCTAGTCAGGTTTGATTGCTAAGAAACATTGCTTTTTGTTTTGCATGTGTAGTGTGTGTGCTCTGTGTGTATGTGTGTGTGCTGCTTGGGTGTGCAGGGTGTGCATATGTGTGTACTGTGCTGTGTGTGTGTGTGTGTGTGTGTGTGTGGTGTGTATATGTGTGTGAGCTATGTGGTGTGTGTGTGTGTGTGCTGTGTGTGTGGTACATTATGCTATGTGTGGTGTGTGTGCTGTATACTGAGTGTGTTTGCTTTGTGTGTGGTATGTGTGTGCAGGGGTGGTGTGTGTATATGTGAGTGTACATGTGTGTTAGTGTGTGTGCTGTGTATGTGTGTGTGCTGTATGCATGCATATGTGCAGATAATTGAGCAGGACCTTGGAACCAGAGGACAAGGATAAGTGTCCTTCCTCTATCACTCAAGTTTTCCCTAGATACCAAGGCTCCCAGTGAATGCAAAGCTGCTATGGTTTTCAGGAGTCCCAACAATTCTTTAGTCTCAGAGTTATGGCAAGATTAGGGTTACAGACATGCATGGCCAAGTCCAGCTTTGTATGGGTCCTGAGGAATCAAATTCAGGTAGTGTCTGGCTATTTTAGACCCTCATGCTTGTGGGAAACACTCTAACCCACTGAGAGCTATCTTATTCATTCAGAATTTCTTCTTATCCCATGTGGCTACAAGTGGTTTATAGGAAATAGTACCAACAAGCCTTGTCCTCGTGAAGGCTCAGGACTAGGGCTGTCCTAACACAGCCCAAGTCCCTTCCTCCAGGGACGTGCTTCCCCCATCCAATTCACCTGTGTTCTAACTCCATTGGACCTAAAGGTCTAATAGTTCCAAATTAATACTGAGGATGTAGGTCAATGGAAATGAATTTGGCTATCATGCAAGGTGTCCTAGAATTGACTTTCAATATCTCCAAACCAACGCCCCCCACCAAAAGGAAAAAAAAAAAAAAAGATAAGGTAAGAAAGTTTCTAGTCTAGATAACTCTCAAGTAGTTCCTCTCAGAACTAAGGAAATGACTATCCATTTCATTTTCAAATTAGCATTTAGCACACCAGAAGTAATTATATTTCTTCTAGAATTTTGTTGTATTTATAATAAATACATAATTTTGAGTACTTATCAATAGCAATATCAAAAATATATCTGGATATTTTCATTTTTCACATATTTATGGAAGAGTTGTGAAAGTTTGACATATGTCAAGATTAATTTTCATCTGAATCTAAGAAACAGAAACCTTTTCATCCCAAAGAATTAGATGTAACATGTATAACATATGTCAATATATTTCAAGAAGTAATAAAAATACAAAATATATAAAGCTCTACATTTTCTTATTCAAATGGCTCACATCTGGGAGCTGATATTAAAAAAATAGGATTATAAAGCAATTATGAATGAATAAGATAGCTCTCAGTGGGTAAGAGTGTTTCCCACAAGCATGAGGGTCTATTAATAAATTCAGATTTATTATATGTATGGTATCAGAACTCAAGAAGCTAAGAAGAGAGCCATAGTTGATATGAAGTAAAAGTTCATATGTATTTTTGCTATAAATTTTCCTTTAGCCGGGCATGGTGGCGCACGCCTTTAATCCCAGCACTCGGGAGGCAGAGGTAGGAGGATCGCCGTGAGTTCAAGGCCACCCTGAGACTACAGTTAATTCCAGGTCAGCCTGGACCAGAGTGAGACCCTACCTCAAAAAACCAAAAAAAAAAAAAAAAATTTCCTTTAGAAGTTATTCTTTACATTCTTTCCACCACCTCTTCTGCAAAGATCCCTGAGCCTTGGGGGCTGTGATAGAGAAGTCTCACTTGGTGCTGAACACTGCCCTGTCACTTCTTCTCAGCACTCTGGGAGACTTCCAGATAACATGGTGTTATAGGTACCATGCCAAAGCACCCTAAGGGGGAAAAAGACCAAAACAACTCAGCAATATACACACTTTTACTAAGAAGTGAGGTGTATAGGAAATTGAAAAACTTCGAATATCTAAAATAATACCTACCAACAAAAGTAAGGCCGGTGGTATCACCATACCTGATTTTAACCTATACTACAGAGCCATAGTAACAGAAACAGCATGGTACTGGCACAAAAACAGACATGTAGATCAGTGGAACAGAATAGAGGACCTGAATGTAAGTCCAGGTAGCTATAGCCACCTGATATTCCATAAAAATGCCCAAAATACTCATTGGAGAAAAGACAGCCTCTTCAGCAAATGGTGTTGGCAAAACTGGATATATATCTGCAGAAGGATGAAAATAGATTCTTCTCTCTTGCCATGCACAAGAATTAAGTCCAAATGGATTAAAGACCTTAACATCAGACTGGAAACTTTGAAACTGCTAGAGGAAAAAGTAGGGGAAACACTTCAACATATTGGTCTTGGCAAAGACTTTCTGAATACAACCCCAATTGCTCAGGCAATAAAACCACAGATTAACCACTGGGACTTAATGAAATTACAAAGATTTTGCACCGCAAAGGACACAGTGAAAAAAGCAAAGAGGCAACCTACAGAATGGGAAAAAATCTTCGCCAGCTATATATCTGATAGAGGATTAATATCTAGGATATACAAAGAACTCAAAAAGTTAAATAATAAGGAATCAAACAAGCCAATCAAAAAATGGGCTATGGAGCTAAATAGAGAGTTCTCAAAGGAAGAAATACGAATGGCATATAAGCATCTTAAAAAATGTTCTACATCACTAGTCATCAGGGAAATGCAGATTAAAACTACATTGAGATTCTATCTCACTCCTGTCAGATTGGCCACCATCATGAAAACAAATGATCATAAATGTTGGCAGGGATGTGGAAAAGGAGGACCCCTTCTACACTGCTGGTGGGAATGCAATCTGGTCCAGCCATTGTGGAAATCAGTGTGGAGGTTCCTAAAACAGCTAGAGATTGATCTACCATATGACCCAGCTATAGCACTCCTAGGCATATATCCAAAGGACTCATCTCATTTCCTTAGAAGTATGTGCTCAACCATGTTTATTGCTGCTCAATTTATAATAGCTGGGAAATGGAACCAGCCTAGATGTCCCTCAACTGATGAGTGGATAATGAAGATGTGGCACATTTATACAATGCAGTTCTACTCATGGGTAAAGAAAAATGAAGTTATGAAATTTGCAGAAAAATGGATGGATCTGGAAAGGATTATAATAAGTGAGGTAACACAGGCCCCGAAAGCCAAGCGCCACATGTTCTCCATCATTTGTGGATCCTAGCTACAGAAGATTGGGCTTCTGCGTGAAAAGGAAAATACTTAGTAGTAGAGGCCAGTAAGTTATAAAGGAGATATAAAGGGAAGAGAAAGGAAGGGAGGAGTGTACTTAATAGGTTGGTATTTTATATATGTAAGTACAATGATTGAGATGGGGAGGTAATATGGAGAATGGAATGTCAAAGAGGAAAGTGGTAGGGGAAGGGAATTAATATGATTTTTTTTTTATAATCATGAAAAATGTTAATAAAATTAAATTTAAAAAATAAAAATAAATATAAAAATAAAAAGTATGATGGAGAATGGAATGTCAAAGGGGAAAGTGTGGAAGGGGGAGGGTATTACCATGGGATATTTTTTATAATCATGGAAAATGTTAATAAAAATTGTGAAAAGAAAAAAAGTGAAGTTATTCTTAATAATTTCCATGAATCATGACTATTTCTTAGACAACTTGATTTTCTGTAGGTGACAAGTTCCTAATTGACAGTGGGTACATTTGCATTTTCTTTAAATTTTTAGTAAATTTTGCCTTATTTTTTTCTTTGTGGTTTTAGATATATTTTAGTATGTACTCTAAAATTATTTGATAATATTGTTTTCAAATTCTATGTTTAGGAAAAATTTATAACAAATTTTAAAACCATATTAAAATGCTCATTATGTAGAAATGAGGTTTGCTCTAATCAAGGTTATGTCTTTTAGGATAAATGTCCAGTAAGGGAATAACTGGGTCTGTTGGCAAATCTATAGTCAACTGTTTCAGGACTGTCCATATTGCTTTCTATAGTGGGTATACCATCCCACATTACCACCAACACTGAATGAGGGTTCCTATTTCTCCACATCCTCACCAGTATTTGTTTTCATTTTATGTTTTAATGTTTGCTATCCTTACTGGGGTAAGTTGAGATCTTATTGCTGTTTCAATTTGCATTTCTCTGATGATTAGGCATGATGAACATTTTATTAAGTGTGTGTTTGTCTCAGTGCAGAGATATTTGTTCAACCATGTTTATAGCTGCTCAATTTATAGTAGCGAATCAACCCAGATGTTCATCATTAGATGAATGGATCACCAAGATGTGGTATATATACATGATGGAATTCTACACAGCAGTAAGGAAAAATGACATAATGAAATTTGAAGAAAAATGGTTGATCCTGGAACAAATCATTTTCAGCAAACTCACCCAATCACAGAAAATAATCACTGCATGGTCTTGCTCATCTGTGGCTCTTAACCTGAATCAGCCTGAGTTGCTACATACCTAATAAGCATCTCAAGGACCATACCATAGGGACAGTGGGGAAAGAATGGATCATAAGGGTTGGGGTGGAGTACACAAAACTGGACCCAGTGGCAAAGGTACCATTAAATTCTACATGCAAAAAGACAGACTAAATGGTTGAATCTTCATCAGGTCCTTTGAGGGGAACACCTGAATCACAGGGCCCTGGAGAAGGTATAATGAACTTAATGAAACTTAATATTCACCTGTTTCTCTCTCTCTCTCTTATATTACCTATCTTTTTCTTCCTTCTTTTCCTTTGTGCTGGTCTGTAACTCCCAGTAGCAGCATGTGGTTCACATCTACAATGAACCGTTGATCAGAGAGACCCTACAAGTTTTCCCAAAAGGAGAAAGACTTTGTCACAGTACTTGATGACCCACCAAGGTTTAGTGATAAGACCCTACTGCTGAAGAAACCATATACTGTTGATATGGTTCATGGAGTGGCCTGGCTGGAATCTGGAAGAGAGTTAGTCCCCAGACACATGAGCAACTGGGGGAAAATGACCAACAACTGTCCAATCTACTCATGGTCTGAGCTACTCAGCAGCAAACAACTGGATGTGATGCTCACAGAAGTGCAATAGTGGCACACAGCGATGGTGGGTAACCCAGTGCTCTTGATTTTTCTAATGGATCTGCTCAGTGGTAGAGAGCCCATAGATGGAGCTGGGAAACAAGTCAGAACCATGTCCATAAAATGAGCCCACTCTTCAATATCAAGCATCCATCAATCGTGGGCTGCAGGAGGGCCTACACCTATTAAACTCTCTCTAAAATGATAGTGGCTATCCCATATTTCTGGCACTAACTTCACTCTCCATTGGAGAGTTTGCCTCTCTTTTTCAGATGGACTCAGATGCTGAGGGGATAATAAGCCTGTTGCATCTCAACAGGGCCCTGGCTGAAACTAAGAGTAATTGGGGAAATGAGCAAGAGTGCTGCTTTCAAGGTGAACCTGTTACCAGCCCAAGGGTGAAGGAGAAAGACACAGAGACACAGAGGATACTCAACTCCTACCAAACCAGATATTCAGAGACACAGAGGATCCCAAGACCTCATCATAGAAGCAGACCTAAAGCAAACCCAACATGGCTAGGGGAAATTTGCAGAAGAGGGGACAGAAAGATTTTGAGTCACATGTTGGGGCATTATGCACAGAGATATTGCCTCTTACCCATAACTGATGGCTAACCCCATAATGCACAATCCACATTCCCTAACTAAGAGGATCTCTGCAGAGGGGGGAGGAGAAGGAGTGGCTAATGATGGAACTAACATAGCTGTATACACACTGTGTGCATAACTAATAAAACATATATTATATGTGTTTTTTATAATACTAATGAAATCATGTTGAATGATTATATTAAATCTAACCTTAAACTTTTAGCAGCATTATTTGTAAAACTCATTCCCAAAAGCTCTTATAAAACTTTTGTTAAGAAGGACAAATCTGGAAGTCTCCTGTTGGTACTTAATGTTCATAAGGGCAGTAGCTAGTTATCTTGCTGAATTAATTATAAAGGCATCTGTTGTTCGTCCTTGGGAAAAAAAACAAAAAACAAAAAACTCTGTTAGGGTAAAAACAAGTCAGGCAATAGACTGAGTGTTAGAAGAAATCAATGAATAATGTACTCAGTATTTACAGACGGATACAAAGATGACAGAAATTACAGTACTTCTATAAAGACATGCCTACTAGTTTTTAAATAGGGGCCTTTAAAGAGGACAAAATAGACATGCTGAAGAGCCAAAAATGTTTCAGTGTGTATCATATCAATTAGGCAGAATTTTTTTTTGCTGGCTGCTTGCTTTGGTAAAACAGGCAGGGTTATAAAAATCAGGTAATTTTAGAGGTTAGATCAATATTATAAAAGTTATACACAAGGCACTTAGGAAGTAGGTTTAAGGAAGATATATATTCTTAAAATAGTGTGTTACTAATGTGTGGATTCTAAAATTGTTGATCTCATAAAGTACGGACCACATTACAAGAGGCCAAGAAATGTAAGGAAAGGTAGGAAAGAGAGAAGTGCAATCTTAGATACCAAAATGTGGCTCAGCAACACAAGTATGGTCCACAACATTTTTTTATATACTCTATAAATGCCTGAAAGGAGTTTGAACTTTCCAGGCACATGGAAATGATAACTAGGTAAAGAACTGGAAGTGATAATTAGTTCAATTATATCATCACTCATTAATTATACTAATCACCACACTATACAACATACATAGACACAAATGCCATGTGTTAGTTAACACATGTCCTTTCATCACCTAAATATGCTACTTGTAATAAAAAATGATAAACAAAAACTACAACAAAACAATCAACCATTTAGTTCATGTTAGGAATTATTTTAGATTATATATACACTTCACTTTATTCAGTACTCAAGAATCCCATTCATTAATTACTCTATTTAAGTTAGGGAAACATCTAAAGGTTTGATGGTCAAAATAGTTGAAACTTTTGAAAAATAAGAACAACATTATAATAGGCCATGGAAATAATGATTAAAAGTTTTTGACTTTTGCTGTAAGCAGCAAAAACCACCGGAGTACTGTATTTTAAGGCATTACATAATGTAGCCTGTGTTTTGACAGAATTATTCTGAGATTTGGGCTCAGAATCTAGTGGAGGGTTGAAATCTGCTGAGTCATGAATCTAGGTTACAAGTGATGGTGGCTTGAGCTAGACAAAAAGCATGAGCATGGCAAGAAGGGACCCATATTTTATTTTCTAAAACAAACGTCGAAGGGTTATGCAGACACAGCACATGGGAGGTGTAAGAAACAGACAGAAGTAGCTGAGCATGTTGCTGAGAACTGTACTTACAGACACTACTTTATGAATTGAAAGAGCACACATCCAAAGAAGCAGGCTTCCAGATGGGGTAAGACAGTAGTGTTATGGCCTGTAGCATTTATGGAAAATATCTGGTAGACAGTTAGATAAACTAATTTGATCCGACTTCAAAGGAAAATTCTTTTTTAAATTATATATATATATATATATATATATATATATATATATATATATATTCATTTATTTGTGTGTGTGAGAAAGATAGAAAAAGACAAAGAGAAAGGATGAACCAGAGCTTCCTGCCACTGCAAAAACTCCAGGCACATGTGCCACTTTGCACATCTGTATCTATGTGGGTACTAGGGTATCAAACCTAAGCCTGCTGGCTTTTCAGGCAAAGCCATTTCTCCAGGCCATCAAAGGAGAACTCTGACTGAGGGTGTAAGTTTGGAACATGAAGATATTGATGAAGAAAGAGTAGTGGAGGAGGGAATATCATCAAAGAATATCATAAGCATGTTGGAATGGCCACATGAAGGTGGGGTTTCTTTGAACAATTAAGATATGCTAAATTAGAGCCAGGTATGGTGGCACACACCTGTAATCCCAGCACTTGGGAGGCAGAGGTAAGAGGATCTCTGAGAATTCAAGGCCACCCTGAGACTACATAGTGAATTCTAGTTGAGTCTGAGCTACAGCGAGACCTTGCCTGAAAAAAAAAAAAAAGTATCAAACAAACAAAACACATTTTATCCCCAAAAGATATAATTTTCACTTAGAAAATATGAGTAAAGAATCAAAAAAGTTTATAAGTTTAGTGGGTGAAAGATAAAAATATTTAAATAAAGTACTGATATTTGAACAATTTTTAAACTGTTCAAAATAAATATTTAAGGATACATATATATGAATTTAAATAACTTCTCAAAGAAAATATGAATAATAGTTAACAGTAAATCAAAATAAATAGATGAAGATGTGCTGTGAAAGAATACACCCTAGTTGTAAATCCTCATCACTTCTACAAAACGCGTTCATAGCAATATCTGAGTTAATGATGGATTCATTTGCAGGAACTAAACCTCATCATAGTAGCAACTAAAGCAAAAAGGCATGGTTATTCCCATTTTCACATGAGGAATATGAACTTCTGGGATGAAGAGATGGCTTAGCTTCTAAGGCACTTGTCCACCAAGCCTAAGGGCCCACTTCATTCATCAGAACCCATTTATGTCCAACGCACAAGGTGTCAGATGTGTCTGGAATTCCTTTGCAGTGGCTAGAGGCTCTGAAGTGCCCATTCTCTCCCTTTCTCCTCTCCCTCTCTCTCCTCTTCCTCTTTCCTCTCTCTCTGCTAAAATAAATAAATAAATAATAAAATAATTTAAAAAATGAACTGTTAACTTCATGTAAGATTCAGGTTTACTCTTCTTATTTGTGGTTGAGCTAGAATTTTCTCTGAGGTCTCTCAGGCTATGAAATGTGAGGTCTTATGCAGCATATTATGAAACCAAGACACTTTGATTTGATCTAAAATTTATTTCAAACAAAAGTGTAAATCTTTGCTTTAAATCCTCTCCCCACTGGTAAGCATGCCATTTAAGGATCATGAGGAATCCAGTGCTGAAGAGCTGCATGACACATTTCCAGCCCACCTGTCTCTTCCTTTGAGTCCATTGTGGCCCCTCTATAGAAACATCTTTGGCTCTCTGCGCTACAGATATCTATGCTTTTATGAATAATGTTTGTCTTTTTCTGACTTTCACTTGGTGCACTAATCTCTAAGTTTATTTTTCCAGCAAAAAATGGATGTTAGTGAAGTGTTGGTCAATGTATCTGAAAGAAGCTCTGGCATAGAATTGTGAAAACAAGAAAATGGGTCAGAAATAATTGTTTTCCTTAAGGCCTTAAAGAAAGTCAGGCACTGAGTACAGTACACTGAGGAGGAAACAATGAACCTCCTGGAGCAGTGTAAGAATTGTTCTATGACTATTTTTTTTTTTTTTTCCCTGAATGGTGGCAATTGCAGCAAACTATAACTCTTTACCAAGAATCCTGACAGGAAAAACAACTCAGCTCAGAAAGAGATCAATCGGGGGGACCAAAGTCTAAGTATTGGAGGGATGTAGAAAGGGAAATTCAAAATAAATGGTTGGGGGATAAATGGGTTTATTGGATTAATGGTGGAACCCCCAATCTGTGGTTATTCTGTCTCTCACCTTTAATATAGTAACTGAAAGTAGGAGCTCATGAAACTGCAAGTGCTTGACCGCACATACGTGGGGAAAGTGTGAAAATAGTTAATCATTATAGGGGCCTGACAGCTGTACTTGAGATAAATAATTATGGGATTGTTTGATGTAAAGAAATAGCAAAAAGTTTCTATGAATGATGTGGAACTGTACCTTTCTTGAAGTTTGCTCTTGCATGACATGATCAGAAAATAAAAGGCTGAGGTTAAGAGCTGTGGCAGCACAGAGAAAGAGACAGAGAGAGAGAGAGAGAGAGAGAGAGAGAGAGAGAGAGAGAGAGAGAGAGAGAGAGAGAGAGAGAAACTCAGCTGCCCTCAGCATTAGCCTGTCAGCTTGCACCAGAACTTGACTTCAAGCCATTATTGTGCCTCTCCTTTTCAAACCTCTCTTCAGGGACCCTCCTTCAAGCCAGGGCTGGACCCTAGCACCCCACATGTGTGAAACTGAGTTAAAAGAACTGAACACAGAATTTCACTTTGGAAAACTTAAGTATTTTGGACACAAAGCATGTATAGAAAATTACTTTGGATAGAAGTGTAAACAATTACATGGAAAATATTTTATGCTTATTTCCAAATATTCCATGCTTATTTCTAAGGGTGAATTTGGACAAAAGACTTAGAGCTATTAACATTTTCCCTTAAAGAATGAAATACAAATATTTATCCAAATTTTCTTTGATGGATGCTTAATATTTAGTACTGAAGTGCTGATTGCATTTAAGCTGCTAAATGTCACGTCATTTGAAGGCATAATGAGATGACAAGAAGTTGTTTTATTTTATTGGTGAAAAGGGTTGAAGGTCACAGTTTTCATATTCTGTTCACAAAGCAAACAGCTTCTTCGGATTCATTTCAGCTTTTCAAATAAAGCACTGTGTTATCACATTGTAGGTAGTAAGGTCAATCAGTACATGTCTCAGCAAAGTGTTTTATTCTTAGCATCAAAGGAGATACTAGTGAAAGGTCATGCCTGTCAGCTTCATTCATATTCAAGTTGTCTAAATTATCAACATTCCACCTTAAAAGCCTCTATATTCTCTGAACTGCTCAATTGCATTACTTCTCAATCAGTCTGTCAAATTTATATTACTTCACTCCTGTACTCTTCACTCAATCTGTCATTGGAAATCCTTAAGTGTAGCTTAATAATTAAAAACAAAACACATCAAAGCAAACATTTAATCTACTTAAACTCTCCAAATACTGTGCTGTATCACTTAAACTTTATGTTACTTTAAAAAAGGCACTTAACTTTTGACAATATAATGAAACATAGATCTTATTTGGATAATTAACTGTAATTTGGGGGTAGTCAATGTTTAAAAAATGAAACTGAGAAGGGGGACTAGTAGACTCGTGCTTCTGTCTGCTTTCCTCTCAGAAACTTCTTTTTTTTTTTTTTTGCAGTGGATGGTGGTAACTGTAGAGACACCTGCATGGTTAAAGTGCTGAGAATCACTGGGTATTGAAAGCTGAGACCTGCATGGATTGAGATCAGGGAACAGAAGAGGGTGTCAGGTGAATGAAGAGATGGCAAACAGTGTTATGGAATGCTTATTTCCAGATATGACATGGGCAGAACAATTGCACTCATGACTCACAGTGTTTGTCTTCCATCCAAAACCTGTCAACATTCTTCCATGGAAGAGGAATTTATGGAGACCCATCTCTCCTGATTATTTAGAGGAAGTTACAAATAACACAGGTGAAGGTCATAAGTCTCCACCCTTCCCTGAGTATCTGTAGGCAGTTAATAGTTGTAGAGGGAGGAAAGGTGTTTTCTTTAGTTGTGTGACTGCTGGGAAGATATTCACCCATGTTTCTATAAAAAGTCCCTCACCCCCCCCTCAAAAAAGTCCCTCACCTTAAAACCCACTAGGTTGCCAAAAATAATGATGAGTACTAGTGGGGAAGAGAAAGGAGATTTGTAGGAATGGGAAGGGGGTAAAAAGGACTTTGTGGTGTTACTATGAACAAAATATATCATATTTATAAATGAACATGTCATAATGAAACCCATTATTATGTGTAACAAATACATGGTAATTAAAATTACTATTATTTCCTTTAAAAATATATTACTAAAATGATATTCATATGATAAATGCTAGATGGAAGAAAGTGAAGATTACACATCAAATATAAAGGAAAATGTCAAATTGAAGTCAAATCATCATTTTGTGCTGAAACATTCCTGTTATAGATTTTTTCATAAGCAGATCCAGACGTTACTGTGGAAAATACACAGGACTCAGTAAAACAAAGAAAGTTATCAGAAAAAGAAGACAGCAACTTGAACTTTGTTCAAGATGTGTGCTAATTCTTTATTGATGATATATACATATATATATGTATATATATATATATATATATATATATATATATATATATATATACTAATATAATTAGTTTATTATTTTCAAACAGAGAGATAAAAGAGATACACAGAGAAAATGAGCACACCAGGGCCTCCAGGAACAGCCAACAAACCTCAGATGCATGCACCATTTTGTTCATCTGGCTTTTTATGTGGGTCCTGTGGAATTGAACTCAGGTCTTTAGGCTTTGCAGGCAAGAACCTTAAATGTTGAGCCATTTCTCCAGCCACTAAAAACATTTGTTTTTGTTTTTGTTTTTGTTTTTTATTTTTATTTGTTCATTTGGGAGCTAAAGACAGACAGACAGAGAGAGAGAAGGAGAGAGAGAGAGAGAGGGAGAGAGAGAGAGAGAATGGGCCTGGCCTCCAGGGCCTCCAGCCACTGCAAACAAACTCCAGATGCATGTGCCCCCTTGTGCATCTGGCTAACTTGGGTCCTGGGCAATCAAACCTCTAACTGGGGTCCTTAGGCTTCACAGGCAAGCACTTAATTGCTAAACCATCTCTCCAGCCCTAAATATATATTTTTAAATGCCTTCTATTGCATTTGTTTCTTTTGAATGAATTATGTATGTAACAACTGAATAAATAAAAACAATAGAATTTATGAAGATACATAGGAAAAATATTTTGTATAAGATTAAAGTTTAATTTCAGTAACAAAGTAATCTCATGAAAGAAATTAAAATATAAAGAAAACACTGACCAGAATGGAAAATGTATATTAAAAGCTTCAGTTAAAATACTGTCTGTAGATCTCCTGGATATAAAGTCATAAGCATCAGTAATTCAGAGATGACTAAGACAAAAAAAAAAAAAAAGAGTGGTTGAAAAGAAAAAAAAATAAATGAGTCAACCAATTTAAAGATATCTGGTATATTTACATAAAGGTATGTAACACTAAGTTTAAACACATCTAATCAGGAAGCAAGATCAATATACTTCCCATCCTTCCCTCCCAAACACACCTGCCATATATATATATTTTGGTTTTTCAAGAAAATATCTTGCTCTAGCCCAGGCTGACCTGGAATTCATTACGTAGTCTCATGGTGGCCTTGAACTCTCAGCAATTCTCCTACCTCTGCCTCCCAAGTGCTGGGATTAAAAGTATGCGCCATCACGGCTGGGTAACATACCTAATATATTTAAACAATGCTTCTTGGCTCAGTAATGACCTGTTGGATTTTTATTTTCAAAATCACATCTGTTGCACATTGCTTGCCAGAGTACTTTCATAATACACAGTCTAAATTTGCATCTTTTAAAGCATGTGACATGTCATTTTAATATATGACATTTAGGAGAGATGAGCTAGATGCCACCATTAAGTATTGACATGTATTTGCATATGATGCTTTATTTAGTTTAGAATTAAATTTAAATTAACTTCAATCATACTTTAGCACACATTTTTGATATATGAGATATAAAACCACTGGGTTCTTCAAAGCCCAGTGAGTGGCTGTTTAGAAGAAATATGTTGTCCTTTGAGGTGTTGTATCTGAGTAAGTCTGTTACCAGCATATCCTGTGGATTCTTATTATATATCTGATTTATGATAATAAGCCTGAGCCTGTTTATGTTTTAGTAATGTTTTCACTGTGCTTACTCACATTGCTGTGGTGGGTACTAGTGACAGGGGAAGAGAAGATTATATATAACATAGATAGATAGATAGATAGATAGATAGATAGATAGATAGATAGATGAATGTATGTCTATGTGTAAATATACACAAGTATAAATGCATATAAGATGCACATATTGAGTGCATGACTAAGTATAAATATATGTATGTGTATTTATCAGTAAGTAAACCAGTGATAGGTATAAGTATAACTATTCATTACTCAATCTATTAATAACAAATAATTTGAGGAACAGTATACTTACAATATATAACTGGGTAGATTATACTGCACAGTAAACATGGATAAACTCTAGTGCGATGCTTGCTCTTAAAAGTCTGCTTGACAACCTAGAAGATGTAACATTGGGTGTACCCAGAGAATCAACTGAGGAGGAAATTCCACCACTAAGTGGGTGGCATCTACTAAGTTGCCCAGATATAAAGAGGTCTAAAGAAAAAGTGAGTCATCTACCTGCCATTGGTTCTTCTTTTTTTTTTAATTAACAATATTTTTATTAATTAGTTTTGTATTCAGCAAATACAGTCAGTTTAGTACCATTATTAGGCTCATCCGTGGCCTACCCTGGCACCATTGGCCCCTCCTTATTGAGGAATATGGGCCATGCATTGTGGAGTTAGCCCACAGTTATGGGTATGATAAATGTCTCTGCGTATCATGACCCAACATGTGGCTCTGACATTCTTTCCACCCCCTCTTCCACAAAATCCCTGAGCCATGTTGGATTCATTTTTGGTCTGCTTCAGTGATGAGGTGTTGGGGGCCTCTGAGGCTCTGGCTCCCTGATTTGGTAGGAGTTGATTTTTTTTTTGTGTTGATCTCCTTCCCCCTTGTGCTGGTATTTGGTTCGTCAGGAAAACAGCACTCTTGCTTGTTTTGCCAATTTTACTTAGTTTCAGCCAGGGCCCTTTTGAGGTATGATGGGGTGGCTCACTCCTTAGGATCTACATCTATATGAAAAAGAGAAGCATATTCTCCAAGGGAGAGTAAGTTAGCACCAGGACAAATGAGATAACACTTACATTTTTATAGAGAATTTAATAGGTGTAGGCCCAGGCAGATTATTTTATCTTTGTAAGGATTATCCCATTTGTCTGGTGCTAATGTTACTCTCCATTGGAGAATTTCTTTTAGGAAACCTTGTAGGTCTTTCTGATCAAAGATGTTAGCTCCATGCTGGTACTGGTAGTTACAATTCAGTGCCCTCTAAGAAAATGAGGAAAAAGATAACTAATATACAAGAGTTAGAGAGAAGAGAGAGAGAGAGAGAGGAAGAGGGAGAGGGAGGGAGGGAAGATGTAGAAGATTAAGGTTAGCCTTGATCCTACCCTCTCCAGTGTCTTGTGGTTCAGGTGTTCCTTGAAAGGGCCTTGTGAAGGTCCAGCCATTTGGTCTGCCTTTTAGGAAGTAGAATTTTATGGTACCATTGCCATTTGGGTCTAGATTTGTATCTTGGGTAGATTCAGGTTAGGTTAGTGTGAGACTATGTGGCGATTTTTTTTTTTTTCTCATTTTGGGTAAGTTCACTGGTTCCTCTTGAACAAATGGTTCTGTTTCTTTTGCCACCTTCACTGGCATGAGACATCGGACATCAGACTCTAGCATTAGACGGCTCAATAATGGATTGAAAACCTCTCCAGGGAGCTCAAGACCCTCATCATTGTATTGGGAATGCTGGGGCATCCAGTCTCATGGACTGAGCAGCTACTGAGTTCTCTGCTTATCCACAATTCTCGTGACCATTGTTGTAGTATCCATCCCTTCTGTATAAGCCAATCCTTGAAACATGCATACATAAAATATATATATATATATATGCATATGTATACATATATATGCATATATATATACATATGTATACCTATGTATACATATATATGTATATATGTACACATATATGTATGTATACATATATATGTATGCATATATATACATATATATGTATCTTATATATGTGTATTTTATATATGTATATATACATATATATGTATGTGTATCTTATATAATATACATACTCATATACACATTCCACTGTCCCTCTAGATAACCATCCCGATTACATTAATATCTATGAAAGTGATAGTTGAGCAGGGATTTCACACAAAAGAAGGGTATTTAGGGATGGAGAGATGGCTTAGCAGTTAAGCGCTTGCCTGTGAAGCCTAAGGACCCCCGTTTGAGGCTCAATTCCTTAGGACCCATGTTATCCAGATGCATAAGGGGGCACAGGTGTTGGGGGTTCGTTTACAGAGGCTGGAAGCTCTGGTGCGCCCATTTTCTCTCTCTCTCTGCCTCCTTCTCTCTGTCTCTCTCAAATAAAGTAAAACAAAAAATATTTTTAAAAAAGTAATGCAAACACTTTTAAAAAAAAGAAGAAGGATATTTAGGCAAAGGCTAGAATATTCTAAGCTGAGAAAATGGTTATATAATAATAAAGTGGGACAAGAAAGCAACTTACTTTGAGGTAGGATGGAGGTGGTTTGAAATAGGTGGATAACTGGGCAGACCAGCCTATGTAGAACTTCAGCATAAGGATAAAGGCTTCAGCTTATAGTACAAATAGATCAAAGATATGTTGATAAGGCAAAAACTGACCTGCAGGTTGTAATTTTGATAATGGTAAAAAAAAAAAAAAGTGGAGATTACTATGAAGCGTATTACTGATATCCAGAGAATGGTGAGTGAGGAAATAGTGGCAGACTAGACCAGATCAGCTACATGTGAGATGGAATTATGTATGTATATGTAAAATTTTACATGTATATTATATAACATACAATATTATGTATATACTTGCAGACTATAATTATATTTACATGTAATAATGCACATAAAACATTATTTCACAATACAAATAGATAGAGCATATACATTATTTATGATTTATATTTAAATAATTGCTAAATATTTAATATATGCTATAGTAAACAATGTGAAATTATATACAATATTTCTATGTCATGCATATATTTGTATTTGTTCAAATCTTATAAAGGTCATCAGCTACATATTTCATTCTTAAGTAGTTGTCATTTGGCCTATCAGGTAATCATCATTGTATAGCTACATTATTAGTTTTCTTCTAGGAACAAACATGATTTTCAATCAGGCATGATTTTAGGAACAACTGTTAATGAAAATGCATCAAAGTGAAATGCAGAAATGGGAACATACATACTCTATCAAGAGTGGACAGGTTTGGCAAATTTGCTGTTTAAATATTATGAAAAGCTTTGAAAATACATTTTTGGACAATTATGAATATATGTGAGAAAAATACATTAATTTTCTTCTCTTGACTAAACAAAATATATACTAATATTCTTCTAAAATGCTAAAAACTTAGTTATAAATTTTTCTGTTAGTCTAAAATCTGAACTGGGACATGGTTTCCTTTAATATGTGTTAATATGTAGTATATTAAGTAGAAACTACTTGCTTATAGTTTTATATAAATATGAAAATATATATTTAACTCAGAAATTGGTCTTTTTTTATATCTAAAATGAAAGACCTATCATTAAGAGAATAATTTCAGAACAGCCAAGTAATTGAATTCTTATTAACTTTCCAAAACTCAATGGTTATTTCAGTTTTAGAGAGGAAAATCTGAGTATCAAACTATTCACTTAATCAGCAAAAGAATTTGACCGATAAGTCCTATAGTTTTAGATGACTTAATTCATCTTATTCCCATGGTAACTAACTTGAAGTTAGAGAAGTGTTTGAAACACATTTTTTCAAGTGTTTTAGCTAAAATCAGATGGCTTTATTATTTAAGATTGACTATTCTCTACAAAAAAAAGAACAGACACTACACTACAAATAAGGAGTGCTATAATTTAGAGTAGCTAATTAGATTGTAATTACTTGAATCATAAATAACTGATGATAAATGTTTAACTGTTTACATTTCCCTGAATTGGTTCAGGTAAGGTAACCTTCACTGGCATCTTGGTAACACAGGTCTTGTTGCCTCCTATGCCTGAGGAGATAGGACCTAAGGCAAACAAATTAAAACAAAATAAAAACAAAAAAGGCTGAAGGGGTGGTGTACCTGTTAAGTCATTTGCTGCAAAGCCAAAGGATGCAGGTTCAATTCCCCAGAATCCACATTAGCCAGATACACAAGGGGGCACATGAGTCTGGAGTTCACTTGCAGTGCCTAGAAACTCTGGCGCACCCATTCTCTCTCCCTCTCTCTCTCTCTAAAGTAAATAAATAAACCAAATTTAAAAATTAAAAAAAATCGTGTGTGTGTGTGAGTGTGTGTGCAAACACGTGCATACTCCAGAGTCTCTTGCTGCTTCAAGTGACTGCCTGTTCCATTTTATATTGATGGTTGAGGAACTGAACCCTGACTGACAAGCTCTGCAACAAGCCCTGGAAGCATTGTCTCATCTCCTGAGCCCCACTTTATTCAGTCAAAATTGTATTTTTGTGGCTATGGTAAAAATATTTGAGAAAGCAATTTCCAAATTCACTCAGAACATACCAGTTACACCTTTTTGGAGGGAACTTCTTTCACCACTTATCTCCAGTTATACTCTATTTATCTTTAGCCTATTTTTTAAGGATTTAATATCAACTTCACACCTTATGAATATCAGCATTTAAATTTAATTGAGTGCTGGGGGAAGTGATCTATCCATTTCTTCTTTGTGTTCTATCCTTAAAAACTTTTTTAGGTTTACTATATAATCAGCCTCTGAATAGTTCATGCTGCACTAAGATGTGGGGAATTTGTGCTTCCAGACTTACAGGGTCTGTCATGAAATTTATTGTTTCATGTAAACTCTTTTCAGTACAAAACCGTCTCTTACTTATGCCCATGAATATAACTAGTCAGTGTAATTATAACTTCTAAAAATGTACTTCTATAACTTTTTCTAGATACATTTGGCAGATATATTTCAGTCTTTCTTTTTGCTTTAATTTTTCATTTTTTTTCCTTGTTAGGTATGCACATACTCAGTGTGTAAACAGCACATGTTGGTACCATCCTTACCCTCATCCCTGGCCTCCCCACTTCAAAGGGACCCTCCTTGTTGGGGTTTACAGTTATATCCATGGTGATTGTTGATAGTGCATTGTGAGGTTAGTCTTCAGTTCTGGGGAAGGGGTAATGTCTCTGTGCATCATGTCCCAACTTGTGGCTCTAACAATCCTTCCTTTCCCTCTTCCATGAATTTCCCTAGACCATATTGAGTTTATTTTAGGTCTACTTCGGTGATGAGGTCTTGGAAGCCTCTGTGTCTCTGGTTGTCTGGTTTGATAGGAGTTGAGTATTTTTTGGGTCTATCTCCTTCACCTTTGTGCTGATACCAGGTTCACCAAGAAAGAAGCACTTGTGCTCATTTCCCAAGTTACTCTCTGGTTTCAACTGGGGCCCTGGTGAAGTGTGATGGGTTGATTCCTCACGTTCTGTGTCCATCTGAAAAAGACAAGCAAATTCTCCAAAGGAGTGTGAAGTCAGCTCCAGATAAATGGGATAACCATTATTTTAGAAAGAATTTAATAGGTGTAGGCTCTCTTGTACCCAAGATTGGGTGGGAGGTTGATATTGGAGAGCGAACTTTTTTTTTTTTTTTTTGTTTGGATGTGACTCTGACATGTTTCCCAGCTCCAGCTATGGGTTCCATTCCACTGAGCAGATTCATTAGCCAATTCAAGAGCAATTGGTTACCCACCATGGCAGTGTGCCACTATTGCACTTATGTGAGCATCATGTCAGGTTGTTTGTTGCTGAGTAGCTTAAACCACAAGTTGCTTGTACAGATGTTGGCCATTTTTCCCCAGTAGCTCATGTAGCACCTTCTGGCACTAGATAAGATAACTATCTGGGGACTAGTTCTCTTCCAGATTCTAGCCAAGTCCATCCATATTCCGTATAAACCCCACATGGTGTCTTCAGCAGTAGGGTCTTACCATTAACCTTTGGTGAGCAATCAAATGCTCTGACAGAAGTCAGTCCTTTTATGAGAAACCTTGTAGGTCTCTCTGTTCAACAGCTCATTATGGATGTTAACTGCATCTTGGTACTAGGAGTTACAGGCCAGTGCAAAGGAAAAAAAGGAAAAGAAAGGTAGGTAATATAATAGGAAGAGAAAAGAGAGACAAGAGAAAATTAAGGTTATTCTTCATCATATTGATATTATATATATTATATAATAATAGTTATAATAGCTTAAAATTCACTTGCTGCTGCAAATAAATGACTACTTGGCTTTAGTTTGGTGGCTGGAAAATTGAACCCAGCCAGGCAGTCTGTGCAAATAACAGCCTTTAACTGCTTAGCCATCTCCCTGGATCTTTGTATCTTTTTAAAAATTTATTTATATGTAAGCAGAGAGAAAGTCAGAAGAGAGAGAGAAAGAGAGTGTGGGGTATATATGGGCACATCAGGACCACTAATTCCTGCCAACACACTCCAGATGTATGTACTACGTTATACATCTGGCTTTATGTGGGTACTGGGCAATTGAACTGGGGCTATTAAGCTTTGCAAGTAAGTGCCTTAACTGCTAAGCCATCTCTACAGCCCTCTTTGTATATTTTAATGAGTGATAATAATGAAATTTTTTCCCACTGTATCTATCTAATTAGTTATCAAGACTATTTAAACACCCATTAGTCATTTTGAAATATTTGTAAAGTTCATTTTACTTTTGTTCTTTGCTATTAAAAGGATTTATGAAACTTTTATTTAATATATGGGTGCATCTAATTGTAAGGATTCCAAAAAAGTCTTAGGAGGGTTCAAATAGGGAATTAAATCATTGTAAACATGAGAATGATTATGCATGCTGCATTAGGTACTTCCCTTGTTGATGTGAAAAAGGCAAGTTAAGGCAGGAAGGTTACTTTGGCCCACAATTTGAATGCACAGACCATCATGATGGGGGAGATCAGGCAGCAGGAACATGAAGCAGCTGATCACATTGTGATCATGAGCAGGAAGGAGAGAGAAATGAGTGTTTGTGGACCCCTTGCTTCCCCCTTTTTATTCCATCCAGAACTTCATCCCATAGGACCATATTGATCATATTCAGGGCAAGTCTATAGCCCTCAGTTAAAACATTCTGGAAATGTCCTCAGGGACACATGTAAGGCTGTGTTTCCATGATGATGTTAATTCCAAGTAAACTAAGATTACCATCACATATGCCTTAATTTAATTTAGAGAAACATGGTCATTAAGACACTAGAGGACTCATACATTTAGTTTTGTCTCCTAGATAGTCAGTTGAACTTAACACAAGGAATCATCATAGTTAGATATGAGTACTATGTTATTATGAATTGTTTTTAACTCAATCAAATCTCATGTTTATTCATTCTTCTTATTTCATTTAAAAAAAACTCTTAAATGTTAATTTGAAATTTTGTACTTGATTCCACTAGATTTGATTGATTTTTCTATACTATATTTAATAGTATGACGTCAATTATTTTACTAGACTACATGTTTTCCTGATATTTAATAGTGGAGTAAAGAATGAATGTCTATAAAACCAACAAGAGGCAAGCACTTCTCTACTTTCAGAAACTAATTTTTAGTTTTGTGGTATGATTTATGTATTAGGACAAAAAATGCATAACACTTTTTTCTATTTTGTACTAATACATAAACTGATTGCATTTGATTAGAAATAGCCATTAAAGTTCAAAGCAGTTAACTACCCTTCCTTAAAATATTTCCTGATAGCGTTAGTCAGATTTCCATTACCACAATGAAATATATTGAACAATTAACTTATTAAAAAAAACATTTTTTTTTGTTTTTAACCTTAAAGTTCACAATCCATGGACAGGCAGACTCACTTTTTCATGGACAAAAAATGGGGAAGAGTATGGCATAGAAAACTATTCACCCACATGGCCACCAGCACAAAAAAGAGAAGAATTTAGGGTCCCATCAACCCCACTGAGGCCATATCCCCAATGATCCATTAACCTGTAGTGAAGCCCACCTACTGAAGCTTTACCACTCTCACATAGTGGGACCCTGAGAAGAAAGCCTTTAGCAAATTGTCCTTAGGGAGATGTTCAACCATATCACTGACCCATCATTTAACTTAACATTTATAGGAAGCATTATTTTTAATAAATACTAACATCTGAGAGCAATTAATAATCATTATTTGAAATGATAAATCACAGAGTACTTTTCAGCATCTAAATTACCACTAATGGAAGATTTTATGAGCAAGCATTCAACTAGCATAGGTGTGAGAGGACAAGGAAACACAAGACAGGGGGGAAAATTCCTTATAAACCCCTAAGAGGCCCCAGGTTCATTTGTAAGGCCAAAGTCTCCTAAAATAGCTTATTATATACAATGTAAATGTATTTAATTTCAAGAAAGGGAATCAAATCACTGCAAAACAACAGGAAGTAAAGGCAAATAATACGAATTAATAGTTCAGAGAGCAAATTATATTAACTGATATAACTTTACTTTGATTAGCACATGTGAGAAAACAGGAAAAATCGTCATAGACCTTATAATTTACTTTGATGCTTTTAATTATAGAAAACTTCTTGGCTACTCAGGAGGTATAGTCCACTTTTTATATAAAAAAGTCAATCTCAAATAAGAAAGATTTTTTTAATCTTATAATAGAATCTATTTTAAAGAGAGTCATGAGGCACTAACTCTTACAAGTTAAAAAGAAAGTAAATAAGGTTTCAAATGGTAATTTAAAGAACATACGTTGAACAAGATCTAATTAGTTACTTTGAAATCATTATCTACATTTGGCGTGCATCAAATGAAGGTTGGTTTAAGTAAGCAGACAGGCAGATACTGTACTCATGAGCTGAAGCAACAGAGTGAGACATATACTGCAGGGAAGGCAGACATAAAATGGGGACAAAGCAATATTAATATATTTAGGAGAAAAACCTCAATAATTTCAAAGGGTATCTGACTACTACTAACTACTAACTTTAAAATGAGTGGTAGAATTTTAAAAAATGGATGTCATTTTAAGTTTTGAAAGACTTCAAATTTCTTCAAGAAATTAATAGCACTTAAATGAAAGTATGTAAAGTTAAGTACTTTAAAACAACCCTAGATATAGTTCCCTTCATGTTGCTGGCACAAAACACCCCAACAAAAGCAGCTCGTTGAGGGAAAGATTTTATTTTGGCTTATAGTTTCCAAGGGAAACTGCATGATGACAGGGTAAACTGTGGCATGAACACAGTCTGGGCCTCCTGACCAACATCAGGTAGACAACAACATCAGGAGAGTGTGCCAAACACCGGCAAGGAGAAGCTGGCTATAACATCCATCTGCCCACCCCCAAGAACACACCTCCAACAAGGTTACAATTCCCAAATTGCCATCAGCTGGGGCTCAAGCATTCAGAAAAAAACAAGTTTATGGGGGAATACCTGAATCAAATCACCACACCATTCCTTCTGAATATTAACATAAGAGAAAAATTAAAGTTCATGAAAAAGACAAACTCTAAAGGAGGATTAAAATATACTAACATCTCTGAAGGGCTAAAATAATAACATAAACAAAACTGTAATCAAGAAAATAAAGCATTCCTTATAAAAATAATAAAAACTTTGAAAGTTAACAGAGGGGAATGTTAAAACCTATATAAAATTGTTTGAAATGAAGGGAAAATTACATGCTATCTAGGAACCAAAATATGTGATGGGAAGGAAAAATGAACATCAATGAAACAATGTACTTAAAGAATAAGATTTTCATAATAGTAAAATAACTATATGATTTATTTTATTCTTATGTATAAAAGGTTGAACTCTAGATCCCTTTATGCCTCACACCTCCAATCCCTTTCCCTGTGGACCCTCCTTCTTGGGGTTGTTGGCATTCACTATGATGTCATGATAGCTGCCTTCTATGTGGGGTAATTTGCCTCAAGATATTCCCACCCACTCTGTGACTCTTCCAATCTTTCTGCCACTGTCTTTTGCAATGTTTCTTTAGCCCCAGTGGACCTTAGTAGCAGTATGATTTAGTGTTGATTTTTCTGTGGCTGCTGGGTTTCTGGTTGGATGCTTTTTTAATTGGCCATGCTGTCTGTCACCATCTCCCTGGGCTGGTTGTCAAGCTAGCAGTGAGAGCTGTATTCCTGTTTCTCCTTCCTCTGCAGTCACCTGGGTGAGGTGTTAGATGTGGAACATCTTGCGGTGGGTAGTCAACCATCTTCTTGTGTGGGGTTTTCTCAGTATTCCCTGCCATCTCTAAAATGAAATAGATTCTCCAACCAAGAGTGAGAGAAGTTTGTATTAAAGGGAATATTCATAATTATTTGAGAAACTTTTTGTTGTATATACTCACTCTTGACATTCAGAGCAGTGAGAGCTTTTCTCAGATGGCTCTAAGTTTCCTACCATTGCATGCTGACTTGGTTATCATCTCCAGGTACGGGTTCTCTCCCGATGAACAGGTCTCATGTTCAATTATAAAATAGTTGGTTACCTGCACAGACCATGTGCCTGTATTGCACAGGTATGTATTCCTGGCTTAGCTGGTGGCTAGGTGGCCGAGTTCCATGTTTATTTACATTGTAACTCTTCACTCGTGGCAACTTTTAGTACTTTCCAGTGCCATGAGGTAAAGCCAGGAGGGAACTGGATATATTCTCAGTTCCAGAGTCGTGACTGGATGTCCTATTGTCATGGCTTGTAGTGTCTTCAGAAGTAGGATCTTGCATTTTTAGCTCAGTCAGGAACCAAGTGCATTAGTAAGTCCTGCATTATTTTAGGGACTTTGTGGGTCTCTTTCTGACCAACAGCTCAGTGTGGGGAACAACCCAGTTCTGGAAGTAGAATTTATAATCCAGAGTCCATTGTTTTAGAGTGAAATTTGTTCCATTTTCTACAATCTGTTTCTGTCCAGACTATCCCCCATATCCATTTATTGGTGATTATTTTTTGACTACTCTGTAAGAGAAAGGATTCTATGGATCTTATTCATGTTGTGGTAAGCCATATACAATTCTTCTTCCAACCCCATTCTCCATGTTCTTTCCCACTCCTCACCTGTCACCTATCTCCTCCTCTCCTTTCTTACTATTTCCTCTTATCCTAGCTTTTCCCTGTTCTGTGCCCATATTCCTTGTACATAGTACCATTTAAACTCATCTTCTGTTGATCCAATTTAGGGAATGCATATGAGAGAGAACATGTAATATTTGTCTTTTTGAGCCTGTGAGAATTCACTTAGGATGATTTTTTTTTTCTGTAGATGGTAATTCAATTTCTTCAGCTTCATTTGTTGAAAATGCTGTCTTCTCTTCAGTGTGAGTTTTTGACTCATTTGTCAAAGATGAGGTAGCTGTAGTTGCTTGAACTGAGACCTGGATATTCTAGTCTGCACCATTGGTCTACGTGTCTATTTTGTGCCAGTACAATGCTATGTTTTTAAACTATGGCTTTGTACTATATCTTGAAATCAGGTACAGTGATATCTTCCTTTTTTTTTTTTCTTGAGGATTATTTTTGGCAATTTGAGTTCTTAACTCCTCATATATGAAGTTTGAGACTTTTTTTTCTAAACCTATGATGAATATCAGTGGTATTTAAAAAAAAAATTTTGTTCATTTTTAGTTATTTGAGAATAACAGAGACAGAAAGAGGCAATTAGAGAGAAAAAGAGAGAAAATAAGCATGCCAGGGCTTCCAGCCACTGCAAACCACTCCATACACATACGCCCCCTTGTGCATCTGGCTAAAGTGGGTCCTGGAGAAGCGAGCCTCGAACCAGGGTCCTTAGGCTTCACAGGCAAACGCTTAACCACTAAGCCATCTCTCCAGCCTTCAGTGGTATTTTTATTATGATTGTGTTGAATCTGTATATGGTAGGATGACAATTTTGACAACATTAAATTTTCCAATCCATGAGCATTAGTAGTCCTTCCAAATTCTCATGTTCTCCTCAGTTTCATTATTCAGAGTTTTTAAAAAGATTTTATTTATTCATCTATTATACACACACAGAGAGAGAGAGAGACAGATACAGAGACAGAGACAGAGAATGGGTTCACCAGGGCTCCAGCCACTGAAAGCAAACTCCAGATGCATGTGCCACCATGTGTGCCTGGCTTATGTGGGACCTGGAGAATTGAACCGGGGTCTTTGTGCTTTGCAGGCAAGTATCCTAACTTTTAAGCCATCTCTCCAGCCTCCAGAGTTTTTTTTTTAATTAATTTATTTATTTGAAAGTGACAGAGAAAGAGGCACACACACACACACACACACACACACACACACACACACACACACAGAAGGAGAAAGAGAGAGAGAGAGAGAGAGAGGGAGAGAGAGAGGGAGAGAATGGGCCTGCCAGGACCTCCAGCCACTGCTAATGAACTCCAGATGCATGCTTCCCCTTGTGCATCTGCCTAACGTGGGTCCTGAGGAATTGAGCCTGGCCGGGGTCCTTAGGCTTCACAGACAAGCACTTAACCACTAAGCAATCTTTCCAGCCAACCCCTCCCCCTGCAGAGTTTTAATATATTCTTTGACTAGTTCTTTTACCTTTGTGGTCTGTTGTACTACTAGATATTTAATTTTTGTGTCTATTGAAAACAGGAGAGCATCACATATATTTTTTGCCATTTGTTTGCTTTTGGTGTATAATGAGGCTACTGATTTTTGTGTATTAATTTTGCAACCCACAACTTTGCTGAAAAAGTCTATCACCTTTAAAAGATTTTTGGCAGACCTATTTGGGTCACTTATCTATATAATCATGTCATCTGCAAATATGGTTAGTTTGAATTCTTTGTTTCCAATTTGTATCCCTTTTATGTTTTTCTTTTTCTCATTTCTTGAGCTAAGTGGAAATCAGGGGTGAGAGTGGGCACCCCTGTCTTTTCCCAAACCTTAATGGGACTGCTTCAAGCTTTTGCCCATTCAGTATGATCTGGGTCTTAGGTGCTCTGTCAAACCTTGTACTGGTAGAGTTATACCCTCAGATTCTGAGGTTTATGATATTTCTTTTGAAATACAAAAGTCTACATTTAGCCAATTTATCTACCAAGTAAAATGGCAGAGTAAAGACATGCACAAACTCACATGCACAAAAACTGCTCTCAACCTTTGGGATGAAGGTTGTTGGAGAAGGAGATTTGGCTGAATGAAAATTTTAACTGATAATGACTAAAATACCTGAGACAATTCTGAGCTAAGTGTGGTTTACAGGAGCAGACCTTCTTTTTATGTTCTTTTAAAAATATTTTTATTTATTTGTAAGCAGAAGGAGAGAAGAGAGACAAAGAGAATGGGCACTCCGGGGCCTTCAGCCTCTGCAAATGAACTCCAGACTCATGTACCACTTTGTGCATGTGGGTTTACATGGGTACTGGGGAATCAAACCTGGGTCTTTAGGCTTTGCAGACAAGTGCCTTAGCCATCTCTTCAGCTCAACACAGTTATTTTTATTGTTTCCCAGTTTTTTATTAGTAATGTGCACAATGTGTATAAAGTCATGTTGGTACTATCATTAGCCTCATCCCTCTCCTCCCTCCTCCTCAGGAATCCTTTTTGTTGGGAAATATGGGTCATGCATTGTGGGGTTAGTCATCAGTTATGGGTAAGAGGGAATATTTCTGTGCATAATGACCCAACATGTGGCTCTAACAATCATTCTGCTCCCTCTTCCACAAGTTTCTCTGAGCCATGTTGGGCTTATCTTAGGTCTATTTCAGTGATGAGGTCTTGGGAGCATCTGTGTCTCTGGAAATCTGGTTTTGGTAGGAGTTGAATATTCTCTGTGTCTGTGTCCTTCACCCTTGTGCTGGTATCAGGTTCACCAAGAAAGCAGCACTCTTGCTCATTTCCCCAATTACCCTATGGTTTCAACTAGAGCTCTGTTGAGCTGATTCTCTCTTCAGGATCTGCATCCATCTAAAAAAGAGAAGAAAATTCTCTAACAAAGTGTTAAGTAAGAACCATAAAAATGAGGTAACCATTCTTATTTTATAGAGAATTTAATAGGTATAGGCCTTCTTGTAGCTCACGATTGCTGAGAGGTTGATAATGTAGAAAAAGCTCGTATTTTGTATATGGTTCTGATGTGTCTCCCTGCTCCATCTATGGGTTCAGTTCCACTGAGCAGATCAGTTAGCCAAATCAAGAGCAGCTGGTTACCCACAATGGCTCTGTGCCACTATTGCACTTCTGTGAGCATCACACCAGGTTTTTTGCTGCTGAGTAGCTTAACCATGAGTTACTCAGACAGATGTTGGTCATTTTCCCCCATTCTTTCATGTAGCACCTTCTGACACTAGATGAGTTAATTGTCTGGGGACTGACTCTCTTCCAGATTCCAGCCAGGTCACTCCATGTTCCATACCAACAGCTTATGGTGTCTTCAGCAGTAGGGTCTTACCACTTACCTTTGGTGGGTCATTAAGTACTCTTACATAAATCTGTCTTATTTTGGGAAACCTTATAGGTCTCTCTGATCAATAGCTCATTGTGGATTTTAGCCACCTGCTGGTCCTGGGAGTTACAGGCCAGCACCAAAAAAAGAAAGGAAGAAAAACATAGGTAATATAAAAGAGATAGAAGAGAAAGAAGAGGGAGAGAGAGAGAGAGAGAGAGAGAGAGAGAGAGAGAGAGAGAGAAAGAGAGAGAGGATGATAAAGGTTAGTCTTCATCATAACCTCTCCAGGGCCTTGTGATTCAGGTGTTCCCTCTAAGCACCCAATGGAGGTTCAAGTATTTAATCTGTCTTTTCAGATGTAGAATTTTATGGTATCATTGCCATTTGGGTCCAGTTTTGTGTCCTCCACCCCACTCTTACCCTCCCCTGTCCAGTGTTTTAATCATAAACTTGTGTTGTATTTTGTCCGAGGATTTTTTATGCATCTATTAAAATGATCATGTAATTCTTGTGCTTGAGCTTATGTGGTTTATTGATTTACATATGTTGACCCAACTCTGTGTCCCTGTAAACATACTTGACTGAATTGGATGATGCTTTTATGTGTTCTTTGATGCTGTTTGCAAAAATGTTACTGAAGAATTTTCCATCAAATTTCATCACGGCTATTAGCCAATAATTTTCTTGTTGTGTCTTTGTCTGCCTTTGATATTAGAGTAATTCTAGCTTCAAAGAAGGAGTTTGGGAGCATTCCATCTCTTTCTTTTTTAATATTATTTATTTATTTGAGAGTGCACGTGAGAGAGAGATGGAGAGAGAGAGAGGCAGATACAGAGGAAGAATGGGCACACCAGGGCTTCCAGCTACTGGAAAGAATCTCCAGACACATGCTCCACCTAGTGCATTTGGCTTACAAGGGTAATGGGTAATGGAACCTGGGTCCTCAGGCTTCACAGGCAAGTATCATAACTACTAAACCATCTCACCAGCCTAATCTCCACCTTTAAAATTGTGAAAATACCTTAAGAAGGAGTGGTTTCAGTTCTTCAATAACAGTCTGATAAAATTTAGAAGTGAATCCACCAGGGTTTGGACATTTTGTGTTTATTTGAATTTTTAATTTTGGTAGATGTGATATGTTTATTCTGATAATTTGCCTCTTCTGGATTTAGTATTGGTAGGTTTTATTTGTCAAAGAATTCATCCATTTCTTCCAAATTTTCTGATTTTGTAGAATATAAGTTTTTGAAATATGACCTGATGATTTTTTTTTCAACTTCATTGGTATCAGTTTTTACATCTTAATTTTTCAGAAAATATTCTATGTATTTATTTATTTGACAGAGAAAGAGGAAGAACAAAAGAGAGCGAGAGAGACACCAAGGTCCCTAGCTACTGCAAACTCCACACATGTGAGCCACCTTGTGCATCCAGCTTTATATGGATCCTAGAGAATTGAACCTGGGGCCTTTGCCTTTGCTGGCAAGCACCTTAACTGCTAAGCAATGTCTCTAGGCCACGTCTCCACTTTCATTTCTGATCTTATTGATGTGAGTCTTCTCTTTTTATCATTTGATCAGTTTGGCCAGGTGTTTGTCAATCTTATTTAATGTTTTAACAAACCAGGCCCTTATTTCAACAATTTTGAATTGTTTTCTTTATTGCCAGTGCATTTATTTCTGCTTTGACCTTTGACCTTGATTTCTTCCAATCTGATATTTTTTGTGATTGGAATGTTGTTGTTCTGTCCATTGCCTTCACATGGCATTTGTTTGAGATCTCTCTCTCTCTTTCTCTCTCTCTCTCTCTTTCTCTCTTTTTCAGGGTAGACATTTGGTGCTATTAACTTCCTGCTTATCATTGCCTTCATTACATCTTATAAGTATGTTATGTCTTCATTGTCATTCAATAATATAAATTTTAAAATCCATTATCTAATTTCTTCAACAACCACTTATTGTTTAGTAGTGAATTATTCAGGCTCCAAGAGTTGGTGCATTTTCTGTTGTTACTACTGTTAATTTCTAGTTATATTGCATTGTAGTTGGATATAGTGCAGAGTGTTTTCTTTTTTGTTTTGTTTTGTTTTTCTGAAATTGTGGAGTACATGCCCTAGTACATGATCTATTTTGGAGAGGGTACCATAAGCAGCTAAGAAAAATGTGTATTCTGTAGAATAAAGGTGGCATATTTTGTAGATATCTGTAATTCCAATTGGTGTATGGTGTTGTTTAGATCTGACATGTCTCTGTATATATTCTGCTTAAATAATGTATCTATTACCACTGATGGGGCATTAAATTCCACCACTATTATTGTTGTGACATCTGTTTCTGATTTAGTAGATGTTGCCTTATAAAAATTGGTGTACTTGTGCTTGGTCCATATAAGTTTATGATTGTAATATCTTCTTGCTGAATTGTTCTTTTAATGAGTATGAAGTGGCTTTCTTTAACTCTTTTGATTACTTTTTTTTAAACATTTTTTTTAAATTTTTTAATTATTTATTTGAGAGCGACAGACACAGAGAGAAAGACAGATAGAGGGAGAGAGAGAATGGGCGCGCCAGGGCTTCCAGCTTCTGCAAACGAACTCCAGACGTGTGCGCCCCCTTGTGCATCTGGCTAACGTGGGACCTGGGGAACCGAGCCTCGAACTGGGGTCCTTAGGCTTCACAGGTAAGCGCTTAACTGCTAAGCCATCTCTCCAGCCTCTTTTGATTACTTTTTATTTAAAGTCATTTTTTCAGATGTTAGTACAGCCACAAATTCTTCTTAATTCTTCTTTCTCATTCCAGTTGGTTTGGGGTAGCTTTTTCCAAACTTTCATTGTAAGGTGGTTTCTGTGTTTAATGATAAATATTTAATGAAGATAGCAGATGGATCAATCCAGCTTTCTAATCCAACCTGTAAAATTGTGTCTTTTCATTGAGGAGTTGAGCCCATTAATATTCAGAGTTATGATTGGGAGATGTAAGTTAATTTCTTTCATGTTCAATGCTTTGTGAAGTTTGAAGTTTTCTTAGTCTTTATATGATTAAATTTCTAGCTAGTTTTGGTTATTTTTTTTTCTTTTCTGTAGCCATGTGTTCTTCTCTTCAGCATGGGGTATTCCATGCAGTATTCTCTATAGGGCTGTCTTAGTCTTTGTGTATTTGCAAAGCTGGATTATAATGTGGGAAGTTTTTTTTTTTTTCCACCTTCTATTATAATTGACAATTTGGATGGGTATAATAGTTTGGGTTGACAGTCGTGGTCTTTTAGCTTCAAAACTAGACCATTTCATGATTTTCTGGCTTTTAGAATTTCCATTGAAAAAAATATGCAATCATTCTAATAGGTTTCCCTTTTTATGTACTGAGCTTTTTTACTCTTGTGGCTTTTAGTATCCTCTCCTTGTTTTCTGTGTTTAGTGTTATGGTTATAATGTGAGCTAAGGACTTTCATTCCTAATTCTGTCTGTGGCTGTGGAATGGTAGTTTATCCACTGGATTAGACAGTGAACTCTTAAGTCTGAACAGGGTTCCCCTTGTGTGTGCTGCCCCCAGACAGATCTAGGTGAGACCTTGGGATACTTGGTTTATGTAATGACCAGGGTATGCTCTGTTATTCCTGTGCTGTTAATTGTCTGGAGGCTTGGAATGATGTCAGCTTCAGGTCACTCCTAGGAATTGGAGCCAGGATGCTGTTGCATCCTTTTCAGATCTTTTGGCTTTTTATAAAGTGGATATGGGTGGTATAATCCCTTCCAAGTAGGTAAGCTTCCACTAGGTAATGTTGGGGTATGTCTGCCAGGTAGGAACATAGGAACACTTCCCTCTGGCTGACAGCTCTGGTTTCTTTGTACCTTTGTGCTCTATGCTGGTCAGTGATTACCCATCCCCTGGAGGATCACCCCACTGTTGGGCTGTCTCTCTCCCCCAAGATTACCTCCCTGTTGCTGATTACTTAGCGCTAACCCTGCTGAGGTCTTCCTGAGGTGCCTGTCCCCTTGGATGTAGGCTGCAGTCTCCAGAAGCCTCTAATGCCAGATGAGGTTCAAGCCCTCTCACAAGACTCTGCTGTTCTGCTCTCTTGTTGCTATTTCCCCTCGCTTTAAGTCCCAGAGAAAGCAACGGCTTCCATGAATGGGAGCCAGGCCCCAGAAGTTGGATCTGCTCACACCCTTGCTCGCTGGAACTTCCTCTAGGTCGCTGGCTGCCTTGCGCTGCCACCACCAACACTGGGAGGAAGCTGCACCTCAGAATTTATTTACTGGCGCCCTTGCTGTGTGGGACTTTTCCTAGGTTACCTTGGGCATCTGCCACCATTGGGAGAGAGGAGCACCCCAAAATTTTACCGACTCATGCTTTTGCTCTCTGGAACTTCCCCCATGTGACCCTGGGCCACAGCTGTGGGGGCCAGCAGTGGGAGAGAATTGAGCCCCAACAGTTTGATCAGCTCACACCCTTACTGTCTGTGACTTCTCGTAGGCGGCCCTGGTAGAGAGTGGAGCTTGAAACTGAGCGCAGCAGCCTCCCACTGGAGCTGAAACCAGGACCCTTAAGTTGCTGGAAACTCCTTATTTGTCGCTAGTTCAGAGCTTACACTTTTTGAGAAGGGTATACGGTGGGGTTCTTTCTTCCAGCTTAACCTCCTAGTTACAGTGTCGTGGCTCTCAGTCTGCCGTCTTGCCTAAACCACCTTGAATTGTTTTTAAATTGGAATTTTTAATGCTAGAAAACAAGAACATTAAAAATTAAAATGGTGAGAAAATATGTCATCAGTGTTGTCAACATCATAAAGCCTATAATAATTCTAACATTGTTGTAGTTACTTTAGCATTGTTTGGACAAACTCCTGGCCAAAGGCAAATGATGAGAGGAAAGGGTTGGTTTTGGCTTATGGTCAGAAAGGAAGTCTCATCGTTGCAGGAAAAAGGACGCTAGAGCAGAGGCTTTGAAGCTCATCTTGCCATAGTATCTGGCAGAAAGCACCACAGCAGCTGAGCCACTGGACACTGACAAGATGGAAAAATAACCCTCAAATTCCACCTCTGGAGCACATATTTACCAGCAAGGCTGCACCTCTTAAATTATGAGAAGATGCAGAAAGTGTTCAGACCATGAGACTATGGGGACCAACCTTCAAAAGTGCCTAGTATTAAAGAAAACTGTGTAACAGGAAAAAGAAAAACCAAACAGGTAAAGTTAAGCTACCATCCATAATACGTGTTGTATGGAAGTAACAACATATGTTTAGGAGGTGATGTCTCACTGAAGTCTGAGTAGTTTCTTTCTCCAAGTCTGACCTGGCATGCTTTTCCACTTAACCTCACAATTCTATCATCATAGCTGGTCCCTCATTCAGTCTCTCCTGTTTCTGGCAAGGAGTACATAGTCTTGGGTAATTTACTTGAAGTCCATATAGTTTTAGGAGCTATAGAAGGCTACCTGACATTTGAACACTGATACTAAAATCAAAATTGGTAGTAAGAGGCATCAGTGTGATTCAAGTGAGTGTGATCAGGAGGAAAGGTGATTTTCATGATCATTTGGCCATGGAGTAATCAGAAAGATCCCTTCAGGAGCTCTAGCAGCCAGGCACTACTTGTCTAGGTGCCACATAGTAAGCACCTTGGGGAAAACTCTTCATTATCTTTCAAGAAGCAATAACGTCAGGCTGGAGAGATGGCTTAGCAGTTAAGCGCTTGGCTGTGAAACCTAAGGACCCTGGTTTGAGGCTGGATTCTCCAGGACCCACGTTAGCCAGATGCACAAGGGGGCGCATGTGTCTGGAATTCATTTGCAGTGGCTGGAGGCCCTCGTGCGCCCATTCTCTCTCCCTCTGCCTCTTTCTCTTGCTGTCTGTTGCTCTCAAATAAATCAATAAAAATACCAAAAAAAATTTTAAAAAAGAAGCAATAATGTTCTGTTTGCTCACTTTATTTTCTTTGGTTTTATTTCCCTAATATGATCATAACATACTATATCAGATGTTCTGTACTAAGACTAGAAATGCAGACTTTCATTAACTAATTCTCATCAAGTTATGAGGTAGAGAAATCAGTATAGAGAAGTCAGTTGTCTTGCACATGGTAACACAGGGAGTGACATGACGTGTTGTTTCATATCAGAGTCTATATGAGGGTTATTGTCACATACCACGTTTCGAATAGAGCCGTACCATAAGCCTTCACCTTTGTTAACATGACATTCAGAGTATTTATTTTCTTAATTAATTGTTCACTTATTTGTGTGTGTGTGTGTGTGTGTGTGTGTGTGTGTGTGTGTGTCTAAATGTTCATGCATACATGCATGTGTGAATAGGTCTCTTGTCTCTACAATTGAATGACCATATGGCTTTATGTGGGTGACTGGGGAATTGAACAACAGGCTAGCAGACTTAACAGGAAAGTGTCTTTAACCTCTGAGCCTTATCTGTAGTCCCAAAGTCAGAGTACTTAATACTTTATTGCTTGAATTTTCATTTCTAGTCCCTTCTTTCTTTATATTTGATATCATAATCTATTCTCACTTTTTTGTTGTTGTTGGATTTTTTTTTAAGGTGGGGTTTTATTCTAGCACAAGCTGACCTAAAACTCACTCTCTAGTCCCATGGTGAACTCAGGGTGACTAACTACCTCTACATCCAGAATGCTGAGATTAAAGGTGTGCACCATCTTGTCTGGCCCTCTTATCAATTTTACTTAACCTGATCATATTTCTTTGTTAAGATGCAAGGCTTTCATTTTACCCTACTCTTGTGTTTAGTTCAGGATCCACTCCTCTACTAGTGGATTTTTCTGACATCCTTGGTGCCCACAGAGTAGCAAAAATAGTGTTTTCATTAAAAATTCAGGAAATATTAAAGAATGTCATTGGAAACATTTTTCCGAGGCAGACATGTATGCATATCTATTCATTCCTGATATGATACAAACAGAACCAAGTATAATTCTACCAAAATCTATTTTGGGTAAACCAATACCTCGTATTTTGAGAACTATCTGTTCATTTTATTAGCTAATTATTGATTGGGTTATTTAATATTTTAGGTTTTTGTTTGAGTTCCTTCTATATTCTAGGCAGTAATCTTCTGTCACATGGACAGCCATCAAAGTTTTCCTCATATCCTATAGGATTTCCTCAGCCCAATATATTTTTTAGCTATGAAGAAGCTTTTAAGAAGTCAACATTCAACTTCATTTGTCATTTACTGGTTTTATGTATTGAACTGTTGAAATTCTTTTTAGGTAGTCCATATCTTTGCCTATATCTTAAAGCAGTTTTTATAAGATAGCTGCTAATATTTTAAGACTTTTAAAACTTCTATGAAATAATTTGGCCAACGGGGATAAAAGAGAAGAAAGTATGAGGGCAGGGTTAGTCAGAACTAAAGGTGACATGAAATAAGCCTTAAAGAAACACACTTATTCATTAAGAATTGAAAATAGGGCTGGAGAGATGGCTTAGCAGTTAAGTGCTTGCCTGTGAAGCCTAAGGACCCCGGTTCAAGGCTGGATTCCTCAGGACCCACATTAGCCAGATGCACACAATGGGGCACACATATCTGGAAATTGTCTGCAGTGGCTGGAAGCCCTGGCACGCCCATTCTCTCTCTCTCTCTCTGTGCCTCTTTCTCTGTCTGTCACTCTCAAATATATAAATAAAAATAAACCAAAAAATATTTTAAAAAAAAGAATTGAAAATAAAATTGAGAGAAAGAGTGAAAGCTGGAATGAAGGTGGAGGTGGGGGTAACCAGAGAGACAGAATTTGGTCATAAATAACCCACAGGGGTGGAGAATTCTGTGGTCAGAAGCCATGGGTTATAATAAGAAAATTCCAATGCCAGGGCTGGGATACCTTCCATGGAGTTGTTGGGCAAGGAGGCCCATGAGACTTCCAAAACAGTATGGGCTATTTCCATTGCAATTTGTTGCCCACCAGAACTAAGTAGTAAAACCCTATTGCTCAAGATATCACATGGCTCAGTTGAAGGATACTGGAAAAGTCAAGATTGAACAGAGCTGAAGTCTTATCCTGACTGGCTAGCTGTCTTTTTGCTGAAATTTGGATGTGCTTTTTTCAGTAGGTTTTAGAGACAGTAGTCTAGTATCCTTATTCTATGTGTAGATATCCAAATCAGCCAGCACCATTTATAAAACAGGTAGTTTTCTCCTCACTGTATGTTTGTGGAATCTTTTCCAAAAACCAGATATGTGTAGTTGCATGGTTTCCTTTTGGGTCATAATTCTAGTTCATTGGTCTATATTTTTTTCATATCTCTCTCCCTCTTCATGCTTGAGGTCAAACTCAGAGTTGTCATGGTAGTTATGTACCCTATCAATGAGTTCCTCTGCCAGCCCTAACTTTTTAATAAAAAAAGTCAAATAAAAACTTCATTTAAAATTTACATATCAACCTACCTCTATATAGTAAACTAAATTTTTGTTTTGTGCTGGGTGAAAGTTACCAGTAAAGAAAGGAGCTGGTTGGGAGTCTTCTGATTCCATATATTGTTAACTCAATTGTTTTCAAGGATAAAATATATTGAATATTTGTTCTGCTTACCATGTTAGGATATTCAAGGCTTGAAATGCTTTACTTAATATTGTGTGTATGTGTATGTGTGTGTGTGTGTGTGTGTGTGTGTGTGTGTGTGTGTTTGTGAGAAAGAGAGGGGGAGAGAGAGAAAATCTGTTGTAGAGCAGAGTTCCTCCTCATTGAAAGGTATATAAATCTATTGGCAGTTTTATCAAAAGCTGCTGTGTCAACTCATGAGAAAAGGTGTGAAGAGACTTACCAGACCCCACCAGAGATTTAGGTTCCTCTGCACCAGCCATATATGCTAACACACAGGATCTCATGACTTCAGCATGGAGATAGGGTATAGAGAGAGTAAAAAGATCAAAGAACAATGAGGTCTATCCAGGTGGTCTCTTTGGAGTGTCTGTGCTTTGTAAGTTAACTCTCACCCAAGGCTGAGGTAGAAGCATCTGCAACTATACTTCCAACATAATGAGCTCCACTGAAGAGCTGTTTTGGGATCTCATGTTCTGCAAGTAAGCCCTCACCCCTTGGCAGAGGAAAAAGCATCCAAAGGGTAATCCCCATATAGTGAGTCTCACTGATGTGCTGCTTTCTGGTCTCATGCTCCTGGACAGGGACAAGGAGCTTCTAGAAGTAGCCACAGATAAGTCAGCATTCAGGGTAGGATGAGACTTCTGGGTGGTGTGCCTGTGCTGGGGTCCCTATGCTCTGTAAGTAAGCCTCATCCTTTCTTGACAAAGGAAGGCCCATCAAAGTGGCTGGATTGGGGTTCCATTTTCTAATAAGTAGCCCCATTTTATGCTAAAGGATCCCAAATAAACTCATTGATTCACAGAACTAGTATTTATATAAGCGTATTTTGATCTGCCTTCTGAGACCTACTTGGGGTGAAGATGTGTATTTGCTTCTCCCTAGGGGAAAAGTTTCACATCCTAACCTTGGATGGCCTGGAATTCCCTATATAGCATAGGCTAGCTTTGAACTCATGATTTTCTTGTCTTTGCCTTCAGAATGCAGGGATGATAGAGGTGTAACTGCAGGCCTGGTTCTACTTAAAATTATATGTATGTATTAGATATAAAGCTTTCCATTAAAATCAAGTATACACTGAAAATCAAATTAAAAAAATCAAGTGAGTCTATAAAGAAGAAACACATTTACTTTATCATATAATAGAGCTGTATGCCTTATTGAAAACTATTATAGAGAGGTAAAATAATGTAAAATATTCAATAAGTTAAAAATACATAATACACTTCTCAAGTGATTTTTCACATGCATAATTTTTATATATTTTGCATATCTACTCAGTAAATTATAATCCTCGGTAAATTATATATATTTACATATATATAATTACACACACACACACACACACACACACACACACACACACACACACATATATATATATATATATATATTTCAAATTAGATTTTTCTTTCCAAGAGAAAGTGAAGAAAACTGCTGTAATTTCAAGAGGTAAAACAACTGCATAATTTATACCTCTTCTAAAATGAACTAAACATTCTAAAGGTCCAAATCTATAACTTTTTAAAAAGTAACTCAAGGGCTAGAGAGGTGGCTTAGTGATTAAACGCTTGCCTGTGAAGCCTGGTTTGATGTTCAGTTCCCCAGGACCCATGTAGGCCAGATGTACAAAGGGGCACATGCATCTGGAATTCATTTGCAGTGGCTGGAGGCCGTGATGTGCCCATTCTCTCTCTCTATTGACCTCTTTCTCTCTCTGTCACTCTCAAATAAATAAATACAAATAAACCAAAAGAATTTTAAAAAGTAAGTCAAGTTTTGAAAAAGCTAGCATAACATTTTTCTTTGACTCTATTTTTTCCTCAATGTAAAAATGGCTTTTAAGAAGGTAAATATAGAGAGTTATAGGTATGGATATGAAGTGTGTCCTATTCTCATCATATGTTCAATTGGAATAGAAAAATGTGATTAACCTAATGGATTCTATTTGGCAGAGTCCTTGAAATATCCATTTTATCAACATTTGCAAAATAAATACTTTACTTTTCAGACGAATAATGATTTTGCATGAAAGATTTTGCTCTCATGATTCTAAAACACATTTCTTGACAAAGATCATTTTATTATTAGAACATAATTCTCCTCAACCAAATATTTAAGCACACTTTGATCATATGATGACAGAAGATGGAAAATTGCTCCTAGTGATTACCTCATGCTCACTCATTTCAAGTCTACTTAGGACGGCATAGAAAGGAATGATTTCAGAGTTTCTGTTATATTCGTCGAGAAAATGATGAGTACACATCTCTGCTTGCCTCAGCAAGGTTGTATCTGCCCCACTTCGAAAGACACCCTTTGAGAGGAAATCACTTCTCAAGTAGCAATTGCTTTCCTTCCTGCTGAGGAATTTGCTAAGGGAGTTACCAAGATACTGAATGCCACCTCAGTTTGTAAGCAGCCGGTGCTGCCTGTCACATGGTCCCAGAGAAAGGACTGAATCTTTCACCTGCGCTTTATTTAGACAGCTGGCTGTCTCCCATGCCTGATGCCATAGTCAGGCTATGTAGACAACGAAACAGACATAGTCAATTATTTTAATGTTTGGTCTTGCCCTCTAGTCAGGTGGTCAGTCTTGTCTCTGAGATTTATGGCATTAGTGCTTTCTTCCTGATATTTTCCTCTTTCTCTGTGGCAGGGGAGGATCCTGTCTGACCTCATTATCATGATTAGCAGGGGAAAGTGCATATATATGGAGACTACTGAATTCTACTTCTACTTTCTTCTTAAGCCTTTGCTTGAATGACTTATAAACTGAAGGTTAACTCAGAACACACAAGCCATTAGCTGTGTGTGTGTGTGTGTGTGTGTGTGTGTGTGTGTGTGTGTGTGCGCGCGCGCAGATGTTTATAATGTGTTCTGTATATTCCTTCCTACAGGATGAAGTACAGCTGACCTATAGATTATAAAAGGTCCTACCATGTGCCTCTCTCAAGTTCATCACGGAAGGGGTTAGAGACAGTCTCTGAAATTCCATGTTATTCATGAATAAAGAGGCTAGACAGTATTTTGACTGCAACTTTCTGTGAAGAAGGCTGGAATGAAAAAAAAAAAAAAAGATTAAGAAAAGAAACTTCACTTTGGCCACCTAGATGAAAACGCAGCCAAATGGGACTTAAGTGCAGAGTAACCACAGCATGTGAAACTGCACAGGAATCCATGTTCCTGGGAAATAAGGAAGACTTGAGGGTATTGTTAAAGGAGCGAGAAGAGGTTAGCAGGCAGTGCATCAGACTCCGAACATTTGGGCATTTAGAAGGTTCTGCAGGGTAAAGGAATGGCATAACTAACCAAAAGGAGAGCAACTGTGTCCATGGAGAAATTGGAAGGAGTGCACCCATCTAAAGGTAATCGCATCCTTTCCAACAATCCCTGCGTTCGTATGTAGCAATAGTAATACGTGCAGGAAAAAGGAGTATAAAAGGATAAAAATACATTCAGAGCCTCATTGCATTGTTCCTCAATGCACTTCACGTTAGAAGAGGAAATGAAAAGGTAAGAGCAAGATCGAAGCTAGATATAGATATGAGATGATTAGATTACTTCCTGAACTAGGAATTTCAATACTATACTAATGAATGAATCATTACTATCAAAACAATATTACAACTTAAAGTCACACATGAGTTTAAAATTATGATCTCTTATGTTCAATGTCCTGACAGAAAGACGGATTTCTGTCAATGGAAGTGTGGTCCCATAAACTGTTGCCTGTATGTACTCTCAATAGGTTCAGCATGCTCAGAGGGGTTTGCAATAGACATGTGTCTAAAGATATTTGCAAATAGAATTGTTTCTATAATTGTATTTCTATAAGTACCACTTGGTTTCCCAACTCCAATCCCTTTATTGACTGGGACAAAGTTTGTAATTTGGAGAAGTAATCTGGGGATGATTATACTTAAATGAGTAATACTACATTAAGAAAAGAGCTTAATTATCTTTATCATTGCACACATAACACATGTTATCTTCTGCACAATAATGTGATAGAAACACAAACCCATATATTTCTTAAATATTAAAATTATTTCACCCAGTGTGATATATTTTTCTTCATAATTTTTATGAAAACTGATTTCATTACTATAATAATCACAAAAAAGTAACACCACCAATGGGAATATTTGGCACTCTTTGTATAGGCATGTACTAATAACTGGTTCAGTTTGGTGGGCAGCCTTTATTATATGTAGTGTGTGAGTGAATGTGCATTATATACACATGTGTGCACCGGAAGATGTTGTGTGTGCTGTTTTATCATTCATCCACCTTTTTCCATAAGACAAACTTTGTCCCTGAATCTATAGCTTCACAAATTTTAGATGAACGATCAAGAAAACTCAGTGGGGGTTGGTAATTTAGCTCAGTGGATGAGCACTAGCCTAGCAAGTGCAAGGCCTTGGGTTCAGTCCTCAGCAACAATAACAGAAAACCAAGGAGACTCAGTGATCTACTTGTCTCTACTCCTTTCTAGCACTGCAGTCTAGCTCTTTTTGTGGGTTCTGGGGACAAAATTTGAATCTTCACGGTTTGCAGCAAGTCTTTTGGGAAACATAACCAACTCCCCACTAATTGAAGTCAATTTTAAAGTGGAGGAATTTTACTGAATGCCTCATAGAGTGTAATATTATGATTAAATTATTTGGAGAAACTCCATATTCATGCCTAAGTACAATCATACACACACACACACACACACACATGCATACATATACACACACGTGTGTCTATTAAAATGCATTAAATAAAGCTCATTAAATGTTATTCCCATCCATGTCCATGATTTGTGTATGTATTCATACTATGTTTTATTTATGAACATAATGGCATATATAAGAAAAAAAGTATTTTGGGAACCCATTAGTTTGCAGCCTGTTAAACTCATTTTCTTTAAAATCATATTATGATTAAAATTGTAGATAGGTAATTTCCTTTTGTTCATCAAGGAAAGTGGGACAGAAGCTGAATTACTTATCATGCTGAATCTTGTCATTTTATAGAGTGTGATTTTTCTTCTGGGCTCACAGCATCCATCATTCTTTCTTTTTTTAGATAGACTGTGTACACTACATGACATCCTGTTAAAGTTAAACACACAAGACAGTAAATGTAGCCAAAATTTCCACCGAATCTAACTTATTTTAATAATGCAGTAAATAAATTGGTAAAGGGAATGAATAAACTCTTGTAGTGTGAGATCAATTGGCATAGTAGGCTATATTAATGGAAACATCACTTTCAACTAACTCTTCACCATCTGTTGAATAATTTCAAAAGACCATAATTTACAACTACAAAAGTTGGTGAGGGACAATGTTTGATTTATGTGCTATATTCAGTGAAACATGTATCTGTTTTGTTTATCTCTGAAATATTACATGCTAATTGGGAAATGTTTTCCTATCTTCATATATGGAAAGAAATTTAGAGAGTGAGATAAAATTAAAAATTGCTTCCAAGGTGATTATTTTTTTTCAAACATTATGACAGTATTACAATTGGACTATAATGAACAATAAGCCAAGTAGCTATTACTTTAATAACTACATTTACAGTTTATAGAAAATGCTTAGTAAGAGATTGCAAAAATTACCCTTACAGAAAAACTATTGTTTTAATTGACTTAGGTCAAGTCAAATGAAATTTCTAGTAATGTTTTGTTCCCAAACATGAAAGCAATTACTTATGTCTCAGTAATAAACTGAAGGAAATTAAAGTTATCTTCAAATTTCATAAGCAAAATGTTTTACAGTAGAGGGGAAGATAAATGTGGTATCTACATAACTTATTTCTGATTTTTTTATATCCATTTATATCGTTACAGGTTGAACTTATGTAACCACTCATGGGTTATTTACTCTGGAAGAAGGTAGAATTGAATTGTGCCTTCAACTCGATTGTATAATCTCCTCATATACTATACGTGCTCTTTTTATAATTTGACAAGGAACTGTCATGAGCATACCACATCAGAAAAATAGATGAAAATGCACACATCTCCTGTCTTTGCACAATGCCACAACTTACTGAATAAATAAACATTCACAAGGATGTGGTCTGGTATTTTCAGTGGTACTGTTGCAGTCAGATTTGCATTGCTGGCAGAAATCACCCATCCAAGAGAAGCTTTTGGTATAAAAAGGGTTTATATTGGCTTACAGACTTGAGGGCAAGCTCTGTGATGTCAGCAGAAAACAATGGCATGAGCAGAGGGTAAACATTTACAACAGGATAGTGTGCCAAACACTGGCAAGGGGACACTGGCTATAATACCCATAAGCCCATTCCCGACAATGCATTGCCTCCAGGAGGTGTTAATTCCCAATTTTCCATCAGCTGGTAACCAAGCATTCAATTTACCTACGTTTATGGGGGACACCTGAATCAAACCAAGACATTCCGCCCCTGACCCACATAAACTGATAATCATTCATGATGTAAAATGCAATGCACATGCCTTTAATCCCAGCACTTGGGAGACAGAGGTAGGAAGATCACAGTTAGTTCAAGGCCATCCTGAGAATACACAGTGAATTCCAGGTCAACCTGAGCTGGAGCAAAACCAGGCCTTGAAAAACCAAAATAAATAAAGTGTCATCTGAGATTCATGTAATATACTAATTATGAACTCTTGTGCCCTCAAAATATAAGTTACATGCTTCCAACATATAATGGCACAGAATGAACATCCCCAATCCACAAGGGAAGAATGAGGACATACCAAGGAAAAATTGTACCACAGGAAGATTGAAATCCAGCAGGGCAAACATCAAATCTTGCAGCTCCATATTTAAGATCTGGGATTTGTGATGAAATTTTCTGGGCTCCAAAAGACTTGGATGGCTTCATCCCTCCAGCTTTTCTGCCTATAACTTCTCTTGTGGGCCAGATCCATCCTAGCCCACTGCTTCTCTTGGCCAATGTCCCCTGGTCTCCATTGCAACATAGAGTTCACTTTTGCAGTTTCACACAGTGGCTTCACAGGGTTTCCTTGCAAGGACTCCAACCCTGCTTCCTGTTGCTTAGTCTCAACGGCTCTCTGGGACCACAGTGCAAAAGTCATGGCTTTCATCTTTCCAAAGCCAATGCTTCATGGAAAATGCTGCTGAGTTCAACTACCAGCTCATGATGATGCCTTACCTTGTACAGCAAGTATAGCAGCCACTATAGGCTTACCTTGGGAAGCAGAGTCCTCCTTCAGTATGCTTAAAAAAAAAAAACAACACTTTATTTATTTACTTGTGTGTGTGTGTTTGTATGCATGTGTGTGTGTGTGTGTGTGCGTGTGTATGTGTGTTTATGTGTGTGTGTCTGTGTGTGAAGGGGGTGGGTGGGCATTCCAGGGCTGATAGCCACTGCAAATGAACTCCTTATGCGTGCACCACCTTGTTCATCTGGCTTATGTCAGTTCTGGGGAATCAAACCTGGGTCCTTAGGCTCCACAGGCAAGTGCCTTAAATGCTAAGCCATCTCCCCAGCCCCTCCTTCAGCATTCTTCTGCTAGGCATTTTTTCTCATCAAAAGAATTTGCTTTCTTTCTATCTTGAGCCTTAATATGTTGGGTATGATCTTCAGGGCATTATTACCTTTGTCCCAGTGTGGATATTCGTGTATTATTTATAACTTTATTTCTCTGCTTAACTGAAGATCCAAGTTAAAGCAGCAAAAATAATACATTCCACAGATAGTAGTTTTTTCTTCTTGAAATTTCCACCAAACACAATAGTCCATTACATTTAAATTCAAATTTGATAAAGTTCTGAGGACACAGGCAGGATGCAGCTAGTTTCTTTGTCAAAATATCACATGACCTGGCTCTAGCCATTATTTGATAAAGACTTTATTACCTCTAACACCTCATGAACTAAACATCCATTTTCCACATTTTTCTCAGGCTTTTGGTATTTCAAAATGTCATGAGAATAGCTTATTAAGCACTGCTTGCAATATTCAAGTGGTTTTCTCGACCAATATTCAAAATTCTTCCCCATTCCTCCTGAAAACTAGTTCTAAAAGCTTAAAGAACAGTGGTTAGGATTGTCATAGAAAAGTCTCCAGTCTCAGTACTAATTTTCTGTGGTCTTTACATTCTCATTCTGGGACAAAATATTTGACAAAATCAGTTTTAAAGAGGACAGGTTTATTTCATGTTTATTCTGCTAGAGAATCTATAGCAGCAGGAGTTGGAGACATCTGGATACAGTCTGTGGAGAAGAAGCACAGAGTGAACTCTGAATGCTCAGTAAGCTTTTGCCTCTTGATACACTTCAGGAACTCAGCCCATAGGTTAATGTGCTGCTTATAGCTAGGGTGAGAACTCCCAGCTAACCTAGAGAATATTACACAGACCACAGACTTGTTTTCAGGGTGATTCTACATCCTGTCAGACTGATCATCAGAGATTAACCCTCACAGTAACAATTTGAAGATAACCTGTCCACACAATGTTAAGCTACAAAGTTTTTGTCTCTTTGTAGTTTTAGCCAAACTTTATTGAGACTTAGATATTTTCAAAAGGCTATCCTACATGTTTTTTTCCTTATTTCACAAAAATCTGAGGTAACAGAATCTTGCCTTCCTATAAGAGCTGGATAAGTTTACAAAACTTCCAATGACCTTGGGCTGTGTGCTAGCTTATATAAGTGAGAAGCATGAAGATAGTGAAAATATTCAATAAACTCCCCCCCAGCAAAAATAATAATAATGCCACAGAGCAACATCTCACACTAGCAGGTTTGTGTCTATGAATAGCTCATCAATTTTTCTCAGGCTTCTCCTGCATAATTGCAATGTATAATGGTGGACATTTCACAAAACATGTGACAAGAAAAGCCTATAAAATCAAAATAATTCAAACACAGAAGTGACATACACCACTATATTTGTCTATATCAAATGCTTAAACCATTCAAATTAGGTAACTTAGGAGAAAAATTTTGCAGTCACAGGCAGACAGACCAAAATATTTTCATTAAAGAAGATGGTTACCCATGCAAATTCTTCTAGGTCAGTAATGTTTGTATTAAATACAATTTATACTCTATTAAATTTATTTACTAAGTCCTTCTTTTGCATTTTAACTAACAGAATTGCTTATTACAATAGGATTAGGCCCAACGTAGTATGTGTACATGCCTTTAATTCTAGCACTTGGAAGGCAGAGGTAGGAGGATCACCATGAGTTCGGGGCCGCCATGACAATACATAATTTTTCCAGGTAAGCCTGAGCTATAACAAAATACTAACTCGAAAAACAAAAAATAGGGCTGGAGAGATGACATGGCAGTTAATGTGTTTTCATGCAGAGCCAAAACATCCCAGGTCAATTTTCCAGGGCCTACGTTAGCCAGATGCACAAGGGGGCACATGCATCTGGAGTTCATTTGCAATGGCTGGGGGCCCTGGTGTGCCCATTCTTTCCCTCCCTGTCTTTCCTTCTTTCTCTCTGTCAAATAAATAAATGAATAATATATATATTAAAAAATAAAAACGAAAAATAAATAAATAAATAAAATAGTAGGCTTAAAAACAGACAGTATGGATGGAGAGATTACTCAGTTGTTAAGGTGCTTTTCAGCAAACAAATTGCTGTTAATAACTTCCACCTGCTGAAATATACTCCTCGGTGCACCCCTCTACCTGAGAGTGTACTAGACCTAGTGATTCACATCTAAAGAACGCGAAGGCCTGGAGAGATAACTTCATGGTTAAGGTGCTTGCCTGCAAAGCCAAAGGACCTAGGTTTGATTCCCCAGGACCCACATAAAGCAAGATACACAAAGTGGCATATGCATCTGGAGTTCCTTTGCAGTAGCTGGAGACCCTGGCATGCCCATTCTCTCTCTATCTGCCTCCCTCTCTCTTTCAAATAAATAAATACAAATAAAATATTTTAAATAAGGCAGCAAAGCCACGGTATGCTACTTCTGAGATTATTTCACCAAGTGCGTGCCTTCAGGCCTACTCTGTCTTTATCACTATCTTTACTTCCTGTATATGAGAATTCTACAGAGTGGAAAGGAACACAGAATTCTCACCCACACAAGACTTTCATATAAGTACATGATTGAGAGTAGTGTGGGTCTTCCCCTTTATAGCCTTGAGATGATCTTATCCCAAAGTCAGGGGACACAGGGAGCCTCATCCAGATTCCTGAGTCACAGAACATACAATCTAATAAAATTTGATACTTTTAGCAGCTAAATTCTGGAGAATTTTTATGTAGATGTGGTATGAATGCATGTGTATATTCATGTTTGTGTGTGTGAGTGCATGTGTGCATGTGTGTAGAAGCCAGAAGTTGATGTCGAGTGTCTTCCTGTATTGCTTTCTACCTTGTTTTTATGATGCAGTGATTTCAATTGCCCAGTGAAGCTCACTGCTTCTACTAGACTAGCTACGGAGCCCCATGGGTTCCTTGTCTCTGCCTTCCTGGTGGTGGGATTATAACCTTGTGCCATTGAAATCACACTCAAGAACTCTTTGGAAAATTTTGGGACATACTCATCTTACATCCACCAGAGAGTAAGCAGAGAAGAATGTATCTGGATATGCTTAATTTTCTCAGAAATGTTTTAGGTGAAGAAAGAAAAGATGTTTTAAGGTACATCAATAGAATTTTTTAAAAGTGCTACATTACTTACATTTCTAGTTGCTATGACAAAATACTTAACAGGAAGCAACTTAAAGGAAAAAGGATTTGTTCCAGCTTAGAGTCTGTCACAGGAGATAAGGTATGAGCCTGAGTTTGAAGCAACTGGTCACACTGCATCCATAGTCAGGAAGGAGAGTGGTATGCATGCTTCTGCTCGATTGACTTTCTCTTTGTATTCTGTCTGGTAACCCAGCCTGTGGAATGGAAATGGTGCTGCCGAGAGTGATGGTGAATCTTAATCTAGAAACTCCTCATGAGACATTTGATTTTATGATTTGAGAAACTTGCCGAGACATTTGATTTCATGGTGCTTGTAAACTCCATCAAGTTGACAAGATTACCTATCATAATTCTATCCCTTGTCACCATGACAACTTGAATCAGTTACTTTATTATTGCTGAGTCAAAATAACTGACCAGAAGTAGCTTAAAGAAGGAAAGGTTGTATTTTAAGCTTATAGTTTCCAAGGGAAGTTTAACAGAGTAGGGAAAGAATGTCAGGAGCAGGAAACCAGAATCACAGCATCATATTAGGAAGCAGGAAGTAGAGATTGTGGCAAGTGGGGCAGGGAAATTACATCTCAACACTTGGCACCAGTGACATATTTCCTCCAGCAATGCTCCACCTCCTAAAAGGTTCCAAAACTTTAGATTCAGATAAAATCAACATCTGGGGATTATGTTTCCAAATATGTACACATTTAGGTCTATTTTATATTCAAACCACGACAGACATTGAGCACATGAATCACCTCAGCAATAGGTAAACATTACTACAGACATACTATTAGTTCCAGAAAGCCAGTTAAGCTTTGTATTCAGGGTCCTATTAGCAATATATAGTATATTTAGAAGGCACTGGCAAGAGACTGGAGTGTTGGGAATGGAGATGTTGAAATTGTGGTCAAAAACACATACAGGGCAGGAGGGCTTGCTTAGTGGCTAAGGCACTTGCTTATAAAAGCCAAAGGAACAAGGTTCTATTCCCCATGGCCTACATAAGCCAGATTCACAAGGTGGCACATGCTTCTAGAGTTCACTATCAATGACTGAAGGCCCTGGTGTGTGCATTCTCTATCTTACTCTCTCCCCCACTCCACTCTCTCTCAAATAAATTAGTTATAAAAATACAGTAAGCCTGGAGAAGTGGTGCAACCATTAATCTCAGTACTCTGGAAGCAGAGGTAGGAGGATCACTGTGAGTTAGAAGCAAGCCTGAGACTACATAGTGAATTCCAGGTCAGCCTGGGCTAGATTGAGACCCTGCCTTAAAAAATATAGCACGTAAATTGCATGTAATTAGGGTATTTTCCAGTAAGTGCAGGAAAAACAGTACAGGACAAGATTCACTGAACAAAAACAAAAAAGCATTCATAGAGATGTTATTTCCAAGCTGATAATGAAGAAAATGAGAAAATTCTGATATTTAAGTTCATATCTGTTAAAGGCACTGATCCAGCCGAAGAGTCTTTGATATGGGCCTGAATGACATGTTATATCCACTGTAATAGTTACTTTCTCATTGCTATAAAAAGTATATGTCAGAAACAACCAACCTGCCCTTAACTTCACAGAAGTCAGTCCACTCAGTGGCTTTACTGACTCTTTGTACATGATGATAAAGAATGGCGTGGTAGCAACAGGATGTAGTACAGGAGATTGCTGACATCCTAACATATAGGAAGCAAGGAGTCAGAGACTAGGGACCAGGTATAACCTTCAAAAGCATTTATTCTTGTGATGCTTTATCCCTTAAAGTTCCCTCAGTCCCATAACAGCATCATCAGTTTGGACCAAACATTCAATGAATGAGCTTGTGGGGAATATTCCTATTCAAGCAATAACATTCTCTAAATACTTCTTTTTATACATCCTCATCTATAAAATTGGGTTAAAATAATACTTATTTCATAGTTTGAGAGGAGTCCAACACTTATACATCTCCCAGTAGCTATTAATTATTTTTGATAATGCTATGCTTCCTCTGAAGGAGTTGAGATCATATAGCATACAGTCTAGAGAACAAAAAGGCTTTCCACTATGAGCTGAAGGCTATTAGTGACATTTTGAGTTCTAAAGGTCTTTCTAATAATATTTAATTTGACCATGTATGATATGAGGATTTCAGATATATTTCAATAACCATTTTAGTGGCTAATGCTAAACATATTAATATTCTAGACTTTGACTTCTCCCTCTAATATGCAATAGCCCATATTTGATACTGAGTAAGTCTCAGGATAAAAGAATATGGAGAACTATCAGGTTTAAATTTAAATTACAAAATAAACAAGATAATGCCTTCATGGAGAAGGGCTGAAGACAAATTTAGCCAAATTATTGGGCTTTCTTTGATATTCCAGTGATGACCAGTCCCTAGGACTATTTGGCTATTTCTGCAGTTTCCAATGTCACTAAATAGAATCACGTATCAAAATTCTATGGTTAGTAAAGATACTATGCATACTTTAGCATGTGCTTAATTTTTGTAAAATAAATATCTGTTGTTTTCAGAATGATCAAAGGTTCTTAAGCTATGTAAAAAGACTCTCATTAAAAAGACTAATTGAAGATGTTTCAGAATCCTGAAATACATATTATCAAACAAGAACTCTCAGTCCCAAAAATCCACTGGAAAAGTCTAGCTGGATAAATAATTTACATTTTAATATAATAAATTTAAATATGCACTATATTGACATATAAATTATCAGCAGACAGGGAATTTTCTTCTATAATAATTGCCTAGAGAAGTTTAGAACTAAAGGTATTAAATAACACCAAAACCATGTAGGGTTTACTATTGCCTTTGTGTTAATTGAGAAGTGCTAGTCACTCTTAAAAATATTTTATCTTCCCAAAAGAAAAGAATTGAAGTAATAGGAATTTCTCTCAGAGGTAGCCCTCAGCCTATAGCATATTTTATATGAAGTTCCAAGACCATGAAAGGGAATAATCTGGTTAATTTTAATTATTGTGAGCAGCAATGACATGGTTGATTGTTCCAATCATCATATTAGATCTAATATCCAGAAAGTATTCAGTGCAGTTTGAGCAGTAATAAGGTTTAACAGCAATGCCTGGTATGAGTATATATATACAAAAAGTTCTAAATTATTTGAGTGACAGAAACACAACCTGAGCTATGTCATTTAAATATATTGTCGAAGGCAAATACCAATGGCTTGGGCTGCTTTGATCACCTCAGGAAAGTGGAAGCATGCATATCTCAAGCTGCTCTGCATCTGCTCCCACCCAGAGTGACTGGTGGAATACACGATGCACATAATTTGAAAACATTTCTTTCAATTCTGCTAATGGATAGGTTACATGACACTGTTGTGCCTATCCCTTAGAGAGTAAGAGACACATCCTTGCTTACCTCAACTGGGAAAAGAGCTAATTCAAATTTTACCACAAATATAGGCTCAAACTAGAAGGAACAAATTAGCATCATTTGCATGGTAATAATGTTATTCACAGCCTTTAGCCAGTATAAGAGAATCACCCACTCTCCTTTTCTCATATAATATATAATTAATCATTATGTTCAATTGAGCTTCATTTACAACTATTTCATAGCTCCAAATTATGTTCATCTTACTCGGTTTGTTTAGCAGTTTTATAGATATACTTAAGTTGAGGCAATGCTCATGAAAAGGCATGATTTCTTGGACTTCTAGATGCAAGCTATGATACTGTTATCTGAAATATGAATTTCCAAGTAGTGTAGATGTTTCAACTAGAATTTGGCTTGCATTTATGAATAATTTTCACTATGGCTAACTTCTCATGGTATTGTGACTTTCATTATTTCAGATCACTTAATACAATATCACCTTTCCTCTCTTATTCTCTAGCAAGCTATGTCATAGTTATTCATTCAGTCATACTTACAGCTTATTCTTATTGAATCACTGGGGACCTATGAGCAAATAATTGTCTCTTTTCTTAAAATCAGTTCTATACATTTCCAAATAATGTGGTTGATAGTTATTTTCTTCCCTTACATGTTGTTTTCTGGTCTCTTCTCTTTTATCTTTCATATGGAATTAACTTACTAAAGATATTGCATAAAGTTTTTTGTAAGTTGGATTCCCTTCAAACTTCACTGGGCTTAAACCTCATTTTGCTGAATATTATAGGCCAAATCCTTCTTTCAATGATTTATGATGTAGATATGTCTTAACATATCTGAGCATGATTGCTTAATATATTTTATGATTTATATTTTATTTATTTATTGGAGAGAAAGAGAAAAGTAGGTAAAGACAGAGAGAAGGGGCACCCCAGGGCTTCTTACCACTGTAAACAAACTCCAGATGCAAGCACCACCATATGAATCTGACTCATGTGGGTACTAGGGAATTGAATATGGGTCCTTAGGCTTCACAGGCAAACACCTTCACCACTAAGCCATCTCTCCAGCCCCCTGAGAATTATTTTTGTAAATTTTTGTATGGATGGATGATGTGTATGTGTATGGTGTATAAATGATTGATGTGTGTATGTATGATCAGTACATCATCTGGTGAAGAGCAAGGTTAGAGAGATATTTTTTCTTTGATTTGGGGATTGAACGGGCTCATAGATGTGAGTCCAATGTGAATATTGCAAACAAAACACTGAGTGCCAATCTCATACTGCAGATTGAGCTTTGATAATGTCTGGACGTCCACATGTAGAGGAATGGGAAGGAAGAACTGCCACCAAAGCCAGAGCAATGACTGAGTAAATTGATGATAGACTCTGTCTCACAATACTAACTGCCTGGAGGAGAACAGATATGAATTCTTTTAAGATGTGACAAAATACAGTAAGAATTATCAACCCATGCAAAGAGACATAATACACAAGTACCAACTTCAAATAGATTTTATATATATATGAATCATCAAAATTTTTGTCTAAGAATTACATTTATTTTAGCATGCAGAAGAAGTCATAAATAAACTGCCCTACAAGCACAAAGCAGAAATTGATACAATGTCTTGAAGTATAGCAGGAGGATGCTCAGGAACACTGGGTAAGCCGTGAGTCCAACATGCAGGAAACTGTTTGGTCATCAGAATGTAAACACAATTGTGGAGCTAAGACCAGCCTAACAGCATCAAATGACAAGTATGCCACAATATGCAAAGCTTCTCTGGGATCAACACTGAAGAAATATCAAAAGCTGAGAATGGAGTAGACATGGCAAATATACCAAGTTAGCCTTAACCTAGCATGTAAGACTCAAGGGAATTCTGAAGCTTAGCCTAAAGCAATGAGACCTCAAGCCCAGGGAAACCCTGGTTGTAGGAACTAAAGTTCTACACTAACAGCATAGCGAGCAGAAAGGTCACTGTGTGGCATGAAATCTCAGTCTACACTGTGCAACCTGTGATTTTTTTTTTTTTTTTTGTTCTTAAAACATTGCATAACTTATAAAAAAGTCAAAAATTAAATTGCAGGTTTCCAGGGGATTCAGCTCACTTAAGAACTAGAACCAGCCATTACATAGATACTGGGAATATTGCCATCAGGGAATTTAAAATAAAGGTAGTTAATACATTAAAGTCTACAATGAAAGAGTGGAAATTGTGTCTCGCATTTTGCAAGTACAGTAAAGATAACATCAATTGTAAGATTCAAGATAAAATACTAGACCTAAAACAAATGACCAAAACAAAATATGCCTCAAATAGACCATTCAGTAAATTCCATGCTAGGAAGGTAAGAATCTGTGAATAGCAGATGAATTTATTGAAATTAACTAAAATAAAACACAAAAGAGAACAAGTAGTAGATAAACAGAAACACCACCAACACACAACTAGAAAACAAAGCCAAAATCTAAGCATGAAAAATATGCAACATTTATTACTCCATTCTATGAATATCTGTCTTCCTATTTTTTTCTGTTCTTCATCCTCTTTTGTCCTTCTACGTAGTTTCTTTTTTGAATGGTTTATACTGTTTTTATACAGGAATTTCAGTTATTGCCTTCAATGTATTCTTCATATTCTTCAGTATTTCATTTTTAGAGCATGCAACCTATTGGATGATGATTTTATTTTTAACCAATAATTTTGTTGTATTCTTCTACATATTCATTTCAGTCTTTACTTCATGGAGTTCTACTTTGTTTGCTAATTTTCCTCTTCTATAAAATTTTAGTTTGGATTGTTGTGCTGGTTTGATTCAGGTGTCCCCCATAAACTTAGGTGTTCTGAATGCTAGCTTCCCAGCTGATGGAGATCTGGGAACTGAGACCTCCTGGAGGCAGTGTATTGTTTGGGGTGGGCTTATGGGTGTTACAGCCAGTGTCTCCTTACCAGTGTTTGGTACACTCTCCTGTTGATATTGTCCAACCTCATGTTGGCCCAGGGGTGATGTCCACCCTCTGCTCATGCCATCATTTCCCCTGCCATCATGGAGCTCCCTCTCGAGCCTGTAAGCCAAAATAAACTTTATTTTTTTCCCCACAGCTGCTCTTGGTTGGGTTATTTCTACCAGCAATGTGAACCTGACTGCAATGGTAACATTGATACTGAGGAGTGGGATTGCTTGTAGACACCTGAATATGTGGCTTTGGCTTTTTGTAGCTGATTTTCAAGAGGAATGTGGAAGAATTTGAAACCTTGGCCTAAGAGATGCCTTGCAGTGCTGTTAAGTACAGCTTGATGGACTATTCTGGTCAGAGTTGAAGGATCTGAATGCAATAAGAACTATGGACTGGGAAGTTTGGCTTATTAGTGTGAGAAAGAGCTTTGCTTTGACTGGGCTAGAAGAAGTTTGTGTGAGAGGCTTGCTGTTATACCTGTGTACTGAGATCTTGTGCAGGGTTGTTTTGCATAGAAACAGGCTGATGTGAGCAGAGGGATATGGGATAGAAAAAATGAAATCTTTGGGTGAACTACTGCCAGTTCAGATGCAATTGAGAGATTATCAACTTTGAGATTGGGCCAGCTGACCTGCACTGGGGCAACAGGAAGAATGTAGCCTCTTTTGAAGGGACCTGAGTGCTCAAGAAGTGTCCTGTTCTTCAAAGTCTGCTTTATCCCCCCCCCCCCGGGTTAACACATTGGTACTCTACTTGGTATTATGGAGTATAAGTAATGCAGGAAAGAGAGGGTCATTGAGTTTTCAATGTGGTATTGTGTTTTGGAACTGGCTATGGGCAGTGTGAAGCAGGTTTGTTGGATACCTGCATGGAGACCCAATGGAGGCATGAGGAGGAACCATGGATTGCAGTGGAGACCCAGTGGAGATGCTATGACCACTAGATGCCTGCTAAGGAAAGCTGCCTCTCCCTGATGAAGTTTCCCAGGTCTATGAATAGCCTAGCTTGAGATGGTTAATTGGAACTCCAGAGAAATTTTGCTGGTTAGAATTATCAGACTTGGAAACTTGTCATTGACTAGAGTTGTTGTTGGTCTTTGAGCTACAGAGTTTGATGTTTGTCCTGGTTGTTTTAAGTATTGTATTGGTTGACTATTTCTCTGCTATGCTCAATGCCATCTTTTGCAATGTTAATGTTAATTCTGTGCCATTATGGGTTTTTCAGGGGGATTTTTTTTGGTATTATGGCTCAGTTAAAAGATCTTGGGCTATGGGGATATATGAACATCACTGGAATTGATTTAAAAAAAAAACTATGGGGACTATTAAAGTTGCATAAATACCTTGCATTTTACATCATGTATTGTTACCAGTTTATGGGGGCCAGGGTCTAAGTGTGGTGCTTTGAATCAGGTGCACCCCATAAACTTAGCTGTTCTGAATGCTAGGTTCCCAGCTTATAGAAATTTTGGAATTAAAGCATCTTAGAGACAGTTGGGGGTAGCCAGTTTCCTCTTGCTGGTAGTTGGCACACTCTCCTGTTGCTATTGTCCACCTCATGTTGGCCAGGGTCCTTGGAGCACATGCTTCACTGCTGTGGGCATTGGGTTGCATAAATCTCATTGGTAGTACTTCTTTGGCTATCTCATAAATTTTATATCATTTTTCCATTTTCATTCAATTCAAGAAATGAATGTATATCATTGTTAGTTTCCTTCTTAATCCATTAGACTTTTTTCAAGAATAAGTTAATAGTTTTCAAGTATATAGTTTTTCCCAAAACTTGCTTTATTTTAGCTATTTATGTCTTCTTACCATGTTCAGGAAAGATACTATATATAATTTCATTAAACATGTTACAAATGTTTTGCCTTAATGTTGTTTGTAGTTAGTAGAATATATTCTGGAGAAATTTCCATATGAGTTTGTGAGGAATGTCTACTGCCAGATTTTTTTTTTCTATAAACATTTTGTCAACAGTGTGTGACCTTTAAAATATTTTATTTACTTATGTGCATACAGAAAAAAACAGAGAAGAGAGAGAGAGAGAATGAGCATGCCAGGACCTTCAGTCACCACAAACAATTCCCAGATGCATGCACCACTGTGTATTTTGCTTTGTAAGGGTACTAGGGAATCAAATTCAGATTCTTAGGCTTTTCAGGAAAGTGCCTTATCTATTGAGAAATCTCTACAGTCCTATAGTGTGTTTTAACATTGTCATATGTTGGTTTTCAATATGAATGATCTGTGTGTTTCTTTTTTTAATTTTTTTTGTTTATTTGTTTATTTAAGAGCAACAGACAGAGCGAGAAAGAGGCAGAGAGAGAGAGAAAAAGGGAGAATGGGCGTGGCAGGGCCTCCAGCCACTGCAAACAAACTCCAGATGCATGTGCCCCCTTGTGCATCTGGCTAATGTGGGTCCTGGGGAGTTGAGCCTCGAACCAGGGTCCTTAGGCTTCACAGGCAAATGCTTAACTACTAAGCCATCTCTCCAGCCTCTGTGTGTTTCTTAAAGTTGAATATCAAAGATGTTTTTCAATTGAATCTTGTCACTTAAGGTTCTTAAAGTCCTTTAATGTTATATATTTAAGTGTTTTGATATAAGATCGATTTAAATTTAAAGTTTTTGTTCATTTTTATTTATTTATTTGAGAGTGACAGAGAGAGAGAGAGAGAGAAAGAGAGACTGGGTGTGCCAGGGCTTCCAGCTACTGCAAACAAACTCCAGACGCATGCACCCCCTTGTGCATCTGGCTAACATGGGTCCTGGAGAATGGAGCCTTGAACAGGGGTCCTTGGGCTTCACAGGCAAGCGCTTAACTGCTAGGCCATCTCCCCATCCCGGAACTATTTAAATTTAAAAGCGCCATCTCATATCACATGTGATGCTTCAAATATATAATGATTTTTTCTTAAAGTTTTTGGCTTAATGTATAATGTATATTGTATATGAGTGAAACTACTGGTTCTTTAAACTCCATTTCCATTACATGGGATAACTTATAACCTGGCTACACTTATATAAACATTCTTTCTTTATTCTCCATATCATTGAAGTCTTTCTGTGAAAAGATCTAAGTGCAAAACATATTGCTGAAAACAGAAGTAAAAACTGTCAACCAATGATACCAACACCTTAAGGAAAACAAGTGCAATTAAGTTGGCATTTTCCATCAGCCTAAAATGCACATGACTGGGAATAAAAGTACAATAAGAAGTCTAACAACATCTGTTTTTGATCAATATATTATTCTATCTTGTGACTTGTTGCTTTTCAATTTTAAAATAAATTTCTATGTTATCTAACACTACAATAAACATCGAATTAAAAAATAGTTGTGTTTGAGGCAATATTTGTGGAGTAGATGGATCCTGATCTCTGGGTGTCTCTGTGGAGCCCTTGTAATTCTCATGTAATTTGAATGACTCTACTGGCTACGTAAACTATGGAAATGTCAGTGTAAACTTGCACTAAAGCATATCCCACTTTCCTGTGAAAAATAAGAGAATATCAAGCACTAATTGTCCATCACCTACTCAGAAAGGATTTTGAGGGAGAGGTGACTAGTGCAAGCAGCCATTTTCACAAAGCAATGAAAATTTTAAAATAGAACACCTCCACCATGAATTCCTATTGACACTGTCTGAACAAGTTTTTCTGCATTCCTTGTACAAAGGACTTTCTCCTTTTTATGCCCCTGTGTAAAATATATCCTCAGTTTGGAAATCTACTTATTTTTGGAACTATTTTAATAATGTCATCTGTCTTCCTTTTCCATTGAAAAATTAAATCTATATTCAATTTTACAAGATATTTTTCATTGTTTAATAATGTCATTACCTATTTCCCATTACTTATTGACTACAAAATGAATATAGATCTTCTCATCTTAGGTCTATAGCAATCTCATCATCCTCAAATGAATTTTGAAAGAGCTGGTAGTTATTCTTTTTTCCCTTCATTCACAAACTGATACTTATAGAAGTCATATCTTATTAAAGAATAAAATTCATTTTAATTTTTCATTATTCAAAGTTTTCAGCCTTTCTTTTTCTATCTTCTATTGACTTTTTCATGTCCTAATGCTGTTTCTAAAACTGAAAAATTCTTCTCTCTTCACTATTTTTATGACATAAACTTATTATTTTAATCCAAAAAAACTTAATATTTTGTGTCTTTAAGGGTCATGTTACCCATATAATACTATGTAATTTTTCACAGTACTAACATAAAATTATATGACTTATCTATCTCTAAATACAAATATGTTTTCCTACAACAATGTGAGGGAGAGAGAGACAGATAGGGAGGAGAAGGGGCCACACAAGGAGAAATACTGACAGATTATATGTATCCATCCTTAGATATTGGTCCTCTATCCTGTTTGGACATAACAATGAAGACAGCACATTTAAACTTGATACATTAGATTTTTTTATATACTTGGAATTTCTTATTAATTTAAGTCAACACTCCTGCCTCTATGTAAATTTCAACTTTATTATCAAGTGGTATTTCAGTATCTTCTTTTCCACTTAGTGTGATAGATGTTAACTTAAGGTGGCATAAGAAGTGTGTCAAGCTGGTTGTGGTGGTGCATGCCTTTAATCCCAGCAATCAGGAGGCAGAGATGTAGGAGGTTCACCATGAGTTCGAGATCACCCTGAGACTACATAGCGAATTCCAGGTTAGCCTGAGCTAGAGTGAGACCCTACCTTGAAAAAATAATAAATAAAAATACAAATATAAAAAAAGAAGTGTCTCAGCTTGTTCTTATTCAGCCTCCTTGAATTCCCCCCTGGATTATCATATAATTACTATAATGTCTTCTTACAGCCATAAATCATGTATGCCTTTGCCTTGCTAAAAATATATCAGAAGTTTCACATGGCTCTTGAAGTGAAATCTAATACCTTATAATAGTTTTAAAAGGTCCCATGTGATCTAGTACCTATCACATGAGCTACCTGGAACTTCTCTTATGTGTGATCATGGTATACAAATTTATGTGCGTATGTGTGTGTGTGTGCAGTCTACAGGACAACTTATGATGTCATTCTTAGAATTGTCATCTACCTCCTTTCAGATGGAGACTCTCACTGGCTTAGAGTACCCCAGTTTGGTTAGATTGGCTAGCCACCACCCACCAGGAAACCAGGGCTCCTCTTACCTCTACATCCCCAGCACTAGGATTCCAAGATATATATGACATCCTAGAAGAAAATGTCATAGAGCTGGAACATTTCCAATATCAACCATTTGTGTTGTTCAAATTCTATCAGGAAAATTATATAATGCTTTAAATTATATATTAACAATGGGTGGGGAGGAGGCTGAACATTTAAAAGCCCTTTCTGACAAAGCCTTCTGGTCTAGCCATTCAAGAAAAGATATATAGGCATTAACTTGCAGCTATAAGGCATTCTTGTTCAAACATGTATATGTGTACATACCAATGTACACACGCACACATGCCGATAAATGAAAATTTTAAAACTGTTTTAAGGCGAGAGATGGTTTAGTGTTTGAGGCACTTGCCTGCAAATCCTAAGGACCCATGTTTGACTCTCCAGATCCTATGTAAGCCAGACACACAAATGTGAGGCAAGCCCAAGGTTACACATGCCCACTAGGTGATGCAAGCATCTGGAGTTCTGAGGCCCTGGCATGCCAAAAAAAAAATTTCCCTCTGTCTCTCTCTGTCTCTCTCTTTCTAAAAAATAATAAGTGAATAAAAATTTTAAAAGTATGTTTTAATATAATTCTATTTCAAAAAGTCAAACTACATCTTTCTTGATGATTAAATAATTTGAAGTACCTGATTATATAACTAAGTGAACTTTTATAAGGCAGATACTCTTTGTAAGGAAATACCTGAGTGAAATTACCAAAGTAGAGAAAAAAATTGTGAAGCAATTTTTTCAGCTATACAGAAACCAGAATATCAGTATTTTAAAATAATTTAATTTATTTTTTAATTATTTATTTATTTGCAAACAGAAACAGAGATAAGAGAGCAAGAGAAGGATGGGAAGAATGGAGAGAGAGAGGACAGAGACAATGGGCATACCAGGGCCTCTAGCTGATGCAAACAAACTCCACTTTGTGCATCAGCCTATATGTGGGTACTGGGGAATCGAACCTGCCTCATTAAGCTTTGCAGGCAAGTGCTTTAACCTCTAAACCACCTCTCAAGCTCAGGAATGTACATTTAATGTGGCATTATCTTCATTTGTCTGGTTCCCTTTTTTTTTTTTTTTTTGTACTGGTGTCATGCTTGTTCTCAATGCTGTTTGTCACCTACATGTCCAAACATTAAATATTATATTCTTTGTCCCCTTCCTCTAACAGAAACCACATTAAGCAAAGCAGAAATTTGTTGGGAAAAGTCATTAGGCAGCATAATGACTCCTGATATGATTATGGATCCATTAAACCTTGTGACAGTTTCATCACTCAGGGTATTGATTGTAGAGAACAGCTTTGAGTACTTAAAGCTACGTTTCCAAGGGATATTGGAAATGATGTCAAGGAAAGCTACTCCTCTAAGCATCACATCTAACCTTCAATACCTCCTTATTGAACAAGTACCGGTTCATTCATTCAAATTATTTAATTGAACAATTCAAGTCAAGGCAAAAGACGACAAATTAATTTAATGGTTGTCAATAGGTTGAAATTCCCTGTGAAACTTGAAACTTTGTAGCCATTTTCTAATAGTGTTCAGCTGACTTGTTTTAAAAATATTTATTAAGGGCTGGAGAGATGACTTAGTGGTTAAGCGCTTGCCTGTGAAGCCTAAGGACCCCGGTTCGAGGCTCGGTTCCCCAGGTCCCACGTTAGCCAGATGCACAAGGGGGCGCACGCGTCTGGAGTTCGTTTGCAGAGGCTGGAGGCCCTGGCGCGCCCATTCTCTCCCTCTCCCACTCTATCTGTCTTTCTCTCTGTGCCTGTCGCTCTCAAATAAATAAAAATTTTAAAAAATACATATTTATTAAGCTAACACCATATCCCATTACTTTAAATTCTGCTTTCAATATCATTTATATTTTTTATTATTTTATTAGTATTTTAAAATTATTATTATTAACAATATACTTCATATGGTTACATCATGTGATTGGTACCCTCTTTTCCCTTGTCCTTGCCCTCATTCAGATAGCCATCCTCCTCAGTGGGGTTGCAGGTCTCCCCTATAGGGTTGTGGGTTATGCACTGTGGGATCAGCAGTCAGGTATTTTTGGAGGGGAGGAATTATGTCTCAACCTGTGGCTCTCACAATCTTTCTGCCCTCTCTTTTGCAAAATTCCCTGAGCCATGCTGGATGTGATCTTTTTCTTTTTTTCAAGTTATAAAATACATATCTAATTACATAAATTTAAATTAAAATCACCAAATTAAATATATAATTACATATATAATTCATAATTAGCCTAGTTCATTGTTTCTCTCCACTGATCTGTGTGAAGGGACCTTCTTTTCAGGTGAACCCTCTTACTCCTTTTAAGGGTCATATGGTTTAGTTCATTTATATTTTGTAATTTTAATTTCTTTTAAAAATTATTTTTTTAAAATATTGAGAGAAAGGCAGATAGAGAGAATGGACATGTTGGGGCCTCTAGCTAATTCAAATTATCTCCAGACACATGTACCATCTTGTGCATGTGGCTTAAGTGGATACTGGGGATTTGAACCTGGGTCCTTTGGCTTTACAAGCATGCACATTAACTGCTAAGACATCTCTCCAGACCTGTAATTTTAATTATAATTACATTACTTTTAAAGAAATTTTCTTATATGTAATCTTGAACAAAGAATCTTATGAAATTTGGATTTATTGTTCAATAGTGTGGCCTTATCTTTACCTTATATGTTAAAAATTGTAAGTATTAAAATTCAATATTGATATCAAAATTTTTAGGATAAACATGCCTTAAAATGACAGTAAAATACACTTGTTGTTGCAAATTTTGGAAAAAGAGTAAAAAACATCAAATCTGTAATTGAAAGATAAGTCAAAGTTTCCAAATCTTTGGTTATAAAAGTTGAGGAGCTTGGCATGGAGAAGCACATGCCTAATCCCAGCACTCTGGAGGCAGAAGTAGGAATATTTCTGGGGGTTCACAGCCACACTGAGACTACATTTTGAATTCCAGATAAGGCTGGGCTAGAGAGAGGCCCTACCTCAAAAAAAAAAAATAAAAAGGTTTTGATCTCAACTGAATTACTTTTGAGGAAATCCCTTGTTTTCCTTCACTACTTCTTGAATTTGTTTCCGAATAATTAACATTTTAAGTAAAGTATTTACTATTGTAAAGAAAAAACATTCTTTAAAAAACAAGTTTTATTTTATTTTTTATTGACAACTTTTATAATTATAAACAATATCCCATGGTAATTCCTTCCCTCCCCCCACTTTCCTCTTTGAAATTTATTTGCAAGGGAACACACACACACACACATACACACACAGAGGTAGAGAGAAAGAGAGAGAGAGAGATACCTCACCACAACCTCTTGTCTCTGCACATGAACTCCAGACCCATGTGCCACTTTGTGTACCTGGCTTTACGTGGGAGATGGGGAATTAATCCTGAGCCAGCAGTATTTGCAAGCAAGCACTTTTAACCAATGAACCATCTCCCCAATCCAAGCAAATGGTTCTTTAGAAAACTTCTTAAGCAAATTAGAAAATAATTAATCATATATTGTTTTCTTTTTTCTGTTTTAACTGGGCTTTTACTTTCAAAATCATGAGCTGGAGAGATGGCTTTGCGGTTAAGCGCTCGCCTGTGAAGCCTAAGGACCCCGGTTCGAGGCTCGGTTCCCAGGTCCCACGTTAGCCAGATGCACAAGGGGCGCACGCGTCTGGAGTTCTTTTGCAGAGGCTGGAAGCCCTGGCGCGCCCATTCTCTCTCTCTCTCCCTCTATCTAGCTTTCTCTCTGTCTCTGTCGCTCTCAAATAAATAAATAAATAAATAAATAAATAAATAAATAAATAACAATGTCAAAGCTTATTTATTTATTTATTTATTTAATACCTAAGCATAAGGTTCATGTCACATGATTTTTTTTTAAAGAAGTGTTCTGTTTTTTATTTATTTATTTATTTATTTATTTATTTATTTATTTATTTATTTATTTGAGACAGAGAGAGGGAGAGAGAGTGAGAATGGGCACGCCAGGGCCTCTAGCCACTGCAAACTAACTCCAGATGCATGGGCCGCCATGTGCATCTGGCTTACATGTGACCTAGAGAATCGAACCTGGGTAGGCTTCAAAGGCATGTGCCTTAACAGCTAAGCCATCTCTCCAGCCCTATGTCAAAGTTTTTATCTGTATCATGGTGACTAACACAAGACATGTATTGTCATATTGGAATTATGAAGGACATGGCATTGCAAGGTGATAGGAAACTTACAATTCCACTGTATTATGGGGTGGCTATTACATATGCAATCTATCATTAAATTTGCATGATCGTTGTTTTAATAAGCAAGTGTAACCTTAATTTGACATCTGTATATTAGGAGGAAGAGAGGGAGAGAAGAGAGAATTGGTAGCCAATCCAAATATTACAATAATGGACTAGTTTTAAAATATTTCATTTTCTTACTTATTTGACAAGGACTGTGAGAATGAGAACGAGTGTGGGCACATTAGATCATCCTTACATGGGAAACAAACTCCAGAAATGTGTGCCACTTTGAGTGTCTAGCTTTACACAGGTACTGAGGGAATTGAATCTGGGCTGAGAGATTTTCCAGGCAAACCCCTAAACTACTGAGCCATCTCTACAGCACAAATAACAGATTATTGTAGATACATTTTTCATAAATTTCAAAGAAAAATTTCTATTATAAAAAAGTAGCAGACAACCAAATCAGACATAGGCATCAAATAACATTTAATCAGGTTTCAAAATGAAGTATATTAAAAAGTTATGCATTATATTATACATATTAGCCAAGAAAAAAGACTGAAATTTATGTTGTCTCAATAAATACAGTAAAGCTATGTAAAAAAAAAATGTTTGCCCTCTTTTGAGATTAAAATGAATGACAAAATAAAGGAATAGAAAGGTTTGTCAATATGTTAAATATACAGTGAAGCTCTATAATTTTATTATTATGCTCAAATTTATTAATGACTTTTTCACTTGAAATTAAGACTTGTCATATATATGTGTGTGTGTGTGTGTGTGTGTATGTATATATATTACTGTGTCTGTGTGCGAGAGATTGAGAGAGAGAGAGAGAGAGAGAGAGAGAGAGAGAGAGAGAGAGAGAGATCATGCCCAGCTTGAGTGTGCTGGTCAAAGGACAATCTCGGGCTTCAGTCCTCACATTCTGCCTTGTTTGAGGCAAGATCTTTCTTGCTGTTGTTGCTAAGTACTCAGGCCAGTTGGAACTTGAAATTTATTAACTCAGTGAGTGTTAAATAGTGAATCAAAGATGGTAAAATATGACATTGTACTTATTGTAATCCTGATATTTCTGAGAATTCAGTTTATTTCACAATTAAGTGAGATTAATAATTCTTTCATTTGTGTATTTATTTTATTTTATAAATTAATTATTTTTTTAATTTTTATTAGCATTTTCCATGATTATAAAAAAAACCCCATGGTAATTCCCTTCCCCCCCCAAAACACATTCCCCTTTGAAATTCCATTCTCCCTCATATTACCTCTCCATTACAATCATTGTACTTACATATATACAATATCAACCTATTAAGTACCCTCCTCCCTTCCTTTCTCTTCCCTTTATGTCTCCTTTTTAACTTACTGGCCTCTGCTACTAAGTATTTTCATTCTCACGCAGAAGCCCATCATCTATAGCTAGTATCCACATATGAAAGAGAACATGTGGCACTTGGCTTTCTGGGCCTGGGTTACCTCACTTGGTATAATCCTATCCAGGTACATCCTGCAAATTTTTCTGCAAATTTTTCTGCAAATTTCATAACTTCATTTTTCTTTACCGCTGAGTACAACTCCATTGTATAAATGTGCCACATCTTCATTATCCACTCATCAGTTGAGGGACATTTAGGCTGGTTCCATTTCCCAGCTATTATAAATTGAGCAGCAATAAACATGGTTGAGCACGTACTTCTAAGGAAAAGAGATGAGTCCTTTGGATATATGCCTAAGAGTGCTACAGCTGGGTCATATGGTAGATCAATCTTTAGCTGTTTTAGGAACCTCCACACTGATTTCCACAATGGCTGGACCAGATTGCATTCCCACCAGCAGTGTAGAAGGGTTCCTCCTTTTCCACATCCCTGACAACAATTATGATCATTTGTTTTCATGATGGTGGCCAATCTAAAAGGAGTGAGATGGTATCTCAATGTAGTTTCAATCTGCAGTGCAATGGATAAGCCTCGCCCTGGGAAAACCACCTTCGTGATCATGGTATCTCCCCTGCCAGGTAAGTATTTCCCTGATGGCTAGTGACATAGAACATTTTTTTAGATGCTTATATGCCATTCATATTTCTTCCTTTGAGAATGCTCTATATAGCTCCATAGCCCATTTTTTGATTGGCTTGTTTGATTCCTTATTATTTAACTTTTTGAGTTCTTTGTATATCCTAGATATTAATCCTCTATCAGATATATAGCTGGCAAAGATTTTTTCCCATTCTGTAGGTTGCCTCTTTGCTTTTTTCACTGTGTCCATTGCAGTGAAAAATCTTTGTAATTTCATGAGGTCCCAGTGATTAATCTGTGGTTTTATTGCCTGAGCAATTGGGGTTGTATTCAGAAAGTCTTTGCCAAGATCAACATGTTGAAGGGTATCCCCTATTTTTCCCTCTAGCAGGTTCAGAGTTTCAGGTCTGATGTTAAGGTCTTTAATCCATTTGGACTTAATTCTAGTTCATGGAGAGAGAGAATATATTTTCATCCTTCTACAGATATGTATCCAGTTTTCCCAACACCATTTGCTGAAGAGGCTGTCTTTTCTCCAATGAGTATTTTGGGCATTTTAATCAAATTTCAGGTGGCTATAGCTACTTGGGCTTATATCTGGGTCCTCTATTCTGTTCCAATGATCTACATGTCTGTTTCTGTGCCAGTACCATGCTGTTTTTGTTACTATGGCTCTGTATTATAGGTTAAAATCAGGTATGGTGATACCACCAGCCTTATTTTTGTTGCTCAGTATTATTTTAGATATATGAGGTTTTTTGTGATTCCAAATGAATTTTTGGATAGTTTTTTTCTATTACCATGAAGAATGCTTTTGGAATTTTGATAGGGATTGCATTAAATGTGTAGATTGCTTTTGGTAAGATTGCCATTTTCACAATATTGATTATTCCAATCTCAGAACCGGGGATGTTTCTCCACTTTCTAGTGTCTTCTGCAATTTCTTACTTGAGTGTTTTAAAAGTTCTCATTGTAGAGATTCTTTACTTCCTTGGTTAGGTTTATTCCAAGATACTTTATTTATTTATTTATTTTTGATGTAATTGTGAATGGGAGTGATTCTATGATTTCATCCTCTGTGTGTTTGTTGTTAGCATATATGAAGGCTACTGATTTCTGTGTATTTATTTTGTATCCTGCTACATGGCTGTAGGTTTTGATCAGCTCTAAAAGTTTGCTAGTAGTGTCTTAAGGTCCTTTATGTATAGAATCATGTCATCTGTAAATAATGATAATTTGATCTCTTCCTGTCCAATTTGTATCCCTTTTATGTGTGTCTCTTGCCTTATTGCTATGGCTAAGACTTCCAGAACTATATTGAATAAAAGTGGGGACAGTGTACACCCTTGTCTTGTTCCTGATTTTAGTGGAAAAACTTCCAGTTTTTCCCCATTTACCAATAGGTTGGCTGTAGGCTTGTTATAAATAGCTTTTATTATATTCAGATATGTTCCTTCTATTCCCTGTCTCTGTAGGACTTTTATCACTAAGGGATGTTGGATTTTTAAAAATGCTTTCTCTGCGTCTAATGAGATGATCATGTGATTTTTGTCCTTCAACCCATTTATATAATGTATTACATTTATAGATTTGTGTATATTGAACCATCCCTGAATATCTGGGATAAAGCCTCCTTGGTCAGGGTGAATGATCTTTTTGATATACTCTTGTATTTTGTTTGCCAATATTATGTTGAGAATTTTTGCATCTATGTTCATGAGGGAGATTGGTCTGTAATTTTCTTTTTTTGTTCTATCTTTGTCTGGTTTTGGTATAAGGGTGATGCGGGCCTCATAGTAGGAGTTTGGTAGAATTCCTTCTTTTTCTATTTCCTGGAAAAGCTTAAGAAGCAATGGTGTTAGCTCTTTCTTAAATGTATGGTGAAATTCATCAGTGAATCCATCTGGGCCTGGGCTTTTTTTAGTTGGGAGATTATTGATAACCGTTTGGATATCCATGTTTGCTATAGGTCTATTTAAGTGATTAATCTCATTTTGATTTAATTTAGGTAGGTCATATAAATCAAGGAAATCACCCATTTCTTTCAGATTTTCATACTTTGTGGAGTATATGCTTTTATAGTAAGTCCGTATGATTTTTTTTAATTTCTCTGGAATCTGTTGTGATGTTACCTTGTTCATCTCTGATTATATTAATTTGTGTCTCTTCTCTCTTTCTTTTGGTCAGATTTGCTAAGGGTTTATCAATCTTGTTTATCCTTTCAAAGAACCAACTCTTTGTTTCATTAATTCTTTGGATTTTTTTTTTGTTTGTTTGTTTCTATTTCATTAATTTCTGCCCTAATCTTTATTATTTCTTCCTGTCTACTGATTTTTGGTTTGCCTTGTTCTTCTTTTTCCAATGCTTTATGGTGAAGCATTAGGTCGTTTACTTGTGACCTTTCTAATTTCTTAATATAGGCACTTAAGGCTATAAATTTACCTCTTAGAACTGCCTTCATTGTGTCCCAGCGATTTTGATATGTTGTGTTTTCATTATTGTTTGACTCTATAAATTTTTGATTTCCTTCTTGATTTCTTCATTGACCCATTCATCATTTAGTAGTGTATTGTTTAGTTTCCATGATTTGGTGTATGCTCTGTAGCCTTTCTTGCTACTGATTTGTAGTTGAATTCCACTGTGGTCAGATAGAATGCAAGGAATTATTTCAATTTTCCTGAATTTGTGAATATTTGCTTTGTGTCCTAATATATGGTCTATTTTAGAGAATGTTCCATGTGCTGCTGAAAAGAATGTATATTCTGCAGCCTTTGGATGAAATATCCTGTATATATCTGTTAGGTCCATTCCTTCTTGGCCTCATTTAGTCCAGATGCCTCTCTGTTTATTTTTTCCTGGGATGACCTGTCAATTGATGAGAGTGGGTTGTTAAAATCACCCACTATCAATGTGTTTGGTGTTATCTGTGACCTTAGTTCTAATAGTGTTTGTTTGATGAATTTGGGAGCCCCCATGTTAGGTACATATATGTTTAGGATTGTAATGTCCTCCTTTAGGAGTGTGCCCTTATTCAATATAAAGTGACGTTCCTTATCTTTCTTTTTTTTTTTATTTTTTATTTATTTATTTTAGAGTGACAGACACAGAGAGAAAGACAGATAGAGGGAGAGAGAGAGAATGGGTGCGCCAGGGCTTCCAGCCTCTGCAAACGAACTCCAGATGCATGTGCCCCCTTGTGCATCTGGCTAACATGGGACCTGGGGAACCAAGCCTCGAACCGGGGTCCTTAGGCTTCACAGGCAAGCGCTTAACTGCTAAGCCATCTCTCCAGTCCTCCTTATCTTTCTTGACTAACGTTGTACTAAAGTCTACCTTGTCAGATATTAGGATAGCAACCCCTGCTTGTTTTCTAGGCCCATTTGCTTGAAACACCATCTTCCTACCTTTCACCTAAGATAATGTCTTTCCTTTGTAGAAGGGTGAGTTTCTTGGAGACAACAAATTGTAGAATCCTGCTTTCTAACCCAGACTGCAAACCTATGTCTTTTTGTTGGGGCATTGAGGCCGTTGATATTATGAGATATTATTGAAAGGTGTGTATTTATGTTTGCCTTTCTTTTTTTTTTTTTTTTTTTTTTGTGGTTCCGGTTCTACCTGTGCTCTCTTATGCTAACTAGTATTTGAGTATTGCTTGTTTTTTCTAGGTTCCTTATATGTATGCTTTTCCTTTTCTTCAGCATGGAGGATTCTATCAAGTACTTTCTGTACAGCTGTTTGGTCTTCAAATACTCCTTTAACCTGCTTTTGTCATGGAATGTCTTTATTTCTCTGTCTATTTGAATGGATAACTTTGCAGGATAAAGTACCCTTGGTTGACAGTTGTTATCTTTCAGAACTTGGAATATATCACTCCAAGCCCTTCTGGCTTTAAAAGTTTGTGTTGAATAATCTGCTGTAATCCTGATGGGCTTGCTTTTGTAGGTAACTTGATTTTTCTCTCTAACTGCTTTCAATATTTTTTTCTTTGGTGTTTGTGTTTGGAAGTTTGATTATAATATAGCAAGGAGAGGTTCTTTCCAGGTTTTGTCTTGCTAGGGTTCTAAAGGCTTCCTGTATTTGCATTGGCACCTCTTTCCCAATTTGGGGGAAATTTTCTTCTATGATTTTGTTGAAGATGCCTACTATGCCTTTGGAGTGGAATTCTTCTCCTTCTACGATGCCCTGAATTCTTATATTTGATCTTTTCATACTGTCCCGAATATCTTGATATTCCCACTCATACTTTTGTATGTTTGTCTTTCTCTTTGTTGGCCTGTATTAGATCTGCCACCTCGTCTTCTAGCTTAGATATTCTGTTCTCTCCTCCGTCCATTCTATTGGTGAGATTTTCTACACAGTTCTTTTTTATTTCATTAACTCTGTTCTTCATTGCTACTAATTCTGACTGTTTTTTCTTTATTATTTATATTTCCTTATTTATGTCTTGTATTGCCTTCTTTATTTCATTAAATTGGTATCCTGCATCTTCTTTGATTCCTTTGATTTCCTCTTTGAGTTCCTCTTTGACTCCTTTGACTTGTTCTCTGACTTCTTTGAACATGTTTACAATCATTCTTTTGAAATCTTTCTCAGACATTTATTCTAAGTCATTCTCACTGGAGGTCATTTCTGATGCATTAATACTTTTAGGTGGATTTATATCATCTTGCTTTTTAGTGTTTCTTGTGTTATAATGTATATATTTTTGCATCTTGGATTAAGTTAATGCTTGGATTTTTAGCTAGCTGGGTATTCTTAGCTGTATCAATTGATTTGATGTTATATATTTTCAGTGTAGGAGCTTAAGGTGTTAGGTGTGGCTCTGAAGACTCTCAGAGTATCTACAAAGGTGCTCCTAGGGGTTGAGTTTCCCTGCTATGGCAGTATTCAAGTGGGCTAAGTGGAATAAAATACAGGTAGATTCTAAAAGTCAACTAAACACTGTACCCATTCAATCAAAAACAGACCCAAGTATGTATGCCAGAGTAGTTATTATAACAACCAGATCCTCTATCAACATAGAGGTTAAGATTTCTGGTCTGTTGAGGGATCCAAGTCAGCTTGTGACCAAGTGAGACCCTTCCCTGGTGCAATCCCAGTTACCTTGGATGATTTTGGTTTCAGTCAAGTTGCTGCCTGGGTCGTTGGGCTGCTGTTCTGATTTCTGGATCTGGGCACTGGCTTTTCCTTGTGGGGCAAACCAAGCCTGGCTACTGTGGCCCTGCAGATCAGCAACCCCGCTGCTGGAACTGTTGCTGCTAAAGGTGCCTCTCCTGGGTCTGTCAGCAGCTGAAGCTCCTGCTGCTGGGCCCACCCACCGCTGCTGATGCTTCTTCTTCTGCTGCTGCTGCTGTAGCTGCCACTTCTGGAGCCACTGCTGCTGCTGAAGCTGCTGCTGAAGCTGCTGCTGCTGGGTCCACTGCTGCTGCTGCTGCCCCGACGCTGCTGCTGCTGGGTCTGCTGCTGCTGCTGCTACTGGGTCTGTTGCTGCTGGGTCTACTGCTGCTGCCGCTACTGGGTCTGCTGCTGCTGGGGCCACTGTTACCAGTGCTGGAGCCACTGATATTGCTCCCGCACTCTGTTCCTGCTTGGGTCCTGCTGTCAGCCCAAGTTGGCATGGCCAGGTCCCGGGACACTTCTCTGTTCACTGGAGCTGGGCTCAGGCGGTGGGGGAGGGGAGGGAGCCGCAGCTGCTCTGGTTCTCTCGCTGTTCCATGTGTTCTTCTACCTTGTGGTGCTCACTGCTACTCTCCCTTCATGTTTCCTGAGTTGCGGAGAGCGCCGGTGTGAGTGGAAGCTCCCCAGACCTGGCTTTTCCTGTGGCTGGAGCCAAGCCTGGCGGGTTTCTGGTGCGCCGCCGCCACTGCGGTTGGCAGAGCTGCCTGGGCTGCTTTTGCCGGCCTGTGCAGGCTCTGGATGCTCTGGATCTCTTCTACTTCTCCGATGCTGCTTCAATTTCCTGTACACCTCACTTTTTAGTAAAAGTGTGTATTTTGCTGAGTTTTTTGGTCTGTTTCCCCCCAGGCTGCTTTGGCGTGGTACCTACGCTGCCATCTTAACTGGAAGTCGAGATTAATAATTCTAATACTTTAAAAATTATTGCTATTTTGACATATTCATTAGTAAATATTCATAATTTATTTAGTAAATCAAATAGCAACAACTTCAAAAATAGTATTTCAATTGTAAATATGGTTTTCCCCCAAACCAAAATTCTGTTGTCCTAATATGTGAATATATATGAATGGCAACTTGATTTCTGACATCTTTTTTAGTATTTTACTTTTATCCATTTATTTATGATAGAGAAAGAGGGAGAGAGAGAGAGAGAGAGAGAGAGAGAGAGAGAGAGAGAGAGAATAGGCACACCAGGGCCTCCAGCCACTGCAAACTAACTCCAGTCACAAGTGCCCCCTTGTGCATTTGGCTAACATGTGTTCTGTGGAATTGAACCTGGGTCCTTTGGCATTGCAGGCAAACGCCTTAACCACTGAGCATCCTTCCAGCCCAGTTTCTTACATCTTTATGTTTCTTTTTTGTGAGAGAAATAGTTTCCTTGCACTTGAGACAGTTTTTGTTACTGTTTCTTTTTTATACATTTTCTTTTTTTTTTCTTCTTTTGAAAGTTGAAGTACAATGGCAATGTTAACCAAACACATCACCTGCAGTTTCCAAATAGCATGCACTCATTGTATGTCTCTGAGTCTCAATCCCATCATTCTTTCCATATTTTCAGCTTCTTTCATTCTTTCTTCATTCATTCTTTCATCACTGGATCAGTTTTGTGATCACTGATTTTGCATGTTTCTATTGTAACTGGGGCCACCATCATCATGTCCCTATAAGATGGTGACCTTAATATTGTAAAATTATGTGTACTGACCTATCCTCTGGCTGGCTTGCTGTCCTCCCTCACTCCCTCTACTATTCCTTGAGATAGTAATATTAATTTATGCCAAATTATATCTGTATAACAGCTAATAATGCTGCTAATATCAATAGCTAATGGAGAAGGTTGAGGCATATGAGTAAACAAAATGGGACAAAACTTGAGTTTCTAATACCAGCTAAGCACGTTACAAATGTCAAGGAAGAAAGTAAAAGTGCAATTATAAGATTTTTGAATGAAGTTTTTTAACAGTTAATTCCAATTGACCATTCATGCTTTGGCAAGTTTTCAGACTTCAGTGGAAGGAATTAGTACAATAGTGAAAAACAATACAAAGGAGCTAGAATTAAGAGTCAGCTTGAATTGCAGTAATCATCTGAAAACTTTGATGGGCAGTTCAGAATTGTATGTTTGTGGATGAGCAAGGAAAATGGTTTCTTTACTTGTAATCTTGGCCTAGAGGAGGGCATCGTGAATATTTGTCAAAGCAAAAACTTAGTCAGACTTTTGTTACTTTAAATACTGGATATAACTAACTTATAATGAAAAGAAAATGTTTTGGTAAAAATTTTAGAGGTTGAAATTAATGCTTTTCCCAGGGAAAGAAGACAAGAATGTGGTCCCTTGATCCTTATCTCAGGCCTCCCAATAAGCATCATTCGGTCATGTTGCCACTAACTCCCAGAAACTCCAAACTGGGGACCAAGAGTAGCATATGGGGTTATTGGATTTCTTTCAGATTCAAACTGTAACATTGTGCACCTAGGCCATGAACGTTCATGTCCATATCACAGTAAATTTACCCCATCCCCACAATTCTAGTTACTAAGTGCTTCCACATTGCTCAGCATACCCAGTATGAAGACTCAGTTGAAAGTCTAAAACTTTCAGCAATATGATGCCAACTTCTTCCAATTTTTTTATTAAAGTTATATATTGCTGAGACATATGTAATGGGACAGTCACAGAGTAAGCATTCCTATTACACAGAACAAGATAATATCAAAGAGGGATTATAACAAAGTAATCAAACCAAAGTGGACAAACATTAAATAATAGAGATTCATGTCTGGCATCTAGGGCAAACTATGGTACAATGTGCTTTCCCAAAAGTCTGGAAAATTTTACCCCCTATTACTATTACTAATGAAGTTTCTGACTGGCTATGTAGGCTGCCTGCAGCCTTCCCAAGTGTACATTGCACGTACCTGCCATGACTGGTTGGCTGGGGTTTCCCAGAGTTAGCATCAGTAAAGTCCTATGGTTTCTGTATGAAATGTCCCTCACAAGTCCAATGACTGAATGCTTAGGTCTCCAAATGGTAGCTCTGCTTTGGATAAATGTAGACTCTCTAGGAGGTGGGTCCTGGCTGGTGAATATGCATTACTGGACTCAGACCTCACTGATGGTTCTGGCCACCTTTCCCTGTGTCTTGCCTACTGCAATGTGAACAAACCACTTCCATTTTCACTGCCACTGAACTTCCATGCCATGACCCCTCACTATAATGGACTAAAGACTCTCTGACAGCATGAGTCAGAATAAACATTCACTCCCTTACATTATTTATGTGAAATATTGCACCATGGTGCCCTCTATCATTAAACTATATTCCTATATCAAATATTTCCTCTTTTAATTTTATACCAAAGTCCCTGTAAGCTGATTTCATCCCTCATCTTTTCTTTTTATCTTTTGTTTTATTCTGCAGCTGTGTATCTTTAAGTGTTCTATCCAAAGTCAGTTGTATTTGAGCTATTCTATTATTGAAGCTTTTTCCTTAGTGTAATTTTCACCAGAAGGATTTCTGTTCAATTTCATTTTAATTACTCCAATCTCTCTGTTAAATTTCTGTGATAGAATACTGAATTGATTTTTTAGAACTGATTGTTTTTTTGAAGCTTTATTGAATTTCCTTAAAAAGCTCTTATAAATAATTTGCTTGAGAGTCTGTGCATATCTATTGTCTTACTGTTGTTTGTAAAGTTTATTTTGGTTCCACAAAAGCTCTTGATGATTTTTAGTAAATGTCCACATCTGTGTGTTGAGGATTAGGTGTGCTTTCCAGGCTTAGATTCTTGGTTTGTTTGAACATGTATATCTAGAAATGCTCGTGATTTTTGTGAGCCTGTAGCTGCTACCAGCTGGTATTCTATGTCAGTGTTTGCTGTGTGTCCATGTGTGCTCTGTTGTCACAATTTTAGCACTAGAGGTAAACACAAGCCTAAGTTTGTTGCAAATCTGCAGCTAGTTTATGATTCCACATGAATATGAGCCGTGGCACAACCCAGCAACCTTATCTATCTATAGTCACTGTCTTGTGACTATAATAGCTAATAATACACTAACATACAGACAATAATAGCTTCTGCCTAGAAGGAAGTTTGTCCTCTCCCTCCAAGCCAATATCGATTCTTCCCACACCATAATGTGTAGCGTTTGTTGAGAGATAGTACGGGCAATAGCATATCCATCTACAGTGCAAGGCTAGGCCATACACAGATCCCATAGGCCATTAAGACTAGCACAGCCCTTGGGGAAGGACCAAGGCCATGAACCTATGACTTGCCTGGTGCTTTCGTCTACTCATGGCCTGAGATCACGTACGTCTTCTGCTCTTGATGCTAACCAGAATCTAAGTCCATCTTTGCCTGACACCAGAATGGAGCCAGAAGCTCTATTGATGGGAAAGGGGCCTTGGGGCTTTGCTTGGGACTGCATTTCACTGTGGAAAGCCTAGCACTGTGTTTCTAGTCTAAGACATGCATATAATTTCCTGCCCCTTTCTTAAAGTGGATCCTCAAGGAAATAACTATGCAACCATCTAGTTTTGCGTCAATCATTGTGGAATTTTCTTTTCTGTATTATGATATTCACATGTTCATATGCTTTAAGCAATTAATAGACCATTGTATCGTATAAATAAAACCTACATGTGCTGGGACCCAGAAATGTGTGGATTGATTTATTGTGATATTTGCTTTTATGTGGTGGTCTAAAATGAAACCTGCCTTGTCTATGAGATATGCTCATATTGTACCATGTGTGATTAAACTTAAGATGAGTCATTATCTCAGAATCTATCATTTTAAGCGCTTCTATTATTTTAGCACATTTACTGTAATATAGCAGAAATTTCACACTTTGGTTACAATATGGTATAATGAATGCTGTATACTTATAAAAATATGTACTCCTAAGAAAGTTAATTTATGGAAATGAAGAGAGCTTATATTTGTGCATAAAATAAGTTAAAAGGTAAAACAGACTAAGACCTCTGATATCTGACACATCTGTACTGGCTTAAAATATGATTTTTAGGTTTTACAGATCTCTGTCTCTACAAACTAATATCTACATTTATACCCTATAAAATAAAATAGTGTCATTTTTCAATGGAAAGCACAGCTTAAGGCAATAAAAAAAGCACATTGAAGTGTTTGATGTTAGAAGTCATCCAGGTGATACCCAGTGCACTTACATTAATTTTTAGAATACCATTAAAATAAACATAAAACAAAAACCCAGTGATTTATCTAGCATAAGAAATACATACATGAGAAATACAGTGCTAAGAAACTTAGCTTAGTGCATTTCACTTTTTTACCCTAAACTTCCAGATAGTAAAGACACATATTATTATATTTGTGTCAACTTTTATATTTCTCTCTGTGTGTATGCTATAAAAATCTGGTTAAAAAGTTATTATTTTCTGAATTTCTTGAAATAAAAGGAATTAGATTATAATGCACTTAATCAGTATTTAATATTATACACATAACATTAAAATGTTAAATAATTCAATCACCTAAATGGTGACCTCCAGTCTTATATTATCTTTCTATTAATTTGAATTTTTTTCTTTCTTTTTTTTTTTTTTTTCCTTTTTTTGAGGTAGGGTCTCACTTTAGCCCAGGCTGACCTGGAATTCACTATGGAGTCTCAGGGTGGTCTCGAACTCATGGCAATCCTCCTACCTCTACCTCCTGAGTGCTGGGATTAAAGGCGTGCACCACCACACCCGGTTTAATTTGAATATATTTTTTTTAATTTAGTTTATTAGTTTTCTTTTCAGCAAATGCAGGCAGTTTGGTACCATTGTTTAGGCTCATCTATGATCTGCCCCCTCCCATTGGACCCTCCTTGTTGATGTAAATGGGTCGTGCATTGTGGAGTTAGCCCCCAGTTATTGGTATGATAAATGTCTCTGCAAATCATGACCCAACATGTGACTCTAACATTCTTTCCACCCCCTCTTCCCCAAAATTTCCCTGAGCCATGTTGGGTTCATTTTTGGTCTGCTTCAGTGCTTAGGTGTTTGGGGCCTCTGAAGCTCTGGCTCTCTGATTTGGTAGGAGTTGATTTTTCTCTGCATTGGTTTCCTTCCCCTTTGTGCTGGTATCCGGTTCACAGGAAAACATCACCCTTGTTTGTTTCTCCAATTGTCCTTAGTTTCAGTTGGGCCCCTTTTGAGGTATGTTGGGGCAGCTCTCTCCTTAGGATCTGCATCTATATGAAAAAGAGAAGCAGATTCTCCAACGGAGAGTAAGTTAGCACCCGGAAAATTGAGATAATTTGAATATTGGAGAAGCCTTCTTCTGGCTCATTGTTGGTTCTTTGAAGGGAACATTTTTCTATGTCTAAAGAGGCTTTTGACATTTAAAAATTATCATTCTGTTTTCTATAATTACATGCCTTGCAATAAGTGATAAATATAATCTATGTAATATATGCAGAGAATCATTTGTTGGGAAGAAAATGGAGGAGACAAATTTTGTGATTTTGCATATATTCAATGTGCAAAATGCTCAGTGTATATTAATTTATACTACTGAGTGATCTACTTTCCCATACTTGACATCCAAGTTTCAGTAAGGTTATAAGATAGTACCTATATTTTTATAAAAACAAAATTTGTGAGATACTATACGTCTAGTAGACACTAGATTGCCACTGTAACATGTCACATTGGTAGACAATAATCTACCCAAGATGAATCAGAATATTTTCCATCCCATGTTCTATTTTGAGTGGTAAGTTAGTCCATCAGAACACAGAGACTACTTTTTCTCATCTTGCATATTTGTTGCTCTCCAGACAAGATTTAATGGACAATATGCTATGGAACTGATTTGTATTGTTTACATATGTCCTCTTCAAAATCCATGGGATGTGGATGGAAAGATTGCTTAGTGGTTAAGGAATGTGTTTGCAAAGCCAAAGAGCCAAGGTATGCTTCCCCAGGAACCATGTAAAACAGATGCACAAGGTGGCACATGTGTTCAGAGTTAGTTTGCAGTGCCTAGAGGCCCTGGCATGCCCATTCTCTTCCTATCTTCCTCTGTCATCTCTCTCATTTTCTCTCTCTCTCATTATAAGTAAATATTGAACTTTAAAAAAATCCATAGGATATGAGCCAATGGCCAATGTTATAGTGTTAAGAGGTAAGGCTCTAAGAGGTGATTAAACCATGAAGACACTTTCCAAAAGAGTGGTGGGGTTAACATAGTTACAAAGGTGATTTGATAAGAACATTGTCCTTCTATTTTTCAATGTGTGAGGAGATAGCAAACCTGCCTATGAGGTAACTGGACAACTAAATGCCACCTTTAATGCGCGCATAGCTGCCTTGCCATACAGCCAAGACTAGCTGCATATCAATCTTGACTTCTTATGCTCCAGAACTTTGGAATATTTTTGTTATTTATGGATTATTTAGGCTCACATATTCATTTGTTATAGCAACATAGACCATTATAAGACCCACACACAAAGGCTAACAGTAGAAAACTAAGTTATTGGTCTAAGTTTCAGTTGTGATCCCATCTAGCACCAAGCCAGATGCCAAGATGAGTCAGTCAAATCTGAACTTGCAGATCTCCTATTGTCCCATCTGAAAATGGCATAGGAGGTCAGCTCAAGCTGCTGAATCTTTAAAAGTGCAAGCCGTTATTATATGAGTGCTAAGTACTGAGTTGAATTGTTTGTGGATTTCTACGTCAATCATGAATTATTCCTTTGGCTGAAAATTACAGTGAATATTTTCATAGTTAATATTGACAGTTAATTTTGCAAGATTTGATCATAGCAATAAGAAACATAACTCATACAAACATGTTCATAGACTATTTTGGATGGAAAGTGGATAAAAGTGTCTTCCTCTGTTATTTTTAACTCCTGCCATCTATTCTGAACTCTTAATGACTTAACTAAGAGGTCTAAACAAATATAGTCCATGTATTGCTTTTAATTTAAAAGTACCCCTCAAAAAAGATCAGTTTCAGGTACCAATACCTGTGAATCTGACCTTGTTTGGAAATAGGATACTAAGTTTATCCTGTATTAGAAAAGACACTAATGAAGTGTAAGATGTTGACTTTTTGGGGTGTGTGTGTGTGTGTGTGTGTGTGTGTGTAACTGGGTGGACACGTGTGTGGAGGTCAGAGGACAAGTTTGGGTTTTGGTCCTTAGCTACTACTTTGTTTGAGGCAGAGTCCCTTGTTCACTGCCTCATTAGTCCTATGAGTTTCTGAAAGAGTCTCCCATCTTGACCTCCCTGATCAGCTAGGCATACTGGGATTACATTTTTTAAAAATGCTACTATGTCCACTTTATGTCAATTCCTGGTATCCAAACTCAGAAAAGCATACTTGAAAAGCAAGCATTTTACTCGTTAAGCCATCTCGCCAGCTTAGACTTGTCTTGTATAAGAGGAATAAACACAAATGTAATATCAAGAAGAATGTCTTGTGAAAAGAAAGGGAGAGAAAAGAGTGTTTATATGTATATTAAAAGGCAAGGGTTGGTGCTGGAGAGATGGCTTAGCAGTTCAGGCACTTGCCTGAAAATCCTAAGGACCCAGATTCAACTTCACAGAACCCATAAAAGCCAGATTCACAAAGTGATGCATGCATCTGGAGTCCATTTACAGTGGCTGGAGATTCTGGCATGCCCATTCCCTCTCCCACCTCATTCATAAGTAAATAAAATATTTGAAAAACCAAGGATTACTGATATCTAGTAGCTTCTATCAAGACAAAGTATTCACAGACATACATTCAAAACATTCATGGAGAAAAAAAATAGCTGTAGACCTCTAAACCGTTTCAGAGAGAATAAATTCCTTTTGTTTAAACTACTAGATCTGAGGGAACTTGCCACAATATTCTTAGGGAACATCACAGGGACTGATACAATTCAGCTCTTGTTTTCATAAATAGCACCCACTTAATGCAGCCATGATCATATTCTTTATGTGTGGTCTCAGAGTGATACTTCCATGTTAGCAGGGCAGAGTTGAATCCTGTTCATTGGACGATATGACCTGCAATGCTTAAAGTAGTTATAATAAGGACACTCTAAAGGAAAATATCAATGATCTCCAATTCAAAATGTTGAAGGACCTTATTCTATGTACACAAGAATGTACAGGGTTGTCACAAGAGATGCTTATATAATGGACATATTCACAATTGCACTTAGGTATGCATGTGTATATTCATATAATATATATGTTTCATATATAATATTTATATACATGTATGTATGTAAATGATATTTGAAGTACCTTTTTAAACTTTATTTTATTTTAGAAAGAGTGAGAGTAAGAGTGAGATTGAAGCAGAGATGGGGAGAGAGAAAGAATTGGTATACCAGAGCCTCAGCCACTGAAATCGATCTCCAGCTGCTTGTGCCCCCCTAGTGGGCATGCATGACCTTGTGGTTGCCTCACTTTTGTGCATCTGGCTTATTTGGGATCTGGAGAGTCAAACATGGGTCCATCTCTCCAGCCCTGTAATTCCTTTTTGCATAAAAATAATAATTATGCTTTATTAGAATCGTGGTAAAGAAGTTATGAAGAAGTTACATCTTATGCTTAGGTTTTAGAAGTTCTGAGATGAGTAATTTGGTTGTTTAAAATATCACTTTGTTCAGAAAATATTAAAGTCATTCCTGACTATTAGGTTGGACTACAGTGTTTAATGACTAAATAAAAAGGGATCAGAAACCTGTGTGTTGTCTCTTTATACCTAATAAAACTTTAAAAGTCTCTCAGAATTACTTTTAAGTTATACTTGGATTTAGTAAACTTGGAGTTAAACTTATGAAATTGTGAATCTCAGCTGCTTCTAATGTAGGAGCTCCAAGTAATTGGAAAAAAATCTTGAAGCATAAAACCAGAAGCTTTGCTCAGAAGTTGATGAATATATTAAAGTAAGAAAGTTACAAATCCTAAAGTTCATATGATTGGAATGGCCTCCACAGTAATGAGCCATGGAAACTTCTATCAGAGAAACACGAATTATAGATCTTTTCAACATGAATAAATGAATAACTGCTGCATTTTTATTCTCTTTGTGTACATCCAACTTTAAAGGTTTTTTTTTTCCTAATTAATGCCTTCCTCCCAATATAACCATATTATATACCATAATATGTCTCTGGAAAAACTACTTGGTTCATAAATAATTATTTGACAATATGTAACTCTGTGTCCTTGGAAAATGCTTTTTTTCTGTCATCAAATAAAACAGCATTATTACCTGTGTTGGGGAAAGTTTTAAATGTGTAATTTGGTATCTAAGAAGAAATATAAATAATAACACATAAAAAGTGAAGGTTTTTTCTAGAAGTCTGGCCATTATTATACTTTGTTATATTTTACAAAATATAATTGATTACCCTGATAATGCATGTGTCCCTATTGCACCTATCAGTAATTGTGGTGGTTTGATTTAGGTGTCTCCCAGAAACTTAGGTCTTGTGAATGCTAGGTTTCCAGCTGCTAGAGATTTAGGAACTAACATTTCCCAGAGGCAGTGTATTAGTCGGGAGCAGGCGGGTGGGGGTGCAGTTATGGTATTGTAGCCAGTTTGTTTGGCACTTCCCTGTTGCTATTGTCCACCTGATGTTGGCCAGAAGGTGATATCCATCTGCTCATGCCATCATTTTCCCCTGCATCATGGAGCTTCACCTTGAGTCTATAAGCCAAAATAAACCCATTTTTCCCATAAGTTGATCTTGGTTGGGTGATTTTTGCCAGCAATGCGAACCAGACTGCAACATTAAATTTGGTACTAAGAGTGGTGTCATTGCTGCTAGACTCCTGACTATGTGACTTTGATCTTTTAAAGAGGAATGTAGAAGGACTGGAAACCTTGACTTAAGAGACACCTTGCAGTGCTGTAAGTACAGCCTGATGGATTATTCTGGTTAGAGTTGAAAGACCTGAATGCAATAAGAACTATAGACTGTGAGGTTTGGCTTTTGAGAGTAAGAAAGAGCTTTGCCTGAACTAGGCCAGAAATTGTGTTAGAGGCTTGCTGTTATGCCTGTGTCCTGAGAACTTGTGCAGTGTTGCTTTGTGTAGAAACAGACTCATGTTATCAGAGGAACATGTCACAGTGAAAATGTAATCTTTGGTCCCAAACTGCTACTGGTTCAGCTGCAATTGTACGAATGATTACAACCATTGAGACTGGGCCAGCTGAACTGCTTTGGGACAACAGAGAGAAAGCAGTCTTTTGAAGGGGCATGAATGCTGAAGGAGTGTCCTGTTTTTCAAGTCTGCTTTATTCCCCTCCCAAGACACCCCACCTGGTATTACAGAGTATAAGAGATGCAGGAAAGAGAGGGTCATTGAATATGCAATACAATCTAGTATTTTGGCAATACCCATGGGCAGTGTGAAGCAGATTTGTTGAATGCCTACATGGATGCATGAAGTTGAACCAAGGGTTGCAGTGGAGACCCAGTGGAGATGCTGGGACCAGGAGAAAGCAGCTAAGGAGAACTACCAATCCTGAATAAAATTTTCCAGTATTGCAAGTAGCCTGGCTGGAGGGGTGGAATTGGAACCCCAGACACTTACAGCTGATTATAATTATCAGACTTGGAGATTTGTCATTGACTAGAGTTGTTGGACTTGGCGCTACAGAGTTTGATGTTTGCACTGTTTAAGTCTTGCATTGGTTGAATAATTCTTTGCTATGCCCAATGCCATCTTTTACAGTGTGAGTGTTTATTCTGAACCATTATGGGTATTTTTTGGGGGGGTGGTATTATGACTCTTTCCCTCCTTCCCTCATTAAAAACATTTTTTTTTATTTTTATTTCTTTATTTGAGAGCGACAGACACAGAGAGAAAGACAGAGAGAGAGAGAGAATGGGCATATCAGGGCTTCCAGCCTCTGCAAATGAACTCCAGACGCGTGCGTCCCCTTGTGCATCTGGCTAACGTGGGACCTAGGGAACCGAGCCTCGAACTGGGGTCCTTAGGCTTCACAGGCAAGCGCTTAACCGCTAAGCCATCTCTCCAGCCCATTAAAAACATTTTAATTCTAACAAACAATCAAGCTTATATAGTACATATACATACTGTTTTTATTTTTCTGTATCCCTCCCCCCTTTCCTCACTTCATTTCTCCTGCCCATCCTTAGACCTTTCCACTCCTTATATTTTGCCCCTTATTTGCCTGTCTACTATTTCCTTCCCTAATCTTTCTCTCCAAGTCTCCTAATCACTAGTACCATTAATAAATTTACAAATGAATTTAACTATTCCAAGCTAGGAAGAGAGAGAACATATAGCATTTGTCTTTCTGAGCCTAAGTTAGTTTACTTAGTATATTTTTTTAGAGATCCATCTATTTTCTTCTGAATTGCATAATTTGATTTTTCTTTACAGCTGAATATAACTCCATTGTATACATGTACCAACTCATAATTGTCCATTCATCAGCTGATGGGCATTTGGGATGATTTCATTTCCTAACTATTGTGAATAGAGTTACAACAAACAACTCAAAAGTTCCTCAGGAGTAAAGTGTACAGTCTTTAGGGTGTGTGCTCAGCAGGGATGTAGCTAGGTAATGTGGGAGATATGGTAGTTATATTTTTTAATTTTTTCAGGGATGGCCATACTCATTTCCATAGTGGCTGTACCTGTTTACACTCCTGCCAATCGTGACTTAGTCTTCTTCTCTCCTGACATCCTTACCTACAATTGTGGTTTGAGTTTGATAATTGTCATTCTTACTGGAGTGAAATGTAACCTCAAGAGTTTTAATATGCATCACAAAAATATTGATGTTTTTAAGATATTTATTAGACATTTGTGTATCTCCTTTTGAGAAAGCACTCTGCTCTGTTCCCTGGCCCATTTTTGAGTGGTTTATTTGATTTTCATTTTTTTTTTTGAGTTCTTTGTATGCTCTAGAAATTAACTGTATGTCAGATATATAGCTGGTGGAAATTTTCTACCAATCCATATATTGTCTGTTGACTTGGCTGCTTCCTTGCTTGACTATACAATAACCTTCCAGTTTCACAGGTCCCATGGGCTGAATGTTTGTCCTATTTCCTGGGGTACAGTAGTCTTATTAAGAAACGCTTTCCCTACATGTATATTTTGTATTATTCTCCCTAATTTTTGCCATTTCAGAGATCTAGCTCTTATATAGAGGTCATTAATCAATTTGTAGTTAATTTTTGTGCAGAGTGAGTTAATTTTTGTGCAGAGTGAGTGAAAGGGTCTTGATCCCTCCTCCTTCATGAAGTTATCCAGTTAGCCCTGCATCAGTGTTTACAATGCTGTCTTTTCTCTAGTGTACATTTATGAATCTTTGCCTGTAGCTACCTGAAATTATACCTGGATCATCTATTCCATTAATCTATCTGTTTATTTTTGTGACAGGACTATGCTGTTTTTATTACTATGGCTTTAAAGCATAACTTTGTAGTAAACCAAGTATGTTGATATCACCAGAAGTACTCATTTTTACTGAGGACATTTTTGGCTATCCAATGGCCTTTTGCACTTCCTGAAAAAAAAAGATTATTTTTTAATGTTCATTTGTTATTTACTTATGAGAGAGAGAGAGAAAGACAGAGGAAGATTGGGCATGACAAGGCCAACAGCTATAGCAAACAAACTTCAAACTCAAGAACTATCTTGTATATCTGACTTTACATGGATTCTATGAAATTGAACCCAGGTCCTTAGGCTTTGCAGGTAAACACCTTAACCACTGAAACATCTCTAAAGACCTCAGACATTTTTATATTTTATATAGAATGGTGTGGTAATTTTGATTGGAGTTTCATTGAATCTTCTTATTGCTTTTGGCAGGATGGCCACTTTGAAAGCCATGAGAATGGGGGATATTTTCATTTTCTGGTGTATTATCCAATTTATTTCTTCAGGGTTTTAATGTTTTCATTATGGAGGTCTTTAACTTCCTTGTTTAGGTATGTTTCAAGATATTAACTTTTATGGGTATCGTAAATGGAACTGGATCCCTGATTTCTATCTCAGCATGTTTGTATATAGACTACATAAACAGCATGCTGATTTTTGCATGTTGATTTTGTATCCTGCAACTTTTTGAAAGTGTATTGCGGTTCAACGAGTTTTTAGGTGGAGTCTTTATGGTGTCTTAAATACAGAATCTTACCATCTGTGCATAAATCTAGTTTGATTTCTTCCTTTCAACTTTATATCCATTTTATGTCTTTGTTTTATCTTACGCTTCTAGATAAGACTTCAAGTTTATTAAATTTAATAGCAGTGGGTAGAGTGAACATACTTGTCTTATTCCAGATCTTTGTGTGAATACTTCATGTTCATATCCAGTTAGTATGACATGGGCTTTGCGTTTGTTGTATACAGTCATTATTATTTTGAGATATTTTCCCTCCAACAATAGTGTCTCCAGTGTTTTTATTATAAAGGGATGTCTGATTTTTGCCAAGGGCCATTTCTGAATCTATGTTGATTATCATCTGGTTTTTGTCCTTAAGTCTATTTATATGATATATTACATTTATGGATTTCCTTCCATACATTGAAAGATTCCTTTGTTCCTGGAATGAGACATATGTGATCAATGTAGAAATATTTTTATTGTATTGCTAATTTGTTTTGAAAACAAATTATTGAGAAATTTTTGCCGAAGTTCATTGAGGATATTGTTGTATAATATCTTTTTGTGCTCTGTGTCTATGTGGATTTTCCCTTATTGTAATGATGGTTTCATACAAGGAGCTAGAGTATGTTCCCTCCTATTCAATTTTATGACAGAAAGTGAGAAGCAGGTGTTTGCATTATTCTCTAAACAGCTAATAGAATGCAACAGTGTGTTCTTCTGGGCCTGGACTATTTTGACTTTGCAGATTTTAAAACATTGTCTCAATCACATTATTTGTTATAGCTTTACTTAAATTATCTCTTCTGGGTTTAACACTTGTAGATTATATAGTTCAGAAATTAATTCATTTATGGAAATTTTCACTTTAATAGACTATAGGTGTTTGAAATACATCCTTATTATTCCCACAATTTGATTTGTATTTGTTATAATATCTCCTTTTTCACCTCTTATATTATGGACTAGTGTCTTCTCTCTTTTGGCAAATTTGGCTGAGTTTTCAATCTTATTGGCAATTATTTGTTTCATCATGTTTTGAAAGCTGATGTCTATTTCATTAATCTGTACTAAGCTTGATTACTTTTTCTGCCTGATATACTTGGATTTTAACTCTTCTTGTTTTACTAAAGATTGCAGATTGATCATTACATTATTTCCATGAAATACCTCTGCTTTTGTAGGCATTTAGAGCTATAAACATTCCTCTTAGGACTACCCACATTTTGTCCCATAGATTTTTGGTAGGTTGTGTTTATATTTTCATCAATTTATGGGAATTTTGTTTTCTTTATTTTTCTTATTTTTAATATCCCATTTGCTGCTCACATTCCAGGAAATTTTGCATTTTTTCTTGTTAATTTCGAGCTTTATTTCATTCTGTTCAGATAAGGTGTTATACAAAATTTCCTGAGTGTTTTGAAACTTGCTTTGTGTCCTAATATTTGATCTATTTGTAGATGGCTCCACGAGCTGGTGAGAACAATGCATATTTTATAGAATTCAGATGACATATCCTGAAGATGCCTGCTAACTTCATTGACCTACAATGTCATTTAGCTTCATTATTTCTCTATTTTTCTGTTTAGATGACCTGTCTACTGACAATAGTGGGGAATTCCAGTCACTCTATTATTACATTGGGATTTATGTTTAATTTAATATTTAGTAGATTTCTGTCTATAAAAAATGATGCACCTGTGTTTGCTATGCATGTATTTACCACTGTAATATCTTCATGGTGAATTGTTCCCTTGGTCAGTATAAAGTGGCCTTCTTTACCCTTTCTAAATTGTTTGATTTGAAATCTATTTTGTTAGATATGTGTATAGCTACACTTGTTTGTTTCCTGTATCTATTTGGAACTTTTTCTTTTTTCATTTTACTCTTAAGAGCTGAGCGGCTTTGACAGGTGGGTTTCTTGAGGCAGGAAAAGGATTCATCATGTTTTATTATCCAGCTTTCAAAAAACTTTGTTTATTTTTATTTATTTATTTGAGAGTGACAGAGAGAGAAAGAGGCAGATAGAGGGAGAAAATGGGCATGCCAGGGCCTCCAGCCACTGCAAATGAACTCCAGATGCAAGTGTGCATCTGGCTAACGTGGGTCCTTGGGAACCGAGCCTCAAACCAGGGTCCTCAGGCTTCATAGGCAAGTGCTTAACTGCTAAGCCATCTCTCCAGTCCATTATCCAGCTTTTTAATAAGAGTTCCTTGGAATCCTGTTTTATAATACAGTCAGTCAATCTACATTAGCTGGGAAAATTGAGTCTATTGATATTCAGAGTATCATTGAAATGTCATGATGATGATTTTAGTTTGGTGTTTTGTGATCTTCATTTGTTTTAACAACTGTTCTAGTTTTGATTATTTTCTCTTCCTGTAATCTTTTGTATATGTCTATTCTTCAGTGTGATGTATTCCATCCAGTATTCAATATATGGCTATCTCAGTGCTCCTATATTAATACACCCAGCTTTTATCATGGAAAGTTTTTCATTATACTTCTATTATGAGGTATAATTTTGCTAGGTGTATATTAGATTGGATTGGAAGCCATGATCTTTTTCATTCCAAGTTCTCCTGGCTTTTAGAGTTTCCATTGAGAAATTGGTGGTCATTCTCATGGGCTCATAATTGTATGTGATAACCTGTTTCCTTCTTACAGCTTTTAGTGCCATTTCTCTGTTTATTTATTTTATGTTTTGTGTGTGTGTGTGTGTAATCGGTGTTTTAAATGTGTGGGTGGAATTTTTTTTTTTTTTTTTGTTCCTGTCTGCTTGATGTTCTGTATGGCTCCTGTACCTGGACAAGCCTCTCTTTCATATTTAAAAAAAAAAAAAAAGAAAAACTTTTCTATAATTTTATTGAAAATTGACTTTAAGTTGTTCTATTTCTTGTATGTCTATAAATATTTTTTGTAGCACCCCATACACTTCTCTCATGTTCTGCTCATATGCTTTTATGAACTTATTGATTTTGGCATCCTGATCTACTTAATTGACTTGTCCTCAAATTTTGATGCTCTGTCCTCCTAATGGTATGACTTTCTCTCTATTGGTATGACTTTCTTAGAACCTATTTATTAATTTAGTACATTTTTTATTTCAATTTGTATGTTCTTCATTCTCTAGTTCTTCCATTAGCTTGACTTACTCATTACATTTCAGTGAATGTGTTCTCTTGGACTTCATTCAGGCTGTTGCTCATGTCCTCTTTGGAATAATCCATGTTTGTTGAATTCCTTTTAGTCAATTGCTTGAGGCTTCCAGGTTACCTTCTAGTACTGTTTGCTTAATGTATATATTTTTATCTTGTTGTATATATTGATCTTAATCATGTTTTGGAATTCTTGCCTGGAATTAACTCTAAGTAGTTCTTACTGGTGCGATCAACTATAGAATTAGGCATTTGGGGTAGGAATGTCTTCCTTAGTTGTGTTACTTGTTTTGTGTTGCGATTTTCCCAACTGGAGACAATCCCTTTGTCTTACTGTGAATGTGGCAATAGCAGCTCCACTGGGGACACAGGGTCGCTGGGTTTGGTTCTGTTGCTGTAACAGGCATGTATGTGGGCTCAGGAAATGGAGGAGGCAATGGAACAAACCTATTGCCCCTGTGTAGGGACTTCAAAAGCAGGCTCCTCACTTCTGAGTTTGAGGAGGATGGAGGCAAGTGAAAGCTCACTGGGGCCTGTGCCAAGCAACTCTCATCTAGATTAAAGGGTAAGTGGAAGCTGAAAACCAGCTCATCTGGAGCTGGGAAGGCATAATCCTTCATTCAATCTTGATGATCAAATGTTTCACCATGATATATGAAAAGCAGTATGAAAAAGTACAATACAATTGTCCAGCTTAGACTTTGAGAAAATTTCCAGGACCCATCACAAGAAGGCAGAATGCAAGTGGTGACCAGAGGACTTCCTGTGTTGATAATGCAGGGGGACTTGGCAGCCGTAATTTGCTGAACTGAGTCCTGAATAGGAAACGACAAAATAGAAAAAAAAAAAGGAGAGCACGAAACTGGTAACTCTGTGTTCATTAATCTCAACTCCAAGATCCAAAATAATGATGCTGATAGTAATGATAAAATTAATATTATTAGGGCTGGAGAGATGGCTTAGCGGTTAAGCGCTTGCCTGTGAAGCCTAAGGACCCCGGTTCGAGGCTCAGTTCCCCAGGTCCCACGTTAGCCAGATGCACAAGGGGGCGCACGCGTCTGGAGTTCGTTTGCAGAGGCTGGAAGCCCTGGCGCGCCCACTCTCTCTCTCTCCCTCTATCTGTCTTTCTCTCTGTGTCTATCACTCTCAAATAAATAAATAAAAAAAATTAAAAATAAAAAAAAATTAATATTATTAATACATAGTGATTTAAATGTAAAAATTAATTTAAAAGAGTCTCTGTCCAAGTGAAATTCATTTGAGTGGATTATGTATGTGAAAATTAAGCATTTTAATCTAGCATATTACAAATAAGAAAAATAATTTTTTAAAATAAAAATAAAGGAAAAATAGCAAGATGGCAATAAAAACAAGTTACTGGATTACACATACACAAGTGGGCATAAGCAAACACCCACACATACACAAACACACACACACACACACACACACACACACACACAGACACATGATTATAACAATAAACAAAAACCTCGCCTTTAACATTATACTTTATAAAGACTTAATGATTTTTCTTCCTAGTAACAGGAATATAGTAATGATTCCAATTCTTATCAGCTCATGAATTAGATATATAACTTAAGAAGTTTTAACTACCTGAACAAGAAAAGAAAAAGAAGGACACAGAAATGCTAAAGAAAGAAATAAAATTGTATTGACACAGGATGAGCACCTATACAGAAAACCACTACACTTCTATATAAAAGAAAAATCTTAAACAGCCATTGGCATCAAAAAAGGTAGCTTAATAATGTTATACACAATCAACATCTGAATAATAATTCAATTTTTATACTAATAATGAACATGTGGAGATAATAGTTAAAAGGTCATTTTCACTCATAGTTATTCCAAAGGAAATGCAAGGCTTAGGTATACAAGACTCAAAACATGTTGGTATATTTGTGCTAAACATTATGAAATGTTGATAAAGAAATTAAAGAGTATGTAAGCAAATAAAAATGCTATGTTCATAGACAAGAAGACTTGATCAGGGTAAAGATGTTAAATTTTCTCTGATACAATTCATATCCTAGTTTTCAGGAAGAATTTGTACTTAGAGAGTTTATTATAAAGTTTTAAAGAGAGGTTATTTTAGTATCCTGAAGTTCAACTACTTGCTGATGAGCACATGATAAATTTCTATTGTGGGCTGAAGAGATGGCGTAGAGGTTAAGCACTTGCCTGTGAAGCCTGAAGACCCTGGTGCGAGGCTTGATTCCTCAGGACCCACTTTAGCCAGATGCACAAGGGGGCGCTCGTGTATGGAGTTCGTTTGCAGTGGCTGGAAGCTCTAGCGTGCCCATTCTCTTTCTCTTTCTCTCTCTCTCTCTCTCTCTCTCTCTCTCTCTTCTCTCTCTCTTTATTGCTCTCAAATAAATAAAAAATAAACAAAAAATTAAAAAAATTCTATTATGAAAGAATATATGTTTTCTCTTTGGGACCATCTTGATTAAGAGCTTTGCTATAATGGAAACATATATGCTGGATAACATGCACATACAATCACAAGTTATCTGCAGATATACTATCCTTTGACACAGAAATGAGTAAAAAAGTATATACAAATAAAGAAATAAATGTAAAAATTCTTCAAACTTTAGCCAGTGTGGTGGCTCATACCTTTAATGACAGAACATTGAAGTATGATGAAGGAGGATCATGATGAGTTTGAGTCCAGTCTAAGGTATAGAATGAAAACCTGATCCTGAAACAAACAGCAACAACAAAAACCAAAGAAACAAAATTATGAACACAAAATATAAATAAAGACATTACCAACTTTTTGTTCTTTATATATAAGTATAATTTTTTTTTGAAAATGTAATGCATATTTTCTATGTATTTTGAATGATGATAAAATAATGATTCTAGAAGTGTATTTGTAATTTTTTAAGAACTCAGTAGACTGAATTAATTTGTAGCTACATGTTCTTTCTAGTTTTAATATGCATTTCATCTCTCTCTATATAAAATTTTCTTATTGATCTAGTCATAGTTTTCTTAGTAATATTTTATTCACCTGGATAAAACATTATTAGGATTGCTTAAGATGCCTCTGCCTTCTAAAAATAAAGAATTTTCCAAGGCCTGTTAATGCTAATTGAACATTTTCTCAGACACTTGAGTTTTATTATGAATGTGCTCACACCAAATGCTCCTTTCAGTCTTCCAACAATAAGCTGAAATCTATCTAGCCATCAGAAAATGTGAACTGCTTAAACATCACATAATATAAAATATGGACTTTTAAATATGCTCACTGAGAAAGTATTTCTAAACTTTACAAATAATTAAAAATCAAGGTGCAATACATGTGCATAATATATTCCCATTGGTGTTGAAGTATGATAGTGGGCAAGAGTATCTGCATATATGTTTGTTTATGCTCAGAATATTTATATAAATCTTTATAAAAATGAAATAATTATTGTAGTGGAGCAAATACATTTTATTCTGAGAATAATATAAATTCTCAGTGGACACTTATTTCTAGTACTTACATAACTGACTTTTTATTTTTATTGTTTTATCCATATAAGTATTATTTTAAAAATATTTTAATAGATACATATCAATAAGATGAGTACAAAAGAGTTTTAGTCTTAATAAAAAATAGTCAATCTATTTGTACTGGTCTAATGTTAACAGTTACTAAAGTGAATGTGAAATTGACAAAATGATTTGTGTGTCATGATGGTAATAAATGTTAGATGCAACATGACGAATTCAAATTTAGGAAATTCTTTGAACAAACTTGTAACATTGATAATAATGGGAAATAGATTATGTTGTATCCTCAATAGGATACAAGTACAAAATTTCCTGTAAGAAAAAACAAATCTCTAAGTGTCAGGGTCACCTTAAAATATGGGAATAACTGAGACAGCCTGCTTTCACATAAATTGTGCAAGGTGGAATGCCGAAACTCAGTAGTGGGATTCTGTTCCCTGCATCCATCACAGACTAATATTACGCTCTTTCATAGTTGCTCTTTAGTTCCCACAAGGATACTTTCCCATTATGTTTTAGAGCTTATTTAATTCTGTCCAAATAATACTACCTTGGGTGAATCAGGAGGATAATTTCACAAAGTTTACATATACATATATATATATATATATATATATATATATATATATATATATATATATATATCATGCTAGAAACCAAAAGACAATTGATCTAATTTTCAATGTTTATGAGCCAGGAAATCTCAGTGCTTTAGACCAATTTGGGAAAATATTTTAAGTATAAATTAAAATCATGAGATTGTAAGTCAGATGTTAACTTAGATCTTTTCATGTCTTAATATTATAACATGCTTTTTCAGATTCTGCTGAAATGTAGTGTGGTCTTCACAGTTGCAAACTCCCCAGGGCTCACGTATGCATGGTCACTGCAGGTTCTGAACTCATGCTGTGCTAAAGTAATTATATTTGAGAATCACTTTTACTCACTTTTGGTGTTCTGCTTATTCATTAATAAAATTTAAGTCTTTTATTTGATCTTGGTCTCTAACAAACCAATCACTTAGTATTATTTTTCATTGAAGATTTCAAAAATATTTTGGGAAGTAAGTTAGATGTCCCCACCTTCAATACAGCTCTTCCACTTCTTAGAGACAGGAACACTGAGTAGACATCAATCACACTCTACAGCTTCTCTGTCATGTTTGAACCTATTGAGATACTGACAAATGTAGCTTCCTCTTACATCATAGAAAATTATTGATATCTTCATATTGATTGATGGCTTACATTAAAAAAATTTTCTATTTTTAAGCAGAGAGAGACAGTAAGAGACTGAGACAAAGAGAGAGAGAGAAAGACAGAGAAAAAGGGAGTGAATGGGCATACCTGATCCTCAAGCCACTACAAATGAACTCCAAAACCATGTGCCACTTTGGGTATCTGGCATTACATGGGCACTGGGGAATTGATCCTGGGCCATTAGGCTTTGTAGGCAAATGCCTTAACTGCTGAGCCATCTCTCCAGCACAATGGCTTGCATTTTATCTAAAATGTTCAGAAATATTTTATTTTATATTAATATGGAGTAGAAAATGGGACCAATAACAGTGACCCTCTAAGCTGGGCATACTGGCTCACACCTTTAATCTCAGCACTCGGGAGGCAGAGGTAAGGGGATTGCCATGAGTTCAAGGCCACCCTAAGACTACATAGTGAATTCCAGGCCAGCCTGGGCTAGAGTGAGATCCTACCTTAAAACTCTTTGCAAAAAAAAAGAAAGAAAGAAAAAGAAGAAATAGTGACACTCTATATTTCAAATTAGCATCATGGGAAATATATATTTTTTTCTTTCTCATACAAACAGAAACATTCATTTTGGCTTAAAAGGGAGAGAGTTAATATGACCACAATCTAGGTATCCAAGATTGCTCTTGGTAATTTCTGTAGAAATGTCTTTGCTGTTAGTTATTACCTATGCACAGCAACTTTACTGTAAATCCCATTCACATTGATCTGCAAGGAAAAGAGCAGCTACTAAAATACCATGTATTAAGAAGCCATAGAAAAATCACAGAAGGAGGGCACAGAATTATTTTAAGACAAGAGATGGGCCAGGGAAAGAGCTCAGTTGGCAAAGTGCTTGCTATGCAAATGTCAGGACCTGCCTGAGTTTGGATCCCCAGCAGCCACGTAAAAGTTGAATGTGCTGATCCACAGCTGAAATCTTAGACTTGGGAAGGTAGACAGGGTTATACCCAGAACTTGCTCTCTAGCTATTCTAAATGAATGGGTCAGTTCTGGGTTAAATGAGAGACAGTTTCAGGAAACAAAAAAGGATGATAGTGATTGATGAAAACAACCTCAATATCTGGCCTCCACCCCCCAGGCACCTGCATTCACACTTGTATGCATATGTGCACTTATGTACATAAACTCACATATACATACATGCACATACTACACATTAAACATGGTAAATGCTTAGAAGGATGAACTTTGAGTAGAAATCATCATTATGAATACAGGTTTTGAAGAGGTGGAAGCATTTAAAATGCTATGTATTTACTTAATACAAAATATTTACAATTATTTATTCATGTTTGTATTACCACCTATTTCTCATGTGCTTCCAAAATATTACACATATTATATACAAATATATTCATTTAAATTTGGAAAGCATTTTAACTCAGGTACTTGGACTTGAGTGGTAAGCAATTTATTTATGGAGCCATATACTGACCATAATTTAAAAAATAACTTAAAGAGATTTTATTGTATTTTTAGAAAACAAATTACCTTGGAGCAAAGGGAGAAATTGCTGTTGTTTGTTTGTTAAAGACATTTATATCTTTCCACATATGCCTATGAGTATTTTAGGAGGCACAAGTAAAATAATGCTTCAAGATTAACTTCATTTTCATTTAGCAAAAATTTCATTTAAGGTGTTCCCTGAACAAATGTTTAAAAAATAAAGCATTTTAGTATATACTTTCAAATTCTATCCTTGTGTGGAAGATATTTAACAAAAATTTATGCAATACTTATGTTATTTTTGAAATCAAACATATGTATAAAAACTTTCTTTAAAATTAGTCCATAAGCTTTATGCACATTTAACTTTTGTCAAATTAAAATGAAGGCGTTAATATTTTCAAAATCCATATAAAAACATTTGTAGAATATTTCATTACATAAAATTCAAATTATAAATATTATATGCTTTATCTAAGATAATTTTAATTTTATTATGGTTTGCAGTACTCTCTCACTTGGTAAGTAATTTGTTTCATATACATATATATTCAATCTACCTATAATGATACTACAAAGAAGACTAATAATAGGTTTGTTAAAATAGACTTTATTTTATGATGATTTGTTATATTAATTTCCTATATATGGCCTTAAACAAAGATTCTTACATATTTTGTTCAGCTTTTTCATAAAATTAACACTTGAGGAAAAATTGAGTCAAACATTTAAGTATTGAATTAATTTAGCATAGAAATTCACTTTTTTCTCTCAGTTTAAAATTATTGTACTGTAACTGATTTCTACAAGCATCTCAAGATGTCTTTTCTCATACAAATGCATAAGGAATTTAGGAAAGTAAAATTGTTGTCTGCTTTTATATATGCAAGTAAAACCAATTACAGGACCAACATTTACTTTTCTTATCTTAAAGTAAATTAACATATTCATGTTACAAATTTACATTATTGTCTACATGATTAAACATTACTTTTATATTATTTAAAGACAGCTGAAAAATACAATCACTTGAGTATTTATGTATCATACTCATTGAAAAATAATTTTTCCAACTGGCTTATTTTCAGGCAGCTTTTATTCTAGCTCCTATAATTTGCATCATGAATGTCCCTTCAAAGTGCATATATTGGCAGTTTTGTCCCCAGCCCATGCATACTTGGAAGATTTGGTGGGCTGTCTTCTCAAACGAGACTGTATCACATCAGTCTACTTTGTTTTCTCTTCTAAGCCATGTTGAGAAGCATAGCTTCTCCTGTGGTGTACCCATGCCAAGCCTCACTGCCTTGCCACATATCCAAAGACAATCAGGACAAGCAACCATGGACTGAACTTTCTGAAATTGCAAACCAAAATAAGCCTTTCTGTCATTGTTGTTTTACACAGTGCTGGAAATCTACTAAAAACTATCTTTACTATCAAACAGACTAGTGTTTCATAGAAAATATATACAACATTTTTAAAAAGATACAATGGCATTTAATAGAATAGAATAAGTAAAATAATAAATCACTTACTGTTTTACATAAGGTAGCATATGTGGGTCCACATGTAGTTAAAACCCAAAAAGCCAATACTGATAAACTTAATTTTTCTACCTCTTGAGAAATAAATGGAAAATAGTAGCAGTATGGGATTTTACAGTATTTAATAGATTACATATAAACTATAGTAAAAGGAGCAATCATTTACTTAAAATATGTCATTAAATATTTAATTTATTTGCAAGCCGTGAGACAGAGAGACAAAGAGACAGAAGGTGATGGGTGTTCATGTGCCTCTTTGTGCAACTGGATTTATGTGGATACTGGGGAATTGAACCTGGGTTGTTAGGCTTTGCAGGCAAATGCCTTAACTGCTGAACCATCTCTCTAGCCTGTCCATTAAAGCTTTAAAGTTGCAGCCACAATTTCACTGAGACAGCATTAACATTTATATTTCAAGCTACACCATATTTTCATATTTACTTATCATTGTCTTATTAGAACGGCCTGTATAGGATATAGCCAATTCTTGTCACATAGATAAGTGTGTGTGTGTGTGTGTGTGTGTGTGTGAGTGTGTGTGTGTGTGTCTGTGTGTGTGTGTCTGTGTCTGTGTGTGTGTGTTGTGGATTTATATCCATTCTCCTACAAAAAGCTTTCCAGTGTAATAGCAACATAAAGGAAAAGGAAATGTTTAAATATATCAAAAGGAAAACAAGGATATGTTGGAAAAGACAAGATAATAGTGAATAAATATAGTCAGTAGATGGTATAAATTAATAAAAAAAAAAGTTAACATAGCTGGAGAGCTAAACAAGAAGAGACTACAAATCAGGAAATTAATGAGACAGTTAAAACCACATATTTCCAGAAAGCTCAGAGCTCGAAGCCAGCAGGGCATGATGAAGACACGGGGTGGGGTGGTGACTGGAGAGGGATGCAGTGGTGACTACAAGGAGGAGCTGTATCCTTAGAGCATTCCTTTGTCATACTAAGTGTATAAAAATCCTTCCTTAAGAGTGATATATTTTCACACGTAAGTTGGAACAACAAAAAAAAAAAAAGGCTACACTTGAAGCAAAGTGAGCTTACCAAGCTTCAGGGAGGTGGCACACAGGGAGAGGTGAATAAGTGAAAGTCCTCATCCCTATATCAGCACTGAGGGATGGACTTCAGGAATCCTCAACCTCATCTGAGCAATGTTCTCCTGGCAGGAGAAGGGAAATCATACTTCTTTGAAGAAAAAGCATAGTGTAAAGCACATTCAGTAAAGGTGGACTCCAATCTTTTGTTTCTCTAAGTAGTGTGACTTATTACTGAACTCATCATTCTACTTTGGAGAGGACCTTGTAACCAGATTTCCTCGGGCACATGAATTCCACACATCATACAATGGAAAGCAAAGATTTCTTACCATTTGCAGGAAACAGCCAGTACAAAACCCACAGAAACCAAATCCAAAACTTTAGACAGAAAGGCAGGCTGTTAAGCACTGGGACACTCTGCAGGGAAGGTAAGAAGGGAGGGTTATAACACAGCCTACACGGAAGAATATCTGTGAAGAATGATGGAAGATGACTTAAAATGTTATGGCCTGACATTGGCAATTAAAAGATGGTCATAGAAAAAATACAACTTTTCAACACAAATGGTAGAAAATCAAATTGAGGCAAGTTTAATAAAAACAAAAATTCCAAAAATGGAATTTCAAATGGGAAAGTGTGGGGGTGGGGAGGGAGGGAATTACCATGGGATATATTTTATAATCATGGAAAATGTTAATAAAAATTAAAAAAAAAAATTCCTCCTGATGTCTCAACCTTTATCTTAAGAGTTATAAGAAGTGAAGAGAATATGGAAAGTAAATGGAGAGTAAAAGTGACCAAATGAACCATAGAAGCTGTTTATTGAGCATGAAAAAACATCATATTTGTAGTTGGCAAGGGTCTGTTAAAGTCAAGGATATAAGTGGTCAGATGAATTAAGAGAGGAAATATCTGCAATGTACCATTATACTATATAAAAACGCCTGCACAGTTCAAAACCTGTGAGTCTGGGGACAAGTTATGAGCTTAAGCTCGGTAATCAAAATTGGAAAGCTCTCTTCGTTACACTGCATACTGGGACACATTAAGTTTAAGGAAAAATAAATCATCTGTGATCTAGAGGGATGGCTCAGTGGAGAAAGGTTCCTTCCCGCAAAGCCTGAAGGCCAGAGTTTGATTCCTCATTGTCTATGTAAAGCCAGACACACGAAGCGGTTAATATGTATGTGCAGGGAGTTTGTTTGCAGAGACAGGAGACTCTGACATGTGTTCTTCATTCTCTCTCATATCATAAATTCTCAAATAATACACTTAATAAAAAGAATTCATTTATAAATTTATTTAAAAATGTGAAAAATGATTTTCTCTTCTTTGGAAACTTTAAATAATATGATATGTTAAACAGATAAAGTCAGCTAGAAAAGGAACCAACAAGCAATCTGGAAGACAGTCCAAGGCAAGACAGATACTTGGGAGAAGATGATGTGAGTCACCCAAAGCATGAACAACACAGCCAGTGAAGGAAGAGGAAGGCTCGGGGGAGGGGGGGGTCTGTGCAGATGGAGTGAGAGGTGGAGGAGTGATTGATTACCCGGTAAGAAACATGACAGAGAAAGCCTTATTAGAAGAGGCATATAATTTTATTTTTCAGAGATTAGATACAATGATAAAGAAAACAAAGGGAATACAGATCAAGTTAATATACATCAACTCCAGGAAATATAAAACGTTATCCCATCTAGAAACTGTTGATGGTTTACTCTGTGACTCACTAGGACAGCATACATAAATTGGCAGAATAAGTACCAATGACTGAATGAATGTACATGTGACTGTATTTGAAAACATACTGCTTGGCTACATAAAAGCAAACATACTTTGACTTGTTCATGTGATGTCAGGGGAAAAAAAAAAAACTCAAGCTGGGTATGGTGGCACACACCTTTAATCCCAGCACTCAGGAGGCTGAAGTAGGAGGATCACTGAGTTTGAGGCCAGCCTGAGACTGCATTGTGAGTTCTAGGTCAGCTGGGCTAGAGTGAGAATCTACCTCAATAAATCAAAAGAAAAATATTTCAAATTTATGATCTATAAATTTTAGTGTTTAATCTTACAATATTTGTTTCATATAATTTTATATTCAGTTCATCAAATACTTTCAAAAAATTTTAAAATAATTCATATGATAATAAATTATGATATTATATTAATTACCCTTATCATTTAGGTAAAAAAAATGACAATAGCAAATTAAGGCATATTATAGAGCCATGGTAACAAAAGTTGCATGGTACTTGAATATCAACAAAGGACAAATATGAACACAGTCAGCTACAACATTTAAGTTCTGATAAAAATACCAAAAACATTCACTCGAAAAATAGAAAGTCTATTTAATGAATGGTGCTGGAAATACTAAATATCTATATGTAGATAAATGAAAGTAAACCCTTATCTTTTTCTCTCCATGCATAAAAGGCTCCAAATACACCAAAGACCTTAACAAATAGACCTGAAACTTTGAGGCTGCTAGAGGAAAACGTGGGTAAAACATTCTACACATTGGCACATGCAAGGACTTATGACTGAAACTCCAATAATACAGGATATAAGGTCACTTATCAACACCTCATGTAATTCAAGAAGTTGTTTCTGAACATAGAGCAGTATCATTTTTAGCTTTGTGAGAAATCACTACATTTATTACCATAGTAGTTTCATGAGTTAACACTCCCACCTACAGTGAATAACGGTTCCCCTCTCCCCACTACCTCTCCAAAATTTGTTATCATTGGTTTTCTTGATGACAGCCACTTACTGGGTTAAAATGAACCTCAAATAAATGGTTTTAATTTATATTTTATTGGTAGCAAACAATGTTCAACACTTCTTTAAGAAGTTTTCAGCTATGATTTAAATAGGTGTTATTTAAGCTCCTTCTGCCATGTGGAGTCTACAATTTGGCTTCTTGAATCTATCCCAGACTTCTGCAAAGTATTGCTTATATTCCTTCACCTTTAAAAATACATGTCTATGTATATCATTGTCTCAACTTATGTTTGTTTTCATATATGTTTAAGTATTTTTCATTTATTCAGGATAATGTCCTGAAATTTTTATTTGGAATTACCTGTTGTTATTACTCTCTGCTATGATTTTTGAGTATTTCTTTAATTTTCATAACTCCTGTTTGTATCTTTTTCAGTGATTCAATTTCATTGTTGTATTTGTCTTCTACATTTTACCCTTTCCCTTTCTATTTAATAAAAAAAATGTTCACTTTGGAGACTGTCTTTTCTGGGTCTTGAATAGATTTCCTTAGTTCAGGCACCTGTTTATTTGAGTCTTCTATATGGTTGTTGAGATTTTTTTAGAAGTTGGATTCTGAATTCATTGTCTGGCATTTCCCCATCTCAGTATTTTGTCTTTTGTTGTGGGAGTTAGGAGTCTAGGAATGGGTCATGGTGGATTGTTTCTTCATATTATTTGTGTTTCCTTGTTGTGTTTTTCACATCTGTCGAAATGGAACTGACTTCCAGATTTAACATCCTCTTTTTACCAGTACTTGTTGGTGGCTTGTTTTCATTTTCTGAAGGATCTTCAAAAAGCCACTTTGCTAGTGAGTGCATTTCTTATGACTATTTGAGTCACTGTGCAATCAGTATATTTATCAGCAAATATGGTTATGCCTACTTGCATAAGATATGTATTTCACTCTGATGCTGGGTGAAGTTGACCTATAGGGAATAGATTCTGGTCCATGCTTAAGCTATACTTTGGGCACAGGGAACTCTGATCCTGGATTTCAGCAAGTGGTGGATGTGCACAGGACCTCTTGGACTCAAGACAAGGCAAAGGGTTTTTCTTTTCCTTTTTTTTTTTTTTACCTAGCATGTGATGAGAGGTGTTCACAACATTTCTTGACAGAAGAAAATATTTACTTCATGCTTATGCTTATATCTCCAGTGCCTAATGCCTTTTTCTCCTGGATTGGAAGACATTACACAACAAAAGTTTGTTTGCAGTGGCTGGAGACCCTGGCTTGCCTATTTTCTTTCTCTTATCCTCTCTCTCTTTTTCTCTCTCTCAAATAAATACATGAATGGAATAACTAAATAAATATAATGTTAGAAATTAGGGAAAAAAAGAATATGGCTGAAACTTCTATTGCAGCATAATAGTCACTTGACAGCTAGAAGAAAATCAACAAACAGCCCCCTCATCCCTACAAGTCTACACTCTAATCTTCACTGACTCAGTCTTTATCCATTTTGTTTCCATTTTTCTTGTGCGTTTTTTACTATCAATTTGGTTGAATTATACAGAGAATAGTTCCCACTGAATTAGGGATGAGGCATTTGGAGCTTTGGTCCCACCTTAAAAATCACCTTTCCTTTAGTGTTACATAGCAAATCGTGTAAAAGTCTTCCTAGCGTCATTTCTAATGTCTGTCATTGTGTACATTGGTAAGGTAAGTAAGCTTAGGCGACATGCCTGCCAACAGTGGCAGTTCCCCGGGCTTGTCTCTCATCTATTTCATTTTCTCCATTTTACTTTTTTTTTTTTAACTTTGCAAACATTATCGTGGTGTAAATTAAAATAAAATAGGTTATAGCTTATTTGGAGACCTGTATTTGTCAATTTGCAATCATCACAGAAACAATCACGTACTTAGGCATTTCTCTTGATGAGAAATCTCCTAGACCTCTGCATCTTTATCCTTCCCACCACCCTGAACCCACAGCTTCAAATTTCAGTGGGAAAATAAAACCTACAAAATGAAAACTAAAATCAATCTTCTTTTATTTAGGAACAAATTAAATTCCCCTTCTAACATAACGATTTTTTTTCCCTTAAAGAAGTGATAACTATCTTGTTTCTCTGTCAAGATTTCTTCCCTCCTTATCTTCCAGCAGTTAACCTTAACAATCCCCTCCCTTTCAAGCCCTTCCTGACATAGGGCTCTTTAAGCACTTCTTTTAAGCCTGATCCTTTACTTACACTTGGCCTCTAATGGAATCAGTGTCACTTTGAGGACTGTAAATGGATTCTGCTGAAATCAAGTTCTTCAGACACTCTAGAACTAATGTGTTTTTTTTTCCCCCTCCTTTCTAGTAATTTTTCCTTGTGTTAAATAGATTTTCACTATGTTTGTGTATTTATATCAATTATTATAAGATACCAAATTCTAGTTATCCTACAGTTTGGACATACAACATTTATAATACCTGGTAAATATATTTATACATAGAAGAGTGATAGGGTATGAGGTCTTAATGTCAAAGAGAAGAGTGTATTTCAACAGGAATTACATTTTGAAAATCTCAAAGTTCTGTCCCTAGCCATTTTATCTAAGAGTCCAAGCCAATTATTTTCATAAACTTCTGCAGTATCTCCAGGCATTGAAGAGTATAATTGTACTGTCTAATTGCATAGCAGTTATAATATATGCATGTTTTGTAAATAACAATTTTATAATTTTCATATTTGAAAATAAAAAAACTTCCATATTAACTACAAACATTGTTGTACTTATCATTGGTTTATGTATATGAATTGATACATTTAACTATGTTTGCATTCATTTAGAAATGACTAGATATGTTTGTATGAATCTGTATTTATGAATGTTAACTAATAATTAATTGCACAGGAGGCACATTCATCCATTTATTGCTAATAAAGACTCTGAACAGACAAATCATAAAAAATATGAGTACATTTATATTAAACTGAGAGTTGAGGTCTGGAGAGATGCCTTAACAGTTAAGTCACATGACTACAAACCCTACGGACCCAGGTTCAATTCCCCACTATCCATGTAAGCCAGATTCATAAGGTTGCATATGCATCTGGCATTAATTTGCAGTAACTGGAGGGCCTAGCATGCTCACTTTTGCTCTATGTGCTTCTCTTTCTCTCTCTCTCTCTCTCTTTCTCTCTCTCTCTCTCTCTCCATCTCTCTCTTAAATAAATAAATAGTTGATGTATTTTTTCTGAATATAGCTCTTGATAAAAGTCTCCTGAGATCTTACAATGTCTGATATCACACTAATATCACCTACTCTTGTATATAAATGCAAGGTCTGCTGAACGCTCTACTAAACAGATTTAATATTTTAACTAGTATTGCTTTCATAGCAATCTTATGATTCATTTCATCATTTAGAAGAGGAAAGACCAGTTTTTTGCATAGTGCTACCATTATTAAGAAACAATAAGGCAGGAATTCTGAACAGATAGACTTTATGTTACAAGTATGGAAGAAAGCAGGAAATTTAAATTGAAAGACAAGATCAAATCCCAGAACTGAGAGAACATTAGAAGCTGAAAGAGCCTTTTCTCCAACAAGCTCAGGGAGATGATCCCACTGTTTATTCAGAGCTGAAAGAGAATGCAGCTGTTTATTCAGAGCTGAAAGAGAATGCAGCTTCTATTAATGCTGAGTACTTGTTTACTTTGTAATGTATTTACATTATTCCCACATTAAGAAGCCATCCTTTGATCAGTGTATATGCGACTTTTAACTTTTGGTATGTTATGTAGTTTTAAATTATTGATTATTACTAGCCGTTGTTTTTGTATGTAAAGATGTCAGGATGAGTGAGAAGCCTGCTGTGGTAATCATTATTTAATATGTCTCCGCGCTGATTCACAGTCTGGGAAGGAGCCTAATCTGCCTGCCAGATTTCATAAGAAGGTCTACAAGTCTGGATACCGTCTATTTTAGTAGTACAAACTGAAATAATTAAAAGGCTATGAAGTACATTACAAATCCAGTGTAGGAACTTAACAATAAAGTGTATGAGAATCTTTTCCATTGTAGTAAAGAATGAAGGCATGAACTGAAGAAGTAAATATTCCTAAGAATATCTCTCCATTTTTTGCCTATAATCTCACAGCCAGAGGGACGTTCTGCATGATTGTAGTGAGATTAGAACATTTTTCCAGTTGTCTTTTCTGATGGAGGGAAAGGGAATGAGGAGCCTTCCCAATATTTTAGTAGGGAGAATCAATTTACACAGAAATGATGATTTTGTGCTTAAGGAAATAAATGCCATTACTAAAGTACATGTGAGAATAATGAAAAGGAATTTAAGCATTTAAGCATACTAAGCTATAAACTTTTCCATTGCTACAGATTGAATATTATGTTCCCCAAAGGCCCATGTGCTAAAAGTATGCTCCTCAGAGTGGCACCATTGCAAGGTGATGGGAAATGTAATAAGTGGGGCCGAGCGGAAGGTTATCAATCTTTGAATTTATGCTTATACGGGGGATTGTGGGACCCTTCCTTTCATTTCTGTATCCTAGTAATTAATCACATTTCACTTTACTTCACATTCCTGGTCATCATGTGAAACTCTATCTGAGAGAAATGATCCCAACCCATTACTGCCTAGCACCTCAAATGGTGAGTCAAAATTGACTTATTTCCTTATATGTTTATTATTTGGGCATTTCTTTCTTTTTTAACATTTTTATTGACAACTTCCCTAATTATAAACAATAAACCTAGATAATTCTCTCCCCTCCTCCACTTTCCCCTTCACAAAGCCACTCTCTATCATATCCCCTTCCCCTCTTCATTAGTCTCAATTTTGATATCATCACCTTTCCCTCATGTTATGAGGGTCCTAAGTAGGTAGAACCAGGCATTGTGAGATCATGGGTACCCAGGCCATTTTGTGTTTAGAAAACTGCATTGTAAGCAGGTCTATCTTTCCTTTTGCTCTTACACTCTGTCTGCTACCTCTTTTGCAATGGATCTTGAGTATTGGAGGGTGTGGTAGAGATGTTTCAGTGCTGAACACTCCTCTGTCACTTCTTTTCAGCACTATGGTGCCTTTTAAGTTATCAAAAAGGTCATTGCCACCGGAAAAGTTTCTCTAATCCAGAGGTGAGAATAGCAAGAGTATGAACATTAAGAGAAGTGATTACTGGGAAGTTTGATGACCATAATATATGTATTTAGCCAGACACTGGCTGGCATTACATATCTATAGCTCATGACCTCCCTCATCACAGACTTACAATTTCAGTCATGCATGCCTACCCAAGGAGTGGGTCTCCAGTCCAATTAGTGAGTAGGTGTTTTCTCTAATAACAGAAAAACCATTATTGCACCTACGGTTCATTTGGCCTGCATGTACAAAATTAAGGCTTGCACTGTACACTGTTGTTTATTTCCACTGATGAGTTCTCTCTCTCCTAGAGCTCCATGCATCATAGCCTTTTCCACATTTGTCAGATGGTCTACAAGGAGGAGGTTTTCAACTTGGCTCCAGCTTGATGTCTCAGTGAACTTGCAGCCCAAGCATGTAGAGTCTTCAGCAATGGGGTATTACCATTTGTTCCTGGGAAGAATCCAAAAGATTTGGCAATTGCAATGACCCATAATATTTTAGGGAATCAGGGTCTTCCCTGGCCAATAACTCACTGGACAGTATCCCATCTGTGGTGGTTTGATTCAGGTGTCCCCCATAAACTTAGGTGTTCTGAATGCTAGGTTCCCAGCTGATGGATATTTGGGAATTAATGCCTCCTGGAAGGAGTGTATTGCTGGGGACGGGCTTATGGGCTTTATAGCCAGTTTCCCCATGCCAGTGTTTGGCACACTCTCCTGTTGCTGTGGTCCACCTTATATTGGCCAAGGGTTGATGTCCACCCTCTCCTCATGCCATCATTTTCCCCTGCCATCGTGGAGCTTCTCCTCAAGCCTGTAAGCCAAAATAAAACTCTTTTTTCCCAGAAGCTGCTCTTGGTTGGGTGATTTCTACCAACAATGTGAACCGGACTGCAACAGTAAAGTGTTACCAGGAGTGGGGTTTCTGCTAGACACCTGACTGTGTAGCTTTGGCCTTTTGGATCTGATTTTCAAGAGGAAAGTGGAAAGAGTTGAAACCTTGGCCTAAGAGATGCCTTGCAGTGCTTTAAGTACAGCTTGATGGACTATTATGGTCAGAGTTACAAAACCTGAATGCAGTAAGAACTATGGACTGTGAGGTTTGGCTTATGAGGGTGAGAAAGAGCTTTGCCTGGACTGGGCTAGCAGTTTGTGTGAGAAGCTTGCTCTTATGCCCGTGTCCTGAGAAGTTGTGCAGAGTTGCTTTGCATAGAAATGAACTGGTGTGTGCAGAAGGATATGGCACATAAAGAAAATCTTTGGGTGAACTGTTGCCCATTCAGCTGCAACTGAGAGATTACAATCTATGAGACTGGGCTAGCTGACCTGCACTGGGGCAACAAGAAGAATGTAGACTCTTTTGAAGGTGTCTGAGTGCTCAAGGAGTGTCCTGTTCTTCAAAGTCTGCTTTATTCCCCCCGGGATTAACAAATTGGCACACTACCTGGTTTCGTGGAGTATAAGAAATGCTGGAAAGAGGGTCATTGAGTTTGCAACACGGTCTTGTGTTTTGGAAATGGCTATGGGCAGTGTGAAGCAGGTTTGCTGGTTGCCTGCATGGAGACCCCATGGGGCCATGAGGATGAACCATGGCTTGCAGTGGAGACCCAGTGGAGATGCCGGGACCATGAGATGGCTGCCAAGGACCTACCTGTCCTGATGAAGTTTTCCAGGACTGTGAGTAGCCTAGCTGGAGGGGCTGAATTGGAATGCCAGAGACTTGTTGCTGGTTAGAATTATCGGACTTGAAGATTTGTCACTGGTTAGAGTTGTTGGACTTGAAGCTAAAGTTTGATATTTGCCCTGGTTGTTTAAATCTTGGTTGAATGTTTCTTTGCTATGCCCAATGCCATCTTTTGCAGTGTGAATATTTATTCTGTGCTATTATGGTTTTTTGAGGTTATTTTTTGGTATTATGGTTATCTTGGACTATGGGGATGTATGAACATCATTGGGATTGATAAAAACTACGGGGACTTTTAAAATGAGATGAATGCATTGCATTTTACATCATGTATGATTATCAGTTTATGGGGGCCAGGGGCGGAATGTGGTGGTTTGATTCAGGTGTCCCCCATAAACTTAGGTGTTGTGAATGCTAGCTCCCCAGCTGATGGATATTTGGGAATTAATGCCTCCTGGAGGGAGTGTATTGTTGGGGGCAGGCTTATGGGCTTTAAAGCCAGTTTCCCCTTGCCAGTGTTTGGCATACCCTCCTGTTGCTGTGGTCCACCTTATATTGGCCAGGGGGTGATGTCCACCCTCTGCTCATGCCACCGTTTTCCCCTGCCATCGTGGAGTTTCCCCTCGAGCCTGTAAGCCAAAATAAAACTCTTTTTTCCCAGAAGCTGCTCTTGGTTGGGTGATTTCTACCAGCAATACGAACCGGACTGCAACACCATCCCTGGCACTGAAATTTTTCTAGTAACAATTTATGGCTTTTGGGTATGCCATTGCCCAAAATAGTAGATTTCCATACTACTTTTTCATATCCTCTTAAATTTTGATTAACCTTCCCCCCATCTTTCCTTTACTCAATCTCTTCCCCTTACTTCACTTAGGCTCCCCCAGTAATCGGTTCATCTACTTACATGTATACAATGCCATCCCCTTTAGTCCTTTCCTTTCCTCAATCCCTTGTAGCCCCTTTATAGTTTATTGGCCTTTGCTACTGATTTTTACCCCAACTCACATACAAGGGCAAACATTCATAGCTAGGATCCACATATGAGAGAAACCAAGCAACTTTTGATTTTCTCAGCCTGGGTTACATCACTTAGTAAAGTCCTTTCCAGATCCATCCATTTCCTTGCAAATTTCATAATTTCATCTTTTTTTTTTTACCACTGTATAGAAGTCCATTGTATAAGTGTATCATATCTTCATTATCCATTAATCAGTTGAGAGATATCTGGAGTGGTCTACTAGCTATTGTGAATAGAGTGGCAATAAATATAGAGATGTGCAAGTATTTCTAAGTTAGTAAGATCAATCTTTATGATGTATGCCTAGGAGTGGTGAATCTGGGTCATATGGTAATCTATTCTTAGCTGTTTTGGGAACCTGCAGACTGATTTGCACAATGGCTGTATCATATTACATTCCCACCAACAGTGTAGAAGGGTTCTTTTTTTGCATCATTGCCAGGATTTATTGTCATATTTTTTTCTTGATGATAGCCATTTCTGACAGGACTGAGATGGAATCTCAAAGTAGTTTTAATTTGCATTTCCCTGATGGCTAAGGATGTAGAACTTTTTAAAAATGTTTTAGGCCATCTGTATTTCTTCCTTTGAGAACTCTTTATTTCGTTCCATAGCCAATTTTTTTTTCAGAAATTTGAAATTTATTATAAACATTTCCAGATTAGAAACTGGTTTTGTGTGAAGACTCTGAAACTTTTAGAACTGTATGTAAGATAAGCTTATTATAGTGTATTTCACTCTCCAACACTGCAAGTTAGATCTAAAAGGAAGTCTAAATTGCTTCATAGAAAACCAGTGAGCATAAAAATATCTGACACCAAACTAAACTAAACCCAACCAAAACATAGATTCTGCAAAGTTTTAATGCTCCAATTTAAAGTAAGTGGTCTCCTAAGGGAAAATAATTCCATCACAGCAATTTGACAAAAGGCAGAGCCACTCTCATAAAGGGAAATAATATGTAAGAAAGATGTAGTGATGCTTTCAGAAAGTATAATTTTCATATTGAAAAACAAGCATGCTAAATACTTTGTGCTCACTGTCAGAAATTGAAGTACCTCTTGACATAGGATAAGTGGCATGAGTATCATGAAACCAAGCTCCTCAAGTATTTTTCAGTTTAATCCCAGGAGAATCAATTAAAGAGCTTCAAAAGCCAAAGACAGACTGGTCCCAAGGCATTTCTTCCTCCGTCCTTTCTTTGCCTTGTTTCTTCTCTTTCCTCCGCCTGCAGTCCTCTCTCTTAGAGGCTTCAGCTCCGCTTTCTTTCCTCTTTAGAATGTTAAGCTTTTCTGTACAGACTGGTTCACTTTCTGTTTCTCCCTTCTGTTTCTTTCTTTGGATGCTCTTTTGTTTGTTTAAATTCCCTTCCCCAGTACTTCTTTTTTCTTCCTGCTTAGGCTGCTTCTCATTTCTTTCTCTGTCTTCCTCTAGGCGCCTTTTCCTCTTGTGACGCATATGTTTTGACTAGCCAGAGGTGTTTGTGACCTCCAAACTCTATGCTGTGTGAGCCACAATTGTATTCTTGCTGACTAAAGTTCACGGGCATGGGTTTTTCTGAGAAATAGTCCTTGGTAAACTGACAGTAGCCCAGAGAGTCTAGTGTCAGCTTAGGTCTGGATGGTTGCAGATAGAAATCTTGGGTCAAACATTCTATACCTGGGTCTGGAATCAGCCTCTTCTCTGTACCCACCATTTCTTTCTTTTTTTTTTTTTTTTAATTTTTATTAACATTTTCCATGATTATAAAATATATCCCATGGTAATTCCCTCCCTCTCCACCCCCACACTTTCCCATTTGAAATTCCGTTCTCCATCATATTACCTCCCCATTACAATCATTGTAATTACATATATACAATATCAACCTATTAAGTATCCTCCTCCCTTCCTTTCTCCACCCTTTATGTCTCCTTTTCAACTTACTGGCCTCTGCTACTAAGTACTTTCATTCTCACGCAGAAGCCCAGTCATCTGTAGCTAGGATCCACATATGAGAGAGAACATGTGGCGCTTGGCTTTCTGGGCCTGGGTTACCTGACTTAGTATAATACTTTCCAGGTCCATCCATTTTTCTGCAAATTTCATAACTTCATTTTTCTTTACCGCTGAGTACAACTCCATTGTATAAATGTGCCACATCTTCATTATCCACTCATCTGTTGAGGGACATCTAGGCTGGTTCCATTTCCCAGCTATTATAAATTGAGCAGCAATAAACATGGTTGAGCATGTACTTCTAAGGAAATGAGATGAGTCCTTTGGATATATGCCTAGGAGTGCTATAGCTGGGTCATATGGTAGATCAATCTCTAGCTGTTTTAGGAACCTCCACACTGATTTCCACAATGGCTGGAACAGATTACATTCCCACCAGCAGTGCAGAAGGGTTCCTTTTTTTCCACATCCCCGCCAACATTTATGATCATTTGTTTTCATGATGGTGGCCATTCTGACAGGAGTGAGATGGAATCTCAATGTAGTTTTAATCTGCATTTCCCTGATGACTAGTGACGTAGAACATTTTTTTAGATGCTTATATGCCATTCGTATTTCTTCCTTTCAGAACTCTCTATTTAGCTCCATAGCCCATTTTTTGATTGGCTTGTTTGATTCCTTATTATTTAACTTTTTGAGTTCTTTGTATATCCTAGATATTAATCCTCTATCAGATATATAGCTGGCGAAGATTTTTTCCCATTCTGTAGGTTGCCTCTTTGCTTTTGCTTCCAGTTTTTCCCCATTTAGTAATATGTTGGCTGTAGGCTTGTCATAAATGGCCTTTATTATATTGAGATATGTTCCTTCTATTCCCAGTCTCTGTAGGACTTTTATCATGAAGGGATGTTGGATTTTGTCAAATGCTTTCTCTGCGTCTAATGAGATGATCATGTGATTTTTGTCCTTCAACCCATTTATGTAATGTATTACATTTATAGATTTGCGTACGTTGAACCATCCCTGCTTCTCTGGGATAAAGCCTACTTGGTCAGGGTGAATGATCTCTTTGATATACTCTTGTATTCTGTTTGCCAATATTTTGTTGAGAATTTTTGCATCTATGTTCATGAGGGAGATTGGTCTGTAATTTTCTTTTTTTGTTCTATCTTTGCCTGGTTTTGGTATCAGGGTGATGCTGGCCTCATTGAAGTAGTTTGGTAGAATTCCTTCTTTTTCTATTTCCTGGAAAAGCTTAAGAAGCAATGGTGTTAGCTCTTCCTTAAACGTCTGGTAAAATTCAGCAGTGAATCCATCCGGGCCTGGTCTTTTTTTAGTTGGGAGATTATTGATAACTGTTCAGATCTCCATGTTTGTTATAGGTCTATTTAAGTGATTAATCTCATTTTGATTTAATTTAGGTAGGTCGTATAGATCAAGGAAATCATCCATTTCTTTCAGATTTTCATACTTTGTGGAGTATATGCTTTTATAGTATGTCCCTATGATTTTTTAAATTTTTCTGGAATCTGTTGTGATGTTACCTTGTTCATCTCTGATTTTATTAATGTGTGTCTCTTCTCTCTTTCTTTTGGTCAGATTTGCTAAGGGTTTATCAATCTTGTTTATCCTTTCAAAGAACCAACTCTTTGTTTCATTAATTCTTTGGATTGTTCTTTTTGTTTCTATTTCATTAATTTCTGCCCTAATCTTTACTATTTCTTCCCGTCTACTGATTTTTGGTTTGCCTTGTTCTTCTTTTTCCAAGGCTTTAAGGCGAAGCATTAGGTCGTTTACTTGCAACCTTTCTAATTTCTTAATATAGGCACTTAAGGCTATAAATTTACCTCTTAGAACTGCCTTCATTGTGTCCCAGAGATTTTGGTATGTTGTGTTCTCATTATCATTTGACTCTATAAATTTTTTGATTTCCTTTTTGATTTCTTCATTGACCCACTCATCATTTAGTAGTGTATTGTTTAGTTTCCATGATTTTGTGTATGCTCTATAGCCTTTCTTGCTACTGATTTGTAGTTTAATTCCATTGTGGTCAGATAGAATGCAAGGAATTATTTCAATTTTCCTGAATTTGTTAAGATTTGCTTTGTGTCCTAATATATGGTCTATTTTAGAGAATGTTCCATGTGCTTCTGAAAAGAATGTATATTCTGCAGCCTTTGGATGAAATGTCCTGTATATATCTGTTAGGTCCATTCCTTATATGACCTCATTTAGTCCAGATGCCTCTCTGTTTATTCTTTCCCTGGATGACCTGTCAATTGATGAGAGTGGGGTGTTAAAGTCACCCACCACCACCGTGTTTGGTGTTATCTGTGACCTTAGTTCTAATAGTGTTTGTTTGACGAATTTGGGAGCCCCCATGTTAGGTGCATATATGTTTAGGATTGTAATGTCCTCCTGTTTGAGTGTGCCCTTAATCAATATAAAGTGACCTTCCTTATCTTTTTTGACTAACTTCGGACTAAAGTCCACCCTGTCTGATATTAGGATAGCAACCCCTGCTTGTTTTCTAGGCCCATTTGCTTGAAACACCGTCTTCCAACCTTTCACCCTAAGATAATGTCTATCCTTTGTAGAAAGGTGAGTTTCTTGGAGACAACAAATTGTAGGATCCTGCTTTTTAACCCAGTCTGCAAATCTATGTCTTTTCGTTGGGGCATTGAGACCGTTGATATTAAGAGATATTATTGAAAGGTGTGTATTTATGTTTGCCATTTTTTTGTGTGTGTGTGTTTCTGGTTCTACCTGTGCTCTCTTCTGTTAACTGGTATTTGAGTATAGCTTGTTTTTTCTAGGTTCCTTATACGTGTGCTTTTCCTTTTGTTCAGCATGGAGGATTCTATCAAGTATTTTCTGTAGAGCTGATTTTGTCTTCAAATGCAGTTTAACCTTCTTTTGTCATGGAATGTCTTTATTTCTCCATCTATTTGAATGGATAACTTTGCAGGATAAAGTAACCTTGGTTGACAGTTGTTATCTTTCAGAACTTGGAATATATCACTCCAAGCCCTTTTGGCTTTAAAAGTTTGTGTTGAATAATCTGCTGTAATCCTGATGGGCTTGCTTTTGTAGGTAACTTGATTTTTCTCTCTAACTGCTTTCAATATTTTTTCTTTGGTGTGTGTGTTTGGAAGTTTGATTATAATATGGCGAGGAGAGGTTCTTTCTGGGTTTTGTCTGGCTGGGGTTCTAAAGGCTTCCTGTATCTGTATTGGCACCTCTTTCCCAATTTGGGGGAAATTTTCCTCTATGATTTTGTCGAAGATGCCTACTATGCCTGTGTAGTGGAGTTCTTCTCCTTGTACCTGCCCTGAATTCTTATATTGGATCTTTTCATAGTGTCCCGAATATCTTGAAATTCCCACTCATACTTTTCTATAAGTTTGTCTTTCTCTTTGTTGGACTGCATTAGGTCTGCCACCTGGTCTTCTAACTTAGATATTCTGTCCTCTCCCTCATCCATCTTATTGGTGAGATTTTCTACAGAGTTTTTTATTTCATTAATTGTGTTCTTCATTGCTAGTAATTCTGACTGGTTTTTCTTTATTATTTCTATTTCCCTATTTATGTCTTGCATTGCCTTCTTTATTTCATTAAATTGGTGTCCTGCCTCTTCTTTGATTCCTTTGATTTCCTCTTTGATTTCTTCTTTGATTGTTTTCATGTGTTCTTTGACCTCTTTGAACATATTTATAATTATTCTTTTGAACTCTTTCTCAGGCATTTCCTCTAACTCTTTCTCACTGGAGGACATTTCTGATGCATTAATACTTTTAGGTGGATTTATATCGTCTTGCTTTTTAGTGTTTCTTGTGTTATAATGTATATATTTTTGCATCTTGGATTAAGTTAATGCTTGGATTTTCTAGCTAGCTGTGTATTCTTAGCTGTATCAATTGATTTGATGTAATATATTTTCAGGGTAGGACCTTAAGGTGTTAGGTGTGGCTCTTAAGACTCTCAGAGTATCTACAAAGATGTTCTTAGGGGTTGCATTTCCCTGCTATGGGAGTATTCAAGCAGGCTGAGTGGAATAAAATACAGGTAGATTCTAAACTTTAAGTAAACACTGTACACATTCAATCAAAACCAGCCCCGAGTATGTATGCAAGAGTAGTTATTATAATGACCAGATCCTCTATCAACAAAGAGGTTCAGATTTCTGGTCTGTTGAAGGATCCATGTCAGCCTGTGACCAAGTGAGACCCTTCCCTGGTGCAATCCCAGTTACCTTGGGTGATTTTGGTCTCAGTCAAGTTGCTGCCTGGGTCGTCAGGCTGCTGTTCCGATTTCTGGAGCTGGGCACTTGCTTCTCCCACGAGGCAAGCTGCCACTGCTGGAGCCACCAGTGCTGCTGAAGCTGCTGCTGCTGTGTCTACCGCTGCTCCCCCTGAAGCTGCTGCCGCTGAGACCACCGCTGCTGCCACTCCTGGGTCTGCTGCCGCTGGGACCGCTGTCGCCGGTGCTGGAGCTGCTGATATTGTTGCCAAACTCTGCTCCTGCTTGGTTCCCGCTGTCAGCCCAAATTGACGTGGCCGGTCCGGGCCGCTGCTCTGCCCGCTGGAGCCGGGCTCAGGCTGTGGGGGAGGGGAGGGAGCCGCAGTTGCCCGGGTTCTTTCGCTGTTCCACGTGTTCCTCTACTTGGCGGTCTGCTCCTGCGCTGCTCACCGCTGCTCTCCCCTCACGTTTTGCTCCCGCACCTGGCCCCTCCTGCGGCTCGAGTGGAGTCTGGCGGCTTTCTGCTGCACCGCGGCCGCGGCGGCTGGGCGAGCTGCCAGAGCCGCTCTCCCCGCCTGTGCGGGCTCTGGATGCTCTATAAGTCCTCCACTTCTCCGCTGCCGCTTCAATCTCCTATACACCTCACTTTCCAGCAAAAGTGTGCACTCTGCTGAGTTTTTTTGGTCTTTTTTCCCCCCTAGGCTGCTTTGGCGTGGTACCTATGCCGCCATCTTAACCGGAAGTTCCATAGCCAATTTTTAATTGGATTGTTTGATTTCTTATTAATTAGCTTTTTGAGTTCTTTGTATATCCTGGATATTAAGCCTCTGTCAGATATATAGCTGGCAAAGATTTTCTCCCATTCTGCATGTTGCCTTTTAGCTCTGTTCACAGTACCATTTGCTATATAAAACCCTTTTTAATTTCATGAGTTTCCAGTGGTTGATTACTGGTTTTATTTTCTGAGCAACTGCGTTGATATTCAGAAGGGTTTCCTCTACTTTGGTATCTAGCTTTTTCAGAGTTTCAGAGTTTGGGGTCTGATATTAGGGTCTTTGATCCATTTGGACTTGATTGTTGTACATTTTTCTACTTTAATCCCTCTACATATAGATATCAAGTTTTTGCAGCACCATTGATTAAACAGGCTGTTTCTTCTCCAATAAATTTTTTGGAATTTTATCAAAATTCTGAGGCTGTAACTTCTCAGACTTACATCTGGATCCTCTATTCTCTTCTGTTGATGTACATGTCTGTTTTTGTGCCAGTACCATGCTGCCTTTTTCTAATTATTATTATGGCTCTGTTATGTAGCATAAAGTCAGGTATGCTGATACCACCAGCCTTATTTTTGTTGCTCAGAATTGTTTTTTGTGCTTCCCAATGCCCTCAGTAATCATTGATAACCCAGAGGAAGGTCCTCAGCAGAATAGGGGGAAGGAGTGAGGGGACAAAGGAAGACTGCCCAATTAGAATGTAAACAGTTTGCAATATATTCATAGATTAATCTTCCCAAATAAAATTATATTTTAAATTACTGTTAAATATAACTATGTGAAAATTTAAATCAATTCTTACAGCTACTCTGTACTCATTTATAAAACATGTTATTGGTCAGACTATGATGTCTTTTGGGTCATCCCAGTTTTCATCATGAAAAGAGAAGCTTCTTTTAACCAGAAGTAGGAGTAATATTAATATATGAATTTGAAACACTAAGTGTAATGCTTTCAGGGCAGTTTGATGAGAATAAAATATACATTTATCCAGACAAAAGCAGGCATTATACCCCTAAGGCTCATGACATCCCCTGCCATAGAATTTTGATTAGGTTTTCAGTACCAGGCATGTATTCTCTCCGGTAGAGCTGGCCTTCAGTCCAATTAGAGAGCAAGTGGTTTCCCCCAGAGCAGACATGCCACTATTGCACTCATTCAGTCATTTGGCCTGTTTGGCCAAACGCGAGGCTTCCAGTGTCAACTGTTTTCACCGCTGATGACTTCTCACTCCCATAGGACTACATACAGTGCAGCTTTTTCCAGCTTTCAGTTGGCTGGTCTACAGGGAGAAGGGTTTCTGCTCAGCACCAGCTTGATTTCACAGTGACTACTGCTCAGGTATGTGAAATCTTTAGCAATAGAGTCTTACCATTGTTTCCCAAGGGAAACCAAGGGCTTTGGCAATAGCCTATAATGTTTTGGAGGCATCAGGGACCAACCTAGCCAACAACTCACTGGAAGGTATCTCATCCCTGGCACTGAAAATATTCCAGTAACAATCTATGGCCTCTGGATGTGCCATTATTCAAAAACTGAGGTTTCCATATTTCTTATTCAAAATATCTTGAATTTTGTTTGACCCTCCCCATCCTTCTTTTGCACAATCTCTTCCCCTGGCCTCCCTTAGGCTTTTCCCCTCCCTGTAATCTATTCTTCTACTTACATATATGCAATACCATCCCCTTAAGAACATCCCTCTTCTCCCTCCCTTATAGCCTTCTTATAGGTTACTGGCCTCTACTACCAATTTTTGGTTCCAGCTTACACACAAGTCTGTAGCTAGGGTCCACATATGAGGGAGAACATGCGATATTTGGCTTTCTGGGTTTAGGTAACCTCACTTAGTATACTCCTTTTCAGATCCATCCATTTCCCTGGAAATTAAATAATTTCATTTTTCTTACTACTGAATAGAACTCTATTGTGTAAATGTACACCTTTATTATCCATTCATCTATGGAGGGATATCTAGGCTGGTTCCATTACCTAGCTATTGTGAATAGAGCAACAATACATGTTGTTGTGCAAGTATCTCTAAGGTAGTGAGAAGAGTCATTGGGATATCTCCCTAGGACTGCTGTAGTTGGAGCATATGGTAAATCTAATTTTAGCTGTCTGAAGAACCTCCAACCTAATTTCCACAATAGCTGTATCAGATTGTATTTCCACAAACAGTGTAGATGGGGTTCCCCTTTACTGCATCCTCACCAACATTTATTGCCAATTGTTTTATTTATGGTAGCCATTCTGACAGGAGTGAGATGGAATCTCAAAGTAGTTTTAATTTGTATTTCCCTGATGGCTAAATACATAAAACACCTTTTTAGATGTTTGTATGCTATCTGCATTTCTTCCAGTGCAAACTCTCTATTTAGTTCCATAGCCCATTTTTTAACTGGGTTGTTTGATTTCTTATTGTTCTGTTTTCTTCAGTTCCTTGGATATCCTGTATATTAATTCTCTGTCATATGTGTAGCTGGCAAAGATTTTCTCCCATTGGGTATGTCTACTCTATTCACAGTGTCTTTTGCTGTCCAAAAGTTTTGTAATTTCATGAGATCCCAGTAGTCGATTATTGGTTTTATTTCCTGAGTTACATTCAGAAAGTCATTACTTATGCCAATATATTGAAGAATTTCTCCTACCTTTTACTTTAGCAATCTCAGAGTTTCAGATCTGATATTAAGGTCCCTGATGCATTTGGATTTGATTCTTGTTCATGGAGAAAGGCAAGGATCCATTTTCATTTTCTACATATCCAGTTTTCCCAGCACCACTTGGTGAAGAAGCTATCTTTTCTCCAATAAATATTTTTGGCATTTTTGTCAAAAGTCAGCTGTAGCAGCACACATTAACATCTGGGTTCTCTATTCTGTTTCATTGATATGCATGTCTGCCTTTGTTCTATTACCTTACTGTTTTTGTTACTATGGCTTTGTAATATAGCTTAAAATAGGGTATGTTGATACTACGGGCCTTATTTTTGTTGCTCAAAATTGTTTTGGCTACTTGAGGCTTTTTTATGCTTCTGAATGAATTTTAGGATTGTTCTTCAATTTCTGTGAAGAATGCCATTGGAATTTTAATGGGATTGCATTAAATGTGTAGATTGTTTTCGGTAAGATTGACATTTTCACAATATTGACTCTTCTAATCCAAGAACATCGGACATCTTTCCATTTTCTAGTGTCTTCTGAAAATTGTTTCTTGAGTGATTTTATGTTTTCATTGTAGAGATCCTTCACTTCCTTGGTTAGGTTTATTCCAAGGTACTTTATTTTCTTTGAGGGAACTGTGAATGGGTGTGATTCCATGATTTAATCCTCAGCAAGTTTGTTTGATTTCTTCCTTTCCAATTTGTCTCCCTTTTATGTTTATCGCTTGTCTTATTGCTATAGGAAACACTTTTATTACTATATTAAATAAATCTGGGAAGAGTAGAAACCCTTGTCTTATTCCTAATCTTGTGAAAAAGCTTCACATTTTTCCTCATTTAGTATTATGTTGACTGTAGTTTGTCATAAATAGTCATATTATGTTGAGATATGTTCCTTGTATGTCCAGTATCTATAGGACTTTGACCATGAAGCGATGTTGGATTTAATCAAATGCATTTTCTGCATCTATTGAAATGATCATGTGATTTTTGTCTTTCCATCCATTTATGTGGTGCATTAAATTTTTCAGTTTGCATATGTTGAACCATCCTTGTATCTCTAAGATAAATCCTACTTGGTGGGGTGATTGAACTTTTTTATATCTATGTTCATGGGGGAGATTGGTCTTTAATTTTCTTTTTTAAATATTTTATTTATTTATAAGAGAGAGAGAGAGAGAGAGAAGAAGAAGGAGGAGGAAGAGGAGGAGGAGGAGATGAAGAAGGAGGAGAAAAATGAGAAGATAGAGAGAATGGGTGTTTGAGAAGGATTGCCTTTAGTGCTTCTCTGAAGGTCCTGTAAAACTAACCTGAGAATCCATTTGGACCTGGAAGATTTTAGTTGGGAGATTTTTTTTTTTTTTTTTTTGGTCACTCTTTTCATCTGCATGCTTGCTTTAGACTTGTTTAAATGGTTTATCTCATATTGATTTAACTTCTGTAGGTTATATAAATTAAGGAAACCATCCATTTCTTCCAAATTTTCAAATTTAGTGGGGAATATGTTCTTAAAGTATGTTCTTGTGACTTTTTCAATTTCATTGGGATTTATTATAATGGTGACTTTTATATCTATAATTCTATTAATTAGTATTTCTTCTCTCTTTCTTTTGCTTAGATCTTCTAAGGGTTTATCCATCTTTCTTATCCTTTCAAAGTGTCAACTATTTATTTCATTGATAATTTGTAATTTTTATTTTGATTTCCATTTAAATAATTTCTGTCCTCATCTTCATTATTTCTTCCCATCTACTGATTTTTGGTTTGCCTTGTTCTTCTTTTTCAAAGGCCGTAAGGTGAAGCATTAAGGTGTTTACTTCTGACCTTTCTAATTTCTTAACATAGACAATTAAAGCCATAAATTTTCCTCTTATGACTACATACATTATGTTCCAAAAGTTGAGGTATGTTGTATTTTCACTATTATTTGATTCTATGATTTTCGTTTTTATTTTCTTCTTGATATCTTCATTGATCAGTTGGTAGCGTAATCCTTACTTTCTGTGATTTTGTTGCTGTTGTTGTTGTTTTTCAAGGTAGGATCTCACTCTAGTTCAGGCTGACCTGGAATACAGTATTAGTCTCAGGGTGGCCTCAAACTCATGGTAACTAAAGGTGTGCACCACCGTGCTCAGCTTATGATTTTCTGTTTTTTCTATAGCTCTCCTTGCTGCTGATTTTTAGTTTAATCCCTTTGTGATCAGATAGAATACAAATAATTATTTTAATTTTCTTGCATTTGTTAAGATTTGATTTGTCTCCTAATATATGGTCTATTATAGAGAATATTCCATGTGCTGCTGAAAAGAATGTGTATTCTATAGCATTTGGATGGAATTATTTGTAGATATCTGTTAGGTCCATTTGTTGAATGAATTCATTTACTTCAGATGTGTTTCTGTTTATTTTTCTCTGGACTGATATGTCAATATATGAGAATGGGGTGCTGAAGTCACCCACTAGAACTGTATTTGCTGTTATCTGTCACCTTATGTATAATAGTGGTTGATATCTATTTGGATGGATAGATTTGCAGGATAAAGTAATCTTGGTTGAAAGTTTTTATCCTACAAAATTTAGAATATATCATTCTAAGCCTTTCTGGCTTTTAAAGTTTATGCTGAGTTATCTGCTGTTCTCCTGATGTGCTTTTCTGTATATGTGACATGATTTTTCTCTCTTGCTGCTATTAATATATTTTCTTAGGTTTGTGTGCTTTGTAGTTTAATTATACTATGGCATTCCGATATTCTTTCCTGATTTTCTCTGTTTGGAGTGCTAAAAGCTTCCTGAGTATGTATTGATATCACTTTCCTATTTGGAGGAAATTTTCTTCTATGATTTTATTGAAAATACATACTACGGCTTTGGAGTGAAATTTTTCTGCTATATCCTGAATTCTTATGTTTGATCTCTTCATAGTGTCATGAAAGTCTTGAAATCCCCATTAATGCCTTACTATTTGTTTGATTTCCTCTTTTATGGACTGTATTAGATTTGCCACCTGGTCTTCTACTTTAGATATTTGGCCATCTCCTTGATCCATTCTACTGGTTAGACTTCCTATAGAGTTTTCTATTTGGTTTACTCTGTTTTTCATTTCTAGGTTTTCTGATTGGTATTTTTAAAATTTAATTTAATTGTTATTCATTTATCTATGCATTTGAGACAGTGAGATACATGTGTGTGGGAGAGAGAGAGAGAGTATTATGGGTGCACCAGGGCCTCTAGCCACTGCAAATGAACTCCAGATGCCTGTGCCACCTTGTGCATCTACATTATATGGGACCTGGTGAATTGAACTTGGGTCCTTAGGCTTCATAGGCAAGTGCTGTAACTGCTAAGCCATCTATCCAGACCAGTATTATTATTATTATTATTGTTATTTCTATTTCCATACTCATATGTTGTATTGACCTCCTTATTTCATTAAGTCGATTTCCTGTGTATTCTTGGTATTACTTCAGGAGTTTGTTTTCTTCCTTAATTCCTTAGATTTCTTTGAACATAGATAAATAATCATTTTAGGTCATTTCTGATGGATTTATGATTTTGGGTTGAATTTATTTTCTTTTTTGTATTTCTTGTATTATAATGTAGATTTTTTTCATCTTGAGTTAATTTGGTGCTTGCATTTTCTAATTATCTGCAGTATTCTTAAACATATAAATCCAACTTTATATATCTTTAAGGTAGGTGTTTAAAGTGTCAGCTGTGGCTCTTATATTGCTCCCAGAATAACTGCAAAAGTTTCAATGGGTGTTGACTTTGCTTGCTTTACAAGTAGTCTAGTAAGCTTGTTGGAGCAAATTACTTGCAAATTATAAAATTCAAGTAAGCAATATCCACATTCAATCAAAACCAGCCAGTAAGCTAGAGAAGAGATATAAAGGGAATAGAAAGGGGGGAGTGGAGGACTTAATAGAATGGTGTCATATATATATATATATATATATATATATATATATATATATATATGTATATATGTATATGTATATGTATATATGTAAGTAGAAGAGCATATGAATGGGGGTGCAAAAGCCTAAGTTATGTCAGGGGAAGAGATTGAGTAAAGGAAAGGTGGGGGTAGGGCTAATAAAAATCTAAGGTGATATAAATAAATCATATGGAAACCTACTTTTTGGGACAATGGAGCAAACAGGAGTCATGTATCATTATTAGAAAAATTTTAGTGCCAGGGATGGGATACCTTCCAGTGAGTTGTTGGCCAGGGAGGTTCCCTGATACACCTAAAACATTACAGGCCATTGGTAATACTCTTGGTTTCCCACTAGGAATAGATGGTAAGACCATACTGCTGAAGGGTCCACATTCTTGGGCTGCAAAGTCACTGAGAAATTTTGCTTGGTCTGAGCTAAAAAAAATCTCCATGTAGACCAGCTGAAAGAAAGCTGGAAAAAGCCATGCTGCATGCAGTTCAATGGGAGAGAGAGAAATCACCAACAGTCACCCATCAGTGGACATTGTAAGCCTATGTCTGTTATGGGGGAACCAACCACCCTTTAATTTGACTTCAGGCACACTCCATGGGAGGGAATACATCCCTGATACTGAAAACCTACAACAGGGGTAGTCATGAGCCGTAGGGGTGTAATGTCTGCTGGTGTCTGGTTAAATGTATATACTATGCTCATCAAACTGCCTAGTAAGCACTTATTTTAATGTCCATACCCATATATTAATTCTGCTCTCACTTATGGTTGTGAACCGTCTGTTTTCAGATGGCAATGACCTTAGAATGACTCAGAAGGCACAATGGTACTGAGAAGAAGTGACAGAAGAGTGCTCAGAACTGCAATATGACAATCTCACCTTCCATAGCTGAGGCTCCATTGTGCAGGAGGTGGTAGAAAGAATGTAAGATCCAAAGGAAGGGTAGGACTGCTCCTCCAGACACAAATCCCTGGGTATCCATGACCTCACAGTGTCTGATACTTCCTACACAAGACCATCATAACAAGAGGGAAAGATCATGAGAGGGAGAGGGGATGTGATGGAGAGTGGAATTTCAAAAGGGAAAGTTAGGGGAGAGAGGGAATTACAATGGGATATTGTCTACAATTATGGAATTCATCATTTAAAAAACAGCACAGAATATTTATGCAAGAGTGGGAATTAAGCTGGGAGTGGTAGCACATGCCTTTAATCCCAGAATTTGGGAGGCAGAGGTAGGCGGATCATCCTAAATTCAAGGCCACTCTGATACTACATAGTGTATTCCAGGTCAGCCTGGGCTAGAATGATAGAATGAAACTATACCTTGAAAAACAAGCAAACAAACAAAAAAGAGTACTAATTAAAACAAATAAATAATCTAATATATCCAAAGTCCCTAGGGATATCTGTGGCTCCACATCCTTAATCCTGTCAATAAGGAGGCTGAGAGTTCTGGTTTTAAATGAGTCCCAGGTAAGCCTGGGGCCAAGTGAGACCCTGACTCCAATAATGACAGAAGAAAATGACAAAGGTCCTATAAATCAGGAAACATCAACGGCTACAACAATCAACACCAAAATATAGCTTATTTGATAATAGTAAAGCTAACCAAGAACACATCAATCAAATCTAACCCTAACCCTAACCCTGACATGGAAGGTGAGATTAGAATTTCCAGTGTAGGCCTGTGTACCTGGTTTTATGTAAGTTTACTTTTTGGGATGGCTTCCAATCTCACCAATGCTGAGTATCCACCCTTATCCCCCTCTGTGGCACTCTGGATTCAGTTAGGCTACTTGGATCATTGGATCTGGTGTTTTGATCAGCTTGCTGGATGCTATGTGGCTGGGAAGTGGATAATATCTCCAGTGGTTCATGGGGGAAGGGAGGCTGTGCAGGGTGCCTGAAGTTGTACCAGAGCTTCTCAGGGGGTCCTGTTTGTGTTCTCCATCCGCAGCTGCTCTGCCTGTCCCTCCTGTCTCCTCCTTCATGTTTCTTGACTTTGTGAGGAGGATGATATGAGTGTAAAAATCCTTCATCTGGTTTCTGCTCCTTCAGCTCTGCACCTGCTGGGCACGTTCATGGATTGGGGCTGCTAGTGCCTCAGCAGGCAGGATTCTTGCCAGTTTCCTGCTTGCTAGAAGATCAGAGTCCCTCCTGCTTCACTATTGTGCTTGATAATTCCCTTTATACTCCTTCACTATTTTGTAGAAGGATGTATTTTCCTATTTTTCTGCTTATTTCCCTCCTTAGGCTGCTTTGGCCTGGCTACTACAATACCATCTTACCAGGATGTCAGGATATCAGTATAGACTGATGAAAATTAGGCCCACACAATTTGTTACACCCAACTTTGTATATATCTTTCTAATTATAAGTAAAACTAATTACATAAAGTGAAAATAAGTGAAATAATTGAGATAGCTACTACATAAAAAATTGCTATCCTTGAAAAAAATGTTAGGTGATTATCCACATTTTAAACAGTTCATTATGAGCTAGCAATTTAAATAAGAAAGGAATAAAATAGAGAATAAATAAACATATGGAAAAATAGGGGCTGTCATTACAAATATTTGAAGGAAACAATGGATATCTAACTATATATAAACATAAATAAATATAAATATATATGCAAGGTCATGTAAGCAAACTGAATTCTACCACTTTTGTTATGCAAAGTATTTGTTAGAATAGTATATGGGTTAATTCTTTTATTTGAAAATACCACTTTTAAACTTATTCACTTAGAGTACATTGAAATAAAGGAGAAAGGTTTTTCACAGGTAAGGAGTGAATGAACATAGATATTGTAGGTAAGTTTTCTACCGTTTTATGTTCTCCCAGCTTCAGAAATAAGAAGAAAATATATGTATTCCTGATAGGATACAAAGTATTAAAAGACAAAACACAATGTATAGGAATGCCACTACCTGTTGAACTGAATTAAAAGTTGGTCTAGGGAGATGGGTCTATCAGCGAAGTGTTTACTGTGTAAGCATAACGACCTGATTTCAGATCCCCAGAATTCATGCAACAGCTATTTGTCGTGGAACCCACTGCTGTAAACTAGAGGAAGGAGGATTACTGAGGCTTATTGGTAAGCTAGTTTGGTTGAATTCCTGAGCTCCAGTTTCGGTACAAGACTCTGTCTCTAATAGTAAGATGAGAGTGATTGAGAAAGACACTCAACATTGACTTCTGGCTTCCACACACTCATGCATGTGCACCTGCACACATGAGCCTACTCACCTACAGATGTGCATTCACACATGTACAAATACCATACCCACACACAGACACATGCTAAAGAAGTGAAAAGGAAAATCAGTGGCTGAGAAGAGGAAGCAGGAGAAAAGACCTAGGGCAGAGACAGGAGGAGAGGCAGGCAGGGAGAAGGAGGAAAACAGAAGGAAGAGAGAAAAAAGGAGAGGAGGAATTGACCACAGAAGCCCACCACAATTTTCAGAGTAAAATCACAGTTTGAATTTGGGAGGAAGAAGCAATAAATCAATAAACGGTTCACTAGTGTTAATAGGTACTACAACAAATTATCGCTTACTAGGTGGCTTAAGAAAAAAAGTTATTTGTTCACAGTCCTGCTTGCTGACTGCATACAGCCTGGCTGTAGTACTGATCAATTTGACCTTCTTGTTGATATCATTGAGAATGCTTCCTTCCAGCTCTGACAATCTTCCTTCAGTTTTTATCTTTTTTTTTCCTGTTCTCTCTTACAGCATTATCACATCTCAGATTATTTACTTTATCTGGATATATCCCATGTAATGCTCAATGGAAAAAATAATAAATGTAAAATACTTAAAGCAATGTCTAGCATATAATAACTAGTAAAATATTAGTTTCGTTTATCATCACCATCATCTTCATCATTATACCTAATTACTTCTGGACTCTCCACTCACAGTTCTTTCCACTTATAAATAAACTATTGAGGTTAGATATAACTTTGACTTTGGATTTCCCTGTTAAGTAATGTTGACATTTTCATTCAATTTATAAACTGAAGATTTTATTTCCTTTGAGTTATATATTAGGTATTCATATACTGTTTTATAGAAATTAAATGTCACAAGAGTCACTAATTTTTTAGTGTCACTAAATAAATGGTCATGACACCATTAGTTTATAGTGTTTGCATTTCAGAAGTATAAAGTAGCTATTGCCTCTCTTAGTACTATTGCCACAGTCATTACTATCATTAATAATTCTTTCCCCTTTTTTTTCCAATCTAATGTTCTCTGTAGCACTCAATTTTCCTTTACACAATGATAAGTTTCTGGGGAACTAATGTTTTTCCATAATGATACAAAACCAAAATTTTCTGTCATATCTGAAAGAAATGAGTGAAAACCATTACATAAAATAAAAGGATCAGGGCAGGGGATGTAGATAAGTGGCAGACACAAGACTGGTTTGGAGCCCTACACACACACACACACACACACACGCACACACACACACACACACACACACACACAAACAAATAAAAGGAATTAACACAAGCCCTTTCCTACTTAAGGCAGGTAATAGCTCCCAATGTTCTGCCAGGAAAATATGAATATAAGAATGCAAACTCATGCCTATGGTTTAGATTTTCACAACCCTATTAGACTAAAAAGTTGCAGAAGGCTTATCAGCCTCTGAAGAAAAGCTGGCGTTTGAATCTAGCACTGTTCCATGGACTGCAGTTATGCACATTTAGCATGCGATGGATTCTTTTCTACATGTTCACATCTCAGCTCCCAAGTAATGAGGTGCACTCAATAAAGAGTGGAGGTGTGCACAGTGTATTGAACATATGCAAAAGGCAGTTCACTTGAACTTAAGGTCTAAATCAACAGCATCATCTTCAATCTGGTGCTTATATCATCACCAGCTGGTGTAAACTTGAGGCTAGCTGAGGTGTATACATTTGTCAGGGCAAAGTCCTAAAACAATTCGCACAACAAAATTGAAAATGTTCATCATTGAAAAGCATTTAAGATGGATGATGAAGGAGCCTGATTCACTCTACTCCTTGCTGCTCCACATCAACTGAGGGGTGCGCAGTAAGACCAGGATGGAGCCACACATCTTAGCTGAATACTTGCCCTTGCAAGAAGATCATGATGATGCCAGTGCAATGTTCTTTGTCTACATCTGGTTGCTGATGTGAGTGTAAGATGGTAAACAAAACCAGTATAGTGTATGTCCTTATTAATGGTCACATCAAACTGAATTATGGAATTGAAGGTGACTGGTCTTATGGATAAAACTTACATATATAGTTAGAAGCATTCCTATGGACATGAGAATCGTCATTGATGATGGTGATCACCTGGCTACCAGACAGGAAACAGAGCTCAGTAGTAAACATTCAGGGTGACAAAAAACAACTTCTTTTTCAGCACAGCCTCCTTTTCTGAGCATACACTCTGCTGAGGCTCAGAAACTGTGAGTTCCATTTGATGATTATCCTTATGAGGTAGTTTACCAGTTCCTGGACAGCAAGGTCCAGGAGGAGGATGGCTAGGGAGAGCATAGCCCTTTAGGTTGGGCTTGCATGTGTGAATCTATCATCAAGTTCTATAACACCAGTGATGAGCTCAGAAGCACAAAAGGACAGCATGACTTGGAAGTCCACACACATGGCTATAGTATTCAAGGTCTTGAACTGAGTCACCCTCCCTCTGTTGGTCTTGAGTTAAGGAGGAAGAGATCAGCAGGATGTGGTGTACTTTGGGGACTACACAAAACTCTTGCAGAAGTTGGGTCACAGATTGCCTCTATATTTTCCAGGTATTGCTGATGTCATGATTAGTGGAGAATTTAGGGGTCAAGATACAATACTTGCTTTGAAACTTATCATCCACATAGGCTTCCTTTGCCAAAACCAACTATCATGCCATGGTGCTGGGGACATCCAAAAATGGAGAGAAATTATGGTTTAAATATCATCCCCAAGCAAAGCCACCTTGACTATACTAGAACCACTGTTGATAACCCTGTGATTCCTGCTTCCACTGTGATGGGTTGAGGACTCTGGGGTGGTTAGTTTGAGGCAGAACACCTGACAGAAGATGAGAGCAACCCACGGCTGTTCCTAACAACTTCTGGTACACTGTCATGATCTGTATGTAAAAGGGCCAGTAATTAGAGTGGTTTGTGTCTCTTTCATTTCACTTATTCTTTTCTTAATTAATTGGTGATTCTTGGAACTTAATCAATTAGAAAGAGTCATGACTTGCTGAATTTGCCTTTTCTCTTGATTACATCTTAAGCTGTTGTTTTCTATCATTTTATTTTCTCTTAAATTCAGTATACTCAGCACTGATCTCTAATTTTTGCATCTCTCTTCCTAGGCACAGAACAGAAGCCCATGTTGATGTAGGGCAGAACTATGGAATGACCTCGGTGTCCTTTGGGCTCTCTGAGGTCAAAAAGAGTTTGAGAATTTATTAGTGTGAAAATGAAGGTCCTCCCACAGAGAAATGTTCATGATATATCCACAAATAATTTAAGTCCTAAAAACTTCTTCAGACACATTCATGTTCATGTTATTTGGAATTTAAATCCACCTCAAATAATGCCTTATTTTTTTCAAATCCCATTCTAAATCAAAAAAAAAAAAAAAGATAAAGGAACCTTGATCATCTCTGTTCAATTAGGAATATTTGATCAATGGGGCTGCACCACTGGAAATCTGCATCCTCAGCCTGAGAAAGCACATCAGTAATTTTCTGTCTTCTGCAAAATTCCATATGTTGTTAGGTGAATAGATGACAGAGACTATGTAAGTTTTTTTTTTCTTTTCTCTTTTAAATTTAATACTCATGCTATATAAATTTTTAGATGAGAATAATATCTCATATATAACATATAATGTAATAATAATGATAATTTCAGTTCATTGTTTCTCAACCTCTTTAGCACATAGAACTTAGAGAATTTTAATAATATCAGATAATTTTATATTTAACAGAAATAAAGTATTTTCCATTACTGAATACTGTTTTTCAGCACACTTTTAGTTATAATGCCCTCAATTTGTATAAATTAACCTGTTTAAAGTTCACTTATTATGTCATACAATGTAATTACTGAAATGCTAGCATATAATTCATATAATTTTGTGATTTATTAGAGAAATATATGTCTCTCTGGGGAGCCTGCGTTTCATGTCTCAGATCCAAACCTTGTATTTTCTATCCCTGTCCTGTAGCTTTTCATTATGTTATAGTGTTCCCCTATGATTATGCTTTACATAATTTATGAACACTTTTTATGTTCTTCCATTGGTTCTTCATTTATTATGTATGGACAAACTTAGTATGGACACATCATGAGTTGATACTATCCTTTCCCTTCTCTGTGCCCCCTTACACTGGGTGCCCTCCTAGTGGGGATATAGGTATTCCCCATGGGTTGGTGTGTTATGCATTGTGGGAGCAACAGTCAGCTGTTGGGGAAAGGCAATGTCTCTGAGAATGATGCCCCACCCTGTGGCTCTGAAAATTTTGCTGCCCCCTATTCTGCAAAATTCCCTGAACAATGGTGGGTGTGTTTTAAGTCTACTTCAGTGATGAGCTCTTAGAAGCCTCTGGTTCTATAATTTAGTAGGTGTTGAGTATCTTCATCATCTGTCTCCTTCATTCTGGTGCTGATTTTTGGGCTCACCATGGAAGCTGCATTCTTGCTCATTTCCCCAGTTTAGCTGGTGTTTGGTGGAATTGTGAGGGGTAGTTCATCTCCTCAGGTCTCCCAACCTTCTGAAAGAGAAAAAAAAAAAAAAAAAAAACCAAGAAACAGATTCTCCAATGGAGAGTGAAGTCAGCACATATTAATTGGGGTAGATCTTATTAATTTAGGAATAATTTGGTGGATGGAGCCCCTCTTTTAGCCTAAGCCTAGTGGGAGCTTGACAGTGGGGAGCATGACCTTTGTCTTCAGAAGGTTCTGAGCTGTTTCCCAATTTCAGGTATGGATTCCTTTTAATTGACCAGGTCTCTTAGCCACACAGAAAGCTATTGGTTACCCACCAAGGCTGTGTGCCACTCCTGCACTAGTGTGTGCACTTGTCAAGGTGTTTGCTTCCGGGTACCTAAGAGCCCTGGTTGATCAGACCATTCGTGGCCACTTTACCCCAGTAGCTCAGGTAATGTTCTCCAGCTCTAGATGAGCTGACAGTCTGAGGACTAGCTCCCTTCCGGATTTTAGTCAGGTCACTCCCTGTTCTATGCTGGCAGCTTATGGTTTCTTTAGCAACACAGTCTTATATATTTTACCTTTGGTAAAATCAAGTGCTTTGACAGAAGCCTATCTTGTTTTGGGGAGCTCATAGGTCTCTTTGATAAACAGCTTATTGTGAATCACAATAGCATTCTGGTACTGGGAGTCACAGATCAGAGCTAAAATAAAAATAATAATAATAATAATAATAATAATAATTTATTAAGGTTAGGCTTCATGCCATTCTCTCCAGGGCCCTTCCTCTCAGGTATAGCCCTCATGTTTTGTGTTTTTCCCTCCACCCTGCCCTCCCCTCCCCACAAGTCTTTGCATCGCTATTGTCTGTGCCTCAAGTTGCATATCTGTATGTCAGAAACTTTAGTTCCTGGTTAGGAACCAAAGATGAACGAGGCTTTCAGTGATTGTCTTTCTGATTGTTTGAGTTCACTGGGTGTAAACTGTTCTAAGTTCTTCCATTTTTCTACAGATTTCATTGTGTCATTTTTTTTTTTTTTCTTCCTACTGAGTAGAATTACATTGTGTAAATGTACCACAACTTCGTTATCCATTCATCCAATGATGATCAAATGGGTTGATTCCAGTTCTTAACTGTTATGAATTCAGCAGCTATAAGCATGGTTGAGCAAATATCTCTGTAGCGAAGCATGAAGATTTTAGGGTAAATGCCAAAAAAGGAATAAATGTGTCTGTTGGCAGCTCTTTATTCATCCTTTTAAAAAAATCTCCTTATTGATTTTCACAGTAGCTTTACAAGGTTATAATCCCACCAACAGTGAATAAGGAACCTTTTACTCCACATCCTCGCAACATTTGTTGTCATTTGATTATATATATATATATATATATATATATATATATATATATATATATCTTCTATACTTACATACAACAAACCATGGTATTTTCCTCCCTTCCCCCTCTTTCCCCTTCATAACTCTGCTCTTCATCATATCCCCTCCCTCTCCTCATTAGTCTCTCTTTTAATGTAATGTCATCATCTTTTTCTCCTATTATGAAGGTCTTGTGTAGGTATTGCTAGGCACTGTGAGGTTTACATTCTTTCTGCCACCTCTTCTGCAATGGACCCTGAGCCTTGGAGGGTGTGAGATGTTTCAGCGCTGGACACTCCTCTTTCCCTTCTTCTCAGCACTATGTTGCCTTTTGGGTCATCCCAGTGGTCATTGCCATCTGAAAAGAGAAGCTTCTCTAACCAGAAGTGAGATTAGCATTAATATATGAACAATATATACATTTATCTGGATGAGAGCAGGCTTTATACCCCTAAGGCTCATGACCTCCCCTGCAGTAGGTTTTTGATAAGGTTTTCAGGAACAGGCATATATTCCCTCCCATAGAGCGGGCATTCAGTCCAATTAGAAAGAAGTTGGTTTCCCCCAGAGCAGACATGCCAATATTGCACTCGTTCAGTCATTTGGCCAGTCTGGCCAAACTTGAGGCTTCTAGTGTTCACTGTTTCCACCACTGATGACTTCTGTCTCCCATACAGCTGCATATAGTGCAGCTTTTTACAGCTTTTAGTTGGCTGGTCTACAAGGAGAAGGTTTTCTGCTCAGCATCAGCTTGATTTCTCAGTGACTCAGTCACTCAGGCATGTGAAGTCATCAGCAATATGGTCTTACCATCTCATTCTTACAGGAAACCAAGGGCCTTGGCAATATCCTATGATGTTTTGGAGACAACAGGGACCTCCCTGGCCAACAACTCACTGGAAAGTATCCCATCCCTGGAACTGAAAATTTTCTAGTAACAATCTATGGCTTCTGGATGTGCCATTATTTGAAAAAAGGAGGTTTTCATATGTCTTTTTTTTTTTAATTTGATTTATTAGTTTTCTTTTCATCAAATACAGGCAGTTTGGTACCATTGTTTAGGCTCATCTATGATCTTCCCCCTCCCATTAGACCCTCCTTGTTGATGTAAATGGGTCGTGCATTGTGGAGTTAGTCCCCAGTTATTGGTATGCTAAATGTCTCTGCAAATCATGACCCAGCATGTGACTCTGACATTCTTTCCGCCGCGTCTTCCGCAAAATTTCCCTGAGCCATGTTGGGTTCATTTTTGGTATGTCTTATTCAGAATATCTTGAGTTTTGATTGACCCTTCCTCCACCCTTCTTTTGCACAATCCCTTCCCTGGCCTCTCTTAGGCCTTTGCCCTCCCCATAATCTGTTCTTCTACTTACATATATACAATTCCATCCCCTTAAGTCCTTCTCTCTTCTTGCTCCCTTATAGATGTTTTCTAGCTTACTGTGTTTTGGGTTGTGCAGGTTGTGAAAGGCATAAGTGCACCAGTCTCTCTTGACTGGAACTTAATACCACAAATGGGATTGGCAGTCTGGCATCCCTTTGACCTGGTCTCAGCTGTGTCTTGCTTGTGGCTCCAGGGCCATCACACTTACCCTTTCTCTCCTACTGATCCCAGGTGGGCAGGTTATGAAGAACTCGCTTGTTGCCCCAAGCAGGTGATTGCTTGGATTTCTTGTGTTCCTCTTATGGGGCTAATGTGATGCTACAAGTAGTCACTGTGATTGGGGCCATGAATGGAAAGATGTTGGGGGTTTCTGGGTTCCAGGCCCAGGCCAGATCAGGTAGTTGGCTGGTATGGGGAAGACAGGAGCATTGGCCAAAGGGCATCCACAAGGGCACATGGAGGCAGAATGGGGTGTTGAGGTTCTGCAATTTGGGGCAGTGGAGGCATCCTTCAGCAGGCCTGCCAAGGTTGAAATAGGGGAGAAGGAGCTCGGGTGACAGGTGAGCTCTAGGCTCAGCTGGAGTAGCCTGTAGGAGCCATATGCAGCCAGACCTAGGCCAGTGGCAGTGGGTTGGGATCTCCTAGAGATTTGGAAACAGCAAGGGCCATGGATCGTTGCTGTCGGGTGGGGAGGGGGCTTTCGGAGAGAGGCAAGGCATGCAGGTTGCTGTGGGCTATCAGGAAGGGAGCAGCCATTAGGAGCATCTAGGTAAGGGGAAAGGCAAGCTACCACGTAAGTGCCGATCTCGGGGCAGGGGATGGGGGGAAGCGAAAAGGTGCCATGGAAGGTGGAGACCTCAAGGAGAAGGGAAAGGCACCCAACAGTGGCCTCTGGGAGAAGGGAAAAGCATATGGTTGTGGATGGCCGGGGCCTCCAAGTGAGGTAAAATGCAAGTGACTGGGGAAGGCAGGCACCTTTGGGGAGGGGGAAGTTGTTCAGTCACTGGCAGGCATGGTGCGGGGGAGACATGGTGGTGCGGGGAAGGCTCAGGGAGATAGGGACAGAGCGGAGCCCCAGCTGGTGTAGCCTGCAGGCAGCGCAGCAGAGAAGCTGGTCAGGAGGGCAGCTGCTGCGGCAAGTGGTTGGGGAGACCTGAGGGTCTAGTGGGCTACTTGAGAGCATGGGAATCAGTAGATTCCCAAGTGCAGTCCTCCATGCCCACCCACTGGAGGTCTTCTAAGACCTGCTCACACTGGAGCTCCACAGATCTTGCCTGGTATTACCCCAGTAGCTAAAGTGTTACTAGGCAGATGGCATTTTGAATGGAACCCTCCTGAAGCTTTTTTTTTTTTTTTCTATTTCACATTCTTTTCACTTACTTACACCATGTTTACTTGTTTATTTTTCTCTGTGTTAATACAATTCGAAATCCAAGCAATCTCTGTTCTGCTCTTTCTATATGTCATCCACTGTGCAAGGCACCTTCTCATGCCACATTGCCCTTAGGATCCACTAGAAAACTGTGAAATCAGATACTATCTTGCTGATGCAGACACACTGTTTTCAGAGTGAAATGGTGATTAAAATTGAAGAGGCAATTTAAGTATTATAACTTTATGTACATAAAATTTACTTATAATGCAAACCTGTAAGTTACTCCATCTTTCTGATATCCCATTCTAGTTTTTTTTTTCTGTCTTTAGATTCTCAAGACCTCCTAGAGATACAAAGTAGCACAGCTTTAAAAAATAGTTTATGTGTTATTTGAGAAAGATAGAGAGAGAGAGGCAGAGAGAGAGGAAGATAATGGGCATGTCAGGGCCTGTAGCCACTGCAAAAGAACTCCAGATGCATGTGCTACCTTGTGCATCTAGCTTATGTGTGTCATGGAGAATCAAAGCCGGGTTATTTGGTTTATAGTCAAGGTCCTTAACCACTAAGCAATCTCTCCAACACTAGAACAGCTTTGAAAAAAAAAAAAGGTTTTTATTGGCAACTTCCACATATATACACAATGTACTCTGATCATATACCTCTAATGCCACTGTTATCCCCTGACTATTTTCTCTCCACTGATCCCTTCTTCTCTCCAATTAATCCTTATTCTGTTCTGTATGTCAATTTTGCCCTCAGAGTTTGCAGGTCTTGTACAGGTAGGTAGTGAAGCTGAAATATCATTAATGCAACTTCTTCATTGTGTCTGAAGATAGCATTCCATCCAAAGTACTCCTCTCTATCTTTTGGCTCTTACATTCCTTCTGCCACCTCTTCTGCAGTGGTCCCTGATACTTAAGGACTTTAATAGAAATGTCTCTATTAATTTAAAAAACTCAATGGTCACTTCTTCTCAGCACTTTGATGAATTTTGAGTCTTCCCCAATACTCACCAGCATCTGAGAAGAGAAGCTTCTCAAACCAAAAGTGAGAACATCATAAATATATTGGCAGAAATATAAGTATTTACAGGACAATATGATGGATGTAATATTCACATTTAGTCCAACAGCAGTAGTGGCTTCCCCCATAGGACTCATGATTTCTCCATTCTTTTGACTAGGTTTTCAAAATCAGGAATAAACTCCCTCCCATGGGGCAGGACACAAATCCAATCAGAGAGCAGTTGATCACCCCCATAAGAAGACATGCCTCTATTGCACTAGTGGGCAGATCTTGTTTGCTTGGTTGGTTATATAGCTGTCAGGGTCCAGTGATTCCTAGAGTATTGACAATTTTTCTCCCTAGTAGGATGCATGGAACTTTTCAGTGCTATGACAGCTAATGAGCTGGTCCAAGGCTTTGAGCTCAGCTCTACCTTGATTTCTTAATGTCTTTCAACCAAAACATGTGATGTCTTCAGCAATAGGATCTTATTAGTTAGTTCTAGTGGGTAACTAAGGACTTAGTGGTAGCCTGTATTGTTTTGAGGACCTCTGAGGCTTTCATGGCCAACAACTCACAGAGAAGTAACCTACCCTTGGCAATGGGATTTTTTTTTTTTTTCTTTGTAATAACCTATGGCTTCTGGGAGTAGCTATAGCTTCTGGGAATAGCATTATCCACCCCACTGGGTACTTCTGCTCAAACTCTTTTTAAGTATTATATTAATATTAATTAGCTAACAAAAAAAGGTAGTGTAGCAGTCAGCTCCATATTTCTGGGAAAAACAGTCAATAAAGAACAGCTTATGGGAAAAAGGGGGTTTATTTCAGGCTTACCAATTCCAGGGGAACACCATCAATGGTAGAGGAAGCTGGCTCCCCTTCCTGGATCTAAGCAGAAAGGCACAACTGAAGCAAGTAAACACCAACAACAGCAAACAAACCACAAGAACTCAGACTGCTCTCCCCACTTTAAACTGGACCAAGATCTACGCCCAAACAATATTTATTGCCGGACTTCAAGATTTGCCCCCAGTGACAAGCATCTTCTAACAGGGTCTGCTTTCTAAGAGATCAATAGTAAGTTTAATCAAAAATCTCTAAAGATAGGGCTGGGAGATTGCTTAGTGGTTAAGGCACTTGCCTGTGAAGCCAAAGGACCTAGGTTCAATTCCCCAGGGTCCATCAAAGCCAGATGCACAAAGTGGCACATGTGTCTAGAGTTCGTTTGCAGCTACTGGAGTCCCTGGCATGCCCATTCTCTCTTTCTCTCTCTCAAACAGATAAAAATAAAATAATATTTTTTAAAATCTCTAAGATAGGCTGGACAGATGGCTTACCAGTTTAGGTGGTTGCCTGTAAAGCCAATGGACTGAGGTTCAATCCTCTAGTACCCATGTAAGCCAGATGTGCAAGGAGGCACATTGGTCTGGACTGTGTTTATAGTGTCTGGAAGGCCCTGATGCACCTATTTTCCATCTCTCAACTTTCTCTCTATCTGCCTCTTTCACTTTGTTTCTCTCTCTCTCAAATTACATTTCATATATGTATATATGTGTGTGTATATATGTGTGTGTGTGTGTGTGTGTGTGTGTGTGTTCACTTTCTATGGGGCCATACATTCAAAGTATCATATTTAAACTACCACAGGTAGTTTCTATGTGGTTTTATCATCATATACATGCATATACATACATATATATGTATATGTATGTATATATATATATATATATATATATATATATATATATATATATATACAAATTTTATTCAGTACAATTTGGACTTTTTTATCAGATATGGATATATTTTGTATGCAAACAACACATGTTTGTAGCATCCTTTCCCTTCCCCTTGCCCCTTTTCTGAAGAGGCCTTCCTCATGGGAATGCAGGTCAACCCCATGGGGATTGTAGCTCATGCATTACGTGGGTGGGGGGTCAGGAAGGCAATGTCTGTTCAAAATGTCCCAGCTTGTAGCTCTAACACTCTTTCTGCCTCCTTTTCCAAAATTTTCCCTGAGCCATGCTTGGAGCATTTTAAGTCTACTTCAGTGATGGGTACTTGGGAACCTCTGGATCTCTGGTTTGGTAGATGGTGAATCTCCTCAGTGTCTATCACCATCATCCTTGTGCTGATATCAGATTCACTGAAAGCAGCACTCTAGCTCATTCAAGAATTCTTCTGTAGTTTCAGCTGGGGCTGGGGTGGAGTGCACTGAGTCATTTACCTCCTCAGGTCCACCTCCCATCTGAAAAAGAGAAGCAGTTTCTCCCATGGAGAATGAAGTCATTACCAGTTAATGAGATAACCATTACTGATTTAGAGAGAATTAAAAGGATATTGGAAGTCAGACTAAAAGGTGGAACCCTCAAGAGGACATGAATCGAAGGTCCTTGGAGAGGCTGAGATGAAACCTAACCTCAAATTTCCCCTGTTCTCTTTCTTCTCTGTCTCTTTCTTTTTTTTTTTTTTTTTTTTTTTTTACATTTCCCTTGATACTGGTATGTAGTTACCTGTGATGTGGTATATATCCATAATGAGCTGTTGATCAGAGAGACCTGCTAGAGAGTCCCCACTCCAAAAAAAAAAAAAGAGTTCTGTCAGAGGATTTGATTACCCACCAGAGGTTAATGATAAGACCCAACTGCTAAAGACACCCCAAATGTTGTTAACACGGACCATAGAGAGAACTGGTTGGAATCTGGAGGGGAGCCAGTAGCCAATTAGCCCATCTAGTACTGGAAGGCACTACATGAGCTTCCACGGGAAAGTAGACAACATCTGTCCAAGTAACTCAATGTCTAATTGACTCAGAAGCAAACAATTTGACGCGATACTCACACAAGTGCAATAGTGGCACACAGCCATGGTGGGAAATCAACTGCTCTTAGGCTGACTAACAGATCCACTCAGTGGAAATGAAACCATATCTGGAACTGGGAAGCAACTCAGAATCATATCCAGATAATGATTCTGCTTTCATAATATTTTACTACAGCTTTTTATGATACATGAAATAGTTACTTCATATGCATCAAGACCTGGGCTCTGATACAGAGGTTGTATTGATCTTACTTTTTTCTTCAGTTTTGAGATAAAAACCCAGGCCCTCAAGCATTCTAAAGAAACTCTACAACTGAGCTATATCACAGCCTGAACATGCCCTTCTATATACCTTCCATTTTTTTTTTTCTATGGACCTTGGATGTTGCTGAAACTTGGCTATATGCTTTATATATTTATATATAATCATGTGTCTTGGGGTAAGGGAGATCACTGAAATAAAGAAGGTAGAATTTAATGCACTTTAAGTTAGCATGATTATTGTTAGACTTGAGTATTTATATGTGATTTAAAGAAATAATAGAGTCCCTGTACAATTTATCAAATTATTTATTTATTTCAGAGAGAGAGAGAGAGAGAGAGAGAGAGAGAGAGAGAGAATGGGCACATCAGAGCTTCTAATCACTGCAAATGAAATCAAGATACATGTGCCACCTTGTGCATCTAGATTACATGGGTACTGGAGAATTGAACCTTCTCTGGTTCCCCAGGCTTTTCAGGCAAGTGCCTTAACCACTAAGCTATCTCTCTAGCTCTACCCAGTTCTTTTCATGGCAGTAGCTTGCATAACCACAACTAATATTGCAACCAAGATAATAAAATTGACACTACTAACCCATCTCATTCAAAGTTCTTCAGTTTCACTTATGAGCATTTAGCTCAGTGTGGATGCTTGTTATCTACCATCACAGTTTAGATACTGAATATCTCCATGCTGTAGATATATCTATGGCTCCCTTTTGAAACTTCTCTTCACAACATCCTTCCATATCCATCTCTATCACTTGACAATCACTAACTTAGCCTAGCCTCTTGGTTGTATTACATTAGCATTGGCCCATGCCAGAGATTTTATATATCCTGTAGATAAAGTTTGGTTTAGTTGAGTAGTCATCACATGTACACAAAAGCAGAGTTAGTTCAAGTTCTGGAGTAAGTATTGTTAGAAAAATTCTGAATCCAGCTTGCTACAACTCTGGTTTGGTGAAATTTGTTACCACATATGTAAAGCCATTGATTGAACATGTACACCATTTAAGGGGGCACTATTATTTTTGTATTACTAGAAGCTTATTCACTCATTTTTAAAAATTTTTTGTACTTTTGGAATGCTGTGTTTCCATGTATTTATGCAGACATACATCATTTTTAGGTGTTTCTTTTTTTAACATTATTATGCTTTAAAAAAGGTTGCAGTCTTATATCCCCTCTTGCCCAGTTCCTTTTTCCTTAAGGGCTCTTCTAAGTGAGGCCGTTGGTCTTCCTTGTGGGGTAATGGAGGCCTCAGCCAGGCTCTGAGAGGCAGGCAGTGTCTGTGCCTCAAGGTATTTGCACCCACCCTGTGCCTCTAACAATCTTGCTTCCCCTTCTTTTGCGGTGGTCCTTGAGTCTTAGCAGGTCTGTAAGCAGTCTGGTTTAGTAATGACTTCTTCATTGCCCTTAATTTTCTGCTTGGATGTGCAGATTGTCTGTCACCATTCCCCTGCGGCTGGTTGACAGGCTAGCAATGGGAGCAATACTAGTGTTACCGCTTCCTCTGAAATTTCTTGTGGGCCCCTACAGATAGTGGTTGCACATCTTATGGTAGGCAGTCAGTTGTCTTTAGTTGTATCGATGGATCTTGGATCTCCTAAGTGTTCTCTGGAAGATGTTTTCATGAGTAAACCAATAAGTAAATTAAACTCATTTTAGTAGAATGATCCTCAGAATACTAGCTTTTGGACAGAGGCTGTATCAGGGAAGAATGATTTCATCTGAGCCTCAGCTGCTTTGGTCAGCTTGAGTGTGTGGTCAAGGAAACCTTAACATTACATTACCATGTTCTAGGTACCTTGAGAATGACGATATCTTCAGATAATTCCTTCCGTTTAATGGAACACATCACAAAGCATTTTCTAACTGTGATGGTGGCACATACTGTGCAAACTTATATTCATGTTCCTCAATAATTTCTTGATTTCTGGATATGTCAGCTACACCTGTAATAGTGAATGTGTGAGTGGAAATAGTTGCAGTGCATGTGACATCAAGAAATCTTTTGCGTTTTTGTCACCAATCAGGGCAGTTGTAAAAACGTTCAACCCCATGGGCAGGTCATATTTGGAGTTCTAAATAAAGTCTTCTTGTTAACAGACGGGATCACAATCTTAATACATGTTTGCTATCAACCCTGTATTCCTGATAATTTATCATACTAGAAACAAGTTTCAATCAATGATTTAGGCAACAGAAGAGACTTCATTAGAGTATGTGTGTACAAGGCAGGGACCTTTATCTGTTATGTGTTAATTAAATTTGTTTTGTCCTACTTTTGATTAGTTAGACATTATTTTACACTCAAAATACACTAATGCTTTAGTGCTATTTCAATAAACTTATCACTAGTCAATTTTATGTTGAACAAGTGCATCCAAATGTAATAATTAAAAAATGAATTAGTGATATTCCTTGATAAGTAATTCAACATCATGTCAGAATTGTATTGTTTAGGAAAATTATATTAAAACTGGAAATTTGTTATACTGTACATGTAAAATTAAAGAACATGTGAGTATAAAAGTGGACTTTTAAAAATATTAATTGAATTAGGGCCTAATCTTTTGATAACTCTCAATTGAAAATAAAATTCTTATCCCTATGTAAATGGCAAGGGGGTGTAGTAGACAGCTTCAGGTTCACTGAGATGAACTTTCAGACAAGGCACAGTTATGGAGGAAGGGATTTATTGAAGCTTACAGATCCAGGGGAAGTTCTATAATGGCAGAAGAAACTGGCCTGCCTTCACAGGACCAAGCAGAGAGAGAGAAAAGCACAAGCCTAAAGGTCAAAAGCCACAGCATACTTCAGGAACTCCAGCTAGGCACAATTTACATATCTTTAGAGTGAAATCAGAAACCCACCACCACACCTTAAGATCACCCAGTAACATTGCCTTCAGCCAGGTAGCCATCAGATACAAACTACAAACAATAAAGAGCTGAATATATTGGGGGCCATCTATTCAAATCAGCACATTACTTGTGATAGTTAAGGTGTTGTCAACTTGATGTGTTTAGTAATCCACAGGTTGCTTCTAGGAAGGCTCAACTAAAAGAAGAAGTCTTTCCCCCAGCGTAAACCCTTCCCCCAGAGTGGGTGGCCCTGCTCGGAGGGGGACTTGATATAAGGAAGCTCTGGGTAAAAAGAGTTCTTCCTTCCTTCCTCCCTTCCACTTGGCCACCAGAGCTGCATGCTACTTTCCAGAGTGGATTGAAGACCAGTGCGGACTGAAGACCAGCATCAACTGAAGACCGGCATGGATCAAAACCCAGCAGCTCCTCAGGAAGCCTCCAGGCTTTCCAGCACCATTTGCAGTGCCAGGTTGGGACTGCTGAGGCTTCTGGACACGAGGAGTGAGCAGCTACCAGGTTCAGTGGTTCTAGGGCCTGCAACTGCTGTTGGACTATTGTAAGCTTATCCAATAAATCCTCCTTTTAAATAATTCATTCTAGCAGTTCTGTTCCTCTAGAGAACCCTGACTAATACAGGGGGTAATTATTCAAAAGAACAAAATAGCTATTCAGTAATATTTATTCATATCCAGGTTTTTTAATTGAAATTTTATGATCTAAAATTGAATATAATGAATATTTTTAAAAAGTATATACATATATATGTTCATTCAGAAATTATATATGTATGAACACCACACACACACACACACTCCAAGCATTACATAATTACAGATACATCCATCACCAAATACATATATGAAAATGGAAACCCAGGTTGACTTTGTGGGTTATTTCTCATAAAGAAAAATAAATATTCAAAAGGAAAATTATAGCAGCTCATCTAGGAGAACTGACATGTCTCACACAAGACCCACCTGAAACCACAGAGGAATTGGGGAGACAAGCAAGAGTGTTGCTTTCATGTTGAGCTTGACAATTAGCCCCAGACTGAAGGAGACAGATGCTGAGGATATTAAACACATACCAAAGAAGAGATCTGGAGGCTCCTAAGAGCTTATCAGTGAAGAAGACTTAAAACACATCCACCAGAGCTCAGGGAATTTTGTGGAGGAGTGGGTGGAAAGACTGTAAGATCCGCAGGTTGGGACATCATACCCAGAGGCATTGCCCCACCCCCACACAACATCTTAGTGCTACACACACAACCCATAACCCATAACCCCATGGGGAATACTAGCAACCCCAATGAAGAGGACCTCCTGTAGGTTAGGGGCAGGGAGAGTGGAAAGGGTTGTACCAACACATGATATATCCACACTAATTATGTCCATAACATAAATCAAATAAATAATAAATAAATGAAAAGAGAAAAACACTGTGAAAGACTGGTGGTTCATAGCAGGTAAGACAAGTGCCTCACAGCAAACAGTGGGATGGAGATGACTGTGTTTGTGGTGAGCTTTACTGAGGAAAATGACAACACAAAAAATATTGATCACCTTTTCTGGAAAGCTCTGAGGAAATAGTGATGAAATAAGCAATTACGTGTGCTTCTGATATGGTCATACATGTCAGATATCATTCTTTTTGTGTAAGAACCTTAGGATCATGCATATTTTTTGCTAATGTAGCAAGGACTTTGAATTATATTGGTGATGGTATTATATGGTTTCTGAGTGATAGGTATTAGGTAGTAAAATGTATTGTTACAAGAATGTGAATTATACATTCTTCCAAATACCTGAGACACCTACATAGATTATTACCTATGACAAAGTTGGTTTTAATGAAAAGAACGGTACAGTGATTTTGACAAATATCTGTTCTTTGCATGATCTTGAAGAGGTGTTAATACATTAAGTATAATTAAACACAACCCTTAGTTAATACCTAGCTCTCCTTTGATAAAGTCTTGGGAAGTATAGACTATGCCCTGCGCAGAAATTAGTGGTATAAAACATGATTAAAGGGAAATATCCTATTCCCTGATGAATACTTACATATAATACAATAAATATCACATTTCTTAAAGTTTACTTCCTCTTAGAATGATATAATGAATTCCAAGAATACTTCTTTAGGTTATATGTAAATTGCTAATTCAGATGGGAATGGTGGCACACACCTTTAATGCCAGAATTTGGGAGGTAGAGGTAGGAGGATCACCATGAGTTCATGACCATCCTGAGATTACAGAATGACTTTCAGGTCAGCCTGGGCTACAGCAAGATCTTACCTTGCTAAACCAGGGGGAAAAAAAGAAAGGAAGAAAGGAAGGAAGGAAGGAAGGAAGGAAGGAAGGAAGGAAGGAAGGAAGGAAGAAAAGTTAAGTCATTTGTGAATCTGTGAGAGGGTCATTGTATGTATAAATGTTTTAATACAGTCCAAGGCAAGAAAAATGTATTTTAAAATATTTCCCTAAATAAAATTCAAAGGCAGCAAATAGGTTAATTTTTAAATTATCCTTTTTTAATGCATCATCATTTATTTATTCTTTTTTTTCTTTTTTCTTTATTAGTTATGTACACAGTGTGCATACAACCATGCTGGTGCAACCGTTAGCCTCCTCCCTGTCCTACCCCTCTGTAGTGACCCTCTTCGTTGGGGAATGTGGGTTGTGCATTGTAGGGTTAGCCATCAGTTATAGGTAAGAGACAATGTCTCTGTGCATAATGTCCCAGCATGTGGCTTTAACATTCTTTCGGCCCAGTCTTCCACGAATTTTCTTGAGCCATGTTGGGTTTGATTTAGGTCTACATCAGTGATGAGGTCTTGGGAGCCTCTATGTCTCTGGATATCTGGTTTGGTAGGAGATGCATGTTCTCTGTATCTCTCTGCTTTACCCTTATGCTGGTACCAGGTTCACCAAGAGAGCAACAATCTTGCTCATTTCCTCAATTACTCTTGGTTTCATCTGGGGCCCTGGTGAGGTGTGATGGGCTGATTCTCTTTTTCACCTGAAAAAAAGAAGCAAATTCTCCAATGAAGAGTGAAGTCAGCACCAGATAAGTGGGACAATCATTATGATTTTGGAGAGAATTTAATAGGTGTAGGCCCTCTTATAGCCCAAGGTGGGTGGGAGCTTGATAATGGAGAACAGGCTCATTTTGGGGTATGGTTCTGACATGTTTCCCAGCTCCAGCTATGGGTTCCATTCCACTGAGCAGATGAGTTAGCCAAATCAAGAGCAGTTGGTTACCCATTATGTGTGGTGTGCTGTGTGCCACGATTGCACTTGTGTGAGCACATGTCAGGTTGTTTGCTTCTGAGTAGCTTAGACTACAAGTTGTTTGGACAGATGTTGATCATTTTCCCTCAGTTGCTTATGTAGCACCTTCTGGCATGAGAGGAGCTAAAAGTCTGGGGACTAACTCTGACAGATGCCATCCGGGTCACACCATGTTCCGTATGAACAGCATATGGTGTCTTCAGCAGTAGGGTCTTACCACTAACTGTAACATAAATTAAATAGCATTTAAGAAATCTGACTTAAAAGTAGCTTTTAAATCTATAATAGAAAATAAAAACACACCTGACTTGAGTTAGTGCCTGCTTTCATCACATTATAATCTTCCAATAGAAGTGCCGTATAGTTGTAGAGATCTTAAGTAGTAGTCACAAAAACTCAGTTATAGTTTATGCTATATTGTCAATTGGTATTTCAATATTTATAAATTAAATTTTATTTATCTATGTTACATTCTCAATTTATGAAAGGAAAAATATTTACCAAATATTGTCTGAGATCCCTGTCACACATGATTCTAGATGTTACAACTTATATTTAGAGGCACATGATGAATTCTGAAATTAATTTTAAATGCAGCATTGGCCAAGAGAAGGTTTTGATGTCCATTAACTATTATGAAGAGACCTTTGACAAATAAAGATGTTCAAAATTCTTCATAATTTAATTTTTCATAAATAATTCTTCATAATAAATGTGGCATACCCATGTTCCTCATAGATGAGCATTACCATGACAGATATTTTACCTGAAATTATTAAAGTCATGTTTAGTCCAGTTCATTGGAGGGCATCCAGAAATCAATTATCATTAACCTGTGATAAGAGTAAATATTATATTTTTATGCTATCTGTTGCAGATGTAATGATAATTTTTGTAATGTTTGCTTAAAATTAAAATAATCATTTTCACATATTATATTTGCTCAGGAATTGCATTAAAATATGCTTGAAAATCTTGGTAAAATAAGAGATATAAGTCCATTACTCTTCTTGACATTCGGTTGCTTCATTTTTTTAGTGATTGGCATCTCTAATCCCATTACATAAAATAATTGCACTGAGATATTGATAGAAAGGAATGATAATAACAGATTGCCCAGAAGTGCTGAAGATGCAATTTCAGAGAGTTATATCTCTGAGCTTAGAACTGAACTTCATTCCTAAAATGGACATATAAAAAGGTACTTAAGCTGGGCATAGTGACACATACCTTTAATCCCAGCACTTGAGAGGCAGAGGTAGAAAGATTGCCATGAGTTCAAGGTCACCCTGAGACTACATAATGAATTCCAGGTAAGCCTGGGCTACAGTGAAACCCTACTTCAAAAAACCAAAAAAAGGGAGGTAAAGGTACTTAATACAGCAGAAATGGATGTGTGAATCTGCTGGGACTTGGACAAGAACATTGCATAAGGTAGAACTTAAGTAGCAAGATCTACTGTAACAGAGACGGCTTTTTTTTTTTTAATTTTTTTTAAATTATTTATTTATTTGAGAGCGACAGACACAGAGAGAAAGACAGAGGGAGAGAGAGAATGGGCGCGCCAGGGCTTCCAGCCTCTGCAAACGAACTCCAGACGCGTGCGCCCCCTTGTGCATCTGGCTAACGTGGGACCTGGGGAACTGAGCCTCGAACCGGGGTCCTTAGGCTTCACAGGCAAGCGCTTAACCGCTAAGCCATCTCTCCAGCCCGGCTTGTTTTTGTGTAAGTGTGTAAGGAGGGAAGCCCATGCAGCTGAAAAATGGTAGAACATAGAAAGAATAACTATCATTCCAAAATGTTTAGTCTTCATTATCAATGGAAAGCAATGGAATTCTTATATGCAAGAGAAATGTGATCATGTTCAATTTTAATTTATTTTAGTATAAATTATTATTAGGAATTTAAAAGAAATGAAAATTCATATAGTATTAGAAACAAAAAAGAATTGGTTAGGTGATGGGGCAAGGCCACTTGTAAGCCAGAACAGCAGGCACATTTCATGCTGTCTTGGATAAATATCCTAGTAGTGGTGGCAGGTATGATAATGTGTATGTAAGAAATATTTGTTATTTACTCAGTCTTTCCCTTATACCTACTCTATTTCTGAAACCGTGGAGGCCATAATGTTTTGGTCAAAATATTTATAATAAGGCCTTTTTATATTAACAGGAGTACAAAAAATACTCAATTATTGAAATTTACTGTTACATTGAACCACTATACTATGCTATCAGTTTTACACTCAAAGGTATTCCATGACAACCTTGAAACATTTCATTTGTAAACTATAGGATCTGAAGAATTACCTGAAAAGCTGAAAATGCATGTTTGAAGTTAGAAACTGTAAGACATTGCCCAGTTAAATTCAGTTTGCTACCAGGACTCCTACATTTGCTACATTGCTACATTTGCTACATTGCTAACACGATGACATGTATAAACCTGAATAATACTTTGACTTCCTTGCCATTGATACTTGATTTAATATCTACATGATATTTCAGGATAGGTGTGGCTAAGTGACAGACATGAATTCACAGCTTCCACTGTGTTGGTGGACTGTGCTTCATACGTGGGTTAATGAAGTGAGGTGGTAGGCGCACCCCTGAGAAACAAGGAAAAAAATCCTTCTCAAAAGTATGTGCAAAATATGATAAAAAAAACAACTTACAGCAAAGACACAGATATAGTTTAGTAGGGCCAGACATTGCTGTGGAAGGATGATGCCTACGTAGATGAAAGATTCCATGGTAAATGGACACTGAAAATGATGTGAGGGGATGGGAGTATCAGAGTAAGAGAAAAGGATAACTATATGTTCCAGGAAAACTATATTTCTGTACTTAGATAATTGCATATCAAAGTACAAGGGGCTGAGTTAAATGTTGGCCCAAGATAAAACTTTAATACATGAAGAAGAGTAATATTAGGCTCTTCTCTGAAAACATCTTGGACAAAAGAAACTATTCTAAAGTGACAGAGGGACAAAGTATGGCTTTTAATATTAGGTTAATTATGAATCCAAAAGAACTTGAATCAACTACCAAAAATAACAAAGATGTAAGCAGATAGGATCCATTTAGCTCTAAACTCCAATAATAATTTTTTATAAAATATTACACAATATCACATCATGAAATTGCCACTGGAGTAATTCAATGGGATCTTTCATATTTAATATTTTTACATTCACATGTTAGTGTATATTTATGTAGTACACACACACATATACACACATTTGCAGGGCCATCACCACAGTCAAGGCACAGGACCAAGGTCTGTACACTAGAGAGACACCTATATCCTCTCTCCCCCAAATCCTGTCCAGTACTAATTGGTTTCTATTTCTGTAATATGACATAAAAATTCTACATATATACTTTCACATGATGATTTCAACTGTTTTCCAGGATAGCTGAACTGTCTTATCAAAGATGATAAGTGTCTCTGCTGTAAAAACTGAGAGATTTAGTTACTCTACAACTTTGCATCATTGAAACTGAATATAGTACCATTGAATTTGTCATGTTGTATTTGGGTCATTCTGATGGGTGTGGAGTTGTATTTGCATGACTTCAATTTGCATTTTTATGAAAGCTGTTGATGTAAATTAAATATGCTTAAATGTTATTTCCACTGGTATATCCTTATTTTGAAATCTGGAAAGCATTATACTTAGTGAGGTAGCCCAGGGACCAAAAGCCAAATGCAACATGTTCTTTCTCAAATGTGGACCCTGTTTGGAATGGTATGTTTGTTGGAATAAAAATCAGTAGCTAGAAAGTGTGGGAGGAGGGGTTTACTTAAAAGGATAGAATTGTATAAATACATGTAGAACAGATTACTGGGGATGGAAAGGCCTAAGTGAAGTCAGGGGAATAGATTAAGTAAAGGCAGGATGGAAGGAAGATTAGTCAAAATCAAAGAGGATAGAAATAAGTCATATGGAAACTTACTTTTTTGGACAATGGCTCACCTAGAAGCCATAAATTGTGACCAGAAAATTTTCAGTGCCAGGAGTGGCATACCTTCCAGTGAGTTGTTGGCCAGGGTGGTCCCTGATGACCACAAAACATTACAAGCCGTTGCTGAGGCTCTTGATTTCCCACCAAGAGTAGATGGTAAGCCCCTATTGGTGAAGACTCCAAATGTATGGGCTGCAAGGTTACTGAGTACCCTGGGGCTAAGCTACAAACCTCTTCCATGTAGACCAGCTGATAGAAGGGTGGAAAATCTATGCTGCATGCAGCTCCATTGTAGAGAGAGAATTCACCAGTGGAGATAAACAATAGTGGACACTGTAAGCCTTAAGATTGTCCAGCCAGGCCAAATGAGCCAGTGGGTGTCCATTTTAATTGAATTACTTTTTCTTGTTAATTGTGAACTGTACTGTATGAATGCATTGGTCATATTCATATTGAGTTATACTCTTATTTTCCCTCCTCCCTGCTTCCATTACACTAAGGCCCTCCTCAGTGGGGCTATCATTACTCACTATGAGGTCATGAGTGAATAAGCCAGTCTCTGTGGAGGGGACAATGCCCCAGGATACTTCTTTTTACAATCCTTCTACTCCTTCTTGTGCTAAATTCCCCAAGCCTTGGCAGGCTGTATACATCTTTAGAGTTGTGCTCTCTGCATCCTCTGATTTTCTGTTTTCATGAGTTTTGAGTCTCTTCAGTGTCTACAACCATCCATCTTCCCAAAGGAGATTTTTAGTTTCTTTCTCTGTGTTGATTGTCTTGGGACCTTTCAGATGTGATAGAGATGGCTTGTTTTGTGCTAGGCAGCCAGTTTTCTTTTTTTAGCATACTGAAGGACCTTGGGTCTCACCAGTATTTGCTGTCATCTGTAGAAAGCAGATTTTTCCCACCAAGAATGAGAACAGTATTGATCAAAGGGCATAAGCACTGTCACTTTAAAAACCTTGCAATGTGTAGACTTTCATATCTTAATAAAAGACAGTGGGAGATTCCCTCAAGACTCTATGGCTTTTCTATCAATAGACTTTTGACTTGGTTCTCAGTGCCATGTATAGATTACCTCCTACTAAGCAGATTTCCGAACCAATCTGAGAGCAGTTTACTACCTTCATAACCTGTGCACCACTGTTGCACAGGTGTGTGAATATATCCTGGACGATTGACTTTGGAGCTTGCAAAATACCCTACTTATTCACTATATTGGTGCCCATTATCACCCAGCAGCTCCCTTGAGGGTTAGCCATAAGGGAACTGGATTCCTTCCAAGTTAGCATGATCTCTTGTTTTCCTGTGACGCCGGCCTAAGTTACTTCTGAAATAGGGTCTTATCATTTAGCTTATCATTTGACAATGGCATGCATTGTTTTGGGGACCTCAGAGACTTACAGGAACAATGGATCACTTTGGGATGTAACACACTTCTGGCTTTGAGACATGGCAGCAAGGGCCTATTATATTCAGAGTAAGTTTTCTTCACCCCCTACAGGGCATTTCTGCCCAGATGAATCTCACCAACCCTTTATTAAGTGTTATATTCCTTTTTATTTGGTTTACTATATACTATTTATTAATCTTTTTCATCTGTTTAATGGAATTATTTTCCTAGTTAAATAGTAGTTGTCACCTTACTTACTGTGCAACATTTATTTATCCTGCCTATTATCAAGAGATAAAATATCAGTCATTCTTATGGATAATTACTTTAGAATATTTTTTGAGATCATACTTTGTATGGATACATCATGTCTTGATATCTTTTCCATCTCCCTGCCCTCATCACACAGATGGCCATCCTCAGTGAGGTTTCTGGTATTCCTCATAGGGATATATGTTATGTTTTGTGGGAGCAGCAGTCAGTTATTGCAGGGGAGGGGGAGGCAATGCCACTGAGTGTGATGTCCCAACCTGTGGCTATTGCAAACTTTCTGCCCCTTTTCTGCAAATTTCCCTGAGCCTTGGTGGGTGTATCTCGTGTCCACTTCAGTGATGAGCTCCCAGTTCCTTCTGAATTTCTGCTTTGGTGTGTGTTAAGTGTCCTCAGAATCTGTCTCCTTTGTCCTAATACTGTCAGGCTCACCCTGGAAGCAGCACAGCTTCCTCATCATTGTCATAGACTCTTATCTCAGGTGGGTAATAAAGTGATTTGACAGTAGGTTGTTTTGGGGGCCTCATAAGTATCTCCAGTCAACAGCTCAATATGGGTAGCACTCATTTCTGGTACTGGGAGTTACAAGTCAGAGCCAAAGGTTTTTAAGGTTAGGCTTCATCCTATTCTCTCTAGGGCTCCCCTTTGTTCTTGCACGGCCTCCTATACTCCTGTTGAGGGTTATATCTTTTAGTCTACCTTCAAGGTGAAAGGTTATATGGTACCAGTTCACTTTGGGTTTAGTTTTGTGATTATGTCCCTAGAACTTCCCCCAAGACCCTTCTAACACCTGCATTTTGTCATTAGAATTAGTTGCATGTTGATTATCCTTTCCTCTCATCCCTCCCCACTTGCCCTCTGTCCTAGCTTCATTCTAATTAATTGCCAATACAATTGAATTATACTACAATTTAAAAAGTAAATTTAGTTATTCCATGTAAGGAATGGCATATGACAGACAAAGTGCAGTGTTTGTCTTTCTGAGCCTATGTAACCTCACTTACTATGACTTTTCCAAGATATACTAAAAAGTCATAGTAATAATATAAATCATGGTGCTCACACAAAAATTGATATGTATATAAAGGGAATTGAATAGATGGTTTATAGATATATTTTCTAGTAACTACCGCTATCTAATCTGGCAAAGTGGCAAAAATGCACATGGGAGGATAAACAGCATTTTCAACAATGGTCCTGGAAAAACTGGATAGTCACATGTGAAAGAATGAATCTACACCTTCTCTCACCTTGCTCAAAAATCAACTCAAAATGGATCAAAGACATCAATATCAGATCTGAAACTAAACTGACTCAAAAAGGGGGAAGCACTTCAAGATATAGACCTAGGTAAGAGCTTTCAGGAAAAGATCTCAGGGAATTAGACAAATGCTTAATCATTGGGGTCTTATGAAATTAAAAAGCTATTGTACATATAAGCTAACCTAGAGTGAAAGAAAATCTTTGCCAGCTATATATCTAATATAAGTTTAATTTCCAGAATATACAAAGAACTCAAAAAACTAATCAATAAAAATTCAATCAATGCCTTCAAAAATGGGGCAGGGAACTGAACTGGATGTTCTTAAAGGTGAAGACAAATAGCCAATAAATACCTAACATGATGTTAAACATCCTTAGCCATCAGAGAAATGGAAATTAAACTGACTTTGAGTTTCCATCTCACTCAAGTCAAAGTAACTATCATCAAAAAATTAAACTATAGAGAGATGGCTTGGACATTAAGGCACTTCCCTGTGAACCCTCAGGACTCATGATCAACTCTCCAGCTCCCATGTAACCCAGATGCACGATTGACTCAAGCATGCAAGGTCACTCATGTGCTCAAGATGGCACAGACATCTAGAGTCCAATATTACAGTAGCTTGAGGCTCTAGTGTACCCATTCTCTCTCTCTCTCTCTCTCTCTCTCTCTTGCTCTCTCAGCATCTCATTCTTTCTGTCTCTGATAAAAAGTAATAAAGGGCTGGGGTGATGACTTAGCCATTAAGGTGCTTGCCTGCAAAGCTTAAGAACTCAGCCATAACTTGATTTCCCAGTACCCATGAAAGCTAGATGCTCTAGGTGGCACGTGTCTGGAGTTCTTCTGCAGTGGCTAGAGATCCTGGCATTCTCTTTCTCTTTCTCTCTCTCTTTTTCTTTGTACCTCTCTCTCTCTCTCTCAAATATTCCTGAACAAGATAAAAATACATATTTTATCTGATTAAACCACTCCTGGCCATATACCCTAAAGTCTTTATTCATTACTAAAGAGATACTTGCTCAGCTGTATTTGTTGCTGCGCTATTAGCAATAGCTTGAAATTGGAATCAGCCCAAATGTTCATCAGGTGACGAAGGGATAGTGAAGATATGGTATATATAAACAATTCAATTCTACTTAGCAATATGAAAATATAAGATAATATTTTTACTATTGATCTTACATAGCTTTTCATTCAGTTTAATAAGCTTCCAATGAAAAGTTATATGTATTAGATGAACAGATGATGTTTTACATGGTATGTACTTTTTGTTTTCATTTTTGTTTGTTTTTCAATGTTGGGTGTTGCTCTAACCCAGGCTGACCTGGAATTCATTATGCTGTCTCAGGCTGGCCTCAAACACAAAGAGATCCTCCTACCTCAGCCTCCCAAGTGCTGGGATTGAAGGTGTGAGCCACCATTCCTGGCATAAATTCCATGTCTAAAGCTTTTGATATAGCTCTCGGTCAGTTTTATGTTTAACATTTACATATCTGGGATACACATTGATTAAATTCACAAGATATGAGATTTAGGTTGAAATAATCCTTTATTAGAAATGCATATTCAGATGTTGTATAACATTTTTGAAAGACTACCCTTCTTTCACTGAAGAGTATCAAATTTTCTGTGATTTCTTTCATTGACATTTTATAGTTTCTAACATGTAGGTTTTGTGTGCCTTTGCATGTGAAATTTGAATGATGTATACACAGAATTTTCTTTATTTGCAATGATTGTAAATGATATAGCATGAGAAAATATATTTAATTTTATGCTTTATGTATATTCTATTATAGGCAAGATAAGAAAGCATACATACAAAGGTAAGGGATAAGGGTGGGAGAAATTGCTCAGTGGATAATTTGCTTGCCTACAAATCCTAATGACCTGAGTTAATGTCCCCAGTACCCATGTAAAAGCCAGATGCACAAAGTGGTGCATGTATCCAGAGATCATTTGCAAAAGCTAGAAGCCCTGACATGCCCAGTCTCTCTGTCTTTCTCTCTTGTAGCTCTCTCTGAAACTAAATAAAAAGATTAGCTAAATATGATGGCACATGCCTTTAATCCCAGCACTCAGGAAGCAGAGATAGGAATTGACATGAGTTTGAGGCCAGCCCAAGAGTACATAGTGAATTCCAGGTTAGGGTGGGCTACAGTAAGAGACCCTACCTTGAATAACAAAATTCAAACAAACAAAAAATGGCAGGAAATGAATGAGCAAGACTGCAGGTGAGATGATCAATTTTAAGGGTATTCCAGCTTTCATTGTGAGAAATAATGTCTGGGGTGCATTATTAACAGTAGATTTGTAGATAAATTCATTTAACTGACAGCATGGTAAAATAAATGTGAAGTGTATAGATAATTAAAATTATAGCTTTGGAATTCAGGAGTAAAAATAGAATTGATTATATTGTTTTGGTTATCACTGGCATTTATAGACTAGTGAAAATTATGAGCTATAATACTTTTTCAGCAGATAATATATAAAGTGACAAGAAGCAAGAAAGGTATAAAAAGAGTGTGCATAGGAGTGGTCTATAGGAAGAGCCAAGCAGTGATGATGTTATGAATGCAAAAGAAAAGAACTGGTAATCAAGAAGGAAGGAAGTAATAAGGAAAGCCGGTACCTTTAAAGGAAACCAATGTGATGAGCATGGAATATGATGTTTTTGGTGTGTCAGCTGCAAGCACATCTCTTCCATTTTCAGTTGTTTGACCTTAGGAAAATTACTTTCCTCTTGTCTGTTTTCCTTCTCTATTTGCAAAGCAGGATAGTAATTTCATTTATCTAATAGATTTTTATAGAGATAAACACTAGATAGCATAGGTTATAATGGGCAAAGTAATGTTAAACATATAGCAAATAGTTGAAACAGTCATGTGATTATTCAAAAATGTTTAATGCATAACTTGAAAAATAAATCATTCTTAGAAAAAATAGTCCAGGTGACTCCATGGTCCTGATTGGAACAATCCAGGGAAAATGATCTGTACATGTGTAAAAATATCCTTCTTAAAGTCAGAAATGGTAACATCTTTGTCTGTAATAACAATGCTCGTCTTCAATCCTCCCTCAGCTGAATAATAACTCAGATAACACATATTTATATTGAGAGCAGCAGACATTGGTCATTTGGTACAATATCAAGTAGTGTCAGAGTTCAGGAAGAGAATTACATGGGATCCCTAGGACAAAATGACTAACTAGTTAAATTATGAAGTTCTATATACAAGTGAGCCGTTTTGTGTCAATGAATATGATGTAAAGAGAGCAATTGAAGACATCCAACTCAACCTCTGACCTCCACATGTGCACACAAATGTGAACTTCACACATGAAAGCATATACATGGAGTACATGTAACAAACGGAGCTTGCTCATAAGACAGTCACTCCAGGTCCTCATTTCTTTAATTTTTCTATAACCATCCAAGATGATCACAGACTTGCTAGAAGTTGCTTCTTACTTCTCCTTTCTGAAAAATCTCCACATTTCTTTGTATAAGTTCTCTCCGCTGTAAGTTAAATAAAACTGACTTTAACAAGTATGCTTCCAAACACTTTGCATCAGGAACATTCCTATTAAAATTCTGTTATCTTCATCAATGTATACACTTTACCTAGCATTATGTTTTCCATCAAAAAGTACTCAAAATATTTGGTGAATAAGTGAATAAGGAAATTGGCAATTAAGAAGCACTTGTCTTCAAGTAGAGCAATTTCAGTAATAGAAGGATAAATAAAACCAAAGGAGCTGAATTATAACCAGTGTAGGGAAAGAGGAAAAACACATTAGCATGCCAACCCACAGCTCACACTCGGCTAACTACACTCAGCGCTCTACAATCCCACCTGTCTCCAATGATTGCAACAATGCAAGAGAATTTAGGGTTGCCAAGGTGCACACTGCCTTAATGATCCATTTTAGACAAGAACCTCTAAGAGAAATCCTCAAATTTCCCTTTGAGAAATTGTAACATTTCTTTTCAAATATTAGTTTTCTTCTATATTTATATTGCTGTTTGAGGTAACATTTTGAGTCTTCCACCCTTTCACAATTTATATCAACAAGAAATTTTTCATGAAAATCTAAAAGAAAATCAAGTTCAGTTGACATGCATGCAAATAAAACTCCATGTGTTAACTAGTTTTCTTTGAGAAATATGCGTTAGCATGAATTGTGATTCACGCCCAGGGGATATTTGAATAAGTCACATTCCAATGAGGATTCATTCTTCAGAAGGACAATAAACAATTTGAAAAGTGCTGACTATGCAAATTCCAGAGACTCACCCACACTCAATTTAAGTAATGGAATTTATATGAATTTGTACAAATTAACTAATCCTAATGATTTCTGACATAGCAAAGTTTTCATCCCACCTCTGTTTCTCAGTTTAACCATCTGTGAAATAAGTACATGGATATCTGACTTACAGTGTTACGATGACAACTGAAAAGCATTGCTACATATTAGATACATTGTAACTGCTAGTATGCCTGCTAATTAGTAGGCTCTTGCTACATGCTAGCAGGTTACATTTCCCACCGTACAAGTGACCAAACTGTGTTCATAAAGTCCGATCTCTTTTCAGTTAGCCTTGTCAGATCATACAATAAATCTTTTGTGTGACAGAACATTAAGAATTTGTACAAAATTTAGACAACGTGTCAGTTAATAACAATTCACTGTATTAAAATGTTGCTACAGATTTCCCGGGCTTCCATGGGCACACATAATATGTCTCCCATTGGTTGTTGTCAGCTTTGCTTTGCTGGCATAAAGAAGGCCACCAAGAGCAGCTTGCGGGAAGAAAGGGTTCATTTTGGTTTACGGACTAGACAGGAAGCTCAGGGATGGTGAGGAAAAACAATAGCATAAGCAGAGGGTAGACATCACCTCCTGGGCAACATCAGGAGGACAACAGCAACAGGAGAGTGCCAAACACTGGCAAGGAGAAGCTGGGGTAGGGGACATCCCTAATGCCATCCCCAACAATACAGTGCCTCCTGGAGGATTCAATTCCTAAATTGCCACCAGCTGTGGACTTAGCGCTCAGAACACCTAATCAGCACTTTCTGCTTCTGGCTTCCATAAACTGGTAACTATACATAATGTAAAATGCAGTGCATTCAGTCCAATAGTTTATATCAATCTCAACACTGTTTGAACATCCCCATAGTCCAAGGTCTTTTAACTGAGTCATAATGCAAATAATAATAATAGTAAAAGATAATAATAGTGGCACATGATAAACATCCACGATGTAAAAGATGGAACTCAGAATAGCAAAGAAATATTCAACCAATATAATATAATATTTAAAACAAACAGGGCAAATATCAAACTCTGTAGACAATTCTAACCAGTGATGAGTCTCTGGATTTGCAATTCTGCCCCTCTAGCTTGGCTACTCACAGTCCCAGAAAACTTCATCTGGTGCCAGCAACTATCTTTGGCAGCCAATAATCATGACTCTTTCATTGGGTCTACACTGCAACCTCATGGCTCCATCAGGCCTCCATACAGCTAGTCCATCAAGCCTGCTTCACACTGCCCATGATCATTTAGAAGACTAAAACTTTTTTGCCAATTCAAAGACCCTCTATTTCCTACATTTGTTTTACTCCATAGTACCAGGTAGGCTACCAACTTGTTAATCCAGGGGAAATAAGGCAGACTTTGAAGAGCAGGACACCCCAGCATGCGGGCCCTTTCAAAAGAGTACACATTCTTCCTGTTGTCCAATGAAGATCAGCTGGCCCAATCTCAATGGTTGTAATCTTTTAATTGCAGCTGAACAGGAAGCAGTTTCAGCTCAAAGATTTCATTTTTTTCTGAGTGTTATACCTCTGCTCATACTAGTACATTTCTACCCAAATCAACCCTGCACAACTTTTCAGGCCATAGGCAGGCAGAAAGGAACAGGCCTCTCACACCAACTACTTCTAGACCAGTCCCCACAAAACTCTTTCTCACCATCATAAGCCAAACCTCAAGTCCACAGATCTTACTGCATTCAGGTCTTTCAACTCTGACCAGAAGAGTCCATCAAGCTGTACTTACAGTATGACAAGAAAACTCTTAGTACAAATTTTTCAAATTATTCAACATTCTTCCTTCAAATCAGTTCTGATTGAGTTTTGGCTCCACTCCTGAGGTACACAATTTTAATGTTATAATAAGCTTCATTCTGCTGGTACAAAGAACCCAACCAAGAGCAGCTTGTAGGAGGAAAGGGTTTATTTAGGCTTACAAATTGTCACCACCCTGAGGATCTAGCATTCAGGACACATAGGTTTGTGGGGGACACCTGAACCAAGACACTGAGAGTGGGGTACAGTTAGGGTGACTAGACCTTATAAAGGCAGGAAAGTTTGCACTTGCTAGAAATCAAAGATAATCTAACTTCTTATCTCCTGTCTAATTCCTTAGACTTGTTCCTCCACAAACAACCAGGATTCCTACTGTGAGGGAGGCCTTTCATAGGATTCAAACACTATGGTTGGTCAAGTTTAGTTCCCAGAACTTTGTGCTAGGGCTACCCTCTTCCTGAGATAGCCCTTATTCCTAACTAACCAGTGGTCCTTCTTGTTCACCTGAGCCTGAAGATAATCCACCACTATAAGGTAATAAATACCTTTGCAAGGAGAGGGCGGGCTCTCTGATCACCTGGGAACTTCCAGTTGTGGGTGAATTTTTTTCCTAGGCTGGGCCTGGGCCAGTTCAGCCAGGCCCAGGTGGAAGGGCCCCCAGCTTTTACTCTCCACATGGGGTCCTTTACCCACCCCAGCTCTGCACATGGCAGGAGCTCCTTGAACTTTCTTTTCTCTCTTTTCTTCCCATGGTTTTTCCAGGCCCTATATGTGGGATCTTTAGACATGATGGTGTCTTTCTTTGGCTCTGTACTTCCCACAATAAATATAATTATTTAGTAATTATCTTTCTCAGTCTTCTTTTTTATTCAATTATTTGATTACAATTAGAAATGAACTTATGGTTTGAGGTTCGAGGATTTTCCTGGACCCCTAGCATCCCGTTACACCACCACACCATGACAATGCAGCTATACTACAGGTTTGTGATACATAATGACCCACATAATTAACATTGGAGAATATGCTTTTGGTATAAACAATACTAAAATGAATTTAGAATATACTTGTAACATAAGGAACTCTTTCCTGAAACCACTTTCACCAAATAGTCTTATTTACAGATGTTGGAAAAATGTCTATTTCTCTGTGTAAACATTATAGAATAAAATTGAGAATATATCAATTTGATATATTCCACATTTTTTCAAATAAAAGTAGCATGGTTGTTTTTTTTATATGAACAAAATCATCATAATAAAGTACTTTTATTCTATAGTTGGAAGGCAGTTTACTTTGTTTGCTTAAGTTGTTCAGTCACTCTTTAGAAGCATGCAGCATTCTGCCTGTTTCTTCTACCTAAAACAAGCAGTCAATTTTAATTAACTTGGTGCAAAGAAGTCTGTGGCATTTGTGGAGACCAGGCACCCAGCCAACCCTCAAAACGCTACTGATCAATTTACCCAGAAAGAAGTAAAGAAATGGATGATATTACCTTGGAAGGGCTTCTGAATGCTGATCTTAAATGGAACAGCTAGAAATCCAAACATAAAATTCAAAAACAAATTTAACCATAGTAAGTTGTAATGTCTTGTTCAAAAAAATATAGATTTAGAAACTATTTGGAAGTTTTAAGATGTGTAAGATTTTAAGTGGTTAAAGGCATATAATTATTTTTATTTATTTTGAATCATCTACATACTATGGCCTCTGGGTGTTAATGCATTAGCTTGTGGGGAAAGACAATGATATTTGGCAGTATTTGTCAGTTGATTCTGTAAGAAAGCACTGAAGCGGTGGAATGTCTATACGGTGGTTTAAAGAACAGTAATATTTATTATATTTTGTCTCTGAAATATACAATATCTGATGTCTGAAATATTCAGCTACCTCATCTGTAAGGCAAGATTTATGTTGCAAATTAACCAGGTATGCATAAATAAAATTATTGTATTATTATTCCCAAATAGAATTACACACACATAACCTTTCAAATGTTTTCAAAGACAACACATTTGCAAAGATATATTTTTATATTCATTTAAAATATTTCTTTAATAGAATTTTTTCTGTACTTTAAGGGATGAAATTTGGACTACAGTCATTTGTTGCAACAAGAAATTTTGTGGTTTCCTAAATGCCATGTTCCCTACCAATGAAAAATGCCAATCTCAGAATTAAATTAAGCAATATTTGCAAACCAAAAATGAGTGACTTTATGATTGGTCTTGTAGGGTTCATTTTACTTCCTGTGAGTGAGCTACATTGAAAATAGAATTTAAAAAAATATTTTCCTCCACTGTGTACTTTTTTCTGACTTTCCATTGGGTTAAAATTATATAACTAAATTTATTGTCTTAGCCATTTTATATGTACACTGCAGTGCTGTGAACACAGTCTTAGCAGTGAGGAACTCACCACTATCTACTTGTACAATTAATTTCATCTGGTGAACTGAAACTTGATCTTCATTAAACAATAGGTCATCTCAAACACTCCATGCAATCCCTGGCAAACCACCTTTTTGCTATGATTTTGACTAGGCACCTTTTATTATTTCAATCATGCAGCATTTGTCTTTTTGTGACTGGCTTACTTAACCTCACAATTTACCCCAAGATTTATCCATGTAGTGCCTCAGTTAAAAGTTAGTTCTTTTCAGAAACAGAATAATCATTTTGTACATATTCCATATTTTATTGTCCATTCAATTGAGCATAGACACTGAAGGTATGCCCCCCCCCCCACCGCCCTTTTTTAGGCACTGGGAGACATAATTTTATGAACATGTGTCAACTATCAGCCTAAGAAGACACTTCCATTTCTTTTTTCTTGGTAGGTATGAATGTTCCTGTGTGTGAAATTCTGTGCACAAGTGTGGAAACCAGAGGATAACTACAGACGCCCCCGATTCTCACCTTATTGGAGGCAGAGTCTCTCATTCTTGTTGTTCACTGCTGCATTCTCCTGACTAATGGACTGTGAGCTTCCAGAAAATTCTCATTTCTGCTACCAACTTGCTATTGGTGCACCAAGGATTACAGAATACTGTGTCCAGCTTTCATGTAGATGCTGAAAATTCAAACACAGGTCCTCAATCTAGCCAGCAAGAGCTTTGTCATGTGAGTCACACCCACCCTACCCATGCTTTAAATTCTTTTGGGGGAAATGTCCAGAAGTGGAAATACAGAATTATATGGAATTCTGTTTTTTTAATTTTTTTTTTTAGGAACCCCTGTGTAGTTTTATTTAGTGACTGCCATAGTATGCATTATCATGGGGTAGGGGCAAAATTGAAGTAATAAAGTGCTACTATAAAACTTCTGTATCTCCTTTCAAATCAGTTTTACTACATGTATTGCCTTGGATATTTGGGGGGTTTGCCGTGCCATAAAAATTAAGGTTTATTTTCTATTTATGAAAAAACTTCACTGAAAATTTTGTAGGATTGCCTTGTATCCGTGGATTGCTTTGGGAAGCATGGAAAATTTAACAGTACTTAGCTTCCAAATCTACGAATATGGGGGCATATTTCTAGTTATTTTTATTTCCTTCTAGCTCCTTTTTTGGTAGTTTATATATTTTAGTCTATGGAGATATGATTTTATTGGTTAATAATTTTCATGATTTTAAATTATTAGGGTAATTGTACTATCAAGAATATTGTTAGTTTACATCAACACACTGAACTTATGTTGATTTTGTATATTGTACATTAGTTGAATTTGTTTATTAGTTATCACAGACATTCTTTATCTCCCTCTGTATGTGTACATGTGTGCATCTATAATATTAATAGTACATGTAATAGTAATGTTGTATTTTTATTCTTTTTCTTGATTTATAGGTATTGAAAGGAAATGGTGACAGTGGATATCATAGCCTTATGCCTAGTATGGGAAAAGCAGTCAACACTTCCCTGTTGAGTATGACGCAGTGTGTAGGCTTGCATAGTCTTTTATGTTGTTCAAGTTTAGTTTTTCTGCTGCCAAACTGTTACTAAGAAAATATGCTGAAATTAGTGAATTTGTTTTTCATATGCTGAGATGACCATATAGTTTAAAACAGTATTTAGCGCTTGCCTGTGAAGCCTAAGAACCCTGGTTTGAGGCTCGATTCCCCAGGACCCACGTTAGCCAGATGCACAAGGGGGCGTGCGTCTGGAGTTCATTTGCAGTGGCTGGAAGCCCTGGCGCGCCCATTCTCTCTCTTGCTCTCTGCCTCTTTCTCTCTCTCTATCACTCTCAAATAAATAAAAATAATAATAAAGGTGTGTGCCACTAGGCCTGGCCAAATTTATAAAAAAAAACAGTATTTAAATATAGAATTTTGTTTATATATCATTAGACTAATGGTAGCCTTGTGAAAATAGTTTGGGACCATTCTTTTCTCTTCAATTTTTGAATTTGAGAAAAAAAAAAAGGTGTTTGTTCTTACTTAAATAATCAATAAAATACTACCATCAAGCCTGGGTCCTAAGAAGTTGTTATTTATGGTGCTTGTTCTTATTTTGAGGCAGAGCATTGCCCAGTTTTTCAAGCTGGCCTCAAATATGTTGGGAGTTGAAGACACCAACTACTTATGAATGTTTTATTTTTATTTATTAATTATGGACATAGTCAGTATGTAAACAACACATGTTGGGACCATCCTTTCCCTCATCCCTGCCCCTCACTCCAAAGGGACCCTCCTCCATGGGGATGCCAGTCATGCATATTGGCCATGCATTGTGGGGCAGCCATCAGTTATGGGGAAGAGACAATGTCTCTTTGCATAGTGTCCCAAATTGTGGCTCTAACAATCTTTCTACCCCCACCTTTCACAAATTTCCTGAGCCATGTTGGGGCTCATTTTAAGTCTACTTCAGTGATGAGCTCTTTGGAGCCTCTGGGTCTCTGCTTTGGTAGGTATTGAGTGTCCTCAGTGTCTGTCTCCTTCACCGTTGTGCTGATATCAGATTCACTAAGGAAGCACCACTCTTGCTTATTTCCCTAATTCTTCTATGGTTTCACCTGGGGCCCTGGTGCAGCATTATGGGATGTTTCTCTCCTTAGGTCCCACTAGACTGATGAATTAGCTGTTAATGTGCTTGCCTACAAAGCCTAAGGACTCGGGCTTGATTCACCAGTACCCATGTGAGGCAGATACACAGGGTGGCACATGCATCTGGAGTTGTTTGCAGTAGCTGGAGGCCCTGGAACACCCTTTCTTCCTCTCCCTTGCCTCCTACATCTTCCTCTCTCTCTCTCTTTCAAATAAATAAATAAATAAATAAATAAATAAATAAATAAATAAATGTTATTGATTTTCTTCATTTTTTTCATAAAATAACTCAGCACAGTTGATTTTTTTAATATTGTCCAGTGGTTGTTATTTTATTACTGCTTTGATTTTTTTTCTCATTTTCACATAACTATAGACTAAATTATTTTTTCCCTGAAATCTTAGATTGTAGTATTAGATCATATATGAACCTTTTTTTGTTGTTTTTCCATGTAGGTTTTAATTAATGTGAATTTCTCCTAAGCTATTTTTTATAATGGAGCAATGGATTCTGTTGTGCTGTCTCATGCACACACATTTCACTTCCATTAAGTCTAGATTTTTTAATTTTTTGGTTTTACATTCTTTTTTGGACAACACTTTGTTCAGGAGGATGGTGTTTAACTTATGTATATTTTTGTGTTTTCCATGGTATTTTTCCTGTATTCATGCCTAGTTTAATGTCCATATTATTGGGAAAAATAACTGACATGATCTCACTTATCTTACATTGGTTCAACACTTGTTTGTAGCTTAATATATAATCCATCCTGGGGAATGTTACAGGTGAATTTTAAACAATACCAAATGTTAATTTGTAAAGAATATCTAATGTAATGTTATTAAAGCAAATGATCTAGAAACGTCTAAAAGGTCAGTTTGGGTAAAAGTGCAATCAAGATCAATATTTCTTTATAGATTAGCTGTCTAAATGATGAGAACATTATTGAAAGTGAAGTGTAGTGTCACCTATTATTATGCTGTTATCAAGTTCTCCCTAAATAAATAAATAAAAATCTAGCAAGATATTTATATATTTAAATTTACAAATTTATTTATAATTATTATTACTGTCACTTCCTGTTCAGCATACTGACCTTCCTTATCTATTTGATAGGTTGTAAAATGTATTTCAAATTGAGAGACAGGGGGAGAAAGAGAGAGAGATTAGATAGAAGGAGAGAGAGAGAGAGAGAGGGAGAGAGGGAGGGAGGGAGAGAGACTGGCAAGGACATGTCAGGGCCTCTTGCCACTACAAACAAATGCCAGATTTATGTTCCAATTTGCAAATCAGGCTTTACATGGGTATTTGGAAATCAACCCAGAGCTGACATGGTTTGCCAGCCAGTGCCTCAGCAAGAGCCCCTTAAGCCAACTCTCCAGCTTTCTATTCTTTTTAAATATTTTTAACAGTAATTTTTTCTCTTCTGCTTGATTGAATCTGATTGTTAATCTATTAAATTTTCAGTTCAGGTACTAGAACATTTATTTCTATGTTTTTAAAAATTATTTTCCGTTTCTTTATCAAAGCATTCTTTATCAATGTCTTCTATATCTCCATCAAGCTTCCATCTACATTTTCTTGTAATTCTTTGTACTTTGAAAGTCTGTGTTCCTTGTCACTTCCTGGGCCTCCATTTCCTGTTGGCTAATGAGTATAGCTCCGTGAGCTTCTTAACGATGTCTTTTCTCCCTGGTTTTTCAGAGCCTTATCCTTGCATAGGTGACTGCACATTTGAGCATCCAATTAAATCTCCCAAGGTTCTTTTGGTTATGACAGAGGTAGCTAACCTAATGTAGTTTAGCATCTCAAACAAGCCAACTAATGGCAAATATGGCAGGCAGACCTTGTTGCTGAGGGACACTCTCGTTGGGCTGGAGCTCTCTGCCTATGCCCAGGTGGGTGGGTCTGCTGTTCAAACTTTTAGTAACATCCCATGTCAAACAGAGCTCCTGTCTGTATTTCTGGGCCAGGCAGTACTGTTTGTTTGTAATCTTGATTTGAGGAGGGTAACAGAGTGAGGCAAAGATTCTGTGAAATCTTATATTCCAGGCTTCACACAGCTTCATGTACGTAACAGAGGCTCGCACCCTAAACAGGACTTATGAATAACAACGGTTGGCAAGGAAAATGGCTTAGAATTGGAACCTGGAAGATCCGTTGACCATGCCTCTTTCAGGGTAAAGTTGTTAATTTCTCTACAAGGTAATTGTTGGATGCACTAACTGCTGGAGGCTCTACTGGGCTCTTTGTTTTCTCATTGACTGTAGATAACTTAGCACTACTAATACCCAGAAATATTGTCTGTACAGGGATCTAGAAGTATGTCTAGTGCAAGGTATCCAAGAGTGCGGTAAGATCTTACTCATTCTTTTTTCCTATGTTGAAACCATGGGTCCATGGCAATATTTTTGACACTGTGACAACATTGAGGAGGAATGATGTAGTCAATGTAATATGTTTCTTTTACCCTTCTAATTTTGATTTCTCAACTGTGTGATTCAAAGTGTTCAGTTTTGGTCTCATTACTGAGCTCTTGGATATTCATTCATAATGGTGTTCATATCTGTGAATAAGGCATTGAGTTTCTTTAAGGCAGAAGGGACCATGGGAGTATATTATCACTTCACACCCCTCTACTTGCTTTTCTTCCCTTTCCTTTTTTGTTATTAACTCAGTGATACTTTCTACTATTTCTTTAGCCTTTTCCCAAAACATACACATGTGCTCATATATCTATTCATACATTGCTGACCTTTATGCAAGAATTACAATGGTAAAGTTAATGGGTTCTGAAAAGTGGATGAGTAAGATCAACAGAAATAAATTCTAACAGCCACTAGTGAAGAAGTGAAAATATTTAGGTAGGAATTTGTGTAGGGAATTAATCATTAAACTGATTCAACAAATATGTCAAATAAAAAATAATTAAATAATTGTATACAAGATGATCATTAAACTTGGAAGAGACATTTTTTGTTTGTTTGTTTGTTTTGGGAACTGGCCTGTCAGTAGCTTATGGTCACCAGGAGAGCTTTTTCTGATCCACTGTGATGCATTGGTGCATAGTTTGCTCCCTGTTCTCCATACAGTAATGCTACTTTAAATATATGTGGCTTCAATTTCTACTAGAATTTGTTTAACATTCATGGCCAAACTCCATTTCTAGTATACTCACATAGTAGAGCCCCTTCCTAACAGTTTACAGTGATATGCTTCCCAGTTTATGCTATTGAAAGTCTTGTTAATTGAAAAAAAGAACTTCCAGTAATAATTCCACTAAAAATGTGCTGTGTTACAAACCTGATCAAATCATAATAAAGAAAATCTAGTAACTTAATATTCAGTTTCTTATCTGCTTATGAGTACTTTAAATCAAAAGTAGAATAGTTCTTCCATAAATGTAACAATGCAAGCAATAGAATGATTTACTTTAGCACCATGCTTTGATAATTTTTCATAAAAACATGTATCCTACAAGAAAATTACACATTTATTTGGTTGGTTAGTAGTTTTTTCTCATTCATGAGACTATAAAGTCTATAAAAGAGAATCTAAATATATTTTATTAACTTGGTCCATAAAATATACACAATAAACAACTGAATTAAATTAAGGATTAACTGACTGAATATTTAAAATTCACATATATTTAACAAAGCTGGAAGTAAACTATATATAGTTCTTATGAGTCATTAATATTCATCACCTTTGATATCACTATGCTTTTCTTGAAAAATTATTTTATTATGGGCTGGATGCATGGCTTAGCAGTTGAGGGGTTTGCCTGCAAAGCCAAAAGACCCAGGTTCAATTCCCCAATACCTATGTTAGCCAGATGCACAAGGGGGCTCACACATCTGGGGTTTGTTTGCAGTTGCTGGAAGCCCTGGCGTGCCCATTCTCTCTCTCTCTCTTCCTCCCTTGACACTAATATATTAATAAAAATTATTAAAAATTATTTTACTCTTGATATACTTGAAAAAGAACAAAAGGATGAACAACAAATTCAAAGTTATGATTCTTTATTAACATGGTAATTCATTATATTATTGACAAGATATACCAGCTTCTAATACATATCCAGGAAAATATATTTCTCAATTATGTCAGAAATTCTCAGGTATCACAGCTTTGACATATTAATATTTAAAATTGCATATGTGATTGCACATAAAAAAATCATAGGCTTTTAATGTTGAAGTTGCAAATCTGTTTTAAAAGATTGTTTTAAGGGCATGTAATAGGTGAATGTATGTCCCAAAGCATATATGGCCATCTTTAGGCACATGATAAAATTATTGATTTTATAAATATTATGAATCCATTATTTAACGTCTGTTTTCAGCTTCAACTTTGTAATTATTCTAAAAATGTTATTCTAATTCATTGTGGTGGGAATGTAAGCTGGTACAACCACTGTGGAAATCAATATGGAGACTCCTGGAAAATGATGAACATAGACTTACCAACAGACCCTGTTATTCCCTTACTGGGCATTTACCCTAAAAAGCTCCACATCTCAGTCCAAAGATATCTGGTCAATCATATTTATAGCTGCTCAATTCATAATAGCTAAAAACTGGATTCAACCCAGGTGCATATCATTGGATGAATGAATAAGCAAGATGTGGTATATCTATATCATGAAATTCTACTCAGCAGGAAGAAAAAAATGACTCTTTGAAATTTATAGAAAAGTGGTCAAACTTGGAACAGATCATTCTAAGTGAACTCACAATCACAGAAAGAAAACTGTTGCATGATTTCACTCATCTGCAGTTCCTAACCTGGATCAGCTCAAGTTGTTGACATAACTGTATGGAATCTTGAGGCTTGGACAATAGGGAGGGTAGGGCTTGGAGGAAGGGAAATGGTAGAGGGCATAACAATAAACCCAAATTGAACTGGTACCATAGAATACTATATCATGGAAGTCAGGTTTTAAGGTGGAACCTTCAAGAAGACCTTAGGGGGAGCACCTGAATTGAAGGGCCCTTGAGAGGGTGAGATAAAACCTAACCTTAAATTTCACCTCTTCCTCTTTCTTCACTTTTTCTTTTTTCTTTTCCCTTGGTACTGGAACAGGAAACAAGTCAAAATCATATCCAGATAATGATTCTGCTTTCCATTGCCAAGCTCCAACTATCTTTAGACTATAAAAGGATCTATACCATTTTAATCTCTCTAAATTAATATTGATTATCTAATTTAACCAATGATGGCTTCATTCTCCATTGGAGCACCTGCTTCTCTTTTTCATATGGAAGCTGGACTTGAGGATATAAAGGACCCAGTGCACTTCACTCTGGCCACAGCTGAAATCACAGAGGAATTGGGTAAATGACCAAGAGTGTTGCGTTTTCAGTGAACCTGATATCAGCCTAAGTATGATGGAGATAAATACTGAGGATACCCACACCTACCAAAGACCCAGAGGCTCCTAAGTGTCCAACACTTGCAGGGCTCCTTCCCATTCAGGTAGTGCCGAGGGAAGGACCAGGCCTGCAGGTTCCTCCCTAGGGGTTGAGGGGATGATGACTGTCGGACGACTCAGAAACCTCTCCTGGCCACCGGAGAAAAACCACACTGAGTCGGGAGTCTTTTCCATGCAGAAACAACTCGCTTTATTACTCTGAGCAGTTGCCTATATCATGTTGGGGACGAAGGCGGGGATTTTAGGATGGGAGAAGAGGTAAGGGCCATTAGTAAACTGTAACTATTGAAATGGTAATTACAATTTCCATGCAGAGGTAGCAGTCCAGAAGCCATTAGGCATCTTGCTGAGTCATTGCTGGCCAGAGACAGGTCACTAAACTTTAGCTAGGCTCAGGAAGTTCCACTAGGCCTCACGCCTGGGCCTTTCAGGGCCCAACAAACACTGAAGTAGACTTAACATGCTCCCAGCATGGCTCAGGGAATTTTGCCAAAGAGGGGGCAGAAAGATTGCTAGAGCCACAAGTTGGGACATTTGCACAGAGACATTGCCTCTCTCTCCACCATAATGCATGACCCACAATCCCCATGGGGTTGACCTGAATCCCCATCAAGGAAGGCCTCTTCTGAAAAAGGCCAGGAAGGAGGGAAAGGATGGTACCAACATGTGTTAGTTACATACAAAATATGTCCATATCTAATAAAAAATATTTCTTAAATTTAAAAAAGTTATTCTAAGTTTGAATGCCATGGACAATAATTATTTTCTAGTGCTTCCATTTCATAACATTAATGTCATTAACACTTTCCTATTTCTTATATGTTATCATAATTTATTTATTTATATTAAGGTATATTTCATTTAATTATATCATCCATTAATTTATCAAACACAAGCTGCTATTTACTAAGCACTGTAATTGGGTCTATGGGTATCAACATGATTTACACATGGAACATCCTCACAAGCTTATGACTGCACAAAGATAGAAAGAAGTCATTATAACTACATTATCACAATTTTTCAGTGCTGAATATTCAGACTATCAGTTGGTAATAATGGTGTTGGGAAGACAGGATATATGTTTTAATTTCTATCTAATACAGATTGAAAATTGTGACATTATTTATGGACTCTGCAGAGAGTTGCTTACGAATACTACTGAGCTAATGGATTTATTTTTTTCCAGAATTTGTTTTTATTAATTTGAAAAAATGGCTACAAAATAATAGGGTCTTAGTCCTATGAGTAGAAACCTGCTCCCTCATTTACCAGTGTATTTGAGAAGCCTACCCTTTGTCTTTAGCTCTGGGGCATCAGATTCTGAGGTGATCCAATATTGGATTAATAACAACTGAGCCCTTCAACCTCCCAGCCTCCTGCTAGTAGCAATTCTCAGTGTGTATGCCTTCAGCCCTTCTTGAGGGCACCAATGACCAGTGAAGCCTCTCCCATGCCAGCGCTCCAAGGAACAATTTGTGTGATTGTTTCTTGTTCTCCATTCCCCAAGGTAGCTTAGTGCTAATTGTCACCTAAGGTTCTGTCTTCAGGTGGAACGTGATCATGTTCCCGTGACATGGAGAGTGACATCATGAAATTCATTTCCACTTCTCACCCACACAAGAAGAATCACTGCCTACCAGAAACCTGAGCTGGACTTGAAGATTTTGAGAACTATAGGAATGTCCCGTGGAGAAGATTGCAAGGCTTTGTACACCACAGCCTCTTTTTTTTTTTTTTTTTCTTTTCCAGCTTGGAGACTTCTCCTTTATTGTACTCTGATTTGCTTCTTCTTCTTCTTCTTCTTCTTCTTTTTTTAATTTATTAGTTTTCTTTCCAGCAAATACAGGCAGTTTGGTACCATTGTTTGGGCTCATCCATGACCTACCCCCTCCCAATGGCCCCTCCTTATTGATGTAAAAGTTTTGTGCATTGTGGAGTTAGCCCACAGTTCTTGGTACGATAAATGTCTCTGCATATTATGACCCAACATGTGACTCTGACATTCTTTCTGCCCCTCTTCAACAAAATTTCCCTGAGCCATGTTGGGTTCATTTTTGGTTTGCTTCAGTGATGAGGTGTTGGGGGCTTCTGAGGCTCTGGCTCTTTGGTTTGGGAGGAGTTGATTTTTCTCTGTGTTGGTCTCCTTCCCCTTTGTGCTGGAATCCTATTCATCAGGTAAACAGCACCCTTGTTTGTTTCACCAATTTTTCTGTTTCCTGTAAAGGTCTAGTGAAAGTTCAGTAATCTGGACCTAAAGGGCAATGGTACCATAAAATTCTACTTCCTAAAAAGAGACCAAATCATCACAGCCTCTTACCTTAAGATATATCAGGCTTCTGTTTCCCTTTCTTTCTGAGACTCACATAGCTAGAAATATGCACTGCTTGCTTTCTCTGCTGGATCTTAATATTGCTCTACATTTCCAGCTTTTCTCTCACACTTTGTGACTCCCAGTGGTTTGTCTGCTCTTTCTATCTTTTGGGGAGATTGCAATATTTGTTATCCTGTGCTCCTCACTTACTGTGTCACACAGAGGCAAATTCTAACCTTCCATCTTCATCTAGAACCTCCTATTGGAATTAGTTCTCTGAGCTATTGTAAAAAGAAAATTTGATTCCCTGCTATTTATTTTGCTTTTATATTTGATGTGGCAGAACCAGAGGGAATATCTCCCACCCATGAAGACCACAGGCTGTCCCATAGGACTGTGGAACATTCACTGTGTCATTGAACATGACTTGAGGAAGGGCTTCTGCACCTGTGCTGCATTCTGTCCTTACATGTACAAAAGGTGAAAAATAATGTAGAAAGTTGGCATAAAATATGAATTGAAGTAAAATAAAGCTGAGGCCACAATTGGTTCCCCAATATGAAAATAAAATTGTAATATAATTCCTTATTTTTTTCTGAGCCTCAACTAATTCATCTATAAAATAAGGATGCCTGTTCTGCTGCTTTGGCAAACAGATTTAAGATGACATATTTGTATTTCTGAAATACATAAATACTATATTTACTAAACTTCAGGATTATAGAGTTTTAATTTTTTCTTGAGTTCAGGTAAATGTGTCAAGTAGTATCTATAAATAGGTCTGGTAAATCTAAGTCACTATTACAACCTCAATTTTAGATAGGAGTGGGGTCACTGCTGTAATGAATATGACCATGTAGATTTGGTCATTAAAGTGTTACAAGCAGAGCTTGATAGGCTACTATGGTGATAGTTTGAAAATTTTAAATGCACTGAGGATTATATATTGTGAAGCCTTGACTTATGAATTTTAAAAGGGGAAGAAGAGAACTACATTAGAACTGGGATAATGGCAGAAAGGCTGGCTGCATTCTTTTGCCCATGCCCTGAGCATTTGAGCAAGGTTGAATTTGAAAGTAATGAACTGGGGCTGAAGTGATGGCTTAGTAGTTAAGGCAGTTGACTGTGAACCTGAGGACCCAGATATGATTCCCCAGTACCCTCATAAGCCAGATACTCAAAAACATGCATGCATTTGGGGTTTGTTTGCAGTGAATAGAGACCCAGGTACTCTCATTTTCTCCCTCCCTCTCTCTCTTTCTCTCTCTCTCTCTCTCTTTCTCTCTTGCTCATTCTCTCTCTCTCTCAAATAAATAAATAAAATATATAAAAGTAGTAGACTGGTGTGGTTGGCAGAAGACCAGATAGGATGGAAAGATGCATACTATATCATAGAAAAAAGTAAAGCAAGTTTGAAATCATAGGCACAGATATTTGTTTCAGGTTACTTATGTTGTAATTATTAAGAAGATTACCACCACTAATGGTGAGCCCACTGTTTTGAATTGGGGCAGTGCAAAAGATGCCTGAGAGTGAAACTCTGTCATTGGAAGCTCAAGCTAGTAGGAATACAAATTCTTCTATAAAGAGGAGTTTTGAAGGAAGAATAATTTTATTTCTGAGAAGTATCCTACACTTCAAGGTCAAGCTTTATTGCCACCCTGGATTTACCAATTTGGCTATGCTTCCCACCTGGCACTGGCTATGGAAGCATGAGAAACACAAAGAAGAAGGTTATGAAGTGTACATGGTCCAAGGAACCACTGACATGCAGAAATGTGAAGCAGGGTTGACGTACCTGTGTGGAGACCATTTCATGGAACTATGGAGAGGAGCAATGAAGTGTAGTGTAGTTCCAAGGTTTGTTTTTGTTATACCAGGACTGTGGAACATCTGTCATGGAAAGCTGCTGGCTCAGGATGGTGAACAACTCAGGCAGAGTGGTGAAATCAAATTCCAGAGATTTCATCCGTGATAATAGAAGTTGGACTTGCAACTGCAGTGCTTGAAGCTTTCCTACTGGTTACTGATTTTAAATCGGACCAGTCTCTCCTTGTTGTGCCTTCCTTTTGCAATGGAAGTGCTTACTCTGTACCATTATGTTTTGGAAGCATGTAACTGTGTTTTTAGTTTTATGAAAATCACAGGTAAGTAACAGTCTTGAATCTCAGATGAGACTTGAGACTTTTGAACACTGTGAAAGACTGTAAGTCCCTTTGAAGTTGGACTAAGTACAATGTACATTGTGAAATGATCATGGTGGCCAGGACAAAAATGTGGTGGCTTGAATGTAAATGTATATCTCCTATAGGCTCAATATATATAATTTATTTATTTCCAAGTAAAGAGAGAGAGAAAGAGAGACAGAATTGGTGTACCAGAGCCACTAGCCACTGCTATCAAACTCCAATGAATGCTCCACCTTGTATACCTGGATTTACATGGGTACTGTGGAATTGAACCTAGCAAGTGCCTTAACTACTCACTTATCTCCAGCCCTGTTTATTTTTTATTTTGTTTTTATTTTGTTTTTAGAAGTAAAGTCTCACTCTAGCCAAGGCTGACCTGGAATTCACTATTTATTTTCAGATTGGCCTTGAACTCACAGCAATCTGCCTAGCTCTGCCTCCTGAGTTCTGGGATTAAAGGCAGGCATCATCACAACCTGTTGACTCAAATACTTTTCATTAAGCTTCTTACTTAGTCTTCAGCAAATAGAGCCTTAGTGAAACAGGCATGTTACCAAAAGAGGATCTTGAATGCAGTGCTACAAGGTGTGTCAAGAGCCAGCTTGAGCTCTGGCTGTTTGTGTTTGCTGGTGTTGGCTTTTCGTTCTCTCTACTGTGGCTTGATGCTGAAGTGAGCCAGCTCGTCCACCATAGTGGAGCTTCCACTGGAATCTGTAAGCCTGAAGTAAAACCTTTCTCTCCCATAAGCTGTTCCTTGTCAGTTATTTGTCTCAGCATTATGAAAGTAACTACATAAAGCAGAAATTAATTTGAAAAAAAATCTACCACAACTATTGTTACTGAGTTTTCTCACTTGTCAACTTGACAAGATTTAGATTCACAGTGGAAATAAATCTCTGGGGATGTATATTAGTGAGTTTCTATGTAAGGTTACTACAGGTTAGTAATAAGATAAGTGGCACTGTTCCATGGGCTAGGATCCTTGACCAGGTGAATAAGAAAAAGTGGACTGAGCACCAGAGTCACCTCTGTTTCCCGAGGCAGACATAATGTGACTAGCTGCATCTTGCTCCCACCTCCATGTTTTCCCTTTCCCTGTCATGATAGAATGGAACCTCAGTGATCTGGAAGCTTGAATAAACCCTTCTTTCTTAAGTGGCTACTGTCAGGTATTTGTTGCAGCAAGAAAAAATTAAACACTAACACTGCCATATTTTCTGAGGTCTGTGAGGAATGATAATTAGCAAACGTGTCTCTATTTATGTCCAACCACTTTTACACATATTGTGAACAACTTGGCCTACATGATTTCTCTCTATAGTCCCCTTCTTCTGGAATTGAAACAAATGAAATGTTTTGTTCTATGAGAAGGAAAGGGGTAGTTTGTTGTATTTATTATGTTTTATTAGTTTGATATAATGAACAAACAATTAAAATTATGTGAGAATATTCCCCAAGTTTCTGGCAATTATTTGGTAGTTGGTTCATATTCTTGGCCCAGTTCTCATATCTTTCACTATGTCCCTCTTTAAAAATGCATGCCAATTTTATTTCTAATCCATGTTGCAATGGAAAAGAATGCTTACTTATTCTTCTTCAATCACAGCAAATATTTCAGAAAATCACACATAAATATAACTAGACTGAATAGAATAGCCAGTTGCTGGATGGCATATAGATAGTATTCCTTTCTAGTATGCAAAATGGCCATGATTATAATGAAGAAAGAATGCTTCGAGTAGCAGGATCTGTACAATGGCTCATTGGTAAAAATGGGTTGGGGTATGGGAGGAGGAATGGCATTGTCTCAGGCTAGTGTTTTGTCTTCCATGAATGGTACTTCTGAATAACTGGAAACAGCTGCACGATAAACCCCGATTCTTGCTTATTATACACCAACCACACTTTGGCATTAGGTACATGAATAGGCCCTCAAAATAAAAGAATGTATTCCAATTCAATAATACAGAGGCACCACTGACTAAACACAGAAACACACACACACACACACACACACACACACACACACATACACACAAAGCCATGCATGAAGCTGTTGCTTCCATGATAGGATTATATTGCCAGTTGAAAGTGAGTGTATTTATCAGCTATGAATTTGTTTTTAAATTTTTGTTTTTCATGGCTGGCAGGATGGAATAAAATAAATTAACTCTCTAAACCATACTAACAGCAGAGCTTTTCCCCCCCAATAAAACAGGGACAGTAAATATAGCTGTTTCCTAATCAGATTGCTTGTGTCAATGTCTGAACAACTGAGTTAATCCAGTGACAAATATTTATTATGTTCACTATTAAGCAGAAAAGAGAGTATAGCATCATGAAGTAATATTGATTCAAAGTATAATGTTATTTGGGAAACTATTTTGAATGAAAGTAAAATATATATCAAGACCAGCTCTTAAACATTTTTGTATTATGTCTATTAGAGCAAAAGAAGCCAAATTTACCTGAAAGTCTACATAATGTAATGTGCATGTTTACTTCCTTTGTGTTAATGTGAATCATTCTCTCTCTTTCTGGAGTGCATGCAGCAGAATATCACCTCATGAATGAACGGTATGAGAGAGGGGTCTAAGAGTATAGCCCAATGGGACTGTGAAATATGCAATAGGGTCATACAGTAAAGTTCACATTTAAGAAATAATAATAAAAAGAGAGTGTGATCAGAAATACCCTGTGTTTCATGGATGATACTGACCCCAGAAGCAAAGATTGTTACAAGAAAATCACAGCGTAAGAGGCTATTTGCCTTTCACTGAGTGACTGGTCAAGGGAGGCTCTTTAGGTCCCCAAGACAATAATTAGGGTATTTCCAAAGCTTTTAGTTACCATGAGGGAGTAAGATCCTATTATTAAAGGTACCATATTCTTTGGTACTAGGACACTGGGGAATCAAGCAGAAACTCGGCTGATTAACCTCTTTCTTGCTAGTGAGCTACAGTACTAGAAAGTGCAATGCACCTGCCAGGGAAGTAAAGTCATCAACAGTCTTAACCATCAGTGAACCCGGCAAACTAAGCAACCAGCCAGCCAGGCAAGGTAAGAACACTAGTGCGATGGGTGTCATGGCTATTATGGGGCCAACCAATTACTCTCTAATTTGAGGCCAGTGCCACGGAGGGAATTCATACTTAGTATTGAAAACTTAGTCAAAATTCATGACTGCAGGATGGAGAGATGGCTTAGTGGTTAAGGTGTTTGCCTGCAATGCCAAAGGACCCAGGTTTGATGCCCAAGAATCCACATAAGCCAGGTGTACAAAGTGACACATGCATCTGGAGTTCATTTGCAATGGCTGAAGGCCCTAGTGAACCCATTCTCTCTCTGATCCCCTCTTTATCTCTCTCTCTCAATTAATAAATAAAAATAAAAATAGGTAAAATGCTTATATCTGGGAAGGTCATAGACTCTAAAGAGGAACCTCATGCTCTTATTTGGCTAAGATATGTTGTGCCCAACAGATCTCTTCTAAATATATTTGATTCTGTCCATAGATTAATGTTGCTCTCACCTTTGATCACATAAGCTGTTTTTTTTTGGGGGGGTAGGGGTGGATTTCAGATAGTAGTGGGTGAATACCAGGGAAGAAACAAAACTCTTCAAAGTTAAAGTACTGAGAATCAGTTACTTCTGATGCTCAATGCTCACTGAGACATTTTTGTCACTCTCTGCAAGACTCAGTGGAAACTGTGGAAAAGGAGGTAGAAGGAGCATAAAAGCCCAGTGACAGTGAGGAGGGTTTTGGAACACTGCTTTCAATGAATGCATGGTCACTGCGTTCGTGACCTCACAGTAGCTCTTATTACTTGCACAACACCTGCACAACTATGTCCCGTCATCATCATATTTGATGAAAGAAGGCAAAAACAGATAGAACAGCAAAGACATCAAATAGAAAAGAGACTCAGGGCTGGAGAGATGGCTTAGCAGCTAAGTGCTTGCCTATGAAGTGTAAGGACCCTGGTTCAAGGCTCGATTCCCCAGGACCCACGTTAGCCAGATGCTTAAGGAGGTGCACATGTCTGTTGTTCGTTTGCAGTGGCTAGAGGCCACAGAGAGCCCATTCTCTCTCTGTCTCTCGCTCTGTCTCTTTCTCTCTCTGTCGCTTTCAGGTAAATAAATTAAAAATGAATAAGAAAAAAAAGTAAAGGGACTCACAGGAAAGAACTGGTTTACTGGAAAAGAGTGAGTGAGCGAGGAGACAGGAAGGTAGTAGGAGAGGGGATTATAATTGTGCATGTATGAAAATTGTCAATAAAATGTTAGATGAAAATGAGGGACAGCCGGGCGTGGTGGAATCCCAGCCCTCAGGAGGCAGAGGTAGGAGGATCACCGTGAGTTCAAGGTCATCCTGAGACTACATAGTGAAATCCATGTCAGCCTGGGCTAGAGTGAGACCCTACCTCGAACACCCCCCCACCAAAATAAAAGAGGGGTAGGGGCAGAATCAATTAAACCATTTTCTGTGAAAATGCTAAGTGAAAATAAAAAATAACTAAAAACCATGCCTAGATTAACTAGAACACTAACAGACTCTGTTTATAAGGCAGATGAAAAATAGGTGAAGTGTGTTTTGCTTATAAAATACTCTGGCTTTAGGGTTGTTTTCTCTTAAATATTGTGGCAGCTTCCAACAGACAAAGAAGAATCCAGGGCTGGAGAGATGGCTTAGTGGTTAAGCACTTTCCTGTGAAGCCTAAGGACCCCGGTTCGAGGCTCAGTTCCCCAGATCCCATGTTAGCCAGATGCACAAGGGGGCGCACGCGTCTGGAGTTCGTTTGCAGTGGCTGGAAGCCCTGGCGCGCCCATTCTCTCTCTCTCCCTCTGTCTTTCTCTCTGTGTCTGTCGCTCTCAAATAAATAAATAAATAATTTAAAAAAACATTAAAAAAAAAAAGAAGGATCCAAAAACACACAAGGAGAAAATTTCAGTGACATCTCTCAAATCATTGAGTCATGAAGAAGAAATATTTCTGATCTGTGGGTTATGTGGGGTTTTCAGAGTCAGCTGAGCTCTCAGATAAGCAGGCTCTGTGCTAGAATGTGGAAAAAGTCATTCCATCAACCAATCCTAACCTATTTCCTGCTTTCTTTTTTTCAACTGACCTCCCCATGCAGGCTCATTCGCCATCCACACAAACTCAGACATTTTAAAATTCATTTGAGTTATAACTTTTAGATATCAGTAGTGCACAATAATGCTAGAAATACAGTACTCATAACAATTCAATAAAAGAAGATACTTTTATTTATACTTGTATAGCTTTCATATGTTTGGAGTTTTGATAGGAAAAAAGTAGATTATTGTGTCTTACCAAGTAAAATCAAAACTACTTGCTTTATTTTAGTGGGGCCTGATGTTCAATGAATAAAATACGAAAACAGGAGAGCAAACCTTACCTTTTTCATGTGTGAAGAGAATACCTTAACTATTATGTCTATTTTAAATGATAGCAGAAATGCATATTACAAATACATATATTTTTTTCTGCCCACTAAAGTTCCATTTCAAAATAAAATTACAGAAATAATACTACCCACTGTGTACAGTAAATGAGAAATCCAGAGGCCATTGTGGAGGGTTCTGAGTTTATACTGTGCACTAACTACAAAGGGAAAGCCTGGGTATTTCCTAAGGGCCCCAGTGTTTAACAGCGAGCAGAACAGTCTGCACTGCTACCTGTCTGAGAATAAAGCCAGGAGTTGAGAATGCACCTCAGCCTGCCAGCAAAATTAAGACAATATTTTTCCCACATGCATTTCCTATTTTATCTCTTCTCTTCTGTTAGTCTAACAATGAAGAACTAGTTCATGTTAAACACTCTAAATTCAGAAAAGATTAGAGCACACGGGTTCCTGCCTGGATAAGCCATCCCAGAATCACATCAGAAGCACTGGTGCCATCTGAGAGTTCAGAGTGAAGGCTCCGTGTCTCATTATTTGGCACACACTCTTAGTAAGGGTCAAAATAAAGACAGAATCCTGTTTCCTTTTTCACCCTTTCCAGCCACTGGCCTCTCATATGTGAAAATAATGCATTGGTATAGTAGTAGCTGAGGAGATGGCTCTGGCTAAAAGGTTTTGTTTACTAGGTCTGCCAGTTCTGGTTCAAATTCCTAGCACCTACATAAAGAAGATGACAAAAAGTGTGCATAGGTTTAGTGGCCATTTTCATTGGCAAGAAACCTAAACTCCACACACACACACACACACACACACACACACACACACACACATACACACACAATTAAAATATATTTACAAAGAAAATTAGTACATATAATAGTATATGCACTGTCTGTATGTTTAAATAGAGTCTTCATCACAATTTTAATGGTGAATAAAATCCATGGAATGGTTTCTTTTCAAATGGTATACCTCTGTGTCTTTAATATTCCTCATGGTAAATATGTGTTATTAATATCATTTTTCAATTACATTAAGAATAACAGATAGCAAAATAAATACTTAAACTGTTTCTTAGTTTTCATTTTTTCTTAGATGTTCTCAAATTTATTCTTTTCACATAGATAATGTGCTCTTTGACCATTTTGATTAATCTAGTCAGAAGAGTTTGACTCCACTGATTCTATCATGTACACCTCTCAACTGATAGGCAAGGGAAGGAGGCAGCAACCATGTAGGGCTGGCTTTAGGCTTACACTCACCCAATAGTGAAAGACCCAAAGGTCTTATTACAGAGAGTTGAGGTGGAAATAGATTTGAGTCTGGTATCCATGAGTACCAAATGACAAGTGTTCATTTGCCTGGCAACACTAACAAAGCTTGGACTAACTTACAGAGACTATCACAATAGCATAGACTTATATCCTAATCGTATGACAGATGGTGCAATGTGTTCTTTCTCACATCACAAAAAAGGTAAAGGTGCTTGATTGTACGAGCTTCTCATCAGCATTACACTGAAAGATCTAGCAGACATATTAGACAAGAAAAAATAACAAAATATATCTAAATTGTGTGAAAATAAACTATTTCTAACCAGAGATGATAAGATATAAATTCTATAAATCCTGGAAATGGAGCCACTGCAGCTAATTACCACAGTAAATGTTCCTTCAATATGTAATTTTAACACAAAATAATCAATTTTATTTGTATACATAGCAACCAACAAGTCAAAGGGAAATTCAGAAAATACACTAATTTATATACCATAAAAAGTATAGTATTTGGAATTTAATTTAGTCATGGATTTGTAAGACATCTACATTTAAAAGATGAATTGTGAATGCAATGTGGAAGAGTAATGTAAATTAATCATATGCACATGTAATGGAAGATTAAGTATTTCAAAGATAAATATGCCCCAATGAAAGCTACAAATTCAATACAATGTTTAAAAAGTTCCCAATATTCTTTGTAAAGAAGTGGAAATGCCTGCCCTTAAATTCATATGGATTTGGAGGAGAAAATGAGCAACAAAATTATTTTGGAACTGATGATCAAATTTTAAGGACTTATCCCTTTCAATTTCTAGATTTTTCATTGAACTATTATTTTCAAAACTGTGTGATACTAATACAAGTTTGGATAAATCAAATGAGTAGAATTGACAGTTCATTACAGAAACTCGTACAACTATGGCCAAATTATTTTGGTAAGATCACTCAATAAAGAGCATGGTTTCTTCAACAAATGATACTGGGAAATTGATATTCTACCAGCAGAAGAATATAATTATGCCCTTTCTTCACATTTCATAAAAATGTAATTCAAAATGAATAAGGTATTTAAGCTATAAGAATTAAAGCTATAATTTAATGAGAGAAAACCTAGAGAATAAATCTTCAAACTTATTATATTAATAATGATTTTTTTTTTTTTTTAGGTATAACACTGGTGGAAAAAATAGTAAGTTAAAAACTTGCTAAAATTTCAAATTTTTGTGCATCAAAAACCTACCTAGAAAATAAAAAGATAAACCACAAAATGGTAAATATATATATATTTTTTCAATACATACCTCTAGTAAACATCAGTTATCCAGAAAATATAAAGAATTGCTAAAGGACTTCTATTTAAATGGTGGTGTAGGTACCATGCCAAAGCAGCATAGCAGGGAAAAAGCCCCCCCCCCAAAAAAACAAAAAAAACAAAAACCTCAGAAGTAGGAGAGATCCAGAGCATCCACAGCCCACACAGGCCGGCAGAAGCAGCTCCAGCAGGTCTGCTGACTGTGGTGGTGGCCACAGCATGCCAGAAAGCCACCAGGCTTGGCTTAAGCAGCAGGAAAAGCCAGGTGAGGGGAGCTTCCACTCACACCGAAGCTCTCCACAAACTCAAGAAACGTGAAGGGAGAGGGGCAGTGAACAACGGAGGAGCAGATCACAAGGTAGAAGAACACGTGGAACAGCGACAGAACTAGAGCAGCATCGGCAGCCTCCCCTCCCCCACTGCAAGTGCCCAGCTCCAGTGAACAGAGCAGCAGTCCAGGGACCCGGCCATGCCAACTTGAACCAACAGTAGGACCCAAGCAGGAGCGGAGGTAACTGGGATTACACCAGGGAAGGGTCTCACCTGGTCACAAGCTGACTTGGAACCCTCAATAGATCAGAAATCTTAACCTCCTTTTTGTCAGGATTAAGGGTGTGGATGGGGCACCACACACCCTAAGGGACAGTTAGAGGATCTGGTTGTCATAATACCTACTCTTGGATAATTACTCTGAGATGTTTTTCCTTGAAAGTTTTCATTGTTTAGTTAAATTTTAGAATCTGCCTGTGTTTTGTTCCACTCAGCCTACTTGAATACTCTCATAGCAGGCAAATTTGACAGCTAGGGTCACTTTTGTAGATACTCTGAGAGTCTTGAGAGCCACACCTAATCCCTTAAGCTCCTACCCTGAAGTTATATAACATCAGATTGTCTGATACATCTAATAATACCCAGTTAACTAGAAAATCCAATTTAATCCCAAATACAAAAATATATACATTATAACACAAGAAACACCAACAGTCAAGACAATATAAATCCACCAAAAAGTGTTAATGCATCAGAAATGACCTCCAGTGAGAACGAGTTACAGGAAATGCCTGAGAAAGATTTCAAAAAATGATTATAAATATGTTCAAAGAAGTCAAAGAAGAAATCAAAGGACTGAAAGAGGAAATGAAAGGAATCAAAGAAAACACAGGACACCAGTTTAATGAGATAAAGAAGTCAATACTAGACATAAATAAGCAAATATAAATAAGGAGAAAACAGTCAGAATTATTAGCAATGAAGAACACAGTTAACGAAATAAAAAAAAAAAAAAAAACTGTAGAAAATCTCACCAGTAGGATGGATGAGGGAGAGGACAGAATATCTAAGCTAGAAGACCAGATGGCAGAAATAATACAGTCCAACAAAAGAAAGAAAAACTAATAGAAAAGTATGAGTGGGAATTTCAAGATATTTGGGACACTATGAAAAGATCAAACATAAGAACTCAGGGCATAGTAGAAGGAGAAGAATTTCACTCCAAAGGCATAGCAGGGGTCTTCAACAAAATGATAGAAGAAAACTTCCCCAAACTGGGAAAGAGGTGCCAATGCAGATACAGGAATCCTTTAGAACTCCAGCCACACAAAACCTGGAAAGAACTTCTCCTCGCTATATTATAATCAAACTACCAAACACACAGACCAAAGAAAAAATATTGAAAGCAGTCAGAGAGAAAAATCGTTACCTACAAATGCAAGCCTATCAGGATTACAGCAGTTTACTCAACACAAACTTTAAAAGCCAAAAGGCCGTGGAGTGATGTATTCCAAGTCCTGAAAGATAACAACTGTCAACCAAGGTTACTTTATCCTGCAAAACTATCCATTCAAATAGATGGAGAAATAAGGACATTCCACAACAAAAGCAAGCTAAAGGAGTATTTGAAGACATAACCAGCCCTACAGAAAATACTTGAAAGACTCCTCCATGCTGAAGAAAAAGAAAAGCACACTTGTAAGGAACTGGGAAAAAACAATACTCAAATACTAGTTAACACAAGAGAGCAAAGGTAAAACTGGAAGAACTACAAAAAAAAAAAAATGGCAAAAAAAGAATGCACAACCTTTCAATATCATCTCTTAATATCAACAGCCTCAATGCCCCAACCAAAAGGCATAGGTTCACAGACTGGGTTATAAAGCAGGATCCTTCAATTTGTTGCCTCCAAGAAACCTACCTTTCTACACTATCTTAGGGTGAAAAGTTGGAAAACGGTGTTCCACGCAAATGAACCTAGAAAACAAGCAGGGGTATGATGCTATCCTAAATTTCTGACAAGGTGGACTTCAGTCGAACATTAATTAAGAAACATAAGGAAGGTCACATTATATTGATAAAGGCACCCTCCAACAGGAGGACATTGCAACCCTAAACATATATGCACCTAACATGGGAGCCTCAAAATTCATCAAGCAAATGCTATTAGAACTAAGGTCACAGATAACACCAGACACAGTGGGAGTGGGTGATTTCAACACCCCACTCTCATCAATTGACAGGTCATCCTGGGAAAAAATAAACAGAGAGGTATCTGGACTAAATGAGGTCACAGAATGAATGAACCTAACAGATATATACAGGACATTTCATCCAAATGCTGCAGAATATACATTCTTCTCAGCAGCACATGGAACATTCTCTAAAATAGACTATATATTAGGACACAAAGCAAATCTTAACAAATACAGGAGAATTGAAATAATTCCTTGCATTCTATCTGACCACAATGGAATAAAAGTACAAATCAATAGCAAGAAAGGCTATAGAGCATACACAAAATCATGGAAACTAAACAATACACTACTAAGTGATGACTGGGTCAATAAAGAAATCAAGAAGGAAATCAAAAATTTATAGAGACAAACAATACTGATAACACAACATACCAAAATCTCTAGTACACAATAAGGTAGTCCTAAGAGGTAAAATTATAGCTTTAAGTGCCTATATTAAGAAATTAGAAAGGCCACAAGTAAACGACCTAATGCTTCACCTTAAAGCTTTGGAAAAATAAGAACAAGGCACGCCAAAAAGCAGTAGATGGGAAGAAATAATAAAGATTAGGGCAGAAATTAAAACAGAAACAAACAAACAAAAATAACAATCCAAAGAATCAATGAAACAAATATTTGGTTCTTTGAAAGGATAAACAAGATTGATAAACCCTTAGCAAATCTGACCAAAAGAAAGAGAGAAGAGACACAAATTAATAAAATTAGAGATGAAAAAGGTAACATCACAACAGATGCCAGAGAAATTCAAAAAATCATAAGGACATACTACAAAAGGTTATACTCCATAAAGTATGAAAATCTGAAAGAAATGGATGATTTCCTTGATTTATATGACCTACCTAAATTAAATCAAGATGAGATTAATCATTTATAACATATAACAAGCACAGAGTTCCAACCAGTTATCAAAAATAGCCCAACTAAAAAGAGCCCAGGTCCAGATGAATTCACTGCTGAATTTTACCAGACCTTCAGGGAAGAACTAACTCCGTTGCTTCTTAAACTTTTCCATAAAATAGAAAAAGAAGGAATTCTACCAAATTCCTTCTATGAAGCCAGCATCACCCTGATACCATAACCAGGCAAAAATAGAACAAAAAAAGAAAATTACAGACCTATATCCCCATGAACATAGATGCAAAAATTCTCAACAAAATATTGGCAAACAGAATACAAGAATATATCAGAAAGATCATTCACCATGACCAAATAGGCTTTATCCCAGAGATGCAGGGATGGTTCAACATACGCAAATCAATAAATGCAATACAATATATAAATAGACTGAAGGACAAAAATCATATGAACACATTATGACACTGTCTTCCAGACATGAAGGAACTCTTATATTGTGATCTCATAGCAACTGCTGTTATCTCCACAAGACTTCCACAGAAACAAGCTCAAAAACATTTCTCGATGGATGATGGTAAAAGGGTTAAAAATCAACCAAATAGTGCAGGATCATGTTGAAAAGAAAAAGTAGTTCAGTGTAGGAGAATGGGTACATTAGCTAACAAAGGAAGGCATTGGGGAGGCAATTATGGTCAAAGTACATTATCCTTATGTATGAAAATTGACAACAAAAAGACAATGCCAAAAGAATGACAACATATAGACAGGAGAAAATATTTGCAAAAAGACATACCTGGTAAAGGGCTCTTATGCCAAATAATCACATAACTATAACCCTCCCCCCCAAAAAATCCCAAAAGAATTGAATGCATGTTTATTCAAAGAAAATTATTAAGAATATGATAAGTAGGCAGATATCAACATGCATTAGAGAAATGCAAATCAAAACACCTTCAGCTACATCCTCCAATAAACTATATGCTTTAAAATTTTTAATTTTTCATGAGTGAATTTTAGATCAATAAAAAGTATAATTGAATGTACGAAAATAATATCAGTCAGAATAGAATGCCTTTTAGGTGTTCGTACAATATATAAATTTGCTTTAAGTATATATAAGGATATTTAGGCCCTGTTAGGATTCTGTTAGGATTCCATGCTGAATAAGCAATTGACACGTAGGAGCTAATTCATTTAAATGTTAACTTTTTTTGGTAATACTGCTTATAGCATATAGTTACTTTACAATATTAATTAATTAAGCTTTACTCTTCTGTGTAGCCGCTTGTAAACATTACTGTTAATCTCAAAATCTAATGTTCCATGCCCAGGAATAATTTTTCAGATTCCTACAAAAATGTTAGTCTACCTATCAAATACATAAATTTATTAGGGAAAATACTGGGCTGGAGAGATGGCTTTGCCATCTCCTTGACAAAGCCAAAGGAACCAGGTTCCCATACAAAGCCATACAAGGTGGCATACACATCTGGAGTTAGTTCGCCATGGCAAGTGGTCCTGATTTTCCCATTCTCTCTCTTTCTCCATCTCTATCTCTTTCCTTCTCTCTCTCTCAAATTAATAAATAAAATATTTTAAAACCGAAAAATATTAATAAATATTCCCTAGTATCATATAAAGATATATGAAACCTTTATAAGATAGCCATAACAAATTCTATATTCTACTTTATTTTTAGATGTAAGCAACTTTATTTAAAATATTTTTAATCCATAAAATGAATATATTTCAATGGACAGTACTTTTAGTGTGCCATAGTGATTTATAATAACTTTCATTCGACTGCTCTAACCAGTTGGGGACAGTTTTTAAACTTACTCTTAAATCTAGCATTCCACGATTGTTACAATGGAAAACCAATCACTAATCTCATCACTGAAAGATGGAATATAAAACAAGTGAGCATCCCATAGTTAAATGAGATGCTCCACAAATAGCATCCATCCTGAGTCCAAAGACAGTTTCGTGTAATTATATTCAAACTACCATGTAATTATATAGCATCTGCAATGGTAGTTCCAACCTTTTAACTCAATATTTATCAAATAGAGAAAGTGCCAAGAGAAATAAGATGTATTTTGGCATAAATAGTTCCATTAGAAACTTGCTTTTTCTCATACATATTCATCTGCATTAATAATTGTGTACCATTTTATGAAATGTTTATCACTTAAGTTTGTATATTTCACATTCACTTTGCCTGGATCATCCCCATTCCCATTGTTTCAACTTGGCTTTCACTTTTGGTGCAGTCTGCAGTCTCTACTTGTTCACACTGTGTAGGCATGAAAGGGAGGGATACCTTCCTTAACAGTCATATGTACCAAGCCGCTTCTGGAATGTCTGGGTGTTTCCAAGGTCAGGACAAACCTTCTAGATACACAATTAATGCAGATATGCTTTGCATCATACCTTTGCCTGGGCATACAGGTAGTGTGGAGCTGTGGAGTAAGTCAAGCATATTACTATCGTGCTTGTTTCTGTAATGGAAAGATGGTAAATTTAGATAAAAGGAGAATGTGAAAAGTTTGCATCAGAGGTTAGAAACACTTTCGACAAGGTATCAGCTGAGAACATGTAGACTCTTCAGGCTATACAGTCTTTAACAACTGAACACTACCCTTGAATCATAAAAACAATGATAAGTAATATATAAGTGAATTGCTTGCCTAATGTCTAAGAAACTTCCTTTATGGAAAATGCAGCTTAAATTTTAAATACTTTACATCAAAAAATATTAAAACTTCTTTCCCAAATATTAAATATGCAAAATCTATTCCCTGCCTGTGAACTAGGTGAAAGAAGGCATTAAGCCATATTTGATGTGTACATAGGAGTTTGCTGATCTATGATTTAAACAGAAAACTCATTCTGCAAATTTTTATATTCAGTTTTAATTCTGGAAGTCACTGTGTTTCTGGCTATTCAAATATTTTTCTAAATCAATTTATTTTTCCTCTCTGTATTCTATCTGACAGTCTTTTCTCTTGACTTAGGGACATTAATGTGGCATGCTTTCCAAATATTTGTGGAAGAAAAGTGAGAGATAAAGTACTAGAAATATCAGGAATGCAAGCACATAAATTCATTAAAAATGCAAAATACATTATTAGCATATACATACCTGTGAGGAAATCTGATGAGTGAGAACTTAGATTACTCCAGGCTTTTCCGTTCTTTGTTTACCTTTTAGATGAATGTGAAATATGAAATGTTACATGAAATGTAAGATTCAGAAAGATTCAAGAGATCTACCTATAGTTACTCTTGGCAGAAATTACTTGCCAGACATGGTGGTGGAGCACACCTTTAATTCCAGTACTCAGAGGCTGAAGTGGGAGGATTGTTGTGAGTTTGAGGCCAGCCTGAGAGTACATAGTGAACCCCAGGACGGTCTGGGATGGTGTGAAACCCTACCTTGAAAAACAAAACATGAAAAAAGAAACAGTAGAAATTACTCTATTTGGAATAAATAAACTTTTGAGAGGCGAAGCACAAAAATGCCTTTTTGATGTGATGACCTCATGTTTTTCATGTGGAGTCATCCTGTGGAAGAGGCACACATGTAGGAAGTAGATGTCTAACAAGACAGAAATATCAGACAGGTTCAACTGTTTATTTCAATCCCCACCTTGCAAGTCAGTTCCTTTGAAGTCAATAACACTCTTTAATCAAGGGAAATTTGCATGGGGCCAGGAGAAATGAAATTATGATCAACAAACATCATTATTCAATACTGAATTTAATAAAGTGCTGGTTTTTTTCTTTTGTTTTGTTTATAAATTTTCACCAGTATGAAGCAAATATTTGCTAGGATAAATAGTCATTTAATAATAATAGTAATCTGGTTAATTGTGGTATAGTTGTATAGTACTACTTTACCTAATAAAAGTTCAGTTTTGATGTGGGTTAGAATATCCTGACTATTTAAATAAGAATAAAGAATTGAATAATTACAAACATTAAGTATAAACTGATTTTTAAGAGGGAAAGCATGTTACTAAATCAGTAAAAAATACTGAGGCATATGAGGTGCTAGTTTGTTAATAGTTTTGCCACAGGAAGAATTTACAACAAAATATTCTTATGTCCTTGATTCTCCATTTAGTATCATTTGGGCTTTAGGTGCTTTGTATACAGCTCTTAGTATGTTAAAATATAAACTCTTGGCCTGGAGAGATGGCTTAGCGGTTAAGCGCTTGCCTGTGAAGCCTAGGACCCCGGTTCAAGGCTCGGTTCCCCAGGTCCCACGTTAGCCAGATGCACAAAGGGGCGCTCGCATCTGGAGTTCCTTTGCAGAGGCTGGAAGCCCTGGCGCGCCCATTCTCTCTCTCTCCCTCTATCTGTCTTTCTCTCTGTGTCTGTCACTCTCAAATAAATAAATAAAAAAAAAATAAAAAAAAATATAAACTCTTCATGACTACTCTCTCCAGCATTTTGATCATGAAGTGATGTGTTTTGTTATTGTACTTCTCTGCATCTATTGGAATGATCATGTTATTCTCCTGTTTATTTATGTGGTGTATTACAGTAATTATTTTCCATATATTGAACCATTCTGTTTCCCTGGGATGAAGCCTGCTTGATCGAGGTATATTATGTTTTTGATGTGTTGTTGAATTTGGTTCACAAGGATTTTGTTCAGAAGTTTTTCCTCTAAATTGATCAGTGACACAGGTGTAAAGCTTTCTTTTCTGTTGAATCTCTGTCTGGTTTTGGTATTAGGGCAATGCTAGCTACATAGAAGGAGTTGGGGAGCTTTCCCTGTTCTCCAATTATGTGAAACAGGTTAAGAAAAAGTGGTTTCAATTCTTCAATGGAGGTTTGCTTAGAATTTGGCTGAGAACCATCCAATCCTGGACTTTTCCTTTTGCAGAAGTTTTTTTTTTTTATTACATTTTCAATCTTTATGGCTATCATAGGTTTTATTTGTTTAGGAGATTTATCTGCTCTCATTTTAGTTTTATAGGTGGTATAGGTCTAGGAATTTTTCCATTTCTTCCAGGTTTTCCAGTTGTTTGGAATACAGGTTTTAGAAATATGTCCTGATGATTTCGACAATTTTGCTGATGTCTACTGTGATCTCCTTTTCATTTCTAATTTTGTTGAGACTTCTGTTTTTTGTTTGATCAATCAGTTCTGTTTCTCTAGAGAACCAAGACTAATTCATTCACAGTTCCTTCCTATTCTGTTAACATGATGTTTTGAACTGATCAAAGTTTATGGACTCCTGAAGTGATTGTTCCATCTTGTCTTCCAGCTCTAGGTTCTGTCCTCCTCAAGAGTAACTATCTTAGTGAGGGTTTCTCAAGAGGATTTATAAGCTTTATTTGTTTTGTATTTTCTGTTATATTGTTTTGTATAGTATCCATCCTATCCATCCCTTTGTTGAGCTCCAATTTCAGGTCATAGTTTGATTTTTTTTTTTTTTTTGATGCTTCTTGCAATTCAGTTTACATTTAATCATGTCTTCATTAAGTTCAAACAGCTGTTTATTTTTATCCACTACTTTTTGGGCTCATCTTCAGTTAATTTATCTCCCTTTTTAGTTCTCTCTGGTTTTCCTCAATTAAGTTATGCCTAGTGAATAAAGCTGTGTGGGAGGGACTCAAGGTTCTAGGGGCCTACCTGACAGCCTAAAAGTATGGGAGTCAGAATCAGTAGATTCCTTACTGTATATTCCCCTGTGCCCACCCAATTGAGATTGGCTAAGATCCACTAGTATTGCAGCCCCATAATTATTGGCTGGTATGAGCCAGGAGTCTAGTGTGGTTATGAGTCTGCCATCTTAACTGGAAGTCTAAATTGAATTCTTTTCATGAAATATTTTATTTATAATTATGTTTGTGTGAGAGAGGAATATATATGGTGTGTGTGTGTGTGAATGTGCCATGTGCACTAGAGCCTGCAGCCACTGCACAAGAACTCCAGATTCATGGATGCTATGTGCATCTGGGATATATGGATTCTGGGAAGTCAAACCTGGGTCATTAGGCTTCATAGGCAAGCACCTTAACTGTTAGGCTATCTCTCCAGTTCTGAAGTTAATTCTTAGGAGCCATAATTATTTAGTAATTAAGGGTTTATGAATATTAAGATTTCCCTATCTTCAAAATTACTGAAAAGCTTGTTTTTGTCCTCCTTAGGTAACGTTTTCCTTCTTTTCATAATTTAAACTGAAAAATATCACTTATACCAATTATGATATTTCTAAGAAATTCAGGTCTTTAGGTAATAACTATAAGGTTATGACCTTGATGAGATGAATGAGTTTACTAAAGATTACTTTTCATATAGGTGTATTCAAACAAACTCTATGAAATGGATTATAGTTCACAGATCCCAAAATAGAGAGAAGAAAATACAACTGCATAATTAGGGAACTTGGCAAATATGTTATTTAATATGATAAAGGTTAACAATATCAGCAATTCTATGTGGACACCATGTGTTCTTGGTATGTGCTCAAGTTATTGCTTCCTCTCTCTGCTTCCCCTGCCCCAAGGTAGGCTCTCACTCAAGATGAGGCTGACCTGGATTTCATTATATAGTTTCAGGCTGGCCTCAAACTCACAGTGATTCTCCTACCTTTGTCTCTCAAGTGCTGGTACAAGAAGCATACACAACCATGCCCAGGTGTTGTTTTCTGTCTGTTCATTTTCTCCTGAAAACTAAGAATGACAATCTAAATATGAGAAAAGAAAATAATCCTAATGTACTGACAGTCTGAAAAGTACTAAACTAGAATTTTTTGAAGCTGTAAAAGTCCTCAAAACCAAGGAAGTTCTGAGAAATTGTCATAATCAAAAGGGACATGAAAATTAAATGTAGTGTATCCCTCTAGAAAAGATCCTGAAATATAAAATTGTACTATTGGATGAAAGTTAATGAAATTTGAATAATTTTGAATTCTACTTAATGACTACATATTGTGATTGCTTACATAATTTTTATAACATAGCATGCCAAAACATAATATTAGGAAGATCAGTGTATAAAATACATGGGTATTATTTGTCCTATTTTTATAATCTTATATAATTTTAAAAATATGAAAGCCTTTTGAAGCAAAAATTTTATTAAAATATTTCCAAAATACAAATTTTAACAGGAAGTAAAAGGCATTCTTAGTAAATATTTGGAAAATTATTTTAAAAATGAACAACCCAAAAATGCTATGTGCATAATTTTTTAACATTTTTGTGTAGTTTCCAAATATTTTTTTAGTGAAGATTGAGTACTACATCACCCTTTATAAAAGTAATTCAGAGCTAAATTATAATTACTTAAGTGTACTATACAAAACATACATTTATTTACAGATTTATGTTTGACAAAGTTAAGAATATTGTGATAAGGGAGAATCCAAAATTCTTCCATTATTATGTCTCTACAGTTTTGTTTGAGGGAAGTGTGGATCAGAGCTATATTTTATACCATTTAGTTCTTACCTTATCTACTTGAGTATTTTGGGGTAATTGTTCATATTGGGCCAAAGGTTGTAGACACATGCACAATTTGTAGATCTGTCATTCATCAAACCAAATCCCAAAACTTTAAGAGGGCTGTGCTAGTTACCAACATCTATAAATTGTTAAAATATTTCTCCTGAGACAGTAATGTGGATACATATATTTTGTGCAGTGAGTTACTCTAGTCAAAAATCTGATATCTGACATGGCCAGTGATCACCTGAGTTGGGAAGCCATAAGCAGCTGCAACAGATGGAGACAGACTGTCCTACATCTCCTCTGTTCCAGTCAACATCTGTGCCCTTCAGAATGAGCAAGACAGACATTAAACTAGTTTACACTTCAAAATGCGTGGCTTGTGAAGTACCATATGGGATTTTGATATGTTATCATTAGTGATACAGTTTGTTTTAAATTATGTGAATAGACCATAATTGATAACAACACCAAGTATATTGCCTATGCTTTTATCATCTCTCCAGGATAATCTGGAGTAATATAGTTCAGTAAAAATATGATGAAATCTTTTGCACTTGACATCATTGTAATCTTTGTATCAAAAATATAGTAGATCTAGAGAGATGGATTAGTTAAAGTGTTTAGTGAGATGGTTAAGGTGCGTTCTGGCGAAGCCAGAAAAAAAAGCCAGGCTCAGTTCTTCAGTACCCATGTAAAACCAGATGCACAAGGTGGTGCATGCATCAGGAGTTTGTGTGCAGTGAATGGAGGCCCTGGTACACCCATTTGCTTTCTCTCCTTACCTCTCTCTTCCTCTCAACTAAATAATTTAAAAGTAGAGTAAATGTAGGTGAAATTAATTTAAAAAATCTTATATAGTATTTTAGGTTATAATAAATTTTAAAACCATTGATTAATTTATGGTCCCTTTGTTATTTAAAAATGTAGCATATTTTCTAAACTTATGGATATCTTTTTTTTAAATTTATTTATTTATTTATTGAGAACGACAGACACAGAGAGAAAAACAGATAGAGGGAGAGAGAGAGAATGGGCGTGCCAGGGCTTCCAGCCTCTGCAAACGAACTCCAGAGCGAAGATGGCGTGCCAGGGCTTCCAGCCTCTGCAAACGAACTCCAGATGCGTGCACCCCCTTGTGCATCTGGCTAACGTGGGATCTGGGGAACCGAGCCTCGAACCGGGGTCCTTAGGCTTCACAGGCAAGCACTTAACCGCTAAGCCATCTCTCCAGCCCTGTAAATGTATTTTTGATATTTGTCCACACATATGGAAAATTGGTGAGCATTTTATCATAATACATTTTTTTGAAATGAAAGTATATCAGTGTCAAAATTATGTCTGTGCATGCTAGGCAAACTCATTATTACTAACTTTGAATACACAGAAATGCTGTATAAACAAAGCAAAATACTTTCTTAAGTAAAGTTCTAAAAGATTATTGTTTATATCTCACAATGATCTGGTGCTTTCAACTATGCTTCAAATGTTTGTGTGTTTTATAAAATATAAAATTATTATATAATAGAAAGTTTATAACAATATGAATTCTTGAATTACCAATCTAGTGAGAAGTACTTTCTTGCCTGGAATTTCTAGTTTAACTCTTGCTTGTTCAGGAGATATTATTGAGAAAGGTATATCAGATTATAAATTCTACTTAATTATTAAATGTTTGGAAAAAAAATCTCCTTTATTTTCAGTAAATCTTGAATTGGATTTAGTACTGGCTACATCTTTATAAACCTGTTCTGTGATTCAACTAGTAAGCAAAGGAAAGAACATGGTGTATTACTTTTATTTCTTTCTATGTTTCATAGTTCTAATCCTTGATAATGACTTTTAATATTTGGCACTGAATTAGTCTGGGATTCATAAGTTGGAAACTAACAATATTACTTGCAATATATCCTTAATTGGTATAAAGAAATAATGAAACCATCATTCTTTTATACAATTTTAGTAAAATTGGTTCTCTGTCAACAAACTGCTGCTCTATCTAGTATGACTCATTTCTTCATGTTATTGTTAATTTTTTATATTTCTGGGAGGTACAAATCTGAAAATCAAAAGGGTAAAGAAACTTTATACTTTAACTTCATGTTTTATGGACAGAAATATTAATAGTTCTTTTTATATTGGAGACATACACAATGAGTTATTCAGTTGTTATCTTTCATATACTAAGAGCCATCTAAAGCTTAAAAATGTTATTCTTATTTTTGTGCTTTAAACACTGGTTCTTATTTGATAATTATCTTCTATCTTTCCAAGTATTCATTCTGCTTTAGAATTTTTTTAGAATTTAAATAGTTTTTGTTTTGCTTTTATATTTTTCTCATTCAATTTTTTTAATTAATTAATTTATTTATTTATTTGAGAGTGACACAGAGAGAAAGACAGATAGAGGGAGAGAGAGAATGGGCGCGCCAGGGCTTCCAGCCTCTGCAAACGAACTCCAGACGCATGCGCCCCCTTGTGCATCTGGCTAACGTGGGACCTGGGGAACCGAGCCTCGAACCGGGGTCCTTAGGCTTCACAGGCAAGTGCTTAACCGCTAAGCCATCTCTCCAGCCCTCTCATTCAATTTTTTGAGGTAGGGTCTCATTCTAGGCCAGGATGACCTGGAATTCACTATATAGTCTCATGGTGGCCTTGAACTTACAGTGATCCTCCTATCTCTGCCTCTCAAGTGCTGGGATTACAGACATGTGCCACCATGGCCAACCTAAATGGTATTTTAAAAATTATTCTATTTTTTTTTCACACTTTGTGGATTTCTGCAGAGCTCACTACACTGCTCTACAAGATTTTCTTTTTTCCTTTGTACCCTAAATTATACGGAGAATCAAACAAAGAAAAAGTATCAATGAGATGACATAACTAATCTAAGCAGAATGTGTATATGTAATAAAATACACAGAGCACTTGGAGCTTTGTGTTCTGTGTGTTAACAGTGTGGTGCTAAAATTTAAAATGACATTTTTTTTATTAATTAGTTTTTTACTCAGTGAATACAGTCAAGTTGGTACCATTGTTGGCCTCCTCCATGTCCTACCAGTTCTCTATGGCCCCTCCTTGTTGAGGTATATGGGTCAGGAATCATGGAGTTAGCCCACAGTCATGTGCAGGAGGAAATGTCCCTGTGTATCATGACCCAACATGTGGCTCTGACATTCTTCCCCACCCCCCTTCTGTAAAATTTCCCTGAGCCATGTTCATTTTGACTCTGCTTCAGTGATGAGGTGTTGGGAGCCTCTATGTCTCTGGATATCTGATTTGGTAGGAGGTTATTGTTCTCTGTGTTGATAATTTTATATGGAAGTGTAACATGAGGTATAGCTACCATTTTGAAAATTCCTGAGTGGTTACAAGTGCATAACTGAGTTGAAATGGAAAGTCTAGTGAGCCTTAAATGATGATTAGTGTCAATTATAGATAGAAATTTATTAAGCTGATCCTTAGTATCATATGTTTATCCATGCAACATAATTACACTCCTCAAAATTTGAGATATCTTTAGGGACTTGGAAGTTGGCTTGGTGTTTAAGAGCACTTAATGCTTAAGCATAAGGGCTTCTAAGGCCAGAGACTGACAATTAGGACTCCCCAGAACCTATATTAAAAAAAAAATGCTAGGCATGACCACAATGTCTGTAACTCCAGTCTATAGGAGCAGGATGGAGAATGGAGACTCACTAGGTACAACTGATGGATGGCAGTTCTGAAACAAAGACCCCATCTTGTCTCAAGAAATATGTGGATGAGTCATAACAGAAGGGTATATAAAATTCTTTTCAGGCCTCTTCTTATAGGAACAAGCATACATCTGTATACAACACACATTACCTACACAATACCTCATATATACAACACACACACACCCACAAATTAAGCTATATTATAAGTAATTTATTACATATACATAATATATGTAAGTAGAACAGATTAATGGGGGTGAAAAGGCCTAAGTGAGGTTAGGGGAAGAAATTGAGTAAAGGAAAGGTGGAGGAAGGGCTAATCAAAATCCAAGAGGATATAAGTAAATCATATGGAAACCTACGTTTTTGGACGTTGGAACACTCAGGAGACACAGATTGTTACTAGAAAATTTTCAGTGGCAGGGATGAGATACCTTCCATTGAGTTGTTGGCCAGAGAGGTCCCTGATGCCTCCAAAGCATTACAGGCCATTTCCCAAGCCCTTGGTTTCCCACCAGACCTTATTGCTGAAGACTCCACATATTTGAGCTACAAGGTCACTGAGAAATCCTGCTGGAACTGAGCTGAAAACCTCCTCCATGTAGACCAGCTGACAGAAAGCTGGGAAAAGCTACACTGCATGTAGTTCAATGGGAGAGAGAAAAATCACCACTGAAGGTGCTCAAAAGTAGACACTGCAAGCCTTAGATGTGTCCAGCCAGGCCACATGAGCCAGTGGGTGCAATAGTGCCATGTCTGTTACAGGAGAGACCAACCGCCCTCTAATTGGACTGGAGGCCCGCTCCATGAGAGGGAATACATCCCTGATACTGAAAACCTACAACAGGTGTAGTCATGAACCCTAGGGGTGTAATGTGTGCTGCCATCTGGCAAAATGTACATACTATGCTTATCAAACTGCCAGTAAGCACTTCTCTTAATGTTAATACCCATATACTAATGCTACTCTCACTTTTGGCTAGAGAAACATCTCTTTTCAGATGGCAGTGACCTTGGTATGACTCAGAAGGCATCATGGCACTGCAATTTCTCTATCATGCATTCCAAGGTTCAGGGTCCATTGTGGAAGAGGTGGCGAAAAGAATGTAAGAGCCAAAGGAAGGGTAGGACTCCTTACAATGTGCTCCCCCAGACACAAAATGGCCTGGATATCCATGACGTCATAGTGCCTGACACAAGACCATCATAATAGGAAGAAAAGATGATGACATCAAAATAAAAGAGAGACTGATTGGGGGGGGGAAAGGGATATGATTGAGAGTGAAGTTTCAAAGGATAAAGTGGGGGAGGGATGGAATTATCGTGGGATATTGTTTATAATCATGGATGTTGTTAATAAAAAATAAATGAATTTATACAACAATTTATTATTTGTGAAATCAATAATTCAATTCATTTTGAGAAAAGTACAAAAACATGACATAACTACAGGTAAAAAAAAACTGAGGCTTATTAAATGAAATGATATTTGATTTATCTTCATACTTTATAATCTCAGTGACTTAATATATTAATATAAAGCATCTTGTATTAACTTAGCTAGTACATAATTTTTAAAACTGGAAATCATTAGTATATAATTAGCTTATAGTGATCTATGAGCTATTTGTATATATTATAATTTACTTATATTAAAAGTTTTAATAAAACATAAAATAAATAGAAAACAAATTTTTAATAGGTAAGATTGCCTTTTTAACTGGATTTAATTGGAACCACTTCCAGCGTATTGGGCACTATGTCCTTCTGTACTTGTTTTCTCAGATCCCCTCTCATATGTCTTGACTGACTGACTCAGTGAGCCTTTTGTAATCTAACTGAAAAGCAATTAAGTTCAAATATAATCTTTTTTCTTCTTCACTTGCAAAGAGTATGAGAATCAGGCTCAACATTCAGTTGAGGCCTACTATCAACCTCATGTGTCTTTACAGTAGTAATTTTGTCAATTAATTAACATATTAATGATGCCTCATAGAGAAATAAGGCTGCATGATTCATTAAACTTAGATAAATTGGAAGACAAATGAACTTGGTGAGTAGGACATCCTTACATCTGTCACATTAACTGATTGTATATCATAAATTACAAAATATTTTGCTCTCATTTATCAAATTTGAAATAAACATCAAAGTTTTAAAAGTCATTCACATGGTTATATTAACATTAAAATTTAAAACACTAGAATATTGTACTTTCCTCTTAAAATATGTTAGACATCAATCCTGTCACTGGATTTGCACTAGAACCTGCCATTCACAAAGGTCCTAATATATACATACTGTTGTCATACATTGATATATAGTAAAAAAAATATTGTCTTTCTGGAATTTACCTTAAATTTTTTAACTAATAGAAAAGAGCATGGAGATTTATGAAACTGTTATAATCCAGGCTCTAGTTCACAAACCACTAATCACTAACAGAGGATCAGAACTTAGCCATATGATAAGACGCTCAAAGCACATCATGCTGTGGGATAGACCAGGACTCAGAGGTGCATGTGCTGTGCCTGTGGTCCTCAGTGTGTGGTGAAATAACGTAACTACGAGGCAACCCTTCCTGTTTCACATTGCTCTTTACCTTTACATTACATTCCATATTTAAACTACTTGTATAGGAACAATTATAAAGGAGTGGTAAAAATTACATGCGATTATTCTTGGCAAACTCACTGTAGCAAAATACTGGTATCTGCATTTGTGAAGCACACGTGCATAGCTCTTTTATGTTATTTTCAAAACACATGTTAAGATTTAATTTGTCTGGGCAATCTGAATTTTCTATTAAGGACACCAGAATTTAGTAAATAATTGTATACTCCTGTATCTTTTCTTTGTCTGGAAATAATTTTTAATATGTTCTCACTTCTCTTTAGACAAATACAAGATATTGGTAACTTTGTCACAGATAAAAAAAACATTGCCATGCTTATCATAGCATTATTATTCCTACATAGGATTCCAAATGTAATTTCCCTACTATTTATATTCAGAAACTAAAAGGATGAGTGTAATCATATCCTGGGCATTAGTATGTTCAGCTGGAGTACAGGCTAAGGTAATAGCTGTGATGTCTGCAGTGACAAGTAGACCACTGATAAGAGAACCAGCTCTACAGCACACCACAGAGGAATTGAGGTGGCCTCAATTGATGAAATTGGAAGCTACCCCAAAGGAAACAACCAACAAAAAAGCAGGTACATAGGCCTGCATTTGAAGTGCTAATCTCTCTTTTCATGTCAGGGCAGGTTATTGGTTACATATTTGTGGTTGGCTTTACCATTTTCAATTTAGCTGTATTCGAGGATTTACTATTGTTGCCTTTGATGCTTTCAATTCCATACAGCCTTTGTCTTTTTCTTCTGTCACTTCTTGGGGACAGGGTTTGATTCAGACCCAGGCTGATCTGGAACCCATTTCACAACAGAAATCTCAAACTCCCAAGCAGACAGGATTAAGGGTGCAGAGCAACACACACCATGAGGGATTTTGGCTTTATAAGACTATCTGTTTGTTTCAATCCTCACACTTGCAAACACTGCTGGTTTTTACTGGATATGTATATTGCTTAGTTGAAATTTAGACTTTTGCCAGTAAATTGTTCCACCCAGCCTTCTAGAATACTTGAATAGCAGGCAAACTCAACACCTAAGACTACTTCTGCTACACTTGGTACCTTAAACCCCCACTCAGAAGGTTCTACACAGCAGTAAGAATGACACAATGAAATTTGAGGAAAAATGGATGAACCTGGAACATATAATTCTCAGTGAATTTACCCAAACACAGAAAGAAAATTGACACATAGTCTCACTCATCTATAGCACCTAACCTGAATCTAAGATGCTGACATGCCCAGCAAGCATCTAGAGGACTAGACAATAGGGTGGGTAGGGAGGGACTGAAGGGCAAGGGAGCAGGTGGGAGACCCAAACAGCAATGGTACCATAAAATTATACATCCTAAAAGGCAGACCAAATGGTTGAACCTTCACCAGGCCCTTAGAGAGGACACCTGAGCCACAAGACACTGGAGAGGGTATGATGAACACTGACCTTAATCTTCTTAGCTTCTCTCCCTCTCTCTTTTAGTCTTTCTTCTCTATAACTCTTTTATATTAGTTATCTTTTTCTTCCTTTTCTTAGCAGACACTGACCTGTAACTCCCAGTACCAGCATGTGACTTTTGATCAGGGAGACCTACAAGATTTCCTTTAAAAAAGACAGATTTCTGTCCGAGTACTTGATGACCCACCAAAGGTTAGTGGTAAGACCCTACTGCTGAATACACCATATGCAGTTGATACATACAATGGAATGACATGGCTGGAAGCTGGAAAAGAGTCAGGCCCAAGTCAGTACATCTAGTGCCAGAAGGTGCTACATGGGCAACTAGGGGAAAATGACCAATATCTGTCCAAGCAACTCATGGTCTAACCTACTTACCAGCAAATAATGTGTTGTGATGCTCACACAAGTGCAATAGTGGCACACAGTCATGGTGGGAAACCAACTGCTCTTGATTTGGCTAGATGATCCCCTCAGTGGAACATGACCCATAACTAGAGTTAGAAAACAAGTCAGAACCATATCCAAACATAAGCCTGCTCTTCATTATCAAGCTACCACCAATTGTGGGCTATAAATGGACCTACACCTATTAAATTCTCTATAAAAAAATAAGGATTATCCCATTTTTTTCTGGTGCTTCCTTTACTCTCTGTTCTGTTTCTCTTTTTCAGATAGACACAGATCCTAAGGAGAGAACCATGCCATGATACCTCAAAAGGGTCCCAGCTGAAACTAAGAACAATGGGCGAAACAAGCAAGGGTGCTGTTCTCTTGATGAAATGGGTACCAGCACAAGGGTGAAGGAGATCAACACAGAGAACAATCAACTCCTGCCATATCAGATACCCAGAGACCCAGAGGCCCTTATCACTTCATCACTGAAGCAGACCAAAAATGAACTCAACATGGCTCAGGGAAATTTTGTGGAGAGGGGGCAGAAAGAATATCAGAGCTACATGTTGGGTCATGATATGCAGAGACATTTCTCCTACCCATAACTGTGGGCTAACTCCACAATGCAAGACCCATATACCTCAAAAAGGAGGGTCCAGGGGGAGGGGTAGGACATGGATGAGCCTAACAACGGTACCAACTTGACTGTATTCACTGAGTACAAAACTAATTAGTAAAAAAAAAAATTAATTAAAAAAAACTACAATTAAAAAATTTATTTAAAAAGGTATACATACTTGGATTTCCATGTCTAAAAGCACCACAGATAATTAGAAAACCAAAGCATCAAATCAATTCAGAATGCAAAAGCTGCTACATTATAATACAAGAAACATAAAAAAATCAAGAAAATACAACCCCAACACAAACAATAAATTCATCAGAAATAACCCCAAATGACACTGTTTTATATGAAATGACTGGCAAAGTCTTCAAAAAATTATTTTATCTATACTCAGGAAAATAAAAGAAGTAATCAAAGGAGGAAAAAAAAAGAATTAAAAAAGAAAACAAACTCCTGAAGGAATTCCAAGAGAACACAGGAAACCAGCTCAATGAAATAAGAAGGTCATTACAAGACATGATAAGGAAATGGAAATACTGAAGAAAAATGAGGCTGAAATTCTAGCACTGAAAAACACAGTTAATAAAACAAAATAAAACAAAACAAAAAAATCTCTGTAGAAAGTCTCACTAGTAGAATGGAAGAAGGAGAGAATATCTAAAGTAGAAGACCAGGTGGCAGATCTTATACAGTCCAACAAAGAGAAAAATAAGCTAATAGGAAGGTATGAATGGGAAATTAAAGATGTTCAGGGCACTATGAAAAGATCAAACATAAGAATTCAGGATATAAAAGAAGAAGAATCTCAATCCAAAGGGATAGTAGGAATTTTCAACAGAATCAGGAGAAAATTTTATCAAAATTTGGAAAGAATGCCAAGGCAGATACAGGATGCTTTTAGAACACCAAACAGAAAATAATCTGGAACAAACCTCTCCTCACACTGTCATAATTAATATACTAAACACGAAAACCAAAGAAAAGACATTGAAAGCAGTTAGAGAGAAATAGCAAGGCACCTATAAGGCAAGGTCATCAGGATCACAGAACATTCATCAACACAAACATTAAAAGCCAAAAGGGGGGGGGGGCTGGAGAGATGGCTTAGTGGTTAATCACTTGCCTGCAGCCTAAGGACCCTGGTTCAAGGCTCAATTCCCCAGTACCCACATAGGCCAGATGCACAGGGTGGTCCATACATCTGGAGTTCAAGAGCAGTGGCTTGAGATCCTGGTGCGCCCATTCTCTCTCTCTCTCTCTCTCTCTCTCTCTCTCTCTCTCTCTCTCTCCCTCCCTCCCTCCCTCCCTCCCTCGTTCTCTCTCTGTATGTCTGTTACCCTTAAATAAATAAATAAATAAAATAAAAAATTTTAAAAAAGCCAAAAGGGCTGGGTGTGGTGGCACATGCCTTTAATCCCAACACTCAGGAGGCAGAGGTGGGAGGATCACAGTGAGTTCGAGGCCACCCTGAGACTACATGGTGAATTCCAGATCAGCCTGGACTAGAGTGAGACCCTACCTGGAAAACCAAAACCAAAACAAACAAACAAAAAAGCCAAAAGGGCTTTGAATGATGTATTCTAAGTTTTGAGAGATAATAGCTGTCAACCAAAATTACTTTATCATGCAAAGCTATCTATCTAAATTGAAGGAGAAATAAGGATATTCCCAAGAAAAACAGGCTAAAGGAATTTATGACAGCTAAGCCAGTTCTATAGAAAATATTTGAAGGAACGCTTCACACTGAAGAGAAAGCAAAGCACACACAAGATGAAACAGGATAAAATAAACCATACTCAAACAGCCGTTCCAACAAGAGAGTAAAGGGAAATTAGGAAGCACTAGAAAACAATAATGGCAAGAATAAACACACACCTTTCAACAGCAGTTCTTAATATGAATGGCCTCAATGCCCCAACCAAAAGACATAGGCTTGCAGACTGGATTAAATGTAGGCTCCTGCTCTTTGTTGCCTCCAGGAAACTTATCTCTTAATAAAAGATAGACACTGTCTTAGAGTGAAAGTATAGAAAAGGGTATTTCAAGAAAATGGGCCTAGGAAACAAGCAGGGGTTACTATCCTAATATCTGACAAGATAGACTTCAAACCAACATTAGTAAGGAAAGATAAAGAAGGTCACTTTATACTGATTAAAGGAACACTTCAATATGAGGACATTACGATCCTAAATATATATGAACCTAACATGGGGGCTTCCAATTTTATCAAACAAAAACTGTTAGACTTAAAGTCACAGATAACACCAAACACAATTGTAGTGGGTGACCTCAATGCCCCACTCTCATCAATTGACATGTCATCCTGGCAAGAAAATAAACAGAGAGACATCTGTATTAAATGATGTCATGAAACAAATGGATGTAACAGATATTTAGAGAACATTCCATCCAACACTGAAGAATATACATTTTTTTCTCAGCAGCACATGGAACATTCTGCAAAATTTGAAATTGAAATAATCCCTTGTTCTCTATCTGACCTCAAGGATTTTAAACTACAAATCAGCAACAAGAAAACTACAGAGCATACAGAAATTCATGGAGACTAAATACTATACTATTGAATGATGAATGGGTAATTGAAGGAATAATAAAAAAGGGAAATCAAAATATTCACAGAATCAAATGATGATGTGAATGCAACATACAAAATCTTTTGGGACATAATGAAGGCACTCCTAAGAGGGAAATTTATACTTCTAAGTGCCTATATTAAGAAATCAGAGAGTCCACAGTAAACAGTTTAATACTTCACCTTAAGGCCTTAGAAAAAGAAGAACAAGGCAAACCAAAAATCAGTAGATGGGAAGAAACAATAAAGATTAGGGCAAAAATTAATGAAATAGGAACCAAAAGGATAATCAATGAAACAAAGAGGTGGTTCTTTGAAAGGATAAACAAGATTGATAGATACTTAGCAAATCCAAACAGAATAATGAGAAAAGAGACATAAATTACTATAGTTAGACATGAAATAGTCATCATTACAACAGATGCCAAAGACACTCAGAAAATAATAAGGACACACTTTAAGAATATATATGCCTCTAAATTTGAAAATATGAAAGAAATGGATGATTTCCTTGATTCATATGACCTACCAAAATTAAATCAAGATGAGATAAGCCATTCAAATAGACCTCTAACAAGTACGGATATCCCAGGAGTTATAAAAAGTCTTTCACTGATAAAAAGTTCAGGTGCAGATGGAATCACTGCTGAATTTTACCAGACCTTCATGGAAGAACTAAAACCATTGTTTGTCAAATTTTTCTGTAAAATTGAAAAGGAAGGAATCGTACCAAACTCCTTCTATGAAGCCAGCATCACCCTGATACCAAAACCAGACAAAGATAGAACAAAGAAAAGAAATTTACAGACCAATCTCCCTCATGAACATAGATGCAAAAATGTTCAACAAAATATGGGCCAACAGAATGTAAGAATATGTCAGAAAAACTATTCACCACAACCATGCAGGCTTTATCCCAGAGATGCAGGGATAATTTACCATATGCAAATCAATAAATGTAATATACTATGTAAATGGACTGAAGGAAAAAATATCACATGTTCATTTCAATTGATGTACAAAAGGCATTTGACAAAACTCAACATTTTTGCATGGTAAAAGTCCTACAGAAATTGGGAACATGTCCCAACATAACTTTAGCTACTTATGACAAACCTACAACCAACATGATGTTAAATAGGGAAAAAACTTGAAGCTTTTCCACTAAATTCAGGAACAAGACAAGGGTGTCCAATGTCCCCACTTTCATTTAATGTAGTGCTAGAAGTCATAGATAGAGCAATGAGACAGGAGACACTCATAAAAGGGATACAAATTGGAAAAGATCACATTATTATTATTGGCAGATATGGTTCTGTATATAAAGGACCCTAAAGACTCTAACAGCAAACTGTTGGAGCTGATAAACACATTTAGCGATGTAGTAGGATACAAAATAAAGTACAGAGAAATCAGAGATTTCCTATATAGTAACAACAAACATGCAGAGGATGAAATCAGGGAATCTCTACCATTCACAATTACCTCAAAAAAAAAAAAAAAAGTACCTTGGAATAAACATAACCAAGGAAGTGAAGCATCTCTACAATGAGAACTTTAAAACACTCAAACAAGAAATTGCAGAAGACATTAGGAAATGGAAAGACATTCCATGTTCTTAGATTGGAAGAATCAATATTCTGAAACTATCAATCTTACCAAAAGAATCTACACATTTAATGCAATCCCCATCAAAATTCCAATGGCATTCTTCACAGAAATAGAAAAAAAAAAAAAACAAAAACTTAAAATTCTTTTGGAATTACCAAGTATTTTCAATAGCCAAAACTTGTGTATATAGTTGGACCAAAAATCAGTAGCACAGGCCAGTAAGCTAGCAAAAGGCTATAAGGGATAGAGGAAAGGGAAGGACTCAAGGGGATGGTATTGTATATATGTAAACAGAAGAACAGATTTACAAGGAGTGGAATGGTCTAAGTGAGGCCAGGGAAAGAGATTGAGTAGAAGTGTGGGGGAGGTGCAATAAAAATTAAAGATACTCTGAATAAGACATATGAAAACCAACTTTTTTGGATAATGGCACATCCAGAAGCCATAGATTGTTAGTATAAAATTATCAGTGCCAGGGATGGGATACCTTCTAGTGAGTTGTTGGCCAGGGAGGTCCCTGTTGCCTCCAAAACATTACAGGCTATTGCCAAGGCCCTTGGTTTCCTTTGAGAAGCAGATGGTAAGACCCTATTGCTGAAGACTTTGTATGCCTGGGCAGCATGTTCTCTGAGAAATTAAGCTGAGGCTGAGCTGAAAACCTCATCCCTCTAGACCAGCCAACTGAAAGATGGAAAAAAGCTGTACTGCATGCAGGTCTATTGGAGACAAAAGTCATCAGGATGAAAACAGTGGGCACTAGAAACCTAAGTTTGGCCAGCCAGACCAAATGACTGAACAGTTACCATTGTGGCATGTCTATTCTTGGGGAAACCAACTGCTCTCTAATTGGACTGGAGGTCTGTTCTATGGAAGGGAATACATGCCTGGTACTGAAAACCTAATCAAAAGCCTATGGCAGGGGAGGTCATAAGCCTTAGGGGTTTAAAGCCTGCTCTTGACTGGTTAAATGCATACATTATGTTTACCAAGCTGCCCAATAAGAATTATAGTTAATGTTCATATTTATATATTAATGCTACTCACACTTTTGGTTAGAGAAGCTTTTCTTTTCAGATGATGGTGACCACTGGGATGACCCAAAAAGCAATACAGGGCTGAGAAGAAATGACAGAGGAGTGTCCAGCGCTGAAACATCTCTGTCATACCCTCCAGTGCTCAGAATCCATTACAGAAGAGGTGGCAGAAAGAATGTAAGAGCCAAAGGAAGGTTATCACTCTTTACAATGCAACTGTCCAAACAGAAACTGGCCTTGATATCCAAGAACTTGCAGTGCCTTCACAAGATCCTCATAATAGGACAAAAAGATGATGACATCAAAATAAAAGAGAGAGTAATGGAGAGAGAGAGTATTATGGAGAGTGGGGCTATGAATGGGAAAGTGGGGGAGAGGAGGGAAATATGGTTTATTATCTGTAAGTATAGAAGTTGTCAATAATAAAATTATACATTAAAAATAAATAAAATATTGTTGGCAATATTTTATATTAATACAATTTTAAAATATTTCATGTATTTATAAAACATTATATGTAAAAGACAGGTATATAAATGATTAGCATTGTCTGCTAGTATCTTTTGTGTGAAACTTTTGCCCCAGAAAATAACAAACACAAGATTATTCACCGCAGGTAGGACACAGATGGCAGACCAAAGTACAACCACATCAAAACAAGCTACAGTGAACCAGTGAGTCTAATAGGTTTACTCATAGAACAGTATGAGGTGTTACTTATACAAAAGTGGGCCCTCTAAACAGCCATACCATGGGGAAGCCTCTCTCATCTCAGCAGAGATGACTAACTCCCCATGGCTTCTTGGTGCCTCTATGTCAGGATTATCCCAGAGGATACTCTCCCTTCAGCCTCAGGGTGAGGGCTTTCTTAAAGAGCATGGAGACTCCAAAACAGCTGTACCATAGTGAACTCTGGCCCCAGTTTGTATGATGAACTTCCCATAGCTCCTTCATTAGAGCTCCTTTGTGCATGATCTTTTACCTTCTCTATGCTCTTGTAACAAGGAGGCTATAAGACCTCACTCATTACACATGGCACAAGAGGCACCTGAGATCTGAGATGGGGGTGTGACGACCCTCTCTACACTCTCCCTTCTAAGGGACAATGTGAAGAGGCCCAACTTCACAAGTTTCTCTGGGGTTACCACAGCTGTTTTTGAGAAATCTGACAATAATTTATTGCTTTCAATGTGGAAGAATTTGCCATACAACAGTATCAAAAACATAAAATGTATTATCTGATTTGTTTTGTTTCCATGAAAATGACATTTTTCATTGTAACCACATATGTTAACTAAAGAAAAAAAACCCACATTTTTCCTTTCATTTGAATGACAAATGATGATCAATGTCACTATTATTGAAAGACAAAACAATCCAGAAACAACCCCTTTCTCACTACTAAGTAAGTTCAACATGCACTGTAGGGGATTTACAAAGCATGTGCCTTTGGACGTATGAAATAAGCAAGAGGAGATGCCTAAATAAACTTACAGTAACAAAGAATATTCCATCTAGTGAAAAGTGATTATTGGAACCTTTCTCTTTCCCTATGTTGAATGTCACATTCTCAAGTTAAAGTCACTATTGCCCACAATTTTACTGGGACAGTAATATGTTTTTATAAAGCAATGACTTGAAGGAAGTTTGCTAGGGCTTTCTTTCCCCTGAAGTACTGCCAGAGGTACTTTCATTCCGGTCTACAGGAAGGTTTGCACAGTAGCAAGATTTAAAACAAATACTAGTGATCTTCTTGGTTTGTCAGAATTTATTTTGCTCAAGCAACTTCTGAAATTGCTTTTGTGAATTTATACTTCATTTTAATTGGAACAAATTGAGCAGTGTCAGGTGAAATACTGACTGCTTTTTAAAGGTACTGACAGGGAAACATATCTTATTAGATATTTACAGAGATTACTTTTCAAATAGGCTAGAGTCTTGAGTAACATATTTTAAAATGTTGACTAAATATTAAATATCTCTCAAAAATGGGATCAATATTCATAAAATCTTATTGGAATTAAAATGTTTCCAATTTTATTTGAAAACACCAAAAATTTAATTGGGTTCCTTCAATATTTTAAATTTTACTTTTATTAATAGGATATAGGTGTCCTCATATAATTAATCTAGGTAAATGCATGTGAATTCCACTGGAAACTAAACAAGAATAAGCATCTGAAGTATACCTATGGCTTTTTATTATAGCAGTTTATTGATATTTTAACATACAATTAAGATATACCAGATTAAGCTCTAACTATGTTTTCAAGTATATACAATATGATATATGGCTATTCTTTCTTCAGATCAGGTAAAACCTCAGACTAATGGGTGACAGTATTTAAGCTTCAAGTTTCACTTTTGAAAAGAATGGCCACATTTATTCTCTAAAGTACCTTCCTGATATGGTGCTGCTGAGGGCTCCCTTAGAAGAGAAAGGCTCTGAGGCAGCATTTCCATCCCACTGTGCCTGATACAACACTGGTAAGTAAAGATCGCCTCTGTAAAGTTAGTACCAACAAATATTCCAGACATCTACATTCAACACACTAATTTTAGATCATTTTAGGTATCACTAAAGCTTTACATTGAAGAACAGAAAAAATAAGACAATGATGCAATAGGAATTATAGCAGAAGACAGAGTGCAAAGGCATATCATATTTGTGAAGTAGAATAGTGTTAAAATGTTGATCATGCCTGAAGCAAGGTACAAAATTCAAGATGATCATCAGCAAAATATAAAAGGCATTTTTTAAAGACACACAAAGTATAATCCTAAGGTCGATTTTTGCTAATTCCTGATGGGTAACTTATAAAATATAATTTCATTTTTTACAGTCCTAAAGACTGGGAAGGCAATAATCAAGATGCTTATAAATCCAGTGTCTGCTGAGATGTGCTCTTTCTCACTTCCCAAGAAAGGGAAAAAAGATGAACTGTGTACAAATTGTGGAAGATCATAAAGGTCCTTATGAGTTCTCCCAGGATGTGATATAAGTTCTAGTCTTATACACTATGACAGGATTCTTTGGTCTCTCAATCTCTCTCTCTCTCTCTCTCTCTAAACATATATATATATATATATATATATATATATATATACACATACATACACATATATATACAATATTTATTTATTTTCAAGGAGAGTGAAATAGGCACACACACACACACACAGAGAGAGAGAGGGAGACAGAGAGAGAGAGAGAGAGAGAGAGAGAGAGGGAGAGAGAGAGAGGAAAAATGAAATGATGCAGACAGACAGAAATAAAATGGGTGCACCAGAGCTTCCAGCAGCTGCAAACAACTGCAGATGCATGCATCACTTTGTGTGTCTGGGCTTTATGTTTGTACTGAAGAATCAAACCCAGGTTAATAGGTTAGGCTTCATAGGCAAGTGGTGTAACTGCTGAGCCATCTCTCCAGCCCCAAGACCTTACATGTTAATACTATCACTTTGGATCCCAGATTTCAACAAAGCAATTTTGGGAGACAAATGTGTTCAAACTATAGCAAACTCTGAATAACCAAAACAAACGGGAAAGATACAGAGTCCCAAGCACCATATTATCGGACTTCTTAATGAAGAGGAAACAGGGATAAGAAAGATTTTGATAGCTAGACAAGGACAAAGGCTCAAAAAGAACAGGGAAATGCCACCTGGCTTGGTCTGGCAGGACTAGGATTTACCTCTGATCCAGCAAGCAATACTCCCTGGCAGGAGTTTCCTGCTTCTTCCTCAGCTCAGTACACTCGGGTGGGACGGCCCTGTGCTAACTCCTCGAGTCCATGAACCAGTCAGGTCTCTCCTTGCACACCTGAATCTGATAACTTGGCTCGCAGTAATTGGATGTCTGATCCACCTGTGTAAGCTCTCTCTTCTTCCTGTGGTTTCCCCTGCAAGCCAGTGAGGAAGTCACTCTGTCCCCCTTCCTAGCCAGGCTTAGAAAGTAGGAACTTCCTGCTGTCTTGGCAATTTCTGCTTGTCTTCTAGATGGGTTTTGTTTTGGGTGCTTTCTCACTTCGTTACCTTTGATCTCTGAGCCCTTCACTATTAATCCTCCTTTTGGTGTTTTGCCTTCCACATTTGGGTACACAGGTCTCCTCAAAGGGCTTTTTATCCCTGGATATTTCTCTGTGATGGAGATTCTCTACCTCCCCTCTCCCTTTCCAATCAGGCAAGGAAGACAATTCTCTGAATTCTCCTCTGGCTGGTGTATTTCAGCTTTCTTCCTTTGTGTATCTTAATTTTTCCTAAAGTAAACCTCAAAATACATAATTTAACCTTCTGAATAATATTTTATCAATTCTTTGATAAAATCAGATAAGGACCCAAAAGTTGGGGTTCATAGGCCCTCCCTGAACCCCTCAACTACTAATATAGTACAATTGTCAATGTGAATGATGCACTTTCTAAAGGCACAGTGGAAGAGATCACAGAGTCCAGAAGTGCACCATATCCTGCTGATTTGTGATAATGTGTCACAAATAAAAATCAAATGCCGGGAAAGCTGGATAGTCACTTGCAAAATAATTAATTTGAACCGCTCAGTAACATATGAAAACAACTCCAAGTACCTCACAGTGCCTAACAATACCTTCACAAGACCTTCATAATAGGAGAAAAAGATGATGGCATAAAATTAAAAGAGAGACAAATAGAGAGAGGGAGGACATAAGACGGAGAGCAAAATTTTGAAGAGGAAAGTCAGGAAGGGATGGAAATATCATGGTTTATTGTCTGTAAGTAAAGAAATTGTTAACAAAAGAAAATAAATATAAAAAAGAATAAGTAGTAAACTTGAAGCTATTATAGTTATAGTTATTGCTGAAAATACATGATTTAAGGTTCTTGGGTTGTTTTCTTGGAAACTATCATGGGTTTGGTGTGAAAGTGTAGATAACAAAACCAAAAATAGTGAAGGGAGATGACATAAACCTCAAAAATTTCTACAGAATAAAAGAAACAAGTGAGAAGGCTACCTATATAATGAGTAAAACTATTTGCTAATCATATATCTGACAAAGGTTTAATATCCAAAATACAAAAGAAACTTCTACAGTTCAACAAGAAAATATCCAAACAAAACCAAAATCTTACAAATAACCCATAAGCTTATGAAATGTACCAAGGACTCTCATAAGGTTCACAAATTCCATTTCCAGTCATATCAAGAGGAATGAAATCAGGTTCTCAAAGAGAAATGCATAGGCCAGTGTTTATTTAAACATTGCCCCTAAGACTAACCCCATGACTTGTAACAGATGAATGAATGAAGTAATGGGTCATATTTAGGCAGTGGAATGGGACCAGCCTAAAGGAGAAGGAAATCCTACCTGATATTTGCAATTTTTTTGAATCTGGCATAAATTTTGCTGAATTAAATACACCAGTAAACTGCAGCCAAAAATGTCAAAATTTTACATCAAATAATTAAAATAACAGAAGCAGAAAATAAAATAGTGGTTCATAGCATCTACAGAAGTTTGAAAATATAACTTTTTCAGTAGCTATGAAACCTATTTTATGTAAGCTAAACATATTATTGAGCCAAGACCTATGACCTTCAGGTAATAAAATAATATTTGAAACTAAAATATATTAATAGAATAGCTCTTCTGTTAAATATTTCATTTTTTTTACCATAAACATGCATTTGTACACACACCCAGCCATCCACATCACACACATGCACAAACATTAGGGCATTTTTATAGGAGATTATATATAGGAGATTATACATACATAAATATATATATATATGTGTATGTATATATATATATACATACATATATGCATATACATATGTATATATTTACATGCACACACACACACACACACACACACACACACACATATATATGCTAGTAGACAGATTCTGATGATGGTGGTGTGGTTATATACCCACATGTATACGTGGTTATATATGTCCAAACTTATTAAAATATGTAATTCAGTATGTTCTTGATTTGTTTATCATTTATGTCTCAATAAATCTTTAAACTGGAAAATGAACAAAGGAAAAGATTGGAAATAATTATGAATGCCTAGCTCAATCCCCCAGGAGACAGTGGTTCTCCAGGCAGCATTATGGGTCAGCTGGAAAGGGTTAGAAAATGTATATCTGCCTATAATGGACAGTAACATTCAAATAGGTATATTGGATTTCCTCTTTTCCTCTATTCAACCTTACTCTTTGAGTAAAAGGTAATGAAGGGCATGAAGTGGAAGGATGTGAAAGTCATCTTATGAAGTATTCAAAAATAAAGAGTAGTTTTTTAAAGAAGAAATAGGCATATTGTCTGCCTTTCATGCCAGCAGACACCATGCCTTGGCAAAAGTTCAAGCTTCCTCACCAGTAATGCATGGCAACTCTCTGAATTCAGTAAGTATGCCAAATAGGAAATAATGTAAGGAAAGATGCTGGCAGAGAAGAAATTAACACATGGAAAATGGTTCCCTTTTCTAGAGATAATATTTATAGATAATATTTTTTATAGTCACAAGATGACATCAAGAATCTTCTCTAATTGAAGTCAGTTAGCTTAAGCATTAACTTCATTAATAAGTCATGAATAGTTAATTTAGGGTACTTATGTCATTAATGAAGACTTCTCTCCATGTAGCCAAGCATAGGGAAATTTGCTCATTACAAAGCTATACCAAATTATCTAGAAAATATATTATATTCTCTGATAATTTTTACACAATTGTTATTGTTTCATATCAATGTGTTTGTTTGTTTTACAAAAATACCTTTCTCTAAATAATTTGACCTGAATAAGTTCTACTTTGAGTAAAGGCATTTCTAAACAGTCATATATTATTTGATGTGAAACATTTGAGGATTTTCAGCCAATTTCCAGACAAATAACCATTTCCACTCTCAATTCGTTTTCAAAGTAAATTAATTCTGAAGTATTTGAAAGTTAATGTGCTTTGTGAAATAATAAAATAAAATAAAAACCACTGATAATATATTTGGGAAGTAGGAATCTGCCTACTTCATTTCATATACAGAAAGTTTCTTAATATTGTTGATTACCATATAGATATGTGAGCAATGTTCATGGCCAAAAATAGCTCCACTAGTCCACAGTTCCTTTTTATTTCCAGCATTGTCTGCATATTTCAGGAGGGAAAACACAGTATATTTTTGCATCATCCTGTAGCCTCTGAACATTGCAACTTTTTTATATCAGACTTAAAACTACAGTCCTGCTTCATATTGCTATGGGCCGTCTCCAGAACCAAGTGTACTTCAGTAACCCTTATTTTCCTGGATTTGTCATATTTTCAAAACCATTGATAGGTAGGCTGCCAAATTTGTCAGTGCTGGGTGGGAGGCGGGAGGGAGCGGAATGAAAGCCAACAAACTCCTTCAGTATATATTTACTGTTGTTGTTTCAGGTCCTCTCCTTTTTCTTTTTTTCAGGGGAATGTTCATTTATTATTTGCATGCAGATATGACAGTTCATGTGGGGGCAGGTAGGTTGAAGTTAACTCTAGGTTTTTTTTTTTTTAATTACTTTAGTTTTTATTGACAACTTCCATGATTGTAAACAATATCCCATAGTAACTCCCTCCCTCCACTTTCCCCTTTGAACTCCACTCTCCATCATATCCCCTCCCCCTCTCAATCAGTTTCTCTTTTTTTTTTTTTAATTTTTATTAACATTTTCCATGATTATAAAATATATCCCATGGTAATTCCTTCCCTCCCCACCCCCACACTTTCCCATTTGAAATTCCATTCTCCATCATATTACCTCCCCGTTACAATCATTGTAATTACATATATACAATATCAACCTATTAAGTATCCTCCTCCCTTCCTTTCTCCACCCTTTATGTCTCCTTTTTAACTTACTGGCCTCTGCTACTAAGTACTTTCATTCTCACGCAGAAGCCCAGTCATCTGTAGCTAGGATCCACATATGAGAGAGAACATGTGGCGCTTGGCTTTCTGGGCCTGGGTTACCTGACTTAGTATAATACTTTCCAGGTCCATCCATTTTTCTGCAAATTTCATAACTTCATTTTTCTTTACCGCTGAGTAGAACTCCATTGTATAAATGTACCACATCTTCATTATCCACTCATCTGTTGAGGGACATCTAGGCTAGTTCCATTTCCCAGCTATTATAAATTGAGCAGCAATAAACATGGTTGAGCATGTACTTCTAAGGAAATGACATGAGTCCTTTGGATATATGCCTAGGAGTGCTATACCTGGGTCATATGGTAGATCAATCTCTAGCTGTTTTAGGAACCTCCACACTGTTTTCCACAACGGCTGGACCAGATTACATTCCCACCAGCAGTGCAGAAGGGTTCCTTTTTTTCCACATCCCCGCCAACATTTATGATCATTTGTTTTCATGACGGTGGCCAATCTGACAGGAGTGAGATGGAATCTCAATGTAGTTTTAATCTGCATTTCCCTGATGACTAGTGACATCAGATAGAATGCAAGGAATTATTTCAATTTTCCTGAATTTGTTAAGATTTGCTTTGTGTCCTAATATATGGTCTATTTTAGAGAATGTTCCATGTGCTGATGAAAAGAATGTATATTCTGCAGCCTTTGGATGAAATGTCCTGTATATATCTGTTAGGTCCATTCCTTCTATGACCTCATTTAGTCCAGATGCCTCTCTGTTTATTCTTTCCCTGGATGACCTGTCAATTGATGAGAGTGGGGTGTTAAAGTCACCCACCACCACTGTGTTTGGTGTTATCTGTGACCTTAGTTCTAATAGTGTTTTTTGACGAATTTGGGAGCCCCCATGTTAGGTGCATATATGTTTAGGATTGTAATGTCCTCCTGTTGGAGTGTGCCCTTAATCAATATAAAGTGACCTTCCTTATCTTTCTTGACTAACGTCGGACTAAAGTCTACCCTGTCTGATATTAGGATAGCAACCCCTGCTTGTTTTCTAGGCCCATTTGCTTGAAACACCGTCTTCCAACCTTTCACCCTAAGATAATGTCTATCCTTTGTAGAAAGGTGAGTTTCTTGGAGACAACAAATTGTAGGATCCTGCTTTTTAACCCAGTCTGCAAATCTATGTCTTTTCGTTGGGGCATTGAGACCGTTGATATTAAGAGATATTATTGAAAGGTGTGTATTTATGTTTGCCATTTTTTTGTGTGTGTGTGTTTCTGGTTCTACCTGTGCTCTCTTCTGTTAACTGGTATTTGAGTATAGCTTGTTTTTTCTAGGTTCCTTATATGTGTGCTTTTCCTTTTCTTCAGCATGGAGGATTCTATCAAGTATTTTCTGTAGAGCTGGTTTTGTCTTCAAATACTCCTTTAACCTGCTTTTGTCATGGAATGTCTTTATTTCTCCATCTATTTGAATGGATAACTTTGCAGGATAAAGTAACCATGGTTGACAGTTGTTATCTTTCAGAACTTGGAATATATCACTCCAAGCCCTTCTGGCTTTAAAAGTTTGTGTTGAATAATCTGCTGTAATCCTGATGGGCTTGCTTTTGTAGGTAACTTGATTTTCTCTCTAACTGCTTTCAATATTTTTTCTTTGGTTTGTGTGTTTGGAAGTTTGATTATAATATGGGGAGGAGAGGTTCTTTCTGGGTTTTGTCTGGCTGGGGTTCTAAAGGCTTCCTGTATCTGTATTGGCACCTCTTTCCCAATTTGGGGGAAATTTTCCTCTATGATTTTGTTGAAGATGCCTACTATGCCTCTGGAGTGGAGTTCTTCTCCTTCTACTATGCCCTGAATTCTTATATTGGATCTTTTCATAGTGTCCCGAATATCTTGAAATTCCCACTCATACTTTTCTATAAGTTTGTCTTTCTCTTTGTTGGACTGCATTAGGTCTGCCACCTGGTCTTCTAACTTAGATATTCTGTCCTCTCCCTCATCCATCCTATTGGTGAGATTTTCTACAGAGTTTTTTATTTCATTAACTGTGTTCTTCATTGCTAGTAATTCTGACTGGTTTTTCTTTATTATTTCTATTTCCCTATTTATGTCTTGTATTGCCTTCTTTATTTCATTAAATTGGTGTCCTGTCTCTTCTTTGATTCCTTTGATTTCCTCTTTGATTTCTTCTTTGATTGTTTTCATGTGTTCTTTGACCTCTTTGAACATATTTATAATTATTCTTTTGAACTCTTTCTCAGGCATTTCCTCTAACTCTCACTGGAGGACATTTCTGATGCATTAATACTTTTAGGTGGATTTATACCGTCTTGCTTTTTAGTGTTTCTTGTGTTATAATGTATATATTTTTGCATCTTGGATTAAGTTAATGCTTGGATTTTCTAGCTAGCTGTGTATTCTTAGCTGTATCAATTGATTTGATGTAATATATTTTCAGGGTAGGACCTTAAGGTATTAGGTGTGGCTCTTAAGACTCTCAGGGTATCTACAAAGATGTTCTTAGGGGTTGGGTTTCCCTGCTATAGGAGTATTCAAGCAGGCTGAGTGGAATAAAATACAGGTAGATTCTAAAATTTAACTAAACTCTGTACACATTCAATCAAAAACAGCCCCGAGTATGTATGCAAGAGTAGTTATTATAATGACCAGATCCTCTATCAACAAAGAGGTTTAGATTTCTGGTCTGTTGAGGGATCCAAGTCAGCTTGTGACCAAGTGAGACCCTTCCCTGGTGCAATCAATTCCAGTTACCTTTTAGGATGATTTTGGTCTCAGTCAAGTTGCTGCCTGTGTCGGTGGGCTGCTGTTCTGATTTCTGGAGCTGGGCACTTGCTTTTCCTACGGGGCAAACCGAGCCGCTGCTGCTGCCTCTGCTGCTGCCGTAGCTGCCACCACCAGAGCCACCACCGCTGCTGAAGCTGCCGCTGCCGTGTCCACCCCTGCTGCTCCCCCCAAAGCCGCTGCTGCGGGATCTGCCGCCACTGCCTCTCCTGGGTCCACTGCTGCTGGGGCCGCTGGTACTGGTGCTGGAGCCGCTGAAGTTGCTGCCGAACTCTGCTCCTGCTTGGGTCCCGCTGTCAGCCCAAGTTGGCGTGGCCGGGTCCCGGGCCGCCGCTGTGTTCGCTGGAGCTGGGTTCAGGCGGTGGGGGCGGGGATGGAGCCGGGGCTGCTCTGGTTGTCTCGCTGCTCCACGTGTTCTTCTACCTCGCATGTAGAGCAGCTAACCCATCTTCAACAATGGTAAAAGTCCTGAACTATTGTACATGAAGTTGATTAAAAGCACTCTATACTTCCCTCTGAGACACACTTTACATCTTTTCATGTTTTTTTTTCTTTGAGTCTACCTCAGTTCAGAACATCAATCATTCAATTGCATTTAACTTTTGCTCAAGTTCTCAGGACATGGGAAGAGCAACAGTCCTCTTTTCCCAAATATCCTGAGAACTGCATCTTGCTCAGTCCTGACAACATCGTATCCTTCCTCTCTGAAATCTCACAAGCCCAGTCTCCACCATCACCACTTTTCTCCACATATTTGGAATTTAAACTATCATGAGAATGGCCCATGAAACACTGCCTTATCTGCCTTATTTTAAATCTTTTCTTGTCTAATATTGTAATACCATCCATATTCCTCCAACAAGCCAGTTAGAACTATAAATCATATTACATGATTGGGTTCATTGCAGCAATGGCCCTATGTCTCAATACCAATTTTCTGCAGTAGTAGCTTTCTCATTGGTGGGACACAACAGTCAGCCAGAAGCACCTCATAGGAGGAAATGGATTACTTCAGTTTCCAGGTTTTTTAAAAATTTTTAATTGACAACTTCTATACTTTAAAAAAAAATTATTTATTTGAGAACAATAGACAGAGAGAAAGAGGCAGATAGAGAGAAAGGGAGAATGTGGGGCCAGGGCTTCCAGCCACTGCAGACGAACTCCAGACACGTGCGCCCCCTTGTGCATCTGGCTAACGTGGGTCCTGGGGACTTGAACCTTGAACTGGGGACCTTAGGCTTCACAGGCAAGCGCTTAACCACAAAGCCACCTCTCCAGCCCAGTTTCCAGTTTTGATAGGAAGTTTCTTCATGGTAGGGAAAGCATGAGAGAAGCATGAGAAAGAGAAGAAGGCTGGATCACGGCTCCACTTTAGTGGGAAAGCAGCACTCACTCTACTGGGCTTGGACCTGGGCTACCTCACCACAAATTCTTTTTTAATTTAATTAATTAGTTTATTTATTAGAGAGTTTGCATGGTCACATCATGTGTTAGTACCATCCCTTCCCTCCTCCCAGCCCCCACTCCATTGAGGACCCTCCACAGTGAGATAGATGGTATTCCAGCTGGGGTTGTGGATTATGAGATGTGAGAGCAGCAGTTAGCCATTGTGAGGGTTGGGGCAGGGGTGGCAAGGCCTCGGGAATTCCCTTCCACTCTGTGGCTCTTACAATCTGTCTGCCCCCTCTTCTGCAATATTGCCTGAGCTGTGGTGGATGGGCTTTAACTCTACTTTGGTGATTTGCTCTCATCAGCTTCTAGATTTCTGCTTTGGTGGTTTTTGAGTATCCTTAGTGTCTATTTCCATCACTTGGCATAGGTTTTCAGGCTCGCCACTGATGTAGTACTCTTCTAATTGCACCGATTCCTCTGTGGTTTCACCTGGGCTCTGGCTGATGTGTGAGAGAGAGATGGTTTATGGACACAATGTTGTTTGCCATTTTCCCCTAGCATCTCATGTAGCACTTTCCAGCACTATATAGGCACAGACCATCTGGGAACTGGCTTCCTTCCAGATTCCAGCTAGATCTATTGATGTTCTGTGTGAGTGGCACATGGTGTCTTCAGGTATGTAATCAAGTGCTTGGATAGAAGCCTGTCTTATTTTGGGGAACTCATAGTTCTCTCTGGTCAAGAGCTCAACATGGATTGTAACCGATTTCTGGTATTAGGAGTTTCAATCCAATCTACATAGCATGTTCAGTATGTTTTCTTCTGACCAAGGAACTCACCTCATAGCCAAAGAAGTGTGACAATGGACTCATGCTGATTGAATACATAATATCACTCAAATACTACAGCCTGAAATAATTTTAAATAAATAAACAAGACCACAATGTTCAAGAATTCTAAAAAATATTTAAGAGACTACTGCTGAGAACCCATGGAGTAGAAGAAACTGAGACAATAAGTAAAGACATAGAAAATTTATTCAATAAAATTATAGCACATTTTCAAATCCAAGGAATGGAATTGATATACCTTCATGAGATTATTTAGAAACTCAAGTAGACATGATCAGAAAAGATGCTTTCCAAGATACATTCAGTAAATTTTCTATAATGAGATAGTAAGAAGTAATATAAACTTCCAGAGAACAACAATGTTCACTTACAGAGGAAAAACGTCAGACATCTAAAAAATGTAAAAGCCACAGAGCCTTGAATGACATATTTCAAACCCCAGAAATAGCTGTCAAGCTGTCAAACAAGTTAACCATACATGACAGTTATCTTTTATTTCTTTTTAATTATATATGTATTTATTTGAGAGAGAGAGAGAGAGAGAGAGGCAGGAAGTTGAAAGAGAAAGAGAGAGAAAGAGAGAATAGGCATGTCAGGGCCTCCAACCACTGAAAATGAACTCCAGATTCATGCACCACCTTGTATGTGGTACCTGGGAATCAAACCTGGGTCTTTTGGCTTTGCAGGCAAGCACCTTTACCATAAGCCATCCTTCCAGCCTATAATGTTACCCTTTAAAACTTACAAAGAAATAAAATCATTGTAAAAAAAATATACAAACTAACATATTTCATGTCCAGTGCGCTTGCATGGCAGAACATATATAAAGGAATCTTAATCAAAGAGGACAAATAAAAATCAATCTCAATCAAGAGAACACAACCAATAATACATTTAATGCAAATAATGGATAAATAAGGATGAACTAACAGAAAGGGATTCATATCTAAGTGAACCAACAAACATCTAAGATGAGTAGAGGAGAAAGAAAGTATCAAATAATTAGAAAACTAAGGAAGAAAACAAGCATCATGATTACAAGAAATTGCAAATATTTCTCAATAATAGCTCTAAATGTAAATTATCTTAACTCCAAGTGGAAGTTGTAGAGGCTGGAGAGATTTCTCAGTGGTTAAAGTTGCTTCCTTTCAAATCCTGATAGCCTGAGTTTGATTCCCTCGTATCCACATAAAGCCAAATGCACAAAGTGGTACATGCATCTGGAGTTTGTGGGAAGTAGAAAGAGGCCCCGGTGAACCCATTGAACCCCACACCTCTCCTTGCAAACAAATAATTAAAATAATGAAAAAATGCAAAAAAACAGTTGTTATGTTCACACAAGCACAATAGTGGCACACAGCCATGGTGGGAAACCAGCTGCTCTTGATTTGGCTAACTGATCCCCTCAGTGGTACGGGACCCATAGCTGGAGCTGGGAAACAAGTCACAACCATATCCAAACATGAGCCTGCTTTTCATTATCAAGCTACCACCAATCATAGGCTACAAGAGGGCCTACACCTATTAAATTCTCTATAAAAAAAAATAAGGATTATCTCATTTGTCTGGTGCTAACTTTAATCTACATTGGAGAATTTACTTCTCTTTTTCAGATAGAAGCAGATCCTAAGGAGAGAACCATCCCATCATACCTCAAAAGGGCCCCAGCTGAAACTAAGAATAATGGGTGAAACAAGCAAGGGGGCTGTTCTCTTGGTGAAATGGGCACCAGCACGAAGGTGAAGGAGATCCACACAGAGAACAATCAACTCCTACCAAATCAGATATCCAAAGACACAGAGGCCCCCATCACCTCATCACTGAAGAAGACCAAAAATGAACTCAACATGGGTCAGGGAAATATTGCAGAAGAAGGGGCAGAAAGAATGTCAGAGCCACATGTTGGGTCATGATATGCAGAGACATTTTTCCTACCCATAACTGTGGGCTAACCCCACAATGCACGACCCATATAACTCAACAAGGAGGGTTCAGGGGGAGGGGGTAGTACATGGATGAGCCTAATAATGGTACCAACTTGACTGTATTCACTGAGTACAAAACTAATAAAAAAATAATGAAAAAAATGTTACCTAGATAATTGAACTAAAAAGAAAATCAGACTTTTTGTTGCCTCCAAGAAATATACTTCACTATTTATGACACAAAAATACTGAGAGAAAAGAGATGAAATCCATATACCAACAAAACAAAAATAAGCCAACATAGGTATCCTGATATCTCAAAAGAACATTTTAAGATAAATTCAATAAGATGGATTATGTAAGGCCACTAACTATTAGCACAGTGACCAACAGATGTAGAATATATAATAATTGTAATTCAGTATGAATAAAACATAAGATCTCTAGAATTTCATAAAATAATTCTAGTGGACATAAAATGACTGGTCCTGATAAAGTAATATTGGATTAATCCTATACTTCATGATCAGCAACATATTGGTCAGTCTGAATAATATATCAGATACACTTATTAGATATATACCAAATATTTTAATCATTAGGTATATACCCAGAGGAGGCTATGTGAGCATACCATGGAAAGACCAGCCCATCCTCCATGTTCATGGTGACACTGGTCTTAATAGCAACTTCATGGAACCAGCCCATCTCCCCCCTTAGGAAGTTTTCTAGGTACAACTCTCCCCACTGTTCTGCTGAGGAGTACCCAACATGCCTTTCTTACTATTCTCGCATAAATAGTAAGTTCACGCACCGTTGACCAGCCATATACTCCACTACATTAAGCATATTTCTTCCTCCAATATTTTTTGACATAGTCCCAATCTAAATTGATAAAATACAAACAAGTACAATTCAAGCTGGGTGTGGTGGTGCATGCCTTTAATTCCAGCACTCAGGAGGCTAAGATAGGAGAATCATTGAGAGTTCAAGGCAACCCTGAGACTACACAGTGAATTCCAGGTCAGCCTGAGCTAGAGTGAGACCCTACCTTGAAAAAAAAAAAACATGTACAATTCTACACTGTATTTATTGCATTTATCACATGCTGACATTAGGGAGAACCCAATTTACTCAGTGTTGCTAAAGAATGAAAAAGGAGTGTCCTTCAACCAACTTAGTGAACTATCCTGAAATATTCCAATTAAACAGTATGCATCTGGAATCCAAGATGTAGAAGAATAAATAAACTTTACCCTTTTCCTCTGTTGCTCAGTTTCCTTTGCTATTAAGTAGAGCTTTCTAAGAATATTTCTTGTTCCTATGACTTGTTTTATCTTTCACTTAAAGATACATAAGAATAATGTAACAGTCATATGAATTTATAAACAAAACAATTTTCATGATCCCTGATGCAGTCCCTTTGTCCTAATCTGTCAGGTGATACTCATCTCTGTTAATACTTATGAAAAATATGCCAATATTACACAATATCCAAGTTATCTTTCCAAATATGGCAGATAACAAGACTCATTTCTCATTAACATTCTGTCATTTGGGGGCATAAGGGATTGAAGTTAATGTTTGGTAAGAAAGTTGAATCCTATAGAAACATACAAAGATTTACTAAACTCCACAGTCAGAATACACATCTGGGGGGAGAAAAGAACCCAACTATTTCAATCATTGAAATATTGTTATTTGACTTTCTAAGTGTAATTAAATCTCAAAATTATCATTTATTTGTTAGATGAATACATGCTTACTAAAGACATTTAATGCATTAACAATATAATTACAACATAATATTAAAAAAAAAAAACATAGTATAATTAGAACCTTCAGTTCTTCTTGGAATTCTTTTAAAGTGTTTGGGCACCTAGCCATCTTTGATATGGTTTTGTTTTCTTAATTTTAAGACAAATCTATGAATATGTGTGTGCATGTTTGTGTGGGTGTCCATGTGTACACGTGTGCATGTGTGTAGAAGCCAGAGGACAACCTCAATTATGTCATCCACCTGTTTTATTTTTTCTTTTTGAAGACTGGGTCTATGATTGGCCTAGAGTTTGATTTAGCTATACTGGCTGGCCAGCATGTTCTTCCCCACACTCTACATCCTTACACCATGGGTGCTCCTAAAACCAGCATTATACTGAATGAGTTCTTCCTTTCCCTGACTTGATCTTTTTGTTTTAAGGTCAGCAAAATTCAAAATCTCTTTTAGATAAATTAGTGAGGAAAAGATGAGACTCTATGCTAAATTACATATTAAAGGGGGGACTGGAGGGAAGGCTCAGCAGTTAAGTGTGCTTGCTTGCAAAGCCTAACGGCCTGGGTTCAGTTCCCCAGTACCCACATAAAACCATATACACAGTGCCTCATGAGTCTGGGGATTGTAGTGGCAAGAAGCCCTGATGTGCCCATTCATTCTTTTTCTGTATCCCTCTCTTTCTTTCTGCTAAAATAAACAATATTAAAAATTATATACTGACATCACAGAAATGAAATTTTCATAAATAGCTATGACTGCATACTACCACCCTATCTCTAGTAGGTATGAAAGATTTTTTAAAATAATTTAATATATTTATTTGAGGGAGAAAAAGAGAGAGATAATATGAACATGGCAAGACCTTCTGCCCCTGCAAATGAAGTACGTGTACTTGTGCCACTTTCTGTGCCTGGCTTTACATGGATGGATTGAAGCCAGACTACTAGGTTTTAAAAATAAATACCTTTTGTGCTGGAGAGATGGCTTAGTGGTTAAGCACTTGCCTGTGAAGCCTAAGGATCCCAGTTCGAGGCTCGATTCCCTAGGACCCACGTTAACCAGATGCATAAGGGGGAGCACGCATCTGGAGTTCCTTTGCAGTGGCTGGAGGCCCTGGTGGGCCCATTCTCTCTTTCTCTCTATCTGCCTCTTTCTCTGTCTGTCACTCTCAAATAAATAAATAAAAAGTAACAAAAAAATTTAAAAATAAATAAATAAATAAATAAATGCCTTTTAATCACTGAACCATCTATCCAACCCTGAAATATTTTTTAATGTTCTAGCATGCAACAGCTGCAAGACATGTTAAATTCTTGTCATGCCAGAACAACAAAAATAAATATGATTCACTTATACATTATTCCATAGTGAAGTTTACATGAATGAGACCATATTTCATATGTGCTATTATGTTAAAATTTATAAAATATTAACTGATGCTATAGTCTTTAATCTTTCATTGTATAAGAATCAAATTAACATTTTATGCCACAAGAGTAAATTGACTTTCTAAAAAGATGAGGAATAAAATAATGATAGAATTTTGCACGTAGAAATTGTCCATTTTTTTCCCCTCTCGTTTCTGTGTTCTCTTTCTAATGGGTTAATCCTATACAATTCTTAACATTCTTTAACTGTCATTATTTGTTCATATGATGAATTAAATATTATTCCATTCATGATAACATATTGATATTAGTATCTGTAAGATGACATTTAGTCACTGCAATGCCAACAATAACTCAGAGTGTATTTTAAAAATGCCACTTTTAGAATCACTGACAAATTTGATAAGCTGTAAGTAAAGAAAATACAAATATAGATTTTGGTTGGTCAGCATATGCACTCCAAGGACACATTTACTGTGATTTTTCAAGGATGTGGCAAGGTCTAAAGAAAGAATTTGTTTACAAACTTTAAAATGAAGTACATTTTTTATTTTTATTTATTTATTTGAGAGCGACATACAGAAAAAGAAAGAAACAGAAAGATAATGGGCATAGCAGGGCCTCCAGACACTGCAAACAATCTCCAGATACATGCACCGCCTTGTGAATCTGGATTACGTGGGTACTGGGGAATCGAGACTCAAACTGTGGTCCTTAGGCTTTACAGGCAAGTGCTTAACTGCTAAGCCATCTTCCCAGCCCTGAAGTACAATTTTTATTGAACCAAGTCCATTTATTATTACTTCCATTTTATCCACCCTGAAATAACATCTGCTACTTAAATCATAGTCTTTTACTTGACAAAAGAATAAGATTTGGAAACTTGGGCTATCATATTTGGAAGTTGGCCAAATCTCTGTGTAAGAAATTATAAAATAGACCCTGGATTACTTCTCACAATGTTAGGATAGATAGTACATGATTTCACTACATTTTTGACTCACATTTTGGTTTAGTAATATTGTCAGGAATTTGCTGCCAACTACTCTTATCTTGATCTCTTTTTTATTTATCTAGTGATTGTCTTCAAAAATTAATCCCACTCCTTATTACTTAGCTTCTGAAGCCATCTGTCCAGGTTTCTGGATTTACCTTTCCTTTGTTGTGTGAATAATAGAACCAAAGTTGAAGTAAACAGCTACCATTTAATATCGAAGAGAGATAAAATAATATTGGATGAATCCAATACTTCATGATCAGCAACATATTGGTCAGTCTGAATAATATATCAGATACACTTATTAGATAATAGACCAAATATTTTATTCATTGATTTAAACTTAGCCTCTTCACTTGCATTTCATATTGCCTTTTGTTCATCTCTTTATTCTACTTTTATTTCTACAGTAATTTACTATGCATATACATTAATTAAATTAAATTAATATAAATTTTAAAATATCAGGTTCATTCAGTCATGTAGAACCTTTCCTTGAAAATCCCCTCTAAATCCTACAGAAATTAAGATATAGTTAATGCTTATAAACCCAATATGAACAGTACAATTTTTATATTGTCTTATCTCCAAATCTAAATTCACCTATTGCAATTTTTTACTCCACATCCTGTAGCCACTTTATGTCCCTGAGTTTTGGATGATTTAAACTTAGTCTCTTCACTTGCATTTCATGTTGCCTTTTGTTAATTTAACCCTGGTTCTTCAGCTAGCTTCCATGTCCTCATCACCATCATTCCTTAGCAAATGCTAGTCGTCAAAAGAGACTTAGTAGGGGCTGGAGAGATGGCTCAGCAGTTTTAGGTGCTTGTTTGCAGAGCCTATCAACTTGAGTTCAATTGCCCAGTACCTTTGTAAAGCAAGATACACAAACTGTCACATGTGTTTTGAGTTCATTTGCAGTGGCAGAAGGCTATGGCATATTCATTCTTTCCTTTGCCCTTTCTCTCTCTCTCACACACGAATATATAAATTAAAAAAAACAAACAAACAGGTGAACTGATTTCCATTTACCTAGGTACTAGAATTTTTTGTTATAATTCTGTCTTATTGAACATTCTTCTCAATATCCAAAACTCCACTTGATTCTTTGTGAGGAGGGATTAGCTATACATAATGAGTCACATTGTGACATTTTCATACGTGCATATAATGTATGTTATTAATATTTACTTCTACAACTCTCATTTTCCCCTCCCACTGCTACCAGCCCCATTCCTCTTCCCAAACAGTGCCCTGCCATGTTTTATTTACATCTGTGTAATATTGTGTCACAGTAGAACCTCTGGCACAGAGAGAAAAGGACGTTCTCTTTAACAAGTGGACCAATACTTTAATAGAAAATACAAAATGAATCTTAGTATTTTTTAAAGAAATAAACTTATTTATTGATTACTTTGCACACAACACTAAAAAAATGATATGAGATACCTACATGATAGAAGGTACAATGTATTGAAGATACATTGAGATATCTTTAGAAATATAAGTGTGCAAGATTATTTTATTTTGAAAATACAGAGTTATTCATAATAAAATCATAATTAATAAACTACATATGTCTCATTATTAGTTATTTATCCCCTAAAATACTGGTGATAAAATATAAAACTGAGATTATATGACAATTTGTTGGCTCCCTAAGATAATTTTTAGATTATACTGCTCATCCTGGCGATGATCCTGCCAGAGTCTTGGTCTGCTCTCAACTCTGCTATGTACTGCATTTCATAATTGCAGTGGCAGCAATGTCCCATATTTTACATTTCTATGACCTCTCACTTACTTCATTGATTTCTGATTATCCTTAAATGTACGTCTTCAAAGGGTGATCCTGTTTCCAATATCTCAGGGAAATATCCCAAAAATAACTTTAAATGAAAACACACTGTAATGTGGCTATTAGGAGACCGACATTCAAAGGTTAACTCCTCTGTATCTAAATTATCTTATATACAAAGTAATAAAAACAAAATTCTATATCTGGATAGGGTTAAATCTGATCAGTGAGCTAAACAACTTAACTCATTGAGCAATTTGTTAGTGGCTTGCAAGCCTTTAGTTATTTACCATTGCCGATGGCATTAAGACTGAATGGATTATAAATATACTAGTATATTTACATAGATTTTGGTAATATGAAAAGTAAATGATTGACATTTAGAAGGTTGCTTTAAAAATTACTTTGGTATTTCTTAAATGATCAAAGTACAACTAAAGTATATTTTATACCATCTCTTTTATTCAGTGTTATTTTAGACATAACATTCCAAATATATGTATATTATTAATTCAAAAAATAAGCACAATGTCTTCTTACAAGACTCAAATTATGAAATGTTATTCATGAAAGAAAATATACTTCTTTGATGCTTGTGTAAAGGGTTTGTGTGTGTATGTCTGTCTTTGTGTTAATGTACATATGTGCAGGTATATGATCATGTGAGTTCATGCAGATGTGGAGGCATCTTTTATGGTACTTTTATAACTTTCCACCTCATTTACTGAAACTTTACTAAACAAAAAACTTACCATTTGTTTATGAAGGTATTCACCTTGCCAGAGGATATGCCCGTCTCTGCCTCCTGAGCTCTGGGACTACAGGCATGTATCCCCACACCAACAGTTAATGGTTGCTTGGAGTTCTGAAATTAGGTTCTCACACTTGCCCAGAAAATGCATTCCCACTAAGCCATTTCTCCAGCCTGGAAATGCATACTTGTACAGTCTATAGTATGTTGAAAATTCATAAAAGGTAGTTTTTAGATCAAAAGTAACAAATCTTCTACAAACATTTGCTCTCCAACTTCAAATTCCTCAATTCTAAAGTGAATGCTTTTGTTGCAGTATCAATAGCTGTTCCATGTTTAAATGCTATGGGCTTCTGAATCACCCACAGATTATGACCATGGACTTATACCCATAAAATAAGAAGGGAATGACACTTTTATCTATTTCCATTTGTTTATTTGGGCTTATGGGACAATTGTGTTGCATATTATTTTTTTGTGTTATTCATTGTCATAAAGCTGTAGGTGGGTGAGATCATTTATCATGTAATTTATTTTTACCATATGTGAAAAGATATTCATATTCCCTGGAGTGGGGACATTACTTATACAGTCATCTCTTTTCTAGGTCAAAGTCTCTAATTCTTGTTAATATTGCTTCTTTACTACATACAATTACTGCTAGATGTCAATCTGTGGAACTTCACAGTACATGAATTCAACGTGGGAAGTTTCCTAGATTCAAGAGCAACCTTTGTTTAACATGTCTAGTCTCTCAACGAAGCTGTAGGTCTAATTAGTGACCAGGGTTACTAACAAAAGCTAAGCATTTTTGATATGATAGCAGTAGTCATTGGACAAATGCTAATCTGTAGAACATTTTTTTTTTTAAGTCTGTAGACAAACGAGATGAGAGCTGTGAAATGTGGGGGTCTGTCTCCAATAGCAAAGCTAATGATTTTAACAAAGGCTTCCCTATTTGAAATAATGTCTCCATGATTTTGAATTAAAACAAAAGTAAATTTATCATTAAGATATTTTCAAATGATAATTATTAATTATTGGTGAGTCCTTTTCTCCCTTCTGAGATGACCTAAAAATAACAACTTAAATTTCCAATTTAACTGGAACTTCTTGAAGTAGTCACTGTATTAATTTTTATTATAGTCTTAAAACTGATGTGTATGTTAAGTATTTACAATATTTCAATAATGAGATACATAAAACAACTGTAGCACGGTGAATGCCTTTATTCTTTTTTATAATTTATTTGTTTTTATTAATTAGTTTTATACTCAGTGAATACAGTCAAATTGGTACCATTGTTATGCCCATCCATGTCCTACCCTCTCCCTCTGGCCCCTCCTTGTTGAGGTATATGGGTCATGCATGGTGGAGTTAGCCCACAGTTATGGGTAGGAGAAATGTCTCTGCATATCATGACCCAATGTGTGGCTCTGACATTCTTTCTGCCCCCTCTTCTGCAAAATTTCCCTGAGCCATGTTGTGTTAATTTTTGGTCTGCTTCAGTGATGAGGTGTTGGGGGCCTCTGGGTCACTGGCTCTCTGATTTGGTAGGAGTTGATTGTTCTCTATGTGGATCTCCTTCCCCCTTGTGCTGGTACCAGGTTCACCAAGAAAACAGCACCCTTGTTTATTTCTCTAATTGTTCTTAGTTTCAGCTGGGGCCCTTTTGAGGTATGATGGGGTGGTTCTTTCCTTAGGATCTGCATCTATCTGAAAAAGAGAAGCAGATTCTCCAACGGAGAGTAAAGTTAGTACCGGACAAATGGGATAACCCTTATTTTTTTTATAGGGAATTTAATAGGTGTAGGCCCTCTTGTAGCCCATGATTGGTGGTAGCTTGATAATAAATAACGAGCTTATGTTTGGATGTGGTTCTGACTTGTTTCCCAGATCCAGCTATTGGTCCCCTTCCACTGAGGGGATCAGTTAGCCAAATCAAGAGCAGTTGGTTTCCTACCATGGTTGTGCACCACTATTGCACTTATGTGAGCATCACGACAGGTTATTTGCTGCTAAGTAAGTTAGACCATGAGTTGCTTGGACTGATATTGGTCATTTTCCCCCAGTTGCCTATGTAGCACCTTCTGGCATTAGATGTGCTTTCTGGGTATTGGCTCTCTTCCAGCTTCCAGCCATGTCATTCCATTTTATGTATTAACCACATATGGTGTATTCAGCAGTTGGGTCTTACCACTAACCTTTGGTGGGTCATCAAATACTCTGACAGCAGTCTATCTTTCTTTTAGGAAACCTTGTAGGTCTCTCTGATCAAAAGCTCATTGTGGATGATAGCCACATGCTGCTACTGGGAGTTACAGGTCAGTGCCCACTAAGAAAAGAAAGAAAGCGATAATTAATATACAAGAGTTAGAAAGAAGAGAGAAAGAGAGAGAGTGAGAGAAAGAGAGAGAGAGAGAGAGAGAGAGAGAGATAGGGGAGGAGGGAGGGAGAGAGAGGGAGAGAAGCTGTAGAAGATTAAGGTCAGTCTTCATCATACCTTCTCCAGTGTCTTGTGGCTCAGGTGTTCCCTGTAAGGTCCTGGTGAAGGTTCAACCATTTGGTCTGCCTTTTAGGATGTAGAATTTTATGGTACTATTGTGGCTTGGGTGTAGATTTGTGTCACCCACCACTCTCTTGCCATCCTATTGTCTAGTCCTCAAGATGCTTAGTGGGTATATTGGCATCTTGGGTAGATTCAGGTTAAGTGCTGTAGATGAGGGAGACTATGTGGAAGTTTTCTTTCTGTGATTGGGTAAGTTTACTGAGAATTATCTGTCCCAGGTTCAACCATTTTTCCTCAGATTTTATTGTGTCATTTTCTTCTTACTGCTATGTAGAATTCCACTGTGTAGATATACCACATGTTAGTTATCCATTCTTCTAGTGATGGACATCTGGGTTTATTCTAGCTCTTAGCTATTATGAATTGAGCCACTGTAAACATGATTGAGCAAATCCCTCTGGACTGTGGTTTAAAGATTTTAGGGTACATGCCCAGGAAAGAAATAACTGGGTCTGTTGGTAACCCTACAGTCAGCTTTTTCAGGAGTCTCCATATTGCTTTCTAAAGTGGTTGTACCATCTTATATTCCCACCAACAGTGGATGAGTGTTCCTAATGCTCCACATACTTGCCAGCATTTATTTTCATTTGATTTTTTGATGTTTGCTATCCTTATTGGGGTAAGGTAGAATCTCATAGTTTCTTTTTTTTTAATTTTCATTTTCCTGATGATTAGAGATAATGAACATTTTCTTTTTTTTTTGTTTATTTTTATTTACTTATTTGAGAGTGACAGACACAGGGAGAAAGACAAATAGAGGGAGAGAGAGAGAATGGGTATGCCAGGGCTTCCACCCACTGCAAACAAACTCCAGATGCATGTGCCCCCTTGTGCATCTGGCTAACGTGGGACCTGGGGAACTGAGCCTCATACCGGGGTCCTTAGGCTTCACAGGCAAGCGCTTAACCACTAAGCCATCTTTCCAGCCCAACATTTTCTTAAATGTGTGTTTGCTATTTGTATTTCTTCCTCTGTGAACTGCCCATTCAGCACTTTGCTCCATTTTGTTAGTGGGCTGTTTGAGGTTTTATTGTTTAGGTTTTTGAGTTCTTTGTAGAATCTATAGATTGGGCTTCTGTCTTTTGGGTAATCAGAAAATATTTTCTCCCATTATCCTTATTAATCTTTCTCTAATATCAAAAAACAAAGTAAAATGATTAAAATTTAAAGGTGCCTGATATGTAAATTTGTAGTCTTTTTTATCAAATACAACCAAAATATGTGATGTATACACAAGAAACTATAGCAGTAAAAACCACAGCAAATATACTTTGCTGTTTTTATGTATACTCTTAAGTTGTCTGACATAATACTGTAATCTAGAAAAGCAATGGTTATGTTTATATTCTATATTACTTAGACATTTTAGAAACACATTTATGGATAAAGCACTTAATCACTTAGCTTTTATGAGTTTCAAATCTTAAATGTGGGCATTGGTTATCAGTATATATGTATATATACATATATATATATATCAGTATATATTCCAACAGATAAGTTCATAGGCCACAAAGTCTGTAATTCAAAACTATATATTTATGTACTAATATAGTACTTCTTGGAGTACATTATCTGTGGGAGGCATATTATTCATTTTCTATATTTCAACTTACAATATTTTTCATGATCACTCTTTCAGATTGCTAGTAGCAAGTTCAATAGATAAATCATTTCTGTAAGTATTTAATTTCAGATAGTATTTTTATTGACTTAGAAGTTATTATTTTCAGATATTGCAAAGTCCTTTATGTATTTCAGCAATTCATATTCCATTTCACATATTGACCTATAGCTTCAGCCTAATAAAAATAATTTTAGAAATATATGTATAAACAATTCATGAGATATATGACATAGACAAAGTATAAAATAATGAAGGAAACTAAAATTTTCCTTTGAGACAGACAGAATTTATAGGCATTATTGGAGGCTTTTTCATTGACTTAGGCTTTGGGTGCATTACCACAGTGGTTCCCTGCTCTACAGCCTCATTCTCTAGACAAATCCCAGCACCAAGTTAATCTCCATGTACTCTTCCTTTAGGCTGTTTCTGTGCCTCAACTCCAGGCACATTGCCGGATAAATACATTATGCATAGACAGATAAAGTGTTATATAACAAAGCTTATTTTAAAAATGACACAATGCATTTCAAATATAGGAATAAATGAATATAGAAATAAACACTAATTCAGATTCAAAAGAATTCATAATGCCATACCACACCTAAGTAAAGTAAATACAATGATACATTTTAGAGAAAAATAATCAACTCCTCCATACTCAAAGACAGAAAAATTAATATCAGCAATAAGAAAGTAACATTATAGAAAAGGCATTGTCTAGGAAGGCATCTGTGAATTTCTTATCAAAATCTTTGCCTAACAGAAAAGCATGATGTGATCTATAGTGGTATCTTATTTATCTGCTGTTGTTTTCCACAGACTTGCTAATAGTCAACTATGATCAGAAAACATGAAAATGGAAATTTCTAGCAATAAAACAGTTCATAAATTTCAAAGTCAACACTATTCCAGGTAGCCTTATAAAATTGCATACCATCTTCCTCTGTCATGAGACATGAATCATTATTTTGTCTAGTATAGCCATCCTCTATATATACCATCCTATTAGCTGTTAGGTAGCTTCCTCATATATCAGTATGACTTTTGTAATATTGCAGAGATTGCTTTCAACAGTACTTGATTTACTTAATAACAACCTCAAAGCATGAGAGTAGTGATGATGGTAATTTGAAGATGGCATGTTTAATTGAAAATGTCACATTTCTTCACTTTGCTACATTCTCATGCATATGTGTTTGTACAATGCATGCATGTTAAATCATGTGTATGCAGGTGAGCCTATGTGTATGTGTGCATGCATGTGGAACAGAGAGGTTGAAATCAGGTGCCTTCTCCATTTTATTTCCTGGGGTAGGAAAAGTTTGCTCTGGGGATTATCCTTTCTGACTCCTTACTCCTGAGGTTGCAGATAGGCTACCATGCCCACCAAACCTTTATGCATTCTGGGAATTCCACCTCTGCTTCTCATGCTCATGTTTAATCTACTGAAGCACTTGCCTGCCTCCAAATTTCTTCATTTTAAAAGAAAATAAAAGACACATTGATATTGTTAAAATTCATAGCCTGAATGAATGTTGTATTTAGGTAGTTATGAAAAAAATAAATTCATGAGAGTTTTACTGCTATAAGTCAACTGTAGAAGTTAAAATTACAGTGCATAATAAAAACTTAGTTAAGATGGAAAATGTTTTATGTTTGTAATAGAAGATATGAACTTCCTAAAATATGTTCCAATTATGGCAATGATCTGTTCTTGAAGACATTAAGACTTTGTGGAAATGTCTATGAGGGATTCTTTGAAATAAGTGACAGCAAGATGCTTATTGTGTGTAAAGAATCATTGAACAGACCAAAGAATGGCAAATATAAAATCATTGTGGAGACTACAACTTCTGAAGAATTAGTGTTGCCTGCTCCCTATCTGCCACAACTTTAGAAAGTTTATTATGGAAAAAGGAGTCTATCCAAAACAGTTCTTCAATGGCAGTAAAAGTTGCCTTTAATGGAATAGGATATCCAGAAGACCACACACTCCAGAAAGAGGAAGGGGGCAGCCATGCATGAAACATGGAGGGACAGGCAGCTCCAGTATCACCTGCGCCACCCTGGCAGGGCAAAGGCCAAGGGAGGCTTCATGAATGCAGCCCAGACAGCACACATTCAAAAAATAAATAAATAAAACATAGTTTAAAATACAATCAAAAGAAAAAAACACATTCATAGAAATTTTATAGACTATATTGTTATAGTTGTTCTTTATTACATTTGTTGCTAATTTGTAAGTGTAATTTACTTATAACTTGAAATTTATCAAAGGTAAAGAAAAGAGCACCATGCTTGTGTGCTTAGAATTAGTTCTGGAAACCTGATCTTGGAACATGTCTTCCACAGATAAGAGTAACGTTCTGAATGAGGAATAGCCAACCATGAATATTATATTTGGAACAAGAAATTTACGACCTTCATAGTCACAAACACAGTGGCAACATTTTTTGAAATAAGACTAAAGGTCTTAAGACCTGTTGGAAAGACATAATTTATTGTGATTACTTCAAGTGGGAAAAGTAGAGAAAATTTACTTATGGTGATTGGGATTATGCCCAGATACCAAAGGGTTCTTTGAAAGCTGCACTGTATACAATTTATTGTGATTTAAGTTTTCCTTTATAGAAATGAGACATCACTCATTATGTCTAGTAGATATCCCCCAAACACAGTTAAAATTGAGTAATAATGCTTTGACTTTGGTAGAAATTTATTTAAATTAGCTTAAAGAAATAGTGTTTCATTAGCAGCTAGTTTCACTAATGGATAAAAGTATAAAATCTGGTAAGGTAACTAGCATTTTAAAGAAGAAAGATTATTTTATGTTTGAAGTAATTTGCAGTTGTCTCCTTGAAGAATGAGAGTGATTAAAGTCATAACACAATGATTTCTAAATGTTACCAAAGCTACAAAGAATGTTCTCTTCTATATTTTGCACTTTCTTAAATGTTTTTTCATTTTAATGGATAATCAGTCTACTAATAGAGGAAACAGCATATTTCTCATCTACTATTTTTTCAGGGACATGTGATACACAGCCATAAGAATAATGAAAAATTAGAAATAGCTGATCATGTTTATTGGCAAGTATAATTTAGGCTTAAATGATTTTTGATAACAATTCCTTTAAATTAACACTGCTTCATAATTGTGCTATTATGGTTGTTGGATATGTTTAAGCAAGACAGACCATAATGTTATATTAACCTATAACAAAATTTAACATTAGAATAAGTAAGTTAGTAGTCATGAGAAAGCAATGCTTTGCATACCTTTTATAAATATATTTGAATTTTTGCCTTAAATGAAAAATAATTATGGGTGTGTAAATACATCTAAATGGTTGATTTTAAGAAAAAGAAAATGACTTCTACATATGTGTTTTTGAAGTTAACAATGCATAATGAATTCAAAGTCAGAAAACCAGGAATATAGAGAAAAGGTATTTCATAGTCATGAAATTGGGAGAGCATACGTATATTGCCAAATTTTGACATGCTCTTCAAGAGTATCATGTTAAAGCAATGTGTTCACCAATAACAACAGTGAGCTGCCAACACAAACATACTAACCTGCCATGAATAAAATTTAAATGTGGGAAAATGAAGCTCAAATATATATTTTTTTTCTGTAAACCATTATAGAACTCCGTAATTTTCAGTTTTAAGAAAAAAGCCTTTGAAATTGCACCTATCTGTGGCATCATATCAGGCTTCTCCATGTATATGTCTCACCATTGACCAAAAATTTCAAGTGTGACTTTATTTAACTACACCAGATTTTTCATATTCTCAGTTGAGGCTTTAGTTTAAGCACGAAGTTCAACCCAAACAGGCATCTCAGGATGGTGGGTTTCTTGTGCAAACATGTTTATAAGCCAAATGAAAAGAATCAAAATAAAATGAAATTTAATTATGTCAGTCTTGCACTGAAGGATTGAGGTCAGTGAAAAATTTACCCATTCAGTTTTAAAAAACAGAAAGGGCAAAATAATTCAATCCTTAAAGGGATGTGCTCAAGTCATTCGTTCTCCTCATGTACCTTCCTCCATCGTTTTAGAGATACAAAGCACACTCTACGTCTACATTCACCTTTCTCTTACTAAAGCATCTTATTAGACTTTCATATGTAGATCATTTTTGATCAATAAAATTCATATAAACAATATGATACTAATGACAAACATGAAAAAGTGGTGTTATTTGAACCAAACTAGCATTAAATAATTACAAGCTATGATGAGTAAGTAAGATAATATTGCTGATTAACCCTAAATAATTATTGTAATGATGCAAGTTGGCAGACTAGGCTGAAATGATCTACCCGCTGAAAAGAAGAGAAGTTCATGCACCTCTTGAAAAATGGTAGGACCAACTTCGGAGAATATATGGTACAGGGATAAGCAATTTGGGCAGAAATAAACATGAAAAAATACATAACTGTATGGATACACAAAGAAAGAGGAACATGTAAATAGCAAGAGTATTAAAATGTGTACTTTTAGAGTGAACGACTGAAAATATAAGAATATTTGAGATGATCTAGGGACAAACCAACATAAAGGCACACAATAGCCTATAAAATTAGTAGCAGGATTCCAGATCAGCCAGAGCTAGAGTGAGACCCTACTTTAATGCCCCACCTAAAAATTTAGGAGCAAACCCTAATTTATCTGATCTGTGAAATCACATTGCAGGGTGGAATTTATTTTTTACAGATTTAGTTCTGGGATAAACACTGTGCTCCTATCAAATCCACCATTGTTTGGGATTCTTTAAACAACAACAACAGACACTCCTTTGGCTCATTATTCTTATATTTTCCTTAGTTGTTTTTGGTAGAGTTTGAGTTTATGATTATGAATTATGATATCAAATGACCTAATATTTTAGTAAGAAGATGATGTTAATAGAGTTGAACTCATGCGAGCAAAATTAGTTGGTCCAAAGTCACAATTACAAAACTGATATAGCAACTGGCAGTGGATGTTAAATGCATCATGAAGAAGATCAGATGAGTTGGAATTTAAATTTTAAAGTAAAAACTAATTATTATAAGTACTACTAAGTATGAAGTTCTAGCTTATTGTTTTTTTTCAGCCATAATTTAATCCACAAAAATGACACCAATGTATACTATGCACTGTTTTACCTCTATATTAATTTGACCAGCATCAGTGCAGAAAAGCAAACTAGTTAGTCACAATTTATCAGGTCATATGACTTAAGAGGATTACAAAACATATTACTTTATTTTTTTTTCCCCAAGTCATTCCCAGAAAGGCTTTGGGGAGTTGACCAAGTTTATTTCACATCAACAATTGTGAATCAAGCCATGTACAATAGCACAACAGTCGTTTGCTCAGATCTTTAATTTCAAAATAATGTGATAATCTCTCCTGGTATATCAAAATACCAAGTGTTTTTCAATATTTTAAAATCCATTTTGTTTTGAAGTCAGGTTTAAAGAAAGCCAATTTAGTATTTACTGAGCTATCACCATGTATCTAGCTAGCCATGTGCTCATTTAACTAATTAAGCTACTGATATTTTAGCTTTTATTTTATTAGCAGATATGAACATATTTTGTATGTAAACATCACATGTTAGTACCATCCTTTACTTCCTCCCTGCCCCTTATTTGAACAGGCCTTCCTCATTGGGAATGCAGGTCAACTCCATGGGGATTGTGGCTCATGCATTATGGGGGCAATGTCTCTGTGCAAAATATGCCAATTTGTGGCCCTGACAATCATTCCACCCCCTCTTCCTCAAAATTCCTTGAGTCATGCTGGGAGCATTTTAAGTCTACTTCAGTGATGGGCACTTAGGAGCATCTAAATGTCTGATTTGGTAAATGTTGAGTGTCCTCAGTATCTTTCTCCGTCATCCCTGTGCTGATAAGAGCTCAACTAAGAGAGCGGCATTCTTGCTCTTTCCCCAGTTCCTCTGTGGTTTCAGCTGGGAATGGGGTGGAGATAAACTGGGTCATTTATCTGCTCAAGTCCAGTTGCCATCTAAACAAGAGAAGCATATTCTCTGGTGGAGAGTGAAGTCAGTGGCCATTAAATGTGATAAACATTATTAATTTAGATGGAATTAAAAGGGTTTACAGTTTATAGTCTAAGTTTAGTGGGAGCTTGACTGTGGAAAGCAGAATCATTATCTGGATATGATTCTTATGGTTACCCATCATGGCTGTGTGCCACTATTGCACTTGTGTGAGCATCACATCAGGTTTTTTGCTTCTGAGTCATTTAGACTTTGAGTTGCTTAGACAGATGTTGTCCATTTTCCCCTGGTAGTTCATGTAGTGCCTTCCAGCACTAGATGGGATAGTCGTCTGGTGACTGTCTCTCCTCAGGATTCTAACCAGGTCTCTCCATGGTCCGTGCTGACAGCGGAGTTCAGCAGTAGGGTCTAACTATTAACCTCTGGTGGGTAATCAAGTGCTCTGACAGAAGTCTGTCTTGTTTGTTTTGGGAGATATAGTAGGTCTCTCTCATCAATAGCTCATTGTGGATGTAGACCACATCCTGGTACAAGGAATTACAGGCCAGCCCCAAGGGGAAAAAAAAAAAAAAAGCCAGAGAAGAAAAAGAAACAGGAGAAATTTCAGGTTAGGTTTCATCTCATTTTCTCCAGGGCCATTCAATTCAGGTGCTCCCTCTAAGGTCTTCTTGAGGGTTTCACCTTTTAGTCTGATTTCCAGGATATAGGATTCTATGGTACCAGTTCAATTGGGGTTCGGATTTTGTGCCCCCAAATTTTCCCTCCCCCAAGCCCTACCATCGCTATTCCTCAAAATGCTATTGAATTATGTCAGCAACTTGGGCTGATCTAGGTTAGGAACTGCAGATGAGTGAAATCATGTGATGGTTGTCTTCCTGTGGTTGTGTGAGTTCACTTAAAATGACCTGTTCCAAGTTCGACCATTTTTCTATAAAGTTTGGTGTGTCATTCCATCATGTAATATGATATCTTGGTTATCCATTCATCCAAGGATTGGTACCTGGGTCGATTCCAGGTTTTAGCTATTATGAGTTGAGTAGCTACAAACAGGGTTGAGCAAATGTTTCTGAACTGAGATGTGGAGTTTTATAGTAAATGCCCAGTAAAGGAATAACAGGGTCTGCTAGTAATGCTATGTTCATTCTTTTTAGGAGTCTCCAAATTAATTTCCAAGTGATTGTACTAGTTTACATTTCCAACAGTGAATGAGTGTCCCTATTTCTCCACAGCCTCTCCATCATTTGGTTTCATTTGATTTTTCCATGTTTTCTATCCTTACTGGAGTAAGATGGAATCTCATAGTTGTTTTTATTTGCATTTACTTAATGGTTAGGGATGTTGAACATTTTCTTAAATGTGTGTTATCCACTTGTAATTATTCCTCTGAGAACTCCCTATTTAGTTCTCTGCCCTACTTTTGGAGTGGGTTGATTCTTTATTGTTTAGTTTTTTGAGTTCTTTGTAGATTCTAGATATTAAGCTTCTGTCCATTAAACCATAGTACTTTGAAACAAAAGGAAAAATTGTGCATGCTATGTGAAGAGATAAATATGTTATGTCATAGTGGGGGTTAGTAAAATTTTTATTTTATTTTATTGTATGTATGAAGAGCCAGATATTAAATTTCCTCATAGGCCATACAGTTTCTGTGGTAAGTGTGTAGTTTCATCAAAACATAAACTTAGACAATTAATGAACATTTGGGAACGTCTGTGCTACTAGCCTTGTTGACAAAACAAGCAGTGGATCACTCAGCATGTGGAGGTCTGTGTAACACCAGTCCTTGGTACTGACACCAGCTGCTTGTTGTCCTGTCCTTGTGATGCTGGAAGAAAGAAAAAACATATTTTAGCTTGAAAAAGTCAATGGATCTGAACCTATGTGCTGGGCTCCAGCAGAGGCAATACTCTGGTAGCTGGGAATGAATGGAGAGGCAAGATCCTGTATAGATTTAAAAACCATTTGTGGCACAGCCAACGAGGACCAGCACAGCTAGCTATGTTCACTGTTTCCTACCATAGTGACCTGCAGGTAGCCCTATGACCAACACTGATGGCTAGCCCCACATAACACAAGACCCACAATATCCATGGGGATAACTGGCATCCCCAAAGAGAAGGGTCCCTTTGGAGGTTGCGGCAGGGATGAGGGTAAGGATGGTACCAACATGTGATGTTCACATACTGAGTATGTCCATAATTAATAAAAAATTTAAAAATAAGGTTTTAAAAAATAGGGAGTTCATGTCACTGATTTCAGCAGGACTGCACAGAGACATCCTGGAGAGTCGAGGGATTTCAGGAGAGGAGAAAGTTAATGTGTAATAAAGTATGGTAAAAGAGTAGATCATTATGCATGGCAGACAGGCTCTTTGCATGACACTGCATTACCTGGAAACAAGAAAAGCAAAATATTTGCTAAAGCTGATCTAGTCCACACAGTATAATGTAGTCTAGTCTGTTTAGGACAATGAAAATGGAATGGGATTTTTTTCTCTGGACTCTGCACTTTCCACCTCCTGGTCTACCATGTGACACTTCATGCTGGAGAGATGATTTAGTGAGTAACGTTCTTGCTATGAGTGGACAAGGACCTGGGTCCAATCCTCCACATCGAGGTGTCCAGGTTAACATATAAAAGAAGCCTTTGGAAGAAAGCCTGGAAACCCTTCCTCACTGGAGCTTCATGTGACAGACCATATGAGAGAAAAGCCTGGGATATACAAACACAGGAGAAGGACAATGCATTGTAAATGGCCTCACGTGGCATGGCATTTGAGCATATGCCTTTTCCTAGTTTACTAATCCACTTTGACCCTTGAGAGTGCCTCTTTCTCATTTTAATAAACTGTATCCATGTCACCGGTTTGAACCAGACATTCCCCATAAATCCATGCATATTGGATTTGTTGGTTCCCAGCTTGTGGTGATTTGGGAGATGGAGCCATGCTGAAGGAAGTGTGTTGTTGGGGGCAGACTGTGGAGTATTACAGCCAGCTGTTCTTTCAGGGCTCAGCCCACTTTCTGGCTTCTGTCTTGCATCTGTTGTGGCAAGATTGTGAGATCCAGTTGTGGTTCATGCCAGGACTTCCCCTGCCATCATGAAGCTTCTCCTTGGACCTATAAACTGAAACATTTTCTTCCTGCCAGCTGCTTTTGATCAGATATTTTGTCCCTGCAGTGAAAGATAAATATAACACTAACCAAGTGTCAGATGTTGTTTATTGTTCTGAGACAAAAAGAAAACTTAAATCTCAATGGGTGCATTCTGTTCCTTTATCCATACTATGACAATGACACCTCGCACAAGTGGCCCATGAGATAAGGAGTAACTTCCTTCTCAACTGCTACAAGAAACTTCTCAGCTATGTTATGCTGTGCTTAGGAACTCATCCATTACTACCCACTACCTCTTTGCAGTGTATTTCAGTAAATACTCTCTCAAAAATGCAACAGAATTATTTTTTTCCATTACAGTATAAAGAAATAATCTTCCTTTTCACTCAACATGCTACCCCTGACACAAAATGGCCTGGATATCCATGACCTCACAGTGCCTGACACTACCTACACAAGACCATCATAGCAGGAGGAAAAGGTCATGACATCAAAACATAAGAGAGACTGATTGAGAGGGGGAGGGGATATGATGGAGAATGGAGTTTCAAAGGGGAAAGTGGGGTGAGGAGGGGCATTACCATGGGATATTATTTACAATCCTGTAAGTTGTTTAAAATAAATAAATAAACCAAAAATATTGGCATAATTTACAATGCTAACAAGATGGGAAAGAAGTCACAGAATCCTGCCAGTAATGCAGAGAAAGCTATTTGTAAAATTAATGCTCATTGATAAAACCGGTTGTCAGGGATTAAAATTACTTTTTCTTAATCTCATAGGGGAACTCAGTCGATAGCCAACATTAATTATACCAAATGATAAAATCCTGAATGTTCCCCTTAAAAACAGGTATAAAAAAGGATATATTCTCACATTAGCTATGATCAATGTTTTATTGGTGATTCTTTCCAGTGACATAAACTAAATAAAATAAGCAATGGTACCCAAAAAAAAGGAAAAAAAAAAGAAATAATCATAACAAAGCAACAAACACATGTATCCTGAATGTATGAACTTTGAAGAACATATTTCATAGCCAGGTGTGGTGGCACATGCCTTTAATCCCAGCACTCAAGAGGTGAGTTTGAGGCCCCCCTGAGGCTATATAGTGAGTTCCAGATCACCTTGAGCTAGAGTAAGACACTACCTCATAACCACCGCCCCCCAAAAAAAACCTCTTAGGGTCTCATGTGACTCTTTTTCTTATCCCTTGACAGCATTTCTTCATTTAGAGAACAATGTTGGCACCAAAAGACCCATCTAGCTTATGTGTATGGCCATAGAGTGGTGTCATGATTAACTGTACTAAAGTTGTTTCAGAAGACTTTCAGCTTCTTCTGATTTTCAACTCAGGCTCTTGTTTTAGTGACTATTGTTAATGTGTTAGATAAGCTGTGGAGTGGAAGTGTAAAAGCCAAGTTTGTATTCTAAAGTGAATGCATATTTAGTATGATGGTTAAAATGAATTAGGTACTAGAAACAAATTGCAGCATAGTCACATAATGTGGGCTCCAAAATTCTATATGTTTCCATAACAAGATTTTTTGATAAATATTGAACATTGAGGGGACAGGCTTCTGTTTCAATGAAGTATGAATATTCTCAAGAGAGCTGTCTATTATTATGAATTCTGAGTTCCATGGAGAATGTCCCTTTTTTGTAGATGTAGTTTGATAAGAAAAATTCATTTCTACAGAGAGATCTTAATTTAATTTTCCTACTAAGTAAATATTGGGTACACAGCCATACTTCTTCCATTTCTACTTACTTTAATTTTAAATATGACATTGTAGAAATACTTTAAAATATCTTTAATATGGAATAATAAAAGCTACTTAAAGTAAAAAAATCAACCCAGGATGTCTGAAATAATTCAATGAATCTGTCATTCTTTCTCATATAATAAAAATCAAATGTCCATGATTTAATAATAAACTATAATTTACTTGCAAGACAAAAATTAGTTGTACTATATATTTTTTTAGCAGTAAAATCAATAAAAACATTCTCTCAGTGGTATTTGCAAACTATGATAAAGTAGTCTTATATTAGATTAGCTAAATCCATACATATATAAAACATTTCCTATTAAATAACTCTTCAATATTATCTTCTGCATTTCAGTTCCAAAATGTACTATACAACATTGTATGAATAAAGCACTTAATGCACTAGTCTTTAAATTGTATTTTGGATATCATAGAAATATAAGATGGCTACCTCAGATTGTATGTGTTATGTGCTGTATGCTGTATTTTATTTTTTAAAAATATTCAGCTGTGTAAAACAGGTGAACCCACTATTTAATGTTTATTGTTATTATTATTATTATTATTAACAAGAAGTTTCATATAGATAAATCATACATTGGTACCCTCGTTTTCTTCATCCCTGCCCCTATTCCATTAAGGATGCTCCTTAGTTAGGGCTGCAGATATTTCCCCATGGGGTTGTAGTTTATGTGTTTTGGGAGCAGTAGTCAGTTATTTTGGTGTGGGGAGGGAATGTTTCTGGGCATGATGTCTCAACTTGTGACTCTTACAATCTTTCTTCTCCCTCTTCCACAAAATTCCCTGAGCTGTGGTGAGTGACTTTAAAGTCTACATCAGCAATGAGCTCTGAGGAGCTTCTGAATCTCTACTTTGGTAAATGTTAAGTATCCTCAGTGTCTGTCTCCTACACCCTGGCACTGATTATCAGGAACAGAATGGGAGCAGCACCCTTGCCCTTCTCTCCATTCCTCAGAGGATTCAGCTGTGGCTTGGCTGAAGTATGAGGGGTAGCTCATCTCACTGGGTCTGGCTACCTTCTGAAAAAGAAAAACACATTTTCCAACAGAGAATGAAGTCAACATAGTTTAAATGGTATGTGCATTATTAACGTATGTAGAATTTGATGTATGTAATCCATCTTTTAGCCAAAGACTAGTATGAGCTTGACACTGGAGAATATAACCTTTGTCTCCATAGGATTCTGATCGGGTTCCCAATTCCAAAAATGGGTCCTTGACACTGAACAGATCGCTTAGCCAATCAGAAAGCTATTGGTTACCCACTGAGGATGTGTTCTACTATTGCACTGGCATGTACATCCTGTCAGGGTGTTTGCTTCTGAGTAGCTTAGAGCTCCAGATTTTCAGAACACTGATGTCCATTTTCCCCCAGTAGCTCATATAATGCTTTTCAGCACTAGATGGGCTAACTGTCTGGGGACTGGATTTATTTGGGATTCCAGCCAGGTCTATCTGTGCTCTGTGTCAGCAGCATATGGTGCGTCAGAATAGGGTCTAAGCCTTTGCCTCAGACAGGTATTCTAGTGCTTTGACAGAAAGCTGTATTGATTTGGGACCTCATAGGTCTCTCTGATCAACAGCTCAATGTGGGTAGCAACCATCCGCTGGTACTGGGAGTCACAGGCCAGAGACAGAAAAAAATGAAATTTCTTTTAATCTTAGGCTTTACTCCAACCTACCAGAGCCTTACTTTTCAGATGCTCCATCTTTACTCCTTTTGAGGGTTATATCTTTTAGGCTATCTCCAAGGATAAAGGTTTCTATGTTATCAGCTCATTTGGGGCATGATTTTGTGTTTGATTTCCCTCTGTCTCCTGCTCTCCTCCCTGCAAACCATTTCATCCCTATTTTCTGGACCTTGAATAGCCTATTAGGTATGATAGCAACTCAAGCAGAACCAGGTTAGGAACCACAGATAAGTGACAACACATAGCATTTGTCTTTCTGTGATTGTGTGAGTTTGCTAAGAATGATCTGTTCCAAGTCTATTCAAATTTTTTAAATTTAATTGTGTCATTTTTTTCTTAACACTGAGTAGAATTTCATTCAGTAATTGTACCACAAGTTTGTTATCCATTCTTACAATAATATTTGATTACAAAAATGGGTTGATTCCAGTTCTTAGCTATCATGAATTGTGTGCCCTATAAACATGGTTGAGGAAATGTCTCTGTACGAATTCATGGAGCATTTAGGATAAATGACCACTAAGGGAATAATGGGGTCTGTGGTTTATCCTTCTCAGGAATCTCTAAATTGATTTCCATACTGGTTGTACAAGTTTACCATCCCACCAAGAGTGCATGAGGGTTTCTCTTTCTCAACAACAGTTATCACCATTACATTTTTTTTTTAAATTTATTTATTTGAGAGTGACAGAGAGAGAGAGAGAGAGAGATTGAGAATGGGCGTGCCAGGGCTTCCAGCCACCGCAAATGAACTCCAGATGTGTGCGTCCCCCTTGTGCATCTGGCTAACGTGGGTCCTGGGAAACCGAGCCTTGAAACAGGGTCCTTAGGCTTCACAGGCAAGCGCTTAACCACTAAGGCCTCTCTCCAGCCCTACCATTACATTTTTTTAATGATTGCCATTCTTACTGGAGGAAGGTGGAATCTCATTGTTGTTTTAATCACATTTCTCTTATGGCTAGGGGTTTTGAACACTTTTTTTTCAATTTTAAATATTTTTACTTTTAACTTATTTCTTTTTTTTAGTTTTTTTTCTTTTTACACAATTTTTTATTAACATTTTCCATGATTATAAAAAATATCCCATGGTAATACCCTCCCCCCCCACTTTCCCCTTTGAAATTCCATTCTCCATCATATTCCCTCCCTATATCAATCATTCTACTTACATATATAAAATACTTACATATATAAAATCTAGTAAGTACCCTCCTCCTTTCCTTTCTCTTCCCTTTATATCTCCTTTTTAACTTACTGGCCTCTGCTACTAAGTATTTTCCTTCTCACGCAAAAGCCCAATCATCTGTAGCTAGGATCCACAAATGAGGGAGAACATGAGGCACTTGGCCTTTTGGGCCTGGGTTACCTCACATAGTATAATCCTTTCCAGATCTATCCATTTTTCTTCAAATTTCATAACTTCATTTTTCTTTACCACTGAGTAGAACTCCATTGTATGAGTGTGCCACATCTTCATTATCCACTCATCTGTTGAGGGACATCTAGGCTGGTTCCATTTCACAGCTATTATAAATTGAGCAGCAAGAAACATGGTTGAGCACGTGCTTCTAAGGAAATGAGATGAGTCCTTTGGATATATGCCTAGGAGTGCTATAGCTGGGTCATATGGTAGATCAATCTTTAGCTGTTTTAGGAATCTCCGCACTGATTTCCACAATGGCTGGACCAGATTGCATTCCCACCAGCAGTGTAGAAGTGTTCCTCTTTTTCCACATCCCTGCCAACATTTTTGATCATTTGTTTTCATGATGGTGACCAATCTGACAGGAGTGAGATGGAATCTCAATGTAGTTTTAATCTGCATTTCCGTGATGACTAGTGATGTAGAACTTTTTTTAGATGCTTATATGCCATTCGTATTTCTTCCTTTGAGAACTCTCTATTTAGCTCCATAGCCCATTTTTTGATTGGCTTATTTAATTCCTTATTATTTAACTTTTTGAATTCTTTGTATATCCTAGATATTAATCCTCTATCAGATATATAGCTGGCGAAGATTTTTTCCCATTCTGTAGGTTGCCTCTTTGCTTTCTTCACTATGTCCTTTGCAGTGCAAAATCTTTGTAATTTCATGAGGTCCCAGTGATTTATCTGTGGTTTTATTGCTTGAGCAATTGGGGTTGTATTCAGAAAGTCTTTGCCAAGACCAATATGTTGAAGGGTTTCCCCTACTTTTTCCTCTTGCAGTTTCAGAGTTTCAGGTCTGATGTTAAGATCTTTAATCCATTTGGACTTAATTCTTGTGCATGGAGAGAGAGAAGAAACTATTTTCATCCTTCTGCAGATATATATCCAGTTTTCCCAACACCATTTACTGAAGAGGCTGTCTTATCTCCAATGAGTAGTTTTGGCATTTTTATTGAATATAAGTTGGCTATAGCTACCTGGGCTTACATCTGGGTCCTCTATTCTGTTCCACTGATCTACATGTCTGTTTTTGTGCCAGTACCATGCTGATGTTGTTACTATGGCTCTGTAGTATAGGTTAAAATCAGGTATGGTGATACTACCAGCCTTATTTTTGTTGCTCAGTATTATTTTAAATATTTGAGGTTTTTTTGTGATTCCAAATAAATTTTTGGATTGTTTTTTCTATTTCCATGAAGAATGCCTTTGGAATTTTGATAGGGATTGCATGAAATATGTAGATTGCTTTTGGTAAGATTGCCATTTTCACAATATTTATTCTTCAAATCCAGGAACAAGGGATGTTTCTCTACTTCCTAGTGTCTTATGCAATTTCACGCTTGAGAGTTTTAAAGTTCTCATTTTACTGATTCTTTACTTCCTTCATTAGGTTTATTCCACGGTACTTTTTTTTTTTTTGATGCAATTGTGAATGGGAGTGATTCTCTGATTTCATCCTCTGTGTGTTTGTTGTTAGCATATATGAAGGCTACTGATTTCTGTGTATTTATTTTGTATCCTGCTACATGGCTGTAGGTTTTTATTAGCTCAACAGTTTGCTAGTAGAGTCTTTAGGGTCCTTTATGTATAGAATCATGTCATCTGCAAATAATGATAACTTGATCTCTTCCTTTCCAATTTGTATCCCTTTTATGTGTTTCTCTTGCCTTATTGCTATGGCTAAGACTTCCTAAACTATATTAAATAAAAGTGGGTACAGTGGACACCCTTGTCTTGTTCCTGATTTTAGTGGAAAAGTTTCCAGTGTTTCCCCATTTAGTAATAGGTTGGTTGTAGGCTTGTCATAAATTGCTTTTATTATTTTGAGATATGTTCCTTCTATTCCCAATCTCTGTAGGACTTTTATCATGAAGGGATGTTGGATTTTGTCAAATGTTTTCTCTGTGTCTAATGAGATGATCATGTGATTTTTGTCCTTCAACCCATTTATATAATGTATTACATTTATAGATTTTATATATTGAACCACCCCTGCATCTCTGGGATAAAGCCTACTTGGTCAGGGTGAAAGATCATTTTGATATATTCTTGTATTCTGTTTGACAATATTTTGTTGAGAATTTTTGCATCTGTGTTCATGAGGGAGATTGGTCTGTAATTTTCTTTTTTTGCTCTATCTTTGCCTGGTTTTTGTATCAGAATGATACTGGCCTCATAGAAGGTGTTTGGTAGAATTCCTTCTTTTTCTATTTCCTGGAAAAGCTTTAGAAGCAATGGTGTTAGCTCTTCCTTAAAAGTCTTGTAAAATTCAGCTGTGAATCCATCTGGGCCTGGACTTTTTTTAGTTGGGAGATGATTGATAACTGTTCGGACCTCCATGTTTGTTATAGGTCTATTTAAGTGATTAATCTCATTTTGATTTAATATAGGCAGGTCATATATATCAAGGAAATCGTCCATTTCTTTCAGATTTTCATACTTTGTGGAGTATATGCTTTTATAATATGTCCCTATGATATTTTGAATTCCTCTGGAATCTGTTGTGATGTTACCTTGTTCATCTCTGATTTTATTAATTTGTGTCTCTTCTTTCTTTCTTTTGGTCAGATTTGCTAAGGGTTTATCAATCTTGTTTATCCTTTCAAAGAATCAAATATTTGTTTCATTAATTCTTTGCATTGTTTATTTTTTTGTTTCTATTTCATTAACTTCTGCCCTAATCTTTATTATTTCTTCCCATCTCCTGATTTTTGGTTTGCCTTATCCTTCTTTTTCCCAGCCTTTAAGGGTAAGCTTTAAGTCGTTTACTTATGACCTTTCTAATTTATTAATATTTGCACTTAATTTACCCATTACAACTGCCTTCATTGTGTCCCAGAGATTTTGGTATGTTATGTTCTCATTATCGTTTGATTCTATAACTTTTTTGATTTCCTTCTTGATTTTTTCATTGACTCAATCATCATTTAGTAGTGTATTGTTTAGTTTCCATGATTTTGTTTATGCTCTATAGCCTTTCTTGCTACTGATTTGTAGTTTAATTCCATTGTGTTCAGATAGAATGCAAGGAATTATTTCAATTTTCCTGAATTTGTTAAGATTGGCTTTGTGTCCTAATATATGGTCTATTTTAGAGAATGTTCCATGTGCTGCTGAAAAGAATGTATATTCTGCAGCATTTGGATAAAATGTCCTCTATATATCTGTTAAGTCCATTCCTTCTATTACATCATTTCGTCCAGATGATTCTCTGTTTATTTTTTCCAGGGATGACCTATCAACTGATGAGAGTGGGGTGTTAAAGTCACCTACCACCACTGTGTTTGGGTTATCTGTGACCTTAGTTCTAATAGTGTTTGATGAATTTGGGAGCCCCCATGTTAGGTGCATATATGTTTATGATTGTAATGTCCTCCTGTTGGATTGTGCTCTTAATCAATATAAAGTGACCTTTCTTATCTTTCTTGACTAATGTTGGACTGAAGTCTACCTTGTCAGATATTAGGATAGCAACCCTGCTTCTTTTCTAGGCCCATTTGCTTGAAACACCGTCTTCCTACCTTTCACCTAAGAAAATGTCTATCCTTTGTAGAAAGGTGAGTATCTTGGAGACAACAAATTGTAGGATCCTGATTTTTAACCCAGTCTGCAAAACTATGTCTTTTGGTTGGGGGCATTGAGCCTGTTGATATTAAGAAATATTGTTGAAAGGTGTGTATTTATGTTTGCCCCCCTTTTTTTTTTGTGGTTTTAGTTCTACCTTTGCTCTCTTGTGTTAAATAGTATTTGAGTATTGCTTGTTTCTTCCAGGTTCCTTATATGTGTGCCTTTCCTTTTCTTCAGCATGGAGGATCCTAGCAAGTATTTTCTGTAGAGCCGCTTTGTCTTCAAATATTCCTTTAACCTGCTTTTGTCATGGAATGTCCTTATTTCTCCATCTATTTGAATGGATAACTTTGCAGGATAAAGTAACTTTGGTTGACAGTTGTTATCTTTCAGAACTTGGAATATATCACTCCAAGCCCTTCTGGCTTTTAAAGTTTGTGTTGAATAATCTGCTGTAATCCTTATATGCTTGCCTTTGTAGGTAACTTAATTTTTCTTTCTAATGGCTTTCAATTTTCTTTTTTTTTTTTTTTTTCGTTTCTGTGTTTGGTAGTTTGATTATAATATGGCGAGGAGAGGTTCTTTCCAGGTTTTGTCTGGCTGGCGTTCTAAAGGCTTCCTGTATCTGCATTGGCACCTCTTTCCCTATTTGGGGGAAGTTTACTTTTACGATTTTGTTGATGATGCCTACTATGCCTTTGGAGTGGAATTCTTCTCCTTCTACTATGCCCTGAATTCTTATATTTGATTTTTTCATAGTATATCTTAAAATTCTCACTCATAGTTTTCTATATGTTTGTCTTTCTCTTTGTTGGACTGTATTAGATCTGCCACCTGGTCTTCTAGCTTAGATAGCCTGTCCTCTCCTTCATCCATTCTACTGGTGAGATTTTCTATAGAATTTTTTTATTTCATTAACTGTGCTCTTCATTGCTAGTAATTCTGACTGGTTTTTCTTTATTATTTCTATTTCCTTATTTATGTCTTGTATTGCCTTCTTTATTTCATTAAATTGGTGTCCTGTGTCTTCTTTGATTTCCTCTTTGATTCCATTGATTTGTTCTTTGACTTCTTTGAACATGTTTAAAAACATTCTTTTGAAATTTTTCTAAGGTATTTCCTCCAACTCGTTCTCACTGGTGGTCATTTCTGATGCATTAATACTTTTAGGTGGATTTATATTGTCTTGCTTTTTAGTGTTTCTTGTTTTATAATGTATATATTTTTGCATCTTGGATTAAGTTAATGCTTGGATTTTCTAGCTAGCTGGGTATCTTAGCTGTATCAATTGATTTGATGTTATATATCTTCAAGGTAGGAGCTTAAGGTGATAGTTATGGCTCTTAAGACTCTCAGAGTATCTACAAAGGTGTTCCTAGGGGTTGAGTTTCCCTGATATGGGAGTATTCAAGTAGGCTGAGTGGAATAAAGTACAGGTAGATTCTAAAATTTAACTAAACACTACACATTCAGTCAAAACCTGCACCGAGTATTTATGCCAGAGTAGTTATTATAACAACCAGATCCTCTATCAACATAGAGGTTAAGATTTCTGGTCTGTTGAGGGATCCCAGTCAGCTTGTGACCAAGTGAGACCCTTCCCTGGTGCAATCAATTCCAGTTACCTTTTAGGATGATTTTGGTCTCAGTCAAGTTGCTGGCTGGGTCGTTGGGCTACTGTTCCTGTGGGGAAAACCGAGCCTGGAAACTGTGGCCCTGCAGATCGGCACCCTCACTGCTGGAACTGCTAGTGCTGCTGCTGAAGCTGCCGCTGTTGGGTCTGTCGCCATTGCTGCTAAAGCTACTGCTGGATCTGCCACTGCTGCTGCTAGTGGATCTGTCACTGCTGAGGCCACTGTTGCTGGTGCCAGAGCCACTGATATTGCTGTGGGACTCTGCTCCTGCTTGGGTCCTGCTGTTGGCTCAAGTTGGCATGTCCAGGTCCCAGGACCACTGCTCTGTTCGCTGGAGCTGGGCACAGGCAGTGGGGGAGGGGAGGGAGCCTCTGCTGCTCTGGTTCTCTCGCTGCTCCATGTGTTCTTCTACCTTGTGATGTACCCCTCAGTTGTTCACTGCCGCTCTCCCTTCACGTTTCTTGAGTTGTGGAGAGCTCCCATGTGAGTGGAAGCTCCCCTCACCTGGCTTTTTCTGTGGCTAGAGCTGAGCCTGATGGCTTTCTTGTGCACTGCCGCCGCCGTGGTCGGCACACCTGCTGGGGCCACTTTTGCCGGCACTGCTTTTGCTGGACTGTGCGAGCTCTGGATGCTCTGGATCTCTCCTACTTCCCTGCTGCCATTTCAATTTCCTGTACACCTCACTTTTTAGTAAAAGTGTGTATTTTGCTGAGTTATTTTTGGTCTTTTTCCCCCCTGGGCTGCTTTGGCGTAGTACCTACGCTGCCATTTTTCACATATCTAGCCGTGAACACTTTTTAAAGTTTGTGTTATCCATTTGTAATTCTTCCTCTGAAAATTCCCTATTCAGTTTTCTGCCCCACTTTTGGAGTGGGTTATTTAGGTTTTTTTTTTTTTTTAATTAATTAATTAATTTTTTATTTGTTTTGTACTCAGTGTATTCAGTTAAGTTGGTTCCATTGTTAGCCACTTACCTGCCCTTCCCTCTCTGTGGGGACCCTATTGTTGGGGAATATGGGTCGTGCATTGTGGGGTTAGCCATCAGTTATGGGTAAGAGGCAATGTCTCTGTGCATAATGACCTAATGAGTGGCCCTGACATTCCTTTTGGCCTCCTTTTCCACAAGTTTCCCTGAGCCATGTTGGGTTCATTTTAGGTCTGCTTCAGTGATCAGTTCTTAGGAGCCTCTATGTCTCTTGTTATCTGGTTGGCTAGGAGTTGAGTGTTCTTTGTGTCTATGTCTTTCATCCTTTGGCTGGTACCAAATTCACCAAGAAAGCAGCACACTTATTCATTTCCCCAATTATTACTAGTTTCAACTGGCGCACTTTTGATGTATGATGGGCTGGTTCTCTTTTTAGAATGTCCATCTGAAAAAGAGAAGCAAATGTTCCAAAGGAGAATGAAGTCAGTGCCAGATAAATAGGATAACCTTTGATTTTTAGAGAGAATTTAATAGATGTAGGCCCGCTTGTAGCTCGTGATTTGTGGGAGCTTGGTAATGGAGAGTGGGCTCACTTGAGATGTTGTTGAGATATGATGAGAGATTGCCTCGGAATGGTCCCACCCACGCTGTGGCTCTTACAGCCTTTCTCCCTTCTCTACCACCATGCTCCCTGTCCCTTTGGGGCCTGTTGACATGTACGTGTGTTGGTGGTGGGGGGGGGCTGGCAACCCAACTCTAATCCTAGGGTTTCCAGAGCAAATGGATAAACTATTTTTAAAAACAATAAAATGTTCGAAACATTCTAATGATCAAAATAGAAAAATTGAAAAATAGATCTTGATCTATGAGTAGACATATAACATAACTTTTGAAATATTATGAAAGGAACAGTGTGTAGCAGCAATTTTTAGATTGAGAAAAAAAACAGAATAAAATTGTAACGAAATGATGATACAATTTCTTTCAAATTACAACTATGTATACAAAACCAGGGAGCCACGAATAAACATTTTGCAGAGTTTAATGTGTAAAATTATCATGCATTACTTCTAAGTATGGGAAATTGGTAAGAATCTCATTACAAATAAAATATTTTAACAAAAGAATGAGATATAACTCTGAATTCTTTGTATATGAGGTGAACATTTCTAATCTGAACAACAACAGAAACAAACAAACAAAATCTGATTAGAAACCTTCCAAAATTCCAAACATTTCAGTTGTCATGTAATGTTACAAGTGGAACATTCTACATAAGGAAATTCTTTAATCCACAGAACACTTATGCAGCATCATACAAATTTAGGATATATATATATATATATGTGTGTGTGTGTGTGTGTGTGTGTGTGTGTGTGTGTGTGTGTGTATGTATATGTATATGCATATGTATGTATATATAATATATATATGTATATATATATATATATAATGCATAACATATATTTATGTTGATGGTTTAATCCTGTCCCCAAGATATATCATTTCATACATGCAGTTAATCTGAAATATAAAAATATTCAAAATCTGGCTGGAGGTGGCACTCAGGGCCACCATGGCGGAGGTGCAGCAGCTCCACATGCAGGAAGCCGTGAGGCCATGGTGAAGAACATGGAGCGCGAGAAAATCCGGAAGATGCAGGGCCTCATGTTCTGGTGCAGCGCTGGCTGCTGTGAAGACAACCAGGCATCCATGCAGCAGGTGCACCAGTGCATGGAGCGCTGTCATGCACCTCTGGCTCAGGTGCAGGCCTTGGTGACCAGTGAGCTGGAAAAGTTCCAGGACCCGCTGGCCCGGTGCACCATGCACTGCAGTGACAAAGCCAGAGATGCCATAGGTGCAGGGAACAAGGAGCTGCAGGTAGAACGGCAGCTGGACAGCTGTGTGGCCAAGTGTGTGGATGACCAAATGCACCTTATCCCAACGATGACCAAGAAGATGAAGGAGTCTCTCTCATCCATTGGGAAAGAAACAGCTTTGCCAATAACCATTGGAACTGAGGTCAGGAACCTGTTTTAAAAGAATGGAAACGTTGTCTTTTAAGACAAGATTATGAGTAGGGAAACCCACAATGGCAACAAATGAAGCAGCTCATTAGTCTTTGAACACTGGTTTCTCTATGTTTTGATCCTAGGAAGTGAAATGGGAAAATGGGGCTAAATGTTGTGTCAGAGGTGGCACACACACATGTTTAGACCCTAAATTTCACGTGGCAAGTGCTTGTCCCTGACAACAGAGACTACCCTCCTACCAACCAAGAGACCATGATCCTGGATTCTCTGACTGCACAGACACCCGTAGGCTGGCAATTTTTTCCACTTGGCCTATGCTCTAGAGAAATTGGAGGAGGAGTGTGTCTGTTGCCAGCCTGTTTACCAAAAGTATCACAACACTATTTTGTATAAGCTATAAAAAAAAAAAAAAAAAAAAAAAAAAAAACTTAGGGGAAAAGAGCCAGGCATGGTGGCACACACCTTTAATTCCAGCACTCAGGACGCAGAGGTAGGAGGATCACTATGAGTTCAAGACCACTCTGAGACTACATAGTAAATTCCAGGTCAGCCTGAGCTAGAGTGAAACCATACCTTCTAAGAAAAAAAAAAAAAAAAAAGGAGGAGCCTAGACCTTAATTTCGTTGAGTAACTATATTGAAAGTTCCCTGGTCAGTTCTTCCATGGCATCTTTCAATCTGGAGACCCCTGAAAAAGCATGGTAATGTCACAATGAGGGTGATAAACAGCTTTCTTCACTAGCTTATAGGGCCTGGAGACTTTCTGCAATAGAATGATGGAACAATCTTGCAATGACATTTTCCCCCTGAAGAGAAAAGGGTTTGGTTGCGAGATACACACATCAGAGACCCCAGATTCCAGGAATAAACAGTATAATAAGAACTGTTGGCAAATTGGGAAGTATTGCACTTGGAAAAAAAAATCTGTATTTCATAAAGGCCTAAACACCCAGCATTATGGAGACCCCTGAATTAACAGAGCTTTTGGAGGTAATCCTCTGGCAACCAGAAGGCCTAAACAGTACACACCTTAATCTAAGAAAAGCTGGGACTGCTATAGAGCCAAACGAAGGTACACAAATCCCTCCGCCAAGTGACATTTTTGCCTGGGGTCATTGCACCATGCAGTGTTCCTGGCCCCAGCATGGGACCTTATCTTTTGAATGAGCACCATGTTGTCTGTTTTTTTTTTTTTCCCCCATAACCAACTTCTTACTTGAAATGGCAATACAGCCAGTGGATTTGCTGTGTCAAAGCTGTGGTCTATTTTCCTAGTGGTTTGGTTTTTAAATAAAGTTTCATTATCTCCACACAAAAAAATATTCAAAATCCAAAAAGTAAAACCTTTATGTTAATAAGCCTTTGGGAAAAGTCATGCAGAAAACAGTATATAAACATGGCCTTTCTAAAGAGTTCTCTTTCTATGGACTTTAATACCAAATTTGTGTGTTTATTTATGGATTGAGATATTATTACAGCTCTCTCATCTTGACATCATACTTTAATTGTATTTTGTTATGTTCTAGAAATTTCATTATTGGTTTTGTTAAGTCAATGAACTCTCATTTTTTAAAAGTTAGAATAAATTCAGGTATCCTAACTGTAGTCTCAGTATCTCTTTTTCTAACTAATATAGAGTTAAAGAGCTCTTTGGAATTAAATATTATTTAAACATTCATTCCAGTTGGAACTGCTGATAATTATACTCCAATATGACTTCCTGTAAGATATCTCACAGGTCATTGATAATCAGAGAATAAAAAATCAGGAGATTAACAGTAATTATAGCAAAGTGGTTTGCTATTAAATTAATTGAATAAAAAGTAATTGGATTATATATGATCTTCAATACCTACTAGAAGTTAAGCTTTAATTAAATTGTCATAATTCTGATTCAAAACTGAATGTTTGATCATACACTATTTTTAAACAACAAGAATAGCAGAATACTAATCAGGGAAGCAAGCATCAACAACTTCAAGTTGATAGCTCTGTCAAACTGATTACCAAATAATTCTCCACATAAATACATCAGTGGGAAAAAGTGATGAGCTCTAGCAATCATTTGCAGACTTTTCAAATATTATCACTTGATAGAAAGTCAATTAGCATTGACTAGGAAACTCATTGTTAAACAATTAACCACAATGTAAGAAGTAAAGACAACATGGTTTTAATATCACTGGGAAATTTTACAGCTAGAATTCCCACCAAAGTCATAAATGATATTTTACCAAGTATTTCCATATTCAGGAGGAGATATATTAAACATATAACATCCATGTTCATTTCTATTAGTGTTTTAAAGTAAATATATAAAACATACAAAAGATATCTTATACAACATATTATATATGTGCATATTTTAAAGATATGCATACATAATATCTATGTCCATATATATGCATGGACCCATGTCATATAGACATATGTAACACCTATGTCAGCATGAATGCACAAGACACATGTGTGTATGTACCTATGTGTACATACACACACACACACACACACACACACACACACACACACACACACACACCTCATCTAAAATTTAGGTCAAGCAACTCAGATAGAGAGCTACTTGAAGATATAGGATTGATGGCTAAAGATATCTCAAAGAAAAGATAAGAACTTACTATTGCTTTTTATACTTTTGTTTTCCCTGCATAAAAGTAATAAAAATGTACCCTCATTCAAACATACAAATGTTGGGTGAGGAATAAAATTGAAAATCTCAGTATCTGGCATTAAGTTTCTTAAAGTAATGTTAAATGAAAATATATATTAGCTCTCATTATGGAGAATTCAATCTTTATCTTGATTTTAAGAAATACTTCAGATTTTAAAGATGCATTTTTAATTAGCTTTAATTTAAACCTTAGTCTATTTTTATAATTGAATGGAATCATCTGCCTTTTGTCTCATTGATTTAATTAAAGATACTGATAAATTTCAATCATTTAGTAATTTTTCTTATCTATTCCAGGAATAGTAAAGTTTGATTTTAAGTGAGGAAAACAAATTAATGAAGTAAATGTATTTTTGAATATAATGTTATGAAATTATACATGCACATGGAGAGAATCATTTATCTTATGGGTATTATACTCTTACTGAATTCATACACTTCTTCCACTAACACTATGGAAAAGTCAACTCCTTTTAAAAACTGGGAAAATCCTAGTCAGAAGTGTTTGACAGTTGATTTAAGGTCACACAGTCAGTAACTTCTAGAACAGGGACTATATCTCAAAGCCCTACTCATTATGGTATCAATAAAGATTATGAGGAGGCCCCAAGACTAACATGAGCCAGGGAGAAGGTGGAGGTGAGAGGTTGGAAATTTTTCTTCTTTTCTCTAATTAGTTCCCCAAAGGCAGGTTCTGTTCCTCAAAGCAAATCCTCCAGGTTGACCCTAACTGCACTGTTTGATCCTAATCTTACTTTTGGATGATTGACAGTCCTTGATTTAAAATGATCTGGCAGTGAAATTAATATCTTAGTTAAAGATAAAACTACCCCTTGTGGGATTTAATGATAAATTTTACAATAATGTTCACAAATACGTAAGTATTTTTGGCAAAATGATCAAATATGTCGAACATAATTATTTTACACAGGCTGTGAGCAGAACTTTGTATTGATAAATACTAAGAATTAAAGACTATTCAAGAGATGAAACATGGTAAGTTTATTGAATGCTATCATTACCTATAAGGAAATACAAAAGATACATAGCAACAATTTATTAATTAATCTATTCATCAAAATTTGGGGGCAGATAATGTAGAGGCTACTGGAAATGGGAAATCCCTGCAGGATATGGATTGAAGTGTTGAGGCATTTTTCAACAGAAAATGTTTAGTCCAGTTGAAGTGTGTCTTCTCTCCACGCGGAACATCAAGTATGAGGCCCTCTCGGGCAGCAGTGTACTTCAGCACAGTCATACACATGGCCCGAGAATTCCATGAGACACAATATTTACAAACCCTAAATTAAAACATATGTTTTAATTTAATAAGTTAGCTTTAACTACAAACGAACTCCAGATGCATGTGCCCCCTTGTGCATCTGGCTTACGAGAGTCATGAGGGATTGAACTGGGATCCTTAGGCAAATGCCTTCACCATTAAACCATTTTCCCAGAGCTGGACAATATATTTTTAAAATATTTTCATATTGCAAAATGGAATGTTCATATCTATGAACTACTAATACCCCATTTTCCCTTCCAATACACCTCCCTTGGAAACTGCCATCATAATTTCCTTTTCCAATAGGTTTGCTATAATATATTCTGCATACAAAAGGAAATAAGCAATATTTTTATTTTTGGTTATTCTTTATTTCAACCATGTACTAGAATGTAATATCATTTCCCATTTTGAAACTTAATAAGAGCCCAGTTTTGTTTTTTTTTTTTCCTTAACATACGTTCTTTGTCATCAGTTAATAGACACTTGAGTTATTTGAGTTTCTTGGCTATTGTGAGTAGTGTAAAAATAAACATGAAAGTACAGATGTCACTCCAAAACACTGTTTTTTTTTAAATTTTTTTGTTGTTCATTTTTATTTATTTATTTGAGAGTGACAGAGAGAGAGAATGGGTGTGCCAAGGCTTCCAGCCACTGCAAACGAACTCCAGATGTGTGTGCCCCCTTGTGCATCTGGCTATCATGGGTTCTGGGGAATTGAGCCTCGAACTGGGGTCCTTATGCTTCACAGGCAAGCGCTTAACCACTAAGCCATCTCTCTAGCCCCAAAACACTGCTTTTATTCTTTGAATACAGACTCTGTAACAGGATAGTGGGCCATATAGTAATTATATTTTTAGTTTATTTTTTAAACCTTCCATGCTGTTTTCTAGGATGGTTGTATTGTGTGTGTGTTTGTTAATTTTAGCAATAGGTGTAAATGGATGCTTTGAATTGAAACAGTTCACTTAGAACTTATATCTTCTGTCCAAATTAGTCATGCAGTCTGTGTTAGTGGTACAGTGTTGAGTATAGTTGCCTTTCAAATGAGTCATGCACGAAGACAGACTCATTGCTTGATTTGCAAAGATTTTGTTTCAATGCTGTGTATTATAATGGCTTCATGTGACTTTAACTTTTTGTTTGTTTGTTTGTTTTTAGAGATAGGGTCTCACTCTAGCCCAGGCTGATCTGGAATTCACTATGGAGTCTCAGGGTAGCCTCAAACTCAAAGCAATCCTCTTACCTCTGCCTCCCTAGTGCTGGGATTAAAGGCGTGCGCCACCATGTCCGGCTTCATGTGACTTTAATTGGGGAATAATTTATGTGGTTGAATCCATTGGTCTGATGTCTTTAACTTTCATATGGTTTAGCAAAAAACCAAATTTTTTATACAAGGATAAAACTACTGATCAATTCTTAGATTTACATAAAGAAAATAAGGTTCGCACTTCATGTTGCTATATACTTGTTCAAAATCTATTATCGATCTGCTGTTCATCATCTTTAAGTTTTTATGTCTCTATTTGAAAAAAATACTGAGTTTTACTATAATTAACATGCACTCAAATGTTGAAAATCACTCTTTGTAAGCAAGGTCATAATTTATAAATATAACGCTATATGTATGTTAATTATGGCCATAAAATGCAGATTATAACAGCAATAATAATGGCTATATGATCAACATTTTCTTGGGTCCCAAGAAGATACTGTATTATTGACAGAGCAAATAGTTTCTACCCAAAATGTATCATGGATAATTTCTACCCAAAATGTATCATGTAGGTGCCTGCATATTCCAGGTTATTGACATAATAATATTTGCATAATGCTGGAAAGTATAAAATTTTCTTCCCAATAAGTTTTTAAAATTTTATTATTATATATCAATCACATCCTTCTTATATAAGTCAGTTTAAATATAATTAAATACATTTTATCTTTTCATCACAGAAGCTTTACTCTCCATCATTTAATGAGCAATATTTTAATGCTGTACTAGTTGCCATATTATTTCCAGTCTTCCTTTTGGTTTTGTTAGAGATTATTTTGAGTGTTTATTTTTTAAGTTGCTTTGCTTTCATTATATGTATTTTCTTATTTCTTATATTTAGGATTATATATTTTAATGAGAGATAATATAAGGAATTATAATTTATATAATTTTGCCAGAGAATATAAAAATTATAATCTATTCATTTTGCATAACTCCAGATGGTAAGATGAACACTATATCTGCTCTAGAACTTTCAAATATGTAAGCAGCAAATTAAGTCATGCTAATAATGAAAGTTCAAGAGTGAAAAAAAAATTAGCTAGTATTTAAAACTGTTTGGCAAGATTAACATTATAGTCATCTAATTACCATGAAGTTGTTTTTTAAAACTTAAGCATATTTGCCATAATCACTAAGGTAGCTTCTAGTCTACATATATATATATATATATATATATATATATATATATATATATATATATATTTGTGTGTGTGTGTGTGTGTGTGTGTATAAAATGTTACATATAGTATATTATATTTATATATATATAGTATAGTATATATATAGTATATTATATATAGTGTGTATATATGGTATATATATATATATGGATATGGGTGTGCTTCAAACCTGAATGACATTCTCTTCCACCATAAAGTACTATTGGACATAAAAATTATGCACATAGATATGCACACAACACAAGAATAAATCAAAAAATAAGAACATGGTAAACATCTAACAAGTCATGAGTTAAGGGAGGTCTTAGTTCAGGCTTACATATCCTATGAGAAAACCATCAATGGGGGAATAAGCTGTCTCACATTCGTAGATCCAAGTAGAGAGGCATCACCACACAGCCAGCAGCAAACACCAATACCAGCAAGCACAAACAGCCAGAGCTCCAAACTAATCTCAGGTCTGGCACTCAAGATCCATTCCAAGGACATAACCTCTTCCCTGGCAGGGCTTTGCCCCTGGAAACTCAAGATCCAAGACTGCAATTATAGAGCCATACATTTGAATCACCACACAATTAAAGTAATACTTTTGCACCATGCACTGCTCTAAGTGGAAAGAAATTATATTGATATTTAAATTTATTACTACACAATTTTTTTGTTTTTGATTTCACATAAGAGTTGTGGTATCTGCATATCCTTTCAACCTTCGTGCTTGCCAGTTGTTGATGCATAGTACATATTTCAGACCTTTAGCAACTAACTACATAAAGGGGACAATAAAATGATTCTGGTCTATTAGGAAATTAGGATAGGCGATATCAAGCTCTCCTGTGCAGACTTGAAAATCACATATTTTTTATATTTTATTTTCATTTAATTATTTGAGAGAGAGAGAAAGAAAGAGAGAGAATGGGCATGCCAAGTCCTCTAGCCACTGCAAATGAACTCCAGATGCATGTGTCACCTTGTGTATCTGGCTTATATGGGTCCTGGGGAATCAAACTGTGGTCCTTTGGCTTTGCAGGCATGTGCCTTAAATGCTAAGCCATTTCTCCAGCCCAACAATCACATATTAATATACATTGACAAACTAAGAAAATTTTAGGGGTAATTAGCACAAAATATCAATTAATTGCATCTTATAATGTATGATTGAATTCTAGTATAAAATTATTTATATGAAAAATCAAAATCCCATATAGTGTCCACATTTATTTCGACTGGCAATAGAGATAAGATGTGAAATTTGCTTCAGGCTTAAGAATTGGAAAGACACGCAAAGTTGTTGGGTTTTATAGGTTTTGAAAATGGGGATTAAAGTGAAAGTGCTGAGGTGACTTTTCTTCAAAAGTGTTTCCCTAATAAAGTTCACAAGTTATGATAAAATGTCTCTGATGCCTGGGTGATGTTAATCTTCTCCTATAACTCTGGGGATTTAAATGGCTCAAGTAGAGAGCAACAACTTTCAAATGACAATGTGGCACTTAGTTGACAAAATAATTCAAAATCAAACTTTGAAGGAGTATATATGGTAAATATGTTTCCCAGATATAGTGGTGATTCTATTTTGAACAGTAGGTTAAATGGAAAATAATTTAAAAGGGTTTATAGACATATGAAACTTTATGTTCAAATGTAGTCTCAGTATTGCACAGAGTCAGGAAGTCAAACTCTCCAACACTGGCATGAGAGTTACTTGTAGTTTTATAATTCTCTCAAGCTAAAAATGAAGTGACTAATGTCATCACCCGTGGTTCTAAAAGGTAAGTACTAATAGGGAGTTAATGTATTCTAAGTACTCAAGATTAACTGTCATTTGTGGCAGTTAGTCACTGCAGCTGCAAGTTCTTTCTTATTCAATCATTCATTCCTAAGGAGAGTATCACTTCCAAGTGCAGAAGAGGAAGTAAGTGTCAGATAGATTGCTTACACAATATGATAATAGATTGCAAGTTCTATAGAACTTCAGGTTTATGAGAAATAAATGTTAATATATATAATATCCTAGTGTCTGGTTTCATTTTCCATACCAGTAAATTCCAGGTCTGATAGATTTTATTGAACATGGTTTCATGGATACTGTCCACTGCTGACTTAGTATATGTGCTTTATGGCATCTCCCTGTTTTCTGCTTGCAGCACATATCCTACCGTAACAGAATTTGGTACAATATGTTATTTCTGAGTCAATATTATAGTTATCTGTTCCTTTTAAAACAAAGTATCTATTCATAAACTTTTTATTTTCCATATGTTTCTACAAAGTAAAGAAAATACAAATTAATCATAGCATATGTGAAAGACTTTAAGCAAGATAACATGATTACACCACATCAACGTTAGAATTATATTGCTGGACATTTATGATTCTAAGAAATTAAGAAATGTTGCTTTGCATAGCACAAAATTTGCTCTAGTAATTTCAAGATAGATATTCAGTGAAGCAAGGCAGGGTTAAGTGTTTTAATTTAAAATTAGATGATCAAGACTACAATATACACTTCAACATTTTCTGAAACTTGGAAAGATTTTTTTTCTGTAATACATTGTTTGTCAATTTACCATGGAAATATGAATCCCTACCTAATTGCTATGAATATTTAATGAGTTACTGAGTGGGAAGTGTTTTATAACAGGAAAAGCTTGGCCCAGAGATTAATTAAGTTTCACAGAAAAATATATATCTATGTCAAAATTCCAAGAAATATTCATGTTATATCTAAAATAGCTGCATTGTAGATTGTAATGTTCAACTTGGTGAATCATTTCCGTGATTTGAATAGTATTTGTTGCAAATAATTATCAATTTTAAAGGACAGGTATTTTCTATTAGTAAATAGCTTGCTCAGTACTAAAAACCTAATCAAAAGCCTATGGCAGGGAGGTCATGAGCCTTAGGAGCAAATCCTGTTCTTGTCTGGATAAATGCATACATTACTCTCACCAAAGTGCCCTAAAAGTATTACACTTAATGTTCATACTCATATATTGATGCTACTCTAACTTTTAGTTAGAGAAGCTTCTCTTTTCAGATGGTGATGACCACTGGAATGACCCAAAAGGCAACATTGTGCTGAGAAGAAGTGACAGAATAGTGCTCAGCACTGAAACATCTCTATCACACTCTCCAAGGCTCAGGGTCCATTGTGGAAGTGGTGGCAGAAAGCATGTATGAGCCAAAGCAAGGGTACGACTGCTTACAATGCAGACAAAAATTGGCCTTGAAATCCATGACCTCACAGTGCCTATCGATACCTTCAAAAGTACCTCATAATAGGAGAAAAATATGAAGATCTCAAAATAAAGAGATAATAATGGAGAGAAGGAGGGGATATGATGGAGAGTGGAGTTGTGAAGGGTAAGTGGGGGAGGGGAGGAAATTATCATGGTTTATTATCTGTAAGTATAGAAGTTTTCAATAAAATAAATTTACAAAAACAAATGATTATTTTTCTTATTTTAGATTTATTAAATTTTATAAATATTATGTAACCTTAGAATTTGATACCTTTGAATTTATCATATTTGTACCTGTAATATGCAAACAATTTTAATAGTATATACACTATACTACATACCCTATATTGAGATAATTCACAGCACGTGCAAACATACAGCATCATGCATACTATAGATCCTACCAGAAAATGCAAGATGCTCCATCTCAGAAATAAATTGATCAAAAATCTCAGGATCTATACGATGATGGGGCAGTGGCCCATTGACATTCCTGGGAAAACTAAACATGCAGTGAGGAGGTGGCCATATGAGACTTTTCTTCAGCAGAGAAGACACAGTGACTGAAGACACCATGACTGTGCACAGGTGTTAGATCTCTGCCAGGCAGTAAAGTTATTATTTGAACTAGACAACTTTTTATAATTAATGAGAAAATATGGTATTAATTTCTCTAGTAATATGTAGTTTCCTTCACTCATCTTATAACTTTCTGATTTACCATGTAAATTTATTATGTGATAAAATGTGAAGTAAATTCGCTTTCCATGTTCTGAATAATCAAAGTCGAATTTTCTTAAATACTTTTGGACAACAAATGAAATGATACCACTTTTGAGTCACACATATTATATGTATATAAATATATGAAATAAACACATTAAAATTATATAAAATGTAGTGAGACTGTAAAAGCAAAACAAGTCACTAATTCCCATCTGCAAACTAACTAGGAACATGAGTAGAATTGTGAAAGGCATAAATGGATTTTTGTTTTAATTGCAATGCCTACTCAGCTTTATGCATACATATGAAGCATATATTAAAATAGTATCATTTATGAATTATAGGTAAAATTTAGATTGTTATCTTAAGAAAGTCTTTGGAAAACTGAAAATGTATTATTCATTATTTTGAAAATAATAATGTTTTTCCCATTGCCTACTGTATATGACATTGTATTTAGCATGTTTGAAGTCTTATATTATTTTGAATACTGTTTTTCTAATATTACTCCCATGTTATATGCCTTTCAACTATCTCTAGGGTAAATATTATGCTACTTGCTCAATATTTATTTGGCTGTGCAGGAAATTTTGTACTATATATGAGTGTAATATTAAGATTTTTAACATATAATATAACTGGAATTTTAATTCAGGCCAAACTGAAATTATAAGTTACTCTATGGAAACATAGCTATTTTCCAATATCAATTGTGCTGATACACCCATATGGGTAAAGTTGTCCAGAAGACATCTAGATATGGTAGACACATTCAGCAAAGCAGCAGGAAAAAAACAGCATAAAAGTAGGTTTCCCATGCACCAATGAAAAACTTAATGAATCCTGAGATGATTTTATTAAGAAAATCCGATCTTTAATTGGTGTTTTATAGTTTTCATTGTTTTTTCATCTTAGATTAGGTTTATATCGAGGTTATTATTGTTTTGATGGAGGACTTTTAGGTGAAATATTTCAGGTTTTACAATGCTAGGAACATATTAATAGAAGCAATCATGGGCAATTTAATTTTTTCTTTCATGATGGTATTCATTTTATTTATGTTTTTCTTTTAGTCTTATCTGTTGCTTGGACTAATGCCTCAAATACTATATTGAATAAAAATTGTGATAGTGGACACCCTTGTTCCTGACTTTCAAGAAATACTTTTGTTGCATACCTCTTCAGTATATTGTTGGCTCTTATTTTATCACATAGTCTTTATTAATTTGAAGTGATTATAATCCAACAAAAACTGTTCATAGTTACTCTGGGTTTCTATCATGAAGGGAAGCTAAATTATTATCATCTTTTTGCATCTGTGGAAATGATTGTTTGATTTTTGTGCTTGATTCTACTTATGTGCTTGATTCTATTTATGTGCTCAATTCATCAATTCATTTCTTTTGAACCAGCTTTTAATTCCTGGAACAAAATCAACTTGTTCAAGCTGTAAAATCCTTCCAAGCTGTTGAAATATTAACCAAGTATTTATTTGAGGATTTTTCACTCATGTTTATCAAGAAAATTGGCATTTTCATTCTATCCTTACCTAGTTTTGGTCTCAGAAAATCACTGGCTATATAGAATGCCTGTGGAAGCATCACCCTTTTCTTATTTATAGAACCATTTACAAGTATTAGTGCTTACAAGTATTAGTTTTAGTAGTAACCCCATTATTATGAGCATCTTATTTATCATTATATATCTGTTTGGACGTTTAAATTTTCTGTTCAATTTTCATAGGTCATATATGTATAGAAATATAACCATTTCTTCTAAATAATATAACCTTTCAAAAGATCCCCTAATTGTCCTTTAGTTTTTAGTGCTGCCCATTTATAATATATACTTTTTGTCTACAGCTCCGTTAATTTGTATCTTTTTTTTCCTTTTGAAGTAGTTTTAGTGTTTTGCCAATCTTGTTCATCTTTACAAAATACCAGCACTTTGTAAAAAATGATCTGTATTACTATTAAAATAAAATTAAATTTTCTCTTCATTAATTTTCCTTCAATTATTTTTTGAGTCTGGCCAATCTCTTATTTGTCTAATACTACAAAATGCATCATTAGGCTATTTACATAAAATCTGTATTTTTATTACCATGTGTGCACACATATGTGTTTGCAGATGTATAAGATATGTGTATTTGAGGATACACGCTGTGATGGTCTGAGGTGCACACATTAGAGCAAAAAATCAAATGTGTAATGGCCATTTGTATTTCCATTGAGAATACTATGTTCAAATCTCTACTCCATTTTTGAATGGACCGTTTGATTTTTAATTGTTTAGTGTTTGATTTATTTATAGATTCTAGATGTTAGACCTTTTTTTTTTAACATATTCAGAACGGTATCTTGATTTTTTTAAAATTTTATTTATTTATTTATTTGAGAGCGACAGACACAGAGAGAAAGACAGATAGAGAGAGAGAGAATGGGCGCACCAGGGCTTCCAGCCTCTGCAAACGAACTCCAGATGCGTGCGCCCCCTTGAGCATCTGGCTAACGTGGGACCTGGGGAGCCGAGCCTCGAACCAGGGTCCTTAGGCTTCACAGGCAAGCGCTTAACCGCTAAGCCATCTCTCCAGCCCAATGTTAGACCTTTTTTAGAAGTGTAGCTGGGGATATTTTTCTCCTATTCTGTGGGACATCTTTAGACTCCGTTAACGATTTGCTTGTCTGTACACTAGCTTTTAGTTCCATGGGGTGACGGTGACTAAGTGCTTATCCAGTTCCCTGGTCAATTGGGGTCTTATTCAGGAAGTCTGTTCCTACATAGAGCATTCTTCTTACTTTTTCTTTTAGTTGTTTTAGAATTTTAGGTCTTATGTTGAGGTTTTTAATCCATTTGGAGTTGACTTTTCTTCAGGTGAAGGAAGTGAATCTAATTTCATTCTTCTACATGTGGTTATCTGATTTCTGTAGCACCACTTGGGGAAGATGCTGTTTTCTCCAGTGTGTATTTTTGGCCCCATTGTCAAAGATGAGGAAGCAATATTTGCTTGGATTTAGAAATGGATCTTATATTCACTTCCTAAGAGAGCAGTTTGTGATTCCTATAACTGTCATTCCACTTTTGCTCCAGTGGGCACACCTTGCCTGGTTGGTCAGTTATATAGTTACAGATTCCACTGATGGATAAGATTTTTGATTATTTTTATCCTTGAGGAGCCAGCATAGCACTTTTCAGAAATATGACAACTAAGCAGCAGACAGGAGGCTTCCAGCTCAGTTCTGGCTTGATTTTCCCTTGTTCTGAGATTGATTCAGGGGGTATTTTTCAGCAATAGACTCTTATTATCTAGCTCTGCTGGGCAACAAAAGGTATAGTAATATCTTGTATTATGGGGGGGGGGTTCATGGGCCTCCATGTCTCATAATTCATTGAGAAAAAAATCTTACCTACCACTTGGACTTACCTGTAACAATGAATGAACCCGTAGACACAACATGATGCACTCCTGCGAGAAGGTACTTCTGTGCAAAATCACTCCTTTGCACACACACACACACACACACACACACACACACATATACATTATAACTGGCTAATGAGAAAGTAGGTTTCCATATGGCTCATTCATAATGTTTAGCTTTATGCATCTATTTCCCCAAACCTTCTTCATGTACATTTCGTTCCTTTGTATCCTTTCTTTTTACTTATATATCTCTAATCCTCTCTCTTAGTCACTCCACATCTTCATCCATTCTAGCTTCTTTCTGGCTTCATGGCTTCTACTTCCAATTCTGTGCCTTGCATAAAACCACAAAAATTAAAATCTAGGACCCACATGTGAGAGAGAGCATGTGGAGTTAGTCTTGTTTAATATCTTAGTGGAAATGGTAATTTTTCCTACATTTAGTATGATGTTGACTTTAGGTTAGTCATATATAGCCTTTATTATATATATATCTCCACCATCCAAAGTTTCCCTTAAACTGTTTTTATTAAGAAAATATCCCAGAAGCTGGGTGTGGTGGTGCACGCCTTTAATCCCAGCACTCAGGAGGCAGAGGTAGGAGGATCGCCATGAGTTCAAGGCCACCCTGAGATTCCATAGTGAATTCTAGGTCAGCCTGGGCTAGAGTAAGACCCTACCTCAAAAAAAATAAATAAATAAAAGATCTCTTGGGCTGGAGAGATGACTTTGCAGTTAAATGCTTGTCTGTGAAGCCTAAGGACCTCTGTCCAAGGCTTGATTCCCCAGGACCCATGTAAGCCAGGTACAGAAGTTGGTGCATGCATCTGGAACTCATTTGCAGTGGCTGTAGGCCCTGGCTCACCCATTATCTTTCTATCTGTCTGCCTCTTTCTCTCTGCGTGTGTCAGTCTTAAATAAATAAGTAAATAAAAATAAAAATGTTAAAAAATAAAAAGCCATGTAAATAATTTTTAAAAAAGAAAAGATCTCTTAATTTTGCAAAGGCATTTCCTGCATCTATTGAGATAATTTTGTGAATTTTTGTCCTTGAGTCTCTTTATGCAGCATATCACCTTTATAGTATGTCATATGTTGAAGTATCACTGCATCCCTGGATTAAAGCATACTTGATCAAGGTGAATAGTAGTTTTCATGTGTTATTGAATTGCAAGTGAAATACTTTCATTGAAAAGATTTGTGTCCATATTAGTCAGGAATATTGTATATACTTTTTATGTTTTTTCAGTATCATATCTTGTGATTATTTTCATGCTAGCTTTATAGAAGAAGTCAGGGAGCAATTCCATCTTGTCAGTTTTATGACATTTGCCAAGCAGTAGATTCAGATTTTCTATCAAAGGTCTGATAAAATTCTTCAATGAATTGATGTAGACCTTGGTTTTTTGTGTTTGGGAATTTTTATTTTCATATTTTATTTACTTATTTGGGAGAGAGAGCTAGAAAGAGAGAGAGGCAGATAGAGAGAGAGAATTGGTGGCAAGTACAGAGAGAGAATTGTTGTTTCAGGGACACTAGACATTGAAAAAAAAAATCTCCACATGCATGCACCACCTTGTGCATTTGCCTTTAAATGGGTACTGGGGAATAGAATCTGAGTCTTTGTCTTTGCAGGCAACCACTAAGTGATCTCTCCAGCCCAGGAGGTTTTTAATTATTACTTCAGCCTCATTGATTGTTATATCTCTGTTTAAATCGTTTATTTACTCTCAGTTTACCTTTGGCAGGTTACATTTGTTGAAAAAATTTATCCTTTTCAATTTCCAAGCTTACTACAAAATATGTTTTTGAAATATGCCCTTATGTTTCTCTCATTTTCATTAAGGTCCATCATAATATCTCCTTTTTATCTCTAACCTAATTGATATGTGTCTTCCCTTTCTTGGAGTTAATTTAGCGAATGATAAATCAATCTTGTTTTCCTTCTCAAAATACTATTTTAATATTTTATTCATTTATTTGCATGTGTATTTGTGTGTATGCAGGTGGAGAAGGGGGCACAATAGGCTTTCTTGCCACTAAAACAAAATACCAGACTCATATGCCACTTTTTATGACCTGGTTTTATGTACATTAATAGGAAATTGACCCAAGGCCAACAAGTATTGCCAACAAGCACCTTTCATTGTGTTGAGTCATCTGCTCAGTCCTAAGTCCTTCTTTAATCATTTCATTTGTTTGCTTCATTTCAATTTCAGCAACTTCTTCCCTGAATTTGAATTTTTTTTTCCTGTTACATATTTGGTTGTTTTATTCTTGTTTTACCAAAGCTTTGGGGTGTATCATCAAGTTATTTAGTAGAGATCCCTTTATTTTTATAATGTAGGCATTTAGAAGTATAAACTTCCTTCTTAGGACTAGCTTCAAGTGCCTATCAGTTTTGGTATTTACTTAGTATGCATACATTAGTTGTATTTTCATTTTTGTTTAGTTTTAGTAATTTCTTATTTCATTCTTGAAATCTTCAATGACCAAATGCACAAGGTGGTGCATGCATGTGGAGAGTTTTTTTTTTCCAATGTCTACTGTCCCTGAAACAACAATTCTCTCTCTGTACTTGGCACCAATTCTCTCTCTCTCTATCTGCCCCTCTCTCTTTCTAGCTCTCTCTCCCAAATAAGTAAATAAAATATGAAAAAAAAAATCCCAAACACAAAAAAACAAGGTCTACATCAATTCATTGAAGAATTTTATCAGACCTTTGATAGAAAATCTGAATCTACTGCTTGGCAAATAATTTCATAAAACTGAAAAGAAACATTGTTCAGTTAGGTGCTGTTCAATTTCCTGTATTTTGTGTATTTTATATAGTTTGTTTTGTTCTTAAATTCTAGCTTTATTGCATTGCAGTTAGATATAATGTGAGGAGTTATTTCAGTTGTCTATTTTTGTTATTTATTACTATTATTATTATTATTATTTAGTTTTTTGAGGTAGGGTCTCACTGTAGACCAGGATGACCTGCAATTCATTATGTAGTCTCAGCCTGGCCTAGAACTGACTCTGAATCCTGAGTGCTGAGATTAAAGGCATGTGTCACCATGCTCAGCTGTTAAGCCTTGCCAAGTGTCCTTATGTGTAATCTATTTTAGAGAAATTTCCATGGAATATTGAGAATAATGTAATTTTGTGGTATTTGGATGGAATGATCAGGATAAGACTATTAGGTCCATGAAATCTAGGCACCTTTAGCACTTTTATTTTTATTTTTTTACTTTCTGTACAAATGATTTGATTATTAGTAATAATGGAATATTATGTTTATGTTTGTTTTTACAATTTGTATGTAAATCCATAAAAATTAACCCTTTAGATAGGGAACCTTTTTGACAGTTTTCTTTACAATATTTTGAGACTTTTAATATTTTGAAATATAACATAAACAAAACTTTCAAGCTTAAAAATTACCATTGAGTATATAAGGAAAGCTTAACAACTGTTGGCATATTAAAATAATAGCTATGTTGCAAGTATAAAAAAAATCTCCCAAAACATTATAATTTTGTCTACATTTTTTGTTATTATACAATAATTAGAGCAATGAGGCAGTCCAATCCCACTGCCCTAAGTTACATGAATTATTTTTCCTAAGTGAGACCACATTGCCTAAATTTAATTTCTATTAATAATTTATAATGTTTAACACATGCAGGAATACATTTTATGATATTATTTTTTATTAATTAGATTTATACTCAGTGAATACAGTCACTTTGGTACCATTGTTAGGCTCATCCATGTCCTAACCCCTCCCCCAGGCTCCTCCTTGTTGAGGTATATGGGTCATGCATTCTGGAGTTAGCCCACCATTATGGGTAGGATAAATGTCTCTGCATATCATGACCCAATGTGTGGCTCTGGCATTCTTTCTGCCCCCTCTTCTGCAAAATTCCCCTGAGCCATGTTGGGTTCATTTTTGGTCTGCTTCAGTGATGAGGTGTTGGGGGCCACTGGGTCTCTGGATATCTGATTTTTTTTTTCTTTGTTTCATGATGAGTAAGGTTGGAAAGAATAGTAAAGCCAAATTTCATGGATTATATTACTAGACAGACATGGCACATTGATCACATAAGTGAGTTCAATAATTATCAAAGTGCAGTTCCTCGCTTAGGAAGGAAGTTAATCACTGAGTAACATCAACTTTAATGATGAGTTTGAGGAGTCCTCTCACCTCAGCGGCACTTGAGAGGACAGTATCTGGCAGAATAGAGGTCTATAGCAGCACTCCAGAGCCCACATGCTAAAGGGTATTGATGTCCATAGATGAGGCTTTGATGATTTCATCAAAGGCTTGCAGGAGCAACAGGGTCTTTGAAGCAACTGTACAGAATGCTACTCTGCCACTGAGCATCTACCTCATGCATGAGACTCAGTTACAGGCTATCAGAGGTTAGAGCCTTTTCAAGTATTTGTTGAGTCTGTAAAACACTGCCCAGTCCTCCACATGGGAGTCATCTTGATTTTCAAGATTCTGTTGAAACTTGCCCAAGGAGAAAGTTTCTTTGGAAATTTTATTATTTACTTTTTACTTTTTAATTTTTTAGCCACAAATATTTTCAACAGCCTCACGGCCTAAACTTTTAACTGAAATATTTAACGCACACTATCCAACCCCAGTTCCTGTTTGGTATCAATGAGATTACAGTGCAGTCAATAAAAGACAGGCTTGGGAATGTAGCTCAGCTGAGGGAGTGCTTTCCTAGCATGCATGAATACCTATATACTCATCTTTAATCCCAGAATGCTGGAAGTGGAGGTAGGACTATCATGAGTAAAAGGGTAAGATCATCTTCAGCTAGAGGTTGAGACCAGTTTAGGACACATGAGAATCTATTTCAGATATATACTTAAAAAAAGAAAAAGACAGGTCTTTCAGGGCTTGAGAAATAGTTTAGTGGTTAAGGCACTTGATTGAGAAGCCTCGGGAGCCATGTTCGACTCTCCAAATCCCACTTAAGCCAGATCCACAAAGGTGAGGCAAGCACAAGGTCACACATGCCCACTAGGTGGTGCAAACTTCTGGAATTCAATTTGAGTATCTGAGGCCCTGGTGTTCCAATTCTCTCTCTCTCTCTCTCTCTCAACAAAAAAAGACAAGCCTTTTAAGTAAGTCTTCTAGATAGTACAAATATACATTTTAGGGGTGTGTGTGGGTGGGGGGAGGTGAATGCAGTCTGTTCTTTGTCAGTCTCTTTGATACAAACAGCTTGGGAGGCTGGTTTCAAGGCTTTTCTTGGACTGGGTCCAGAGGAGGATATGCCAAAAGCTTTTAATTGCTTTTTATTGCTGTTCTTACCAACAATTAGTATTTTTTTCAAACATTCACCAAGTAACAATAAGCTTTTGATAAATTTTAATTCTGAAGATGCTAAATGATGAATGTTTTGCCAGGACTGGAAAGCATGTATGAAGAATAAACTTTCAAGAATGTTACACCTTTGTGGTCAGATTCACCGGTGGGGAACAAGTTATACTGCAGCTCCACTATGCCATTTTACATGAGCAGAATATAGACAAACATTTAAATTCAGAGGCAGCTGACTAGAAATATTGGCCCAAAGTTGAAAGGTAAGGAATTGGCTAGCATACAGTAAGTAGCCCAGAGCCCCCAGTTCCTTTCCAGACTCTAAGTTCCCTGGTCTCATTTCCCATGCTGATGGCTTGGGGCTGCCTGGCCCCTATCAGTGTGCTGCAAAAACAAGTTCCTTTCTAGCTTTTCTGATAGAATGGTCCCAGGATTCGCAACTCCTGGATCTGGAAGGCGCACAGGCTGAGTGAGTAGGCCACAGGGCCTGTTTCACTCTCCACCTCTTAGTTCCCTGGTCCCAGTACCCATTCTGCTGGTTTGAGCAGCCTAGTCTCCTCATATGTGCCGTGGAAACAGGCCATTTGCTCTGGAATCCTGATTCATGACTGCCTGGGTTCCCACATCCCTATCCCCCTGAGACAGAGGGTACACTGGGGCCACTTTGGGACTTGGCATCTTGCATCTGTCACCCCAGATTCCCAGCTCCCCAACCCCTGTTACCCTTGTGTTGAAGTACGCACACAAGTGGAATGAGTAGGCCAGAGCTCCCAGATCCCGATCTTCCAGTTCCCCAGGTACCTACCTATGAAATACTTGCCATCTCCACAATCTGTGGATTGGAGGTTATTACTCCATCATATGCCAGTCTGGTTCACATTTGAAAAAGAACATTGACTGAATTTACTACAAGGAAAAACACTTGCTTCTCCCACAATAAAGTAAAACTTTCCATCAAGGTGGGTAGATCACAATGCAAAAAAAAAAGAAAGAAAGAAAGAAAGAAAGAAAGAAAGAAAGAAAGAAAGAAAGAAAGAAAGAAAGAAAGAAAGAAAGAAAGAAAAAAATGTCAGAAAACTGAGAGCTCCACCATGGATGCTTAGTCCCACAATGGAAGCCTCAAATGCAATCATAGAGAAACTAACAGGAGTTGAATCCCCAAATGAAAACACAAGTAAATAGAGCCTGATCAAAAAGAATTGCTCAAGTGGAAGCGAAACAACAAAAACCCAAAAAACATCAACCACATGAATAAAATTGAGCAGAACCTTCTCTTGGGGCATGCAGCTTTCATAACTAGGCTTAACTTAATTAAAGATAACCATAGATGCTTCAACAGAAAAATAAATGAAGTGAAGGTGAGTCAACAAATAGAGAATTTCAATAGCCACCTAATTAACCTTAATGAAGACAAGATCAAATGCAAGAATGAATTGCAGGAAACATCAAGAAAATCAGACCTTGAACAGAAATTGTACCTCAAAAAATAGATGGACATGATGCTAAATACCATAACAGAAAGCAAAAAGCAAATAGAGCTATTGACAAACTTTTCTAGAAACCCTCACTAACAAACTCACTCATGTGGAAGACAGAAACTCTGAGCTAGAAGACAAGACAGAAGAAATTGATTAGGAATCCAAAAACTCTGGGAAGTGCAAATAATAATAATAATAATCATTTGAGCAGAATACAAGGGATCAGTGGGATACCCTAAAATGAACAACCATCCAGATCACAGGTAAACCAGAAGGAGAGCAAATTCAGGATAGAGACACAGAGAACATATTTAACAAAATTATTGAAGAAAAATTACCCAATCTCACAAAAGAGAGGTCCATTGAGATACAAGAAGCTCACAGAAAACCAGACAGGACTGAAGAAGAAACTTTCCTCGTCCACATCACATCATAGTTAAAATTATTGACAATGAAAACACACAGAGAGTACTAAAAGCAACAGGAGTGAAACAACTCACTACACACAAAGGCTGTCCCTTCAAAATTATATCAGCTTTCTCAATGGAAACCCTGAAAACCAGAAGGGCCTGAAATGGAACATTTCAATGTCTAAGAAAAGATGACATCTAACCCAAACTACTGAATGCAGCAAAAGTGTCCCTCATAGATAGTGAAAGGAAAACTTTCAATGAAAAAGTCAACAGTGGGATTATATGAACAGAAAGCCACATCTACAAAGAATACATCAGGGAATACTCCAAACAGCAGAGTCAAACAACCAGTCTCAAGAGCACTCAAGAAAAAGTTTACAATAAACAAAATTAGAGCATGCTCAAAGTCCAAAACACAAGAAAGCACCAAACCTGATACAGCACCTCATCATGGCAGGGATTAAATCAAACCTCACAGTATTAACAGTCTTAACTCATACAACAAAAGACACAGGTTAATAGGGTGGGTCATATAAATGGACTATTTTCTCTGTTCTTTTCAAGAAAACCAGTACATCACTAATGACAGACACTGCCTCAGGGTGAAAGGATGGAAAATGATATTCCTGGCAAATGGAAATAAGAAAAACAAGCAGATGTTGCTATATTTTAATTAATATTAAGTAATTAATAATTAATATATTTTAATATATTAAAAAGGACAAAATATATAAAAAGGGCAAAAGGCCACTTTTCTTAGAGATTTTATTTTTGTTGTTGTTATTTTTTTTCTTTATTTGTGAGCGACAGACAGAGAGAGTCAGATAGAGAGAGAATGGGTGGGCCAGGGCCTCCAGCCACTGCAAATGAACACCAGAGGCATGAGCCCCCTTGTGCATCTGGCTAACGTGGGTCCTGGGGAATCAAGCCTCAAACCAGGGTCCTTAGGCTTCACAGGCCAGCACTTGACTGCTAAGCCATCTCTCCAGCCCCAGAAGGCCACTTTTTACTCATCAAGAGAACAATCCAACATGAGGACATCACAGTCATAAATCTGTACCAAACTGCAGAAAATCAATGGAGAAATAATAGAGCTCAACAACACCATAGATCAACTAGACCTAACAAACATCTACATAATTTTCCACCAAAGTTCTACAGAATACACGTTCTTCTTTGCAGCCCATGGAACCTTCTCCAAAATACATAATATATTTTTTTTTCATATAGCATGCCTCCGTAAATTCCAGAAAATTGAAGTCACTTCCTGCATCATATCAGATCACAATGCTTTAAAGCTAGAAATCAACAACAAAAAACACATAGGGACCTCCATTAAAAAAAAAAAAAAAAGTGATTCGGGGCTGGAGAGATGGCTTATCGGTTACGTGCTGGCCTATGAAGCCTAAGGACCCTGGTTTGAGGCTTGATTCCCCAGGACCCACATTAGCCAGATGCACAAGGGGGCGCAGTCATCTGGAATTTGTTTGCAATGGCTAGAGGCCCTGGCGCGCCCATTCTCTCTCTCTCTCTCTCTCTCTTTCTCTGCCTATTTCTCTCTCTGTCTGTCACTCTCAAATAAATAAAAATAAACAAAACTATTAAAAAAATGTTTGGGTTGTAGAAGAAATCAAAAAGAAATTGTAAAATTTCTAGAATTCATTGATAATGAAAATACAACTCAGCAAAACTTAGACACAATGAAAACATTCATAAGGGTAAAATTCATAGTAGTAAATGATAACAAAGACAGAGAGATTCCAAGTTGATAACCTAATTTTCCACCTAAAGGCATTGGAAAAACCAGAAGAATCCAACCTTTAGAGTTCCATATGGAAAAAAATAATATCAAATTAGAAAAAAAGAAAATAAAAAGGAGAGGTTACAACAGACATCAATGAAACTGGAAGAATCATCAGGAAATATTTCCAATATCTCTACTACAGAAAACTAAATAATTTTGAAGAAAAGGATGAATTTCTATACACATACCACCTACCAGAACTAAAAGGACAGCAGGCTACACTCGTAAACAAACTTATTACATCCAAAGTGACAAAAAAGGTAATTTACTAGACACTAGGATGGATGGGGAGGGAGGGGAGGGCATCGAAGGGGTGGGAAACAGTACTCTAGACCCAAACGGCAATGGTACCATAAAAATCTACTTCCTAAAAGGCAGACCAAATGGTTGAACCTTCACCAGGCCCTTACAGGAAACACCTGAACCACAAGACACTGGAGAGGGTAGGATCAAGTCTAACCTAAACCTTCTACATTTTCCCTCCCTCCTCTCCTTCTCCCTCCCCCCCCCTCTCTCTCTCTCTCTCTCTCTCTCTCTCTCTCTCTCTCTCTCTCCTCTCTAACTCTTGTATATTAGTTATAGTTTTCCGCATTTTCTTAGTGGGCACTGACCTGTAACTCCAAGTACCAGCATGTGGCTGTCATCCACAATGAGCTTTTGATCAGAGAAACCTACAAGGTTTCCTAAAAGAATGACAGATTTCTGTTAGAGTACTTGATGACCCACCAAAGGTTAGGGATAAGACCCTAATGCTGAAGACACCATATGCAGCTGACATGTAAAATGGAATGGCATGGCTGGAAGCTAGGAGAGAGTCAGATCCCAGACAGTCAGCGTATCTAGTGCCAGAAGGTGTTACATGGGCGACTGGGGGAAATGACCAATATCTGTCTGTGGTAGCTTGATTCAGGTGTCCCCCATAAACTTAGGTGTTCTGAATGCTAGGTTCCCAGCTGATGGATATTTGGGAATTAATGCCTCCTGGAGGGAGTGTATTGTTGGGGGCAGGCTTATGGGCTTTATAGCCAGTTTCCCCATGCCAGTGTTTGGCACACCCTCCTGTTGCTGTAGTCCATCTTATGTTGGCCAGAGAGTGATGTCCACCCTCTGCTCATGCCATCGTTTTCCCCTGCCATTGTGAAGCTTCCCCTCGAGCCTGTAAGCCAAAATAAACCTCTTTTTTCCAGAACCTACTCTTGGTTGGATGATTTCTACCAGCAATGTGAACCGGACTGCAACACTGTCCAAGCAACTCATGGTCTAACCTACTTAGCAACAAATAACCAGTTGTGATGCCCACACAAGTGCAATAGTGGCACACAGCCATGGTAGGGAAAAAACTGCTCTTGATTTGGCTAACTGATCCCCTCAGTGGTACGAGACCCATAGCTGGAGCTGGGAAACAAGTCAGACCCATATCCAAACATAAGACCACTCTCCAATATCAAGCTACCATCAATCATGGGCTACAAGAGGGCCTACACCTATTAAAATCTCTATTAAAAAAAAAAAGTAAGGGTTATTTCATTTGTCCTGGTGCTAACTTACTCTCCATTGGAGAATCTGCTTCTCTTTTTCAGATATACAGATCCTAAGGAGAGAGCCGCCCCATCATACCTCAAAAGGGCCCCAGCTGAAACTAAGGAAAATTGGTTAAACAAGCAAAGGTGCTGTGTTTCCTGATGAACTGGATACCAGCACAAGGGGGAAGGAGACCAACACAGAGAAAAATCAACTCTTACCAAATCAGAGAGTCAGAGCCCCAGAGGCCCCCAACACCTCATCACTGAAGCAGACCAAAAATGAATCCAACATGGCTCAGGGAAATTTTGTAGAAGAGGGGGCGGAAAGAATGTCAGAGTCACATGTTGGGTCAAGATATGCGGAGACATTTATCGTACCAATGACTGTGGGCTAACTCCACAATGCATGACCCATATACCTCAACATGAGGGGCCAATGGGGAAGGGGTAGGTCATGGATGAGCCTAATAATGTACCAAACTGCCTGTATTTGCTGAGTAGAAAACTAATAAGAAAAAAGAAAGAAAGAAAAAAAAAAAAAAACCTTCCCAGAAAGAATAGTCCAGGATCAGATGGCTTCTTAGCTGAATTCTATCAAACCCTCAGTGAAAAACTGAAACCATTTTTTCTCAAACTGTTTTCCATAATCAGAGAGTATAGAATCCTTTCCCCCAACTCCTTTTATGAAGCATGTATCACCCTAATACCAAAACCAGACAGAGATACAACAAGAAAAGGCCTATATCTCTGATGAATTCAGATACAAAGATACTGAACAAAAATCCTTGCAAACTGAATTCAACAAGACATCAAAATCATTATCCACTTTGGTCTAGTAGGCTTCATCCCAGTGACGCAGGGATGGATGAACATATGGAAGTTAGTCAATGTAATATACCACATCAATAAACATAATCACAATAACCACATGATTATCTTAATTGATGCAGAGAAGGTCTTGGAAAAAAAAAACAAAAAAACAAAAACACACCACCCCCTGATCAAGACACTGGAGAGAATAGGCATGGAAGGTTTATATCTCAATACAATAAAGGGTATATATAAAGCACCTAAAGTCCAAATAATAGTTCATGGGGAAAGACTCAAGGAGTTTCTATTGACATCCAGAACAAGACAGTGGTGCCCACTCTGATTACTGCTCATCAGCATAGTAATAGTGGTCCCAGCACAAGCAAGAAGACAAGAGAAAGAATTAAAATGGATACAGATTGGATATAAGAAGTCAAGTTAGCCCTATTTGCAGATGATATAATCCTATACATAAGTGACCTGAAAGTGTCCATCTTAAAACTTCTGAAGGTGGTTAATGCTTTCATTAAAATGGCAGGATACAACAACAACACACAAAAATCAGTAGCTTTTCTGTATAAAAAGGACAAATATATAGAGAAAGAAATCATCAAAGCTGTCCCCTTTTCAATAGCAACAAAAAATTAAATACCCTGGAATAACACCAAGCAAGTATGTGAATAATCTATATAATTAAAACATTAAAAACTCAATAAAAAACTTGAGGAGGACTTGAGAAGATGGAAGGACCTCGTAATGCCCCTGGATAGGTGGAATTAATATTGTGAAAATGGCAATTCTACCAAAAGCAATATGCAGATTTAATGCAATACTAATAAAAACTCCAGCATCTGTCTTCAAAAAGATAGAAAAAATGATCTCAAAATTCATATAAAATGTCAGTAGATCTCAGATATCCAAATACATGTTCAGCAAATGAAAATCCTTTGGAGGTATCACCATTCTCAATCTAAAGGTATATAACAAAGCCATAGTAACAAACAAACAAACAAAAATGCATGGTACTGGCATAAAAACATATACACCAATGGAACCCAATTGAAGACCTGGACCATAGGTCAAGTAACTTAAGCTACTTGATCTTTTTTTTTTTTTTGTTCATTTTTATTTATTTATTTATTTGAGAGCAACAGACATAGACAGAAAGACAGATAGAGGGAGAGAGAGAGAATGGGCACGCCAGAGTTTCCAGCCTCTGCAAACGATCTCCAGACGCGTGCGCCCCCTTGTGCATCTGGCTAATGTGGGACCTGGGGAACTGAGCCTCGAACCGGGGTCCTTAGGCTTCACAGGCAAGCGCTTAACCACTAAGCCATCTCTCCAGCCCAAGCTACTTGATCTTTGACAAAGGTGCCAATAACATAGACTGGTAAAAAGATGGCATCTTCAACAAATGGTACTGGATGAATTGAATAGTCCTATGCAGAAAATTGAAACTAGATCCATTCATCTCACCATACATAAAAATCAACTGCAAATGGATAAAAGACCTCAACACCAGATCTGAAACTCTTCAACTCCTGGAAGAAAAAAAACAGGAGGAACTCTCTTTGATATAGGAGTGGGGAAAGAATACCTGAACAAAACCCAAGTAGCCCAGGAAATTAAACAATCACTCATCTATGGGATCTTATGAAGCCAAAAAGCTTTTGCATAGACAAAGACACCATAAGCAGAACCAATAGATTACCCACAGGATGGGAGAAAATTTTTATCAGCTATACTACTGACAGAGGCTTCAAATCTAGATCCACAAAGAACTCAATGAAAAAATCAAAATACCCACTCCAAAAGTGGGGCAGAGAACTGAATAGGAAGTTATCAGAGGAAGAAGCACAAGTGGCTAACACACACTTATGAAAATATTCAACATCCCTACCCATTAGGGAAATGCAAATTAAAACAGCTAGGAGATTCTACCTTACTCCCTTAGGGATGGCAATCATTAAAATATCAAATAGTAACAAATGTTGGCCAGGATGTGGGGAGAGAATAACCCTCATACACTGTTGATGGAATGTAAACCTGTATAACCACTATCGAAATCAATTTGGAGATTGCTGAAAAGGATGAACACAGAGCTACCAACAGACCCATTTATTCTCTTACTGGGCATTTATCCTAAACACTCTATGCTTCACTACAGAGATATGTGCTCAATTTTGTTTATGTCCGCTTAATTCATAATAGTTAAGAGCTGGAATGCATTTGTCCACCACCGGATGAATGAATAACAAAGCTGTGGTATATTTACACAATGGAAATCTACTCAGCAGTGAGAAAAAAGTGATACAATGAAATTTGTAGAAAAATAGACAGACTTGGAACAGATCATACTCATCAAATTCACGCAATCACAGAAAGGCAAACACCACATGATCTCACTTATCTCTGGTTCTTAATCTGGACTAGCTTGAGTTGGTGACATACCTGATAGGCAACTCAATAGGCTCCAGACAAAGTTGACCGAAGAGTTTATGTATATGGAAAACAAATTCAAAACTAAATCCAAAGTGAACTAGTACCATAGAAACCTTTATCCTTGAAGATAGACTGAAATATATAACCCTCAACAGGAGTAAGGAAGGAGCATCTGAAAAGAAGGACCCTATAGAGAGTGAAATGAAGCCCAACATCATCATCATCATCATCATCATCATCATCATCATCATTATTATTATTATTATTTGTCTTTGGCCTGTAACTCCTAGTACCAGAAATGAGTTGCTACCCATAATGAGCCACTTATCAGAGAAACCAAGTGGTCCTCAAAACAAGACAGGCGTTTTTCAATGCACTTGAGTTCTCATCTGAGGCAAAAGGAAGACCCGATTGCTGAAGACACCATATGCTGCCAACACAGAACATGTAGAGACCTGACTTAAATCTGGAATAGCTCCCAGAAAGTTAGCCTGTCTAGTACTGGAAAGTGTTACATAATTTACTGAGGGTAAGTGGCCAAGAACTACCTGAGCAACCAGAGGTCTAACCTATTCAGAAGCAAACACCCTGACAGGATGTACCCACCAGGAAATAGTGGAACACAACCTCAGTGAATAACCAATAGCTGTCTGGTTGACTAAGAGGTCTTCTCAGTGGAAAGGAACCAGATCAGAATCCTATAGAGCCAAAGATTATGCTCTCCAATGTCAAGCTTTCACTTGTCTTTGGCTAAGAGAGGGGCTACATACATCAAGTTTTCCCAAAATTTATAATGCTTATCCCATTTAAATTATGCTGAATTCACTCTCCATTAGTGAACCTGTTTTTCTGTTTCAGAAGGTAATGAGACCTTAGGAGACAAACTACCCCTCACACCTCAGCCATGACACAGCTGAGACCACAGAGAAATAGGGTAGATGAACAAGAGGGCTGCTTCCATGCTGTTCGTGATAATCAGTGCCAGGGGTTAGGATACAGACCTGAGGATACTCAACACCTACACAAGCAGAGATCCAGAGGCTCCTGAGAGCTCATCACTGAAGTAGATTTTAAACATACCCACCACAGCTCAGGAAATTTTGTAAGAGAGAGAACAGAAAGATTGTAATAGCCATATTGTGACATCATGCCTAGAGGCATTGTCTCCCCCCCCCCCAAAAAAAAACAAAAAACTGAATGCTGCTCCCACAATGCATAGCCCACAATCCCATGGGGTATAACTGCAATTCTACTTAGAAGGGTCCTCAGCAGAATGGGGACAGGGAAGAAGGAAAATAGGGTACCAACCCATGATGTATCCATACAAAGTACATTGTTAATTATAATAAAGAAGAAAAACTATGATTGATCAATGAGATGTGAAATTTAAATTACTTAGATTCTGAAAATCATGTAATAAAATGTATACAAGATTTAAAAAGGTAAGTTAAGGAACCAATGTTCCATCCTTTGTTATATATAAAATCTGGCTTAGCTTATAGAACACTTACAATCTCAAATTAACACTGCAGTATTTTGTTATTGATTATAATTTTGTCTTCTGTCATGCATGTGAATCCAAACCCTCTTACTTCTGTACACACTCATCATTTTTAAGCCCTGTGGTATTTGTGTATTACATATCTCCTGACAATCCCCACACTTAAGTTTTCATGGTGATGCAATTAGCTCATAAGCTACCAGAGTTGCTTTAGATATCATTTACTGATGAGAAAAATATGGTCATTTTAAAAGATACATGTTACTCTGAAGTGGACTTGAATTTTTAGAGATGTTTTCACAATGTATGTATGTGTTCAAGGAACTTATTCTGCTTAGAGATTTTTTTTTCTAATCGTCCAAATTTGGGAGTCAAAATATTCTTTAAGATATTTCACATTGTGCACTTTCCCTGGCTTATGAAATTTGATACTTCTAACAATATTCTTCATGCAATAAAAATGATTACATACATAAATACCATAAGTATCACTTGCCTGCCTGTCAATTGCTGGGATAAGACTATATCTGCTTATTCTGTAGTTATACATACATATATCAATGACTAAGATAGGTGATATAAATTCATCTACATACTTTTGTCCTCCTTTAAGGGATTTTTGTCACTTCCATGCAAATATATTTTAAACTGTTTCCAAATGCTTCTCTAAAATGAGTTCAAAGTTTACATGTAATAGATGCTAATAAGTATTCTTAATAAAACAATCATACTTACATTTCTTCTTTTATAATAATAATATGCTGGTCTCACAACAAAAACTGACAGAGAAAGTAAGAAAGAAATACACAAATATAATGGTTAGCCTGTCACTAATAATGCTTAGGAGGAATTCATGAGAAGATCTATGTTTAGCTAAAAGTAATGTTTAAAAACGTTTTCTCAAATTGTATTATGTATAATGAGATTTCATGTTTAATATTAAAATAAATAATTATTCACAATTATGTTATGCAAACAATCCAACCAGCTGCAGATCTAGGAACATTGGACCCCAATAATGAAAATAGTGCTTACGTAATAAGCTTTTGGTGTGAGAATTTATACTAGAATGATTTCTTTTAAGAAAAAATAAACGATGACTGTGATCTTTCATGGTCATTCAATTCTACTGAAGCTCACTTGTAGATAGCAAAAGAATCCAAATTTTCATAGATTATAATCACAACAAGTTAATTAGCCAGATAATAAGAAGGTCAGTGAGGTGATAGGAAAGAAAACAAGCTTAAGGTTAGATGAGAAAATGCATGTGATATCTCAGAAAACAATTTGTAATCTGTACTAAATATGTATGACCTTGTCTTAACTTTGATATATTTAGAGTTTAACATAACCATGTCAGTAGCTTGTAAAATGGCACAGCTGCAGCTTCCCTCTGTTGGCTCTTAGAACTATATTGAAAATCCTGAAAAAAAAATAAAGGAAACAGAAATTCAGCCAGTAGGCTTTCCAGCTGCTTTATGAACATTGACAGCATTTTTCTCACATTGTACAGTTGGAAGAAAATTTCACTTTATTAAACTTGCTTCAAATTGCACCATGCTCAGAAAAATGGCTCCAAATCATCACCTTCAATGTGAGCTTGTGCTGGTGTATTTAAAATTTTAGTTAAAAATGTAAATAACAAAGCTGTTTGTTAAGCACTAGTTAATATGTTTTAAAATGCAGATCATATGATTATAAAATGTAGTGAGCATATTTATATTGTGCTAGTGCATACTTGATATACAAATATTAATTTCTTTTTTTTTCTTTTTTTTCTTTTTATTTTTTTTATTTGAGAGCGACAGACACAGAGAGAAAGACAGATAGAGGGAGAGAGAGATAATGGGCGCGCCAGGGTTTCCAGCCTCTGCAAACGATCTCCAGACGCGCGCGCCCCCTTGTGCATCTGGCTAACATGGGACCTGGGGAACCAAGCCTCGAACCGGGGTCCTTAGGCTTCATAGGCAAGCGCTTAACTGCTAAGCCATCTCTCCAGCCCCAAATATTAATTTCTAAGAGAAGTCTGCTTATTCATTGTGTGTGTGTGTGTGTTTGTGTGTTCAATAAGAGCACTTCCTTCAGGTTTTAAAGATTTTAGGCATCAAACATTATCATTTTCTCCCTTACACAATTAGTCTATAATCAAATATGATTCCATTATAATACATATACAGTACATCTCATAGCCCTAATATTTCATTTAAAAAGATAATATAACAGTAGAATTAGTGAAAATGCTTAGCTGGGTACTTTAGATGGGATTAATAAAGAATTCAAACATGTTCTGGTCTTTAACATTCTTATAAATAAATGAATTTGGTTTGCTTAATATATGTTCAAATAAGGATGTGTTGTGAATCCCGTGTCATAAATTTTTAAAAAATGAGAAAAGAGAAGAATTAAATAATGTAAAAATAGTGCTGCTTAATGTAGAAACCTGCTCAGTGAACTCTCGCAAAATCCATCCTTACAGTTTCTGCGAACATTTTTAGTATCTTAGGTCTGCTTCAAGACATCAAGCCCTGTCCTTTAAATGTTCTCACCAGCTACAACCAAGTTGTCTCATACATTTTTGTTTTGTACCCTGTTTAGAATATGGTTCAGCATATGAAAATCGATAAATGAACACTGTCATTTTCCACTCTGCTTTCTGCAGCTCACTGGGGGTTGTGTAGAGGAGGAGTAGCCTTAGAAACAGATTCAGTGTCCTATGGACCAGGTTGTAAGGATGGGGATGTTGGAAATCGCTGCCAGGTGTTTCTCATGTATCTCAACCCTTTATTCTCTATGTTCTGCTTCAACTTCTCCAGTTCCCTGGTTTCACTGGTAATGTAAGAATCCAGATCTTGGTCTTCTAGATGAATCATCTTCCAGTTCATGTATGTGTGTGAAGATAGGCTCTTCCCTCAGACTTTCCACCCTCCTCAATGTAGTAGCTGGCTTCCACCAAGAGCCAATCTACAGCTGTTTTGGCCTGTTTCCCCACAGTGATCTTTAGCATAGCTAAATGCTTTAACACTGATCATGCTAACTTAAGATAAGGAATTGGATCAAAGCATAAATACTTTATTTATTCATTCATTTATTTTACCATAGAGCAAGGAAATTATTCACTGGTATTTATCCTACTGGATGCAAAAATGTATTTGTAGAAAACCCTGGACATGAATAATTAAACCAAGGTTTTTTCTTCTGTAACAGTCAACTTTTGAAAGCAACTAAGATCATGAGTTTCTGGATAAACAAATATACATTCTACAATGTTGCATTACTCAGGAGTAAAAATGCATATCTAAAGCCATTAAACTGGACAAAATATTAAATTCCTATTGCTTTATTAAAGAAGCTAATCTAGAAAGATTAAAGCCTATTTCCATCATATGGCAATCAAGACAAGACAAACTTATGAGGATAGACTAGTATTTCAGAGATGGCTCTTCTTTCCATATGTACAATTAGAACAGTGGTTAAGTGTTTACTAAATCATTTTTTCCACAGCAACTTTTAGGCTTATAACCATTACAAACAAGGAGAATCAACTTAAGTTGTATTATATCTTAATATAATGGAAACATTTGGTCATTGCTCTTTTCCACAGATGCTACACATCAGAGCAGGGTTGTTAAGTCTATACTAGAAAAATTCACTCCTATAATATTTTATGTATAATATTTTATGACTTTATGTCATATCATAAAAATATTTTAAATTTATTTTGTTTATTTATTTGAAAGAGAGAGGGAGAGAAATAAGCAGGTAGAGAGAAAGAGAGAAAATGGGCATGCCAGGACCTTCAGCCACTTCAAAGGAACTCCAGATACACGTGCACCCTTGTGCATCTGGCTTACGTGGGTCCTGGGAAATCAAACCTGGGTCCTTTGGCTTTACAGGCAAGTGCATTAACTGCTAAACCATCTCTTCAGTCTGTAAAAAGATTCTATGCAATAAAATTAAGTGGATTTCTAACAAAACACACAAAAGTGAAAATGAGTCATTGGTTAAATATAAGGGCATCTATTTAGTTCAATTAGTTATTTATTTATTTTTTTTTTGGAATGGAATTGAGTTTCAAAGACCTTTCAAATTTTCTTGAAAGTGATAAATGTTAGACAAAAATATCTTTCTAATTTTCTCCAAAGCCAAGAAGGGCAGGGGCTACCAAGTGAATGACATGTATACTTACAAGTCTGAATTAGCTCCTTATAAGTTAATTAGCTATTATGCTGTTTGTGAGAAATGTTGAACTATTTTTACTTGCTGTACTTATGAAAAACAATCAAACAATATTAGGAATGAAAGCCAAAATGACATTTGCCAAAAGATACGAGAATTTAAGGCTAGGTCATTTAATTACTTTTTTTTTCTGGTCTTTTGAGGTAGGCTCTCACACTAGCTCAGTCTGACCTGGAATTTACTCTGTAGTCTCAGGGTGCCCTTGAACTCATGGTGATCCTCCTACCTCTGCCTCCCAAGGAGTGCACCATCACCATGCCCAGACTACTTATTTACTTTTTAAAACACTTGTAAGAAAAGTTGAATTATTTTTTCTCAAATAAAGGTCTTTCTTTCAAAAGCCTTCCTCTTTACATCTGAGCACATGCTGACCTCATTGTCTTTGGTACAGCTTATGTTACGGGTATATGAGGCTGCAGTCTACATTGTGTGTGTTCCACAGAGGGAGAGGAAAGAATTCAAGACATTCAAATTGACAGTGATGGACATGTGACGCCAAAAGCACAGAAACAAATTAGATTGTCACAAACTAAAAAATCTCAATACAAAGCCAAATATATTAGCATTTGGATGGGGGAGATGGATCAGCAGTTGAAGACTCTTGATTTCAATTCCTGCTGGCTTGGGTTCCATTCCTTACTACTCACAAAAAGCCAGATGATGAGTCATAAAATTATAAAATACCTCTTTTTCAATTGTGGTACAAAACCTTATGGTTCCATGCGCATAGTAGGCATAATGTGCACAAATGTGGTGCAAGGTACAATGCAGAGGAAGTCCGTCTTCCATTGCTTATTCACTCATTTCCCAAAGATGTGTCTGTAAATCCAGAGTTGTGATAGTTTTCTGAGCCCCAGTGATGTTTGTGTCTTTGCTCCCCATATCTGGAGTTACAGATACATATGGCCATGCCTACCTACTTACATATATTATGGGCAATCCAACTCAGCAATCTCAGGACCCCCAGGTACTTATAGTTGAGCATAATGCACTTTTAACCACTGAGCAAGCTCTGCAGCATGGTATAATTTTTTTTTTTTTTGATTCAAAATGTACTTCTTACAGCTGTTGGATTATGAATAATGCTCTGTTACTTCATTTGTTTTTACATTTAAATGGAGATGTAGACAACAGATGAATCTTAATTTATGTAAATAGAAACACAAGGAAAATGTGATATGTTCACAAATTAATTATTTTCACTGATTACCCAGTGTATAAAAGATTTTCTTTGTCAGTTATTAGAATCAGTGCCCATGACAATGAACTACTCAGAGAAAATAAAAATACATGCAGAAACTAAAAAAAATATATATATATATATATATATATATATATATTGTGAGGTTGGTTGGCCAGTTGACTTATGTAGACATTGAAACAGAATTTAAGCAGGGTCTCTAGATGGGTAGTTGGTTAGGTATAAGCTTCCAGTTGAGGCAAAGAGCCAATGTTTATATCCTCCTTTCATTCATGAAGGAAAAATAAGTCTTTCAAATGATGGTAAACACAATTAACTTAATGTCTTTCACTTTCTAAATATTTAAGTTATATTTTTTTAATTCTCTACCAGAAACAAATTGAAATTTTACTGTTTTAGATAGTAAGTCACATGAAACTTAGGGAAGCACTAGATTTTCAGGCACTTGAAAATTTCAAAGCAATGTGATTTTTTTTTTTAATCAAGTCCATTCTTATTGATTGCAAATTTTGTAGAAATTCCTCATGTGTGTCACTGTTCTCCCACTAAATATAGCTGAAGTGTAGGGAATTTTCATTAAAACTATAAATAAATATTCACATTATAGGGTATCATAAAGTTGGAGATGTTGAAGAGTCTCAGATTTAAATCCTGGCTGTTTATTCTAAACAAATCTTTTGACACATTTTAGTATATATCAATCCACAAGCTCACAGACCTTAAATCAGGTCTTGGTCTTCAGTGGAGAAGCAATTCTTTCACCTACCTTAGGGGCCAGCGTGTAGGTGGCTAGAGCTGGAGGAAAGGGAAGCTATCAAAATAAGCTGTAGATTTTGCATATTAATATTGGTCTAGATGTAAAAATGCTGACCATGGGTAATGCTTTGATATTTAAGAAGTTATTTTTTTTGATAACTTAAAAAAGTAACATCAAGTAACGATGACTATATTTCTTATAGTTGGAGGCAAAGATGAAGCTAGGCAAATATAGGCTTAAATGATGAGTGTAAGCAAAAGAAAAATCATTTCATGCTGTTTTCATTATTCGTTTGTTTTTTTCCTAGAGCCCTCATTGCCTACAACCACAATTGAATATATATTTCACAAGAACACCACTACTACACTGGGAACCCACATTCACTGTGAACTTTAGTGAATGCATCTTACACTACTTAATGAATACATATAAAGGGACACTGCTCTCGCTAGGACAATGGATGCTGACACACTCATACTGTAGTTACTTCTACCTCCCTCTTTCATATGAGGCCTCACTGCAATTGCTATTTACTCAGCACATATTCCATCCCCATGCTACAAAAACTAGAAACAATAACATTAGATATAATAAGTATGGTTAAAATAACACAAGGATCTATGTGAAACAAATCCCCTTTCCAGGGACTTATAGGCACTATCCTCATAGCTCATCAGTTACAAGCTGTCTGGCACAATTCCAGTAGAAGAAGCCATAGATTTTGGTCAACTGAACAGAAATACATATGACATTTTGGAAATTAGTATAAAAGGATGTTATTTTGGATGTATGACACTAATTGCAGATTCATTTGCAGAAAAGATTTATGAGCAAATCACTATAACTGTGACAAAAAATATGTTACAGTTCCAATAATTTTTAATTTTTTTATGTTTTACAGTATCTGTATGAAATTTATTTATATTATTATTTAATTTGGACTGTACTTATTATATATGTACAAACACAACCTTTTGGGTTGGGAAATTATAGTCCAAACATTATTATATAATGTTACTCATAGAAAGTTGTTTACTAGAGGAAAAATTGTTTTGCTTGTTGTAATGTGTGGTTTTCTCAATAGCATGTAAAAGAAAATTTAATAATCTTAATTACAATCCTGCCCTATAAAATAACCACACACTTATTTCAGATGCTTTTAAGTGCTATATGTGTTTTATGCATACTAGAAAAGAAACAAATTTCTGCAGGAATAAATTTGAATCAGATAAACAGATATAACTAACAGGAATTACTCAGCTATTTAGAGCTTTTTCTTAAATCATACATGTATTTTTGAATATAAACTAATAGAATATTATTCAGGCATTTTTTATAGCTAATATTGGCTGGATTTACATTAGTAACAACTACCAAATATTAAATTTTCTAAATAGCAAATTTTCTAAACCTCTATTAATTTAAGCTTGAATTCATGTAATTCAAAGTATTTAAGTTGTGTTTGATTTATACAGGGTTCAGGTTTAACATGCCATCTGAAATTTCAGATGAGAATTGGGACTTTTGAATAATGTTAAAATTAATAAGGACTATGGGGATCTTTGAAGTTGGTTTGAATGCAATTTGCATTGTGAAATGGTTCTGTGTCTATGGGGACCAGGCATAGAATGTGGTGGATTGAATATATGGTCCCATAGAGTCAGGTGCATTAGTACTGAAAAGGTGGCTCATTTTATAAAGCACATTATTTTAGATCTACAGAAGCCTGCAAAGCCCATGTAAAAACTGAACACAGGTGCACATCTGCAAATCTAATGAATCTATGTAGAGATGAAATTAGAATTATTGGAAATTCCCAGAAAAAAATAGCTTGGTGCAAGCAGTTGTGAACAAGAGATGCTGCCTCAAATTAAGGTGGAAGGTAAGGACCAATACCAGAGAGTGACATCTAAATGCAAGACATGATATGCACAGTAATATTCATATGCATTCTAGATTCCTGGTTCCTATTACTGACTTACTTCAACTATAATCAAATGAACATTTCCAAAGGTAGGGTATATATATGAGAGAGAACACATGTATTAGTCTTTGTGAACTTAAATTACCTCACTTAGTACAATTATATTTTTGAGTTACACCTAATTTCCTGAAAATTGTATAATTTAATTTTTCTTCACAACTGAAACTACACTGTGCACTTTTACCAAAATCCACTCAACTGTTGAGCATCTAAACTAACTACAATTCCTAGTTGTTATGAATAGATTAGCAAAAAGCATGGTGGAGTAACTTTGTCTACAGTAAAGTTTAGAGTCCTTAGACTATATGCCCAGGTGTTGTATAGCTGGATGACATGGTAGACCTATTTGCATGTCATAGAGAAACCTACCACAAAGATTTCCAAAGTGTCTTTACGAGTTTACATTTGAAACAGCAATGGATATGTTTCTCTTTCCCAATATTCTCTCCTGTATTTTTGTTACTTGGTTATTTGATGGTAGCTATTCCAACCAAGGTGAGATTAATTCACAAAGTTATTTCAACTTGCATTTCCCTATCACTTATGAACTGATTATTTAAAAATGTTTCTTGCTCCTTTCATTTCTTATTTTAAGATATATCTTGAGCTGGATCAGTAAACAATTATCTATCCTTTTGTTTACTTCAAGAAACACATCCAACTGCCAGAGACAAACACTACCATGCAGAGAACAGATAGAAGCAGTTACCCCATCCAATAGGACAACGAGACAATCAAATATAGCTATTCTACTATATGACAAAATAAATTGAAATCAAAACTAATCAGAAGACAGAAAAGGTAAGTCTATAATGATTGAGGGAGCATTTAATAAGAGGATATTGCAGTCCTAAGTAAATTCACACCAAACACAGGTGCACCTAATTTTATAAAACAAAATATGTTAGATATAGCGTTAGATATATAGCCAACACAATAATAGTAGGTAAAGTCAATACCCTAATATCACCAATATACAGGTCAAATAAAAGAAAATAATAGAAACAAGGGAGCTAATAGAAACTCATATAACACTGGGTCCAAACTCTACACAATATATATTCATCTAAATAGCTTATGGAACTTCCTGTAATATAGATTACATATTAGGGTATGAATCAAGTCTCAGTAAGTTTATGAAAGTTGAAAAAGATTCCTTGTATTATATCCAACATCAGTGTAATTAAACTATAAATCAACAAAAAGACAAACTAGAAAATCCAGAAACTCCTGAAAATTGGGGAAAATATTGAACAAATAAATAGTTTGCTGAAAATGTCAGTGAGGAAATCAAGAAATTCCCATATCAGAAACAGAATGAAACAAACATGCAAAAACTTATCTGACATGTTAAAGGCAAATGTAATTACAAAGTTTGTAGCTCTTAATACCTGCATCACAAAATTGCACAGATCACTAATATATTACTTTATGAGCCACCTGAAGGCTTTGGAAAAATATAAACAAGTCAATAAGAAAACTATCAAATAGAAAGAAGAAAGATTAGTGGCAAAAGGTTCTGGAATATCCCTTAATATCATCTCTCTCTCTAAAATAAATAAAAATTTTAAAAAAGGACTTAACAAAAAGAAGAAGAAGAAGAAGAAGAAGAAGAAGAAGAAGAAGAAGAAGAAGAAGAAGAAGCAGCAGCAGCAGCAGCAGCAGCAGCAGCAGCAGCAGCAGCAGCAGCAGCAGCAGCAGCAGCCAGGCATGGTGACATATGCCTTTAATCCCAACATTTGGGAGGCTGAATTAGGAGGATCATTGTTAATCAAAGGCCATCCTGAGACTACATAGTGAGTTCCAGATCAGCCTGGGCTAGAGTGAGAAATATGATACCTTGAAAAATATATAATAAATAAATAAGTAAAAATTAAAAGGGATTTAAACTATATTTTAATAAACATTTTACTGATGTTTTAATGGAACTGGTTATACATAAGTTAAAATTGTCAAACCATAGTTTTATGAACTGATCAATTTTGTGTTGATGTACGTATTAACTTTTATAAACTCATATTTATAATTAACATTTTAAATAATCAGGAGTCATGAATAAATTGTATCCACATAAACTAGTCTGAATAGCTTATATCAAGCCATGTAGTTTAATTTTTCTATAAGCAACTACCCTTACCTAGTCAGGTAAGAATATTTTCTGAGTTGCTTAAGTGACGCTTAGGAAATAGCCTCCTTTTTTAGCCTGCTTCAACCAGACTGTGGCTGTTGTGTCATAATTTGTCATAGCAATAGAAAGAAAGTAATCTGGGTGAGCAAGATCTGAACATATACAAATAATCTTTCATATCCTCTCCCATGACACACCTTCTTTAGCAAGATCTTCCCTGGTACAGACTACACAACTTCTCCAAAATTCTTTCAGCAGGGGATCAAGTATTCAAAATACATAAGGTTATGGAGGACATTTTACATTCAAACCACCATACATTCTTTGATTTTTTTTTCTGAACAAGTGGATAACAATATAATTATGAAAGAAGTAAAATATCCAAATTAAAGTTTATTGTGAAAGAACTCATCTACTGTTCTACTAGCAAATAGTGGATCACTATATAATGTATGAACTACACATTCTACATTGAAGCAATGAAGGCTATGGAGACATACATTTAAATGCACCGCATTCCACCTCTGCACCCATAGACTCAAGAACATCTTAGAATGCAAAATGCATTGCCTAACTTCAAAAGCCCTCATAGTTTTTACTAACTTTGACATTGTTCAAAATATCAAAGTCTTATCTGAGATTCAAGACTTTGCTCAAATGTGAACCCTGAAAGGTCAAAGCACACATTACATATTTCCATCACATAATGGCAAAGAGTAAACATCTCCGTTGCAAAAAGAAGGTATAAGGAAGAGAGCCTTGTCCAATGCAAAATCAATAACTAACAGATAAACATCAAAAATTGCATATTTCTGTTTTAAAATTTTCATTTGTTATAAAGTTATAAGTCTTGTCACATTACCAACATCTATGGATTATATCACAACAACAATATATTTAGAACTATCTAAACTAATAGTTATAGTGAGAAGCATGCATGATTCAACACACCCAAGCTATTTGGCAATTGAAACATGTTTCAAATGCTGAAAATTTAAATGAAAACATTCTTTACACATTTCTATTATTCTAATCAGCAATATGAAACTGAAAACACTAAAATTATCAATTTATGTTTTTAAATATTTTCATTTTTCTGTTCAACAACATTACATTCTTTCTGATTCAGTAAATTTACTAAATTTATAAATAGCTACAGTTATTTTACCACATTTTATTTTCATTTGTGGAATCTAAGGGAGATCATACAATAGTAAAGGTGGCATCATTAGGGCTATGGGAGAGAATCAGGGACTAGAAACATGTAATGGACAGGGAACATATAATTGAAGCATACTACAAACATTATAAACATGTGTAAGTATCTCATAATTAGGGCTGGCGAGATGGCTTAGTGGTTAAGCGCTTGCCTGTGAAGCCTAAGGACCCCGGTTTGAGGCTCAACTCCCCAGGACCCATGTTAGCCAGATGCACAAGGGGTGCACATCTGGAGTTCCTTTTCAGTGGCTGGAGGCCTGGAGTGCACCCACCCTCTCTTTCTCTATCTGCCTCTTTCTCTGTCTGTCACTCTCAAATAAATAAATAAAAAGTAACAAAAAAAATTAAAAAAAGAATCTCATAATTAAGTAATTTTGGGGGCTGGGGAAATGGCTTAGTGGCCAAGGCATTTGCCTGTGAAGCCTAAGGAGCACAGTTTGATTCCCCAGGACCCACATAAGCCAGACACACAAGGGGACCCATGCATATGGAGTTTGTTCACAGTGGCTAGAGGCCCTGGTGTTCCCATTCTCTCTTTCTCCCTCTCTCTTTCAAATAAATAAATAAATAAATAAAATGCAGTTATAAATAATTTATCTACAAGTAATATATGATACCAAAAGTTATTATTGTCATAAATAAAATTAATCCATTTCATTCTTTATGAAATAATTTCCTAAAGTGACTTTGCAACTCCAATGGCTCAATCTGGATTAAAGCACAATAGTGAGCAGTGAGTGTGGGATAGTGTCTACCTTTGAAAATTTGGTATACCATATTCAAAGTCCAAAATATCTCAGGTTTTAGCAGTGAACATGCTAATCACCATGTGTCAACTCACAATTTGTCTCAAGCAATATACTCCATTACATACAGCATCTTGTTTTTTTTCCTTTAATATTCTTGCAATAACAGTTACTACAGTTATCATTATATCAATACTGCAAATAAAATTCAAGTGATACAATGTTTTATATTGTGCTAAAAGGCTAAATTATGAATAAACTAGGATTTAAGTCACTATTCTCTACTCTAAGATTTCACTCAGTCTCCACATCTACTTCTCTGTCAGACAGAATTAGGAACTTCTTTTGCCAACTGTTATGGACCTCCATTTTTGCAGAGTCCCAAGAGCCATGCTGAAGGCCCCACTTTCAGTGTGATGGCATTAGAAGGTGTTTATGTCATGATGTAGAAGCCTAGGAATCTGAAAGAATAACAGAGAGTTTTCACATAATTTCTGTCATATGAGGCTTTAAGAGAAAGGAGGCACTCACCAGAACCCCCATGCTGGCACTATGGTCTGTCATAGAAGCCGTCATGATAGTGAAAAGAAAGTTTCTGTTTTTCCTAGGCCATATTGTCTATGTTGTATTGTTATAGTATCCAAAAATAGATCAAGGTATCTAGACGATGAGTAAAATTTCTGATATTACTGGATTATCAAGTTATTTTGAAATTTTAGATACGGGTGATTTGTTAATTAATAGCTTCCTACAAAACAGGAACAATTTATCTTTGTGAAAACAAATAATTTTAGTTTTCTTAGAATATCTCTAACTAGTTTATAATTCATATACTTACAAAATACTCAATATATGTACTAGTCTCATTTCCCACCAATATCACTCAAAATCTATTTTATCCACTTAAAATGTTGTGAAAGAATTGTTGGTATAACCTGAAGAATAGAACAGATAGTCGTTCTATATTGTTTCCAAATATAATATAAAATCTAGTAAACATATTCAGAGTAGAAACACATCTTCTTTTGAAAGCTATTTTACAAAAGGACATATTAGTAACATAAAGGAAAGCAAGAATATATATTTCCTCATGTATTTTAATGGGTTTAGTTTCCAGCAATGGATGAAGGCATTTCAAAGTATTTTCTTTTGCTTATAATATGAAAAATGAAAAATTAGGCTGTGATGATGCAATAATGTAGTCACAGCCCATACCCGGAGCTGGTAAAGGATACAGCTCAGTTTGTAGAGTAGTTACTTAGTATGCACAAAGTCCAAGGTTGGATCCCAAGCATTACATAAACCAGGTGTGGTATAGCACACTGGTGTCCCAGCAGTCAGTAGGTAGAGACAGCAGGATCAGAAGTTCAAAATATTCCTTGGTTACATAGTAAATTCAAGGCCAGCCTGTACTATGTGACACTGCTTCATATATAATAACTTTAATGTCACTAAAATCACATAACAATAAGCAGAGTCCAAAAGTGCTTGTTTTGAGAATGAAAAGACACTTATTGTTGAACATGGTGGTTCATGCCTTTAATCCCAGTACTCAGGAGGTAGAGATAGGAGGATTGCTGTGAGTTTGAGGCCACCCTAAGATTACATAGTGAATTCCAGGTCAGCCTGAGTTAGAGATGAAACCCAACCTCAACAAAACAAAAACAAACAAACAAAAAGACAATAATTACAGTGGAAGTCTATGTCTGATGGTGCACACCTTTAATTCCAGAATTTGGGAGGCAGAAGTAAACAGATCAATGTGGCTGAGGACAGCATAGGACTACAAAGTGTGTGTCAGTTTAGCCTGGGCTAAAGTGAGACCCTGCCTTGAAAAATAAAATAATTACAGCACAACAATAGACACACAATAGGACTGATCCTGCATAAGCCCTCCAATAAGAAACTTCTTTCTATGTCTTGAGTCTTTTCTTGGTAGTAGTTTTGAAATCTCAAATAAACTATAGCAGAAAACCTTATATTTATGTCAAATTTGCTTCTTAATAATTGATGCAGCTTTGTGTGGTGGAGCACACCTTTAATCCCAGCACTCAGGAGGCAGAGGTTAGGAGGATTGCTATAAATTGGAGGCCACCCTGAGACTACATAGTGAATTCCAGGTCAGCCTGTGCTAGAGCAAGACCTTACTTTAATCTCCCCCCAACAAAAAATAATAATAACTGATGCATCCTAATGAAATCATCTTAAAAACTCTTAAAATGTTCAAAGAATTATACCTTTAGGCTTCCATGGTAATTTTTCAGCTGAGATGAACATCTCTGGCAGCATACAACGCACTAGGGGTTACTATGGAGCACAGGAAATCTTTGTTACGTGTGTCAGCTGTTGGCACAGGCAAAAAGATGTGTACATGTGCTTTGAATTATCACCAGAATAAAACCATTTGCTTTGGGCTGACGAGATGGCTTAGCATTTAAGGCACGTGCCTGTGAAGCTCCTTCATCGCTCATTCTCTGTCCTGTAAAGTTTCACTAATTCACTAGCCCAAACTCCAATCTGTATGTCTTCTTCTTAAGGCTCCACTATATTTTACAAAGCTTTCCTGTGATGTATGCATGTTTTCTGAGGCTACATTCTTGTCCTTATGACAAAGAACTATGCCATAATTTGGGTAACAGTCTCACCACAGAAGCAAAGGAAGTGAGGAACAGCTCTAAGTTTCATTCCTTTCAAGCATCAAAACTCTACAATGCCAAACTCCTGATGGCCAGTGGCTTCAGATGGGCCTACTTTCTTTGTTAAGTTGGTTGAGGCTGAAGGCTCTATTTAATGATTCTCTCTTTTCTTATGGAATGTTGTAAAAACTCACTGGATTCATTTATTCAGTTTTCTGGGTAGTGATGGTTGGAGACATAGGTCTTGAATGCAAACATCGTCCACATAGACAGTCCATGAGTTAGTTGGTCCTTTGCTGTCTGCTCAACTCTGCTGGAACACCAGTCAGCACCACCTTCCCAGCTGGTTCTTTGTAATGCTGATGCATCCTTGTTTCCATCTGTCCCTCTCAAGTTGACATCTTTAGATTAAAATATTAGATCTCATCACCCTAACTTCCCAAATTACTTTTGAAAGACATTATTTCTAGTAACTTTTCAATTCAAATAAAAATATTTTCTTAATCTTCTATTTCTTTTCACAAATTACTTTGTTTCAGAATCACAATTACTTGTATAGTATTAGTACAAGTAAAATAGTTTCAACAATTATTTTGTGTGATTGTATTGTCACTTACTTGTATTAGAGATGCTATTTTCATAATTTTATTCTCAGTCACCAAGCATTGATTATTGTCACATATTTTAAATGTTGGGTTCTTTGATGATTGAGATCATGCATGGAAATAATAAAATAAACATTTAATAGATAACACATTATGCTCTCTTTGTCATTATCATTAAAGTAACAGAAAATACTAGCAACAGCAAACATCTTGAGCTGCAATGTGCCTTTGGAGGTATTTTTTCAGTAGTAAAAGTTTTCAGATCTAACTCTTTGGTGGTCAAATAATTGCTTCTTGCTTCTATTTCTTTATTGTCTATGAGAAACATTATTGGCAATAAGTTGGTCATACAAGGAAGAAATAATGGAGGTATAAATTGTTTTTATACCCAATGTTTAACAATATTGTGATGCAAATACTAGAAATTTCCATGAGATGATCTGAATTACATCCTCCTTTAGAAAATTTATGAAGCATCATGCCATTTCAAAATCACTACATACTTCAGTTGAAGTCATAATTCATAGCAACTATAAATCACTTTGATTAATTAAAAACAACATAAGCTTTCTATTTAAAAAGAAACACTATCTCAAGTTGACAAGATTGAATATACTTATAGTTACTGAGATCATATACCAAGAAGTTTTGAGTGTAAATTATTATTAATAAATTTTCCTGACCTAATTCTCTGTTAAAGGTTTTCTTCTATGAGGGAAATATATGATTGTCAACTGGATTCCTATCTATTTAAATGTCAAATCTTTACCTTCCTGGGAATAATGATGAGTCTTGAGAATCAAAGAAGAGGATTGCCACACTGTTGTCTCGCACATCTTCAGTAGTTACAAGCTCTTTCAAGTAAGCCTCCAAGAAGAATGAATCATATGCTGTTGATTTGTCATCAGGGATGTGAGGCTGACATTGATGAACACATGTTGATATGCTGTTTTTTCATGCTATTATATGTAGATTTTTAACTGCCAAAATGACTCACTAAGCTCTCCTACATACGTGCACTTCCCGAGGTTGTACCTGTCTCTAATGACAAAGCTGGACATCTTACATAGAACATGTGTAGGAGCACCAAAACGGTCTGAAGAAAACTGAAACTGTTTAGAAGTCTGAGTCAGTGCAGGGATATATGTGCAGACTGAAAAGTTATGAATTCATTTACATTTTTAAGGGAGTTTAAATCAATTCCCTTTATGCATACCTGTCACAATTTGGGTTTAAGGGCTCTAAAATATGGTATGAGAAGTGCAGGCCATGTAGCTCTTATAAAATGGCTTGTTGTTTCCATCGTAGTGATGATATAATGGATCGCATTCATCATAAATCACCACAATAACTTTCTCTGCTGGAATTCAGGTTCATGCTTCCCTTCAGCATTTGATTCTGCTGTCAGGCCGTAGACTCATGGGCACAGAAGCAAGGAATCTCTTGCTGTAGTTCTCTATCTGACCTGGGCTACAACTGAAACAAATATGCCTACCAAAACAAGTATGAGTCTTTCTATGTGAAAATTCATCTCAATGTTTATTCTATATACCATGAAACTAAAGCTTACATAGATATAAAAACTTTCTATTATCTCATAACTCTGTTATGCAAAATTTGAGGACTAACTATCATTTTCTTTAACTTTGCCTCCAGCTCAGAAATGCGATAATTTTATGAAAAAATTAATCAGCCAATATTGAAATTCTTTTTACCAATGCTTAGACCTTTTCTAAAGTGTTTTATTACCATGGAAATATTACTAATATTAATTTAAAAAACTAAAGACGTCTTAAAAACTAATATCTTACCTTGCTATTATGCAACTCTCAAATAGTACTATGATACTTAAGCTCTATAACTTGTAAAAGTTCCACTAACACCCACCATGAACTTTTTTTTTTTTAATTTTTTTTTTATTATTTATTTATTTGAGAGCGACAGACACAGAGAGAAAGACAGATAGAGGGAGAGAGAGAGAGAATGGGCGCGCCAGGGCTTCCAGCCTCTGCAAACGAACTCCAGACGCGTGCGCCCCCTTGTGCATCTGGCTAACGTGGGACCTGGGGAAGCGAGCCTCGAACCGGGGTCCTTAGGCTTCACAGGCAAGCGCTTAACCACTAAGCCATCTCTCCAGCCCCACCGTGAACTTTTGATCAGAGAAATCTACAGGGTTTCCTAAAAGAATGACAGATTTCAGTACTTGATGACCCACCAAAGGTTAGTGGTAAGACCCTACTGCTGAAGACACCTTATGTGGTTGACATGTAAAAAAGAATGGCATGGCTGGAAGCTGGAGGAGAGTCAGTCCCCAGGCAGTCAGTATGTCTAGTGCCAGAAGGTGCTACAAGGGCGACTGGAGGAAACGACCAATATCTGTCCAAGAAACTCATGGTCCAACCTACTTAGCAGCAAATAACCTGGTGTGATGCCCACACAAGTGCAATAGTGGCACACAGCCATGGTGGGGAACCAACTGCTCTTGATTCAGCTAACTGATCCCCTCAGTAGTAGGAGACCCATAGCTGGAGCTGGGAAACAAGTCAGAACCATATCCAAACATAAGACCACTCTCCAATATCAAGCTACCATCAATCATGGGCTACAAGAGGGCCTACCCCTGTTAAAATCTCTATAAAAAAAAGTAAGGGCTATCTCATTTGTCCTGGTGCTAAATTACTTTCCATTGGAGAATCTGCTTCTCTTTTTCAGATAGATGCAGATCCTAAGGAGAAAGCCACCCCATCATACCTCAAAAGGGCCCTGGCTAAAATTAAGGAAAACTGGCGAAACAAGCAAGGGTGCTGTTTTCCTGATGAACTGGATACCAGCACAAGGGTGAAGGAGATCAACACAGAGAAAAATCAACTCCTACCAAATCAGAGAGCCAGAGCCCCAGAGGCCCCCAACACCTCATCACTGAAGCAGACCAAAAATGAACCCAACATGGCTCAGGGAAATTTTGCGGAAGAGGGGGCGGAAAGAATGTCAGAGCCACATGTTGGGTCAAGATATACAGAGGCATTTATGGTACCAATGACTGTGGGCTAACTCCACAATGCATGACCCATATACCTCAACAAGGAGGGGCCAATGGGGAGGGGGTAGGTCATGGATGCGCGTAATAATGGTACCAAACTGCCTGTACTGGCAGAATAGAAAACTAATTAAAAAAATTTTTAAAAAGTTCCACTAACTTAAAACTTATTTTCCTTTATGAAAGACATTGTTCAATAGTTTTATGTTGTTTCTGTTCAAACCATCTCATATTCTAGGACAAACATTAAGCAAACATCTCACAGTTGCATGGACTATGAGTCAGACGTCACTCTCGGTGTGCCAAAAGCAAGATGATAGATGGTCACATTGCTTTGTGGAAGTCCTAAGGGAGAATCTGTTCTTATAAGTTTTAGATGGCTAGCTCTGCTGCAATAGAGATGATGTCTTCATTTAAGGGCTTAGGACAATTCTAACTTGATCATTTTATAGAGTATTTGCTTCCTGACCACTTCTTCCATCATTGAAGTTGGCCAAAACTATTCAAAGCCCTCTCAGACTCAAAATTTGTCTTTCTTGTCCTGTCACTCATGAAATTGAAATGGAACTATATAAGCAGATTTTTAGAACATAAATCACAGCTTCAGATGCCCAAACAACCTCAACTCAATATGACAGTTGAAGAAACACGTCATGGTGAAAAGCAGAGAGAAGAGATTTGAGAAATATGTTTAGAAGAAGATCAAGTAAAGAGGACCAATAACCCTTTGTTCATTTTTGGTGTCTCGATAAGAACTTCAAGTATAAATAGAGGAAGAACTGTGGTGGTTCTAAGACTGTCCTCAGTAAGTGCAGATGTGCATATCTCTGCTTCACCTCCAGTGCTTCAACATGTGGCCCAGTAAACAGAATGCACCTGCAATGTGTGAGCCCCTGAAGAGCAATCTTGTTCCTATGAAATGACCTGCTTCCTAGCCCATAGTCTTTCCATACTTTATCATTGTAGATAAATTTTCTTACCTTGGGAAGTGGTCTGTTATTCCTTTAACCCAAGGTGACTACACCTTTAGGGCAATGATTACTAATTGTCTGTTATAGCAGACACTTGCCTAATGAAGGAAGATATTCCCATTTAAAGGACTAAATATTTAATCAGTTCAGCAAAGTCTTTTGCCACGCAACACAACATATTACCACTATCTATGTAAACAGAGTATAGATTTTACAAACTGCCATTATACTATTGGTAGTCTTTCAGGGCTCTATTAATCTTAAATTCTGGGAGTATACAATCACATTCCCCAGTAGTTATTTTCCCGTTTTGCTGTTTGAGAGGTATTACATCAGCTTTTGGAAAAAGCATCCACCATACAAAAATATATTTTTGTTTGTTTGTTTCAGAGAGATTATGAGAGTGAAAAAGGGAGAGAGAGAAAGAGAGAGAGAGAGAGAGAGAGAGAGAGAGAGAGAGAGAGAGAGAGAGAGAGAATGGGTGCCCTAGGGCCTCTAGCCACTGCAACAAACTGCAAGTGTTTGACCCACCATGTGTTTCTGGCTTATATTAGAATGGAAAATTGAACCTGGGTCCTTAGGCATTGCAGGCAGGTGCCTTCATTCTGAGCCATCTCTCAAGCCGTGCATAAACTACTGGAGAAATTACAATGAGTAATTGCTCCCCCATGCTGGTTAGCCCAAATAGACTGAAGTCTAATTCCACCTTAGTTTACCCTAGTGAATCCAATGAGTTTTGTGGTCTTCGTTACAGAACATGGGTGTGGGTTACTTACAGGAGTGTGACAACCCCAGAGTACTCAAAGCATCAAAAAAAAAAAAAAAAAAACCCTCAATATAACATAGATGGTGACCTTTATCTAGCTGCTTTGATGGAGCTCTCTCCTTTTTTTTTTTTTTTTTCTCACTATCTATCCACTCTATCTCCCCCTGAAACCACTAGACCTCATGCAAAATTGCATTCCTTTGGCACAGGAGGAGCCTGAGATCTTGGGTGAGGGTCCTTTCTTGCCTCATTTCCTTCTATAGAGAAATGTCAAGGGCCTGACCTCAAGTCTTTCCTATATAGTGGCAGCTACTTCTGATAAAGATAGCAATAGCTGCTTCTCTTGGAGGACTGTGTCACACAACTAAGGGGTAGAGCCACATACAATAGACAGAGCAGTTTGCAACATGATTTTACTGCATTGTATCCCCATACTGCCAGGAGAGGTAAGCTACTACATACTAAGCTAATATGTGTTATTATTATCAATAGAACTATAGTCCTTTAGTTTAGTAATGAAAATAATTGACGATTGACCTCACAATTTTCAAATCTTGAATGAGTTTGTAAATGAAAACTTTGAATTTTTTTAAAGAAGGGACAGTACTTTCAGGCTTAAAGATCTAACTAATTATTACTTATGATTTACCTATTTATTATTAGCCAAACATTTCCTGAAAGAATGAAGTAACAATGTTCTGCTCCTATAGGTCTTCATAGTGTGGACACATAAAATTTTGAGATTAATGTGAAGATTCTCAGGAAGGAACATATGAGAAAGAACACTAAGCTATAGGGTGTCAATCATTTTTAGCAGAGCTTTCACTTTTCTTTCTACTTCATCAGAAAATGTAAAGTAACAAGAACAGAAATTAATTGTATCAGAACTTCAAAGAAAAAATGGAAAGCATGTTCTGTATTTTCAGCAAATGAAATTGACTCATTAAGGTAATGGGGCAGCTGCTCTCTTTGAGTCCATCTATGAGGAAACAAATAGTAAATCAATAATAAAATCACAACTCTTATCCTAAATTCATTAGTCTTCCAGTAGCAGAAGACCAAACATCATAGTATCCAACATTATGTCACACTGATTTAATGCCCTGATTTAACACCTTCTGACTTAGAAGGACCTGAAATTTAGAAGTCTAAAGCAAGGACATATTTGGAGTCTCTTGGCAGAGAATGGTTAAGAAACCCACAAAACTTTACTCTGTTCTTCTTTTCTGAGAAACAAGGAGCCCCTGAGGAGTACAATGGGAGTAATTCTGTCTGTGATAGTTTACAATCATTCAGAAGCCTATGGTTTTACAATAAATGATGACTCCCTTGGCTTTGCTGATGAATGGCTATAATTTTCCACTGGACATCCTGAATTGGCTACCCCACCAGAACAGGGAAAAAGCTCCTTAACTGTGATGTGAAGGTGTAATACTGAGATGTGAGACTTTACTATAGAGCTATAATACATTTTCCAGGAAGTCTTGACATGTGAGACTTCCAGAGAAAATAACATTACAGATACTTTACAGAAAGAAATGATCTCAGAAAAATAAATTCTTTTATTACAAAGGACAAGTAATAATGAGATGTGGAAATAAATAACCTTGGGCATAACAGTAGAAAATTTAGTAAGAAAACTGACTTCAAATCTAATTATCATATGAGACACAATTAATTAGAGGTCCTAAAGGACCTAGAACTTTCCCAGTGTTTTAATAAGTAGCATGGTGTCAGGGGTCATTCACCCACACATTCTGACTCAAACTAACTCTTCATCCTCCATCTTTGCAAAAAGACAAGGCATATAAGACACAAGTAACCCAAGTGACAGATGCCTAAGCATGAACATAGTTATTATAGGCAAATTGTATTTTACATTTTATAAAAATTAACTGTATGGTTTATTAATTTTGTCCCTTCCCTATGTCATGAAAGGAGTTACTTACCTTTTTTGTATTTGTAGGCATTGAATGTTGGTATATTCATTATTTTTCCTTCTGGAATTATATAGCTAATCTATTTTGAAAACTAGCATGGTATGAATATTAATAATCACATTGTTTTTAAGGTACTTGTTGAAAAGATATTTGAAAAATATTTGGGGGTGGGTGCTGGAGAGTTGGCTCATCAGTTAAAGTGTTTACCTGCAGGTTCAATTCCCCAGGACTCACATAAGCCAGATGCACAAGGTTGCACTTGCATTTGGAGTTCATTTACAGTGGCTGGACACCCTTGTGTGCCCATTTTCTCTCTCTCTTCCTCTTTGTCTCCCTCCCTCTCTTCCTCTTTCTTGCTCTCAAATAAATAAATAAATAAAAGAAAAATGTATTTTAAATACTTTAATTTACTTATTTGTGTGTGAGTGAATGTGTGTATGTGTGTGTGTATGTGTGTGTGTGTTTCTGTATGTGTACACCAGTCTCTTGCCCCTGCAAACAAATGCCAGATGCATGCTTCATTTTTTGCATCAGGCTTGATGCAGAGGAGTTGAACTTGAGACAGTGGTTCATAGCTGCTGAGCCATCCCCATAGCCCCAGTAACAATATTTTAAATCATCCAAAGTTAGATACTTGATTTAATCATTACAATCACCTTAGAATTTGGATGTTATCGTTGCCCAGTAGTAAATTAGTACTGACAGTCAAAGGGAATTCACTGTAGGGTCAGATACTTAGCAGTGCTATCATAAAGAGTACCAGCAATTCTATTTATGCTGAACATGTCCTTTTAACTTGAATTTCCATAAAAGTTCATCCCCCATGAAAGCAAAGGATTAGTATACCCATAGACTAATCATGTGTTTCTCTAATAAAATATACAGTTAAGCCTTGACAATAGAATTTATATGAGGTATATAAAACTTCCATTTATATAAAGGGTGATGTTTTTAGAAAAGGAAGCTGGTCCTAAAACATCATGTTATACCACTGGACATATATTATTTGCTTACCATAAGTAATTTGGTGAAGAAAGGGTGTTAAGGGAGAATAAGCAGGAAGGACATCATTGTTAAAAATCCTCTCTGATGATACATTGTCACATGAAATGATTCTAGAATGAAGACAAAGAAAGACTAATATTTGCAATTTTGGAGGGGACAAAATTAATGATGTAAAAGGTGATATGTTTAAAGTGAACTTCAAACAAGCAAATTTAGAGAAATTAGGATTAATAACTAGTTAAAAGGAACAACAAGGACAAACTCCTATAATAAAGGAGTCTCAGTTAAAAATATGTGAAAATGAAACATGTTTATAAAATTTCCAGTCTTTAGTACTGGCTTATGACATTCTGTGTTGTGGCCCCAGAGAAGGTGGTATATTTCTCTAGTCATCTAATAGAAATTAGCACATAACAGTTAACAATATTCATTATTTAAAAAGGTAGAACTTTATGCTAAAAACATTTTAATAGATTTTTTATTCAAAAAGTACACTAATCCCAAACAATTTAAATAAAAGACCCTAGAGAAATGGCTTAGTGGTTAAAGGCAGTTGCCTGCATAGTCAAATGACCCAGGTTCAATTCTCCAGTACTACCACAAAGCCTGATCCACAAGGTATGACATGTGTCTAGAGTCCATTTTCAGTGCCTAGAGGCCCTGGTGTGCCCACCCTCTTTCTATCAGCTTCTCAGTCTTTCTCTCTATTTGCCTCTCTCCACCCTTTATGTCTCCTTAAAACTTACTGGCCTCTGCTACTAAGTATTTTCATTCTCACGCAGAAGCCCAATCATCTGTAGCTAGGATCGACATATGAAAGAGAACATGTGGCGCTTGGCTTTCTGGGCCTGGGTTACCTGACTTAGTATAATACTTTCCAGGTCCATCCATTTTTCTGCATATTTCATAACTTCATTTTTCTTTACCGCTGAGTAGAACTCCATTGTATAAATGTGCCACATCTTCATTATCCACTCATCTGTTGAGGGACATCTAGGCTGGTTCCATTTCCCAGCTATTATAAATTGAGCAGCAATAAACATGGTTGAGCATGTACTTCTAAGGAAATGACATGAGTCCTTTGGATATATGCCTAGGAGTGCTATAGCTGGGTCACATGGTAGATCAATCTCTAGCTGTTTTAGGAACCTCCACACTGTTTTCCACAATGGCTGGACCAGATTGCATTCCCACCAGCAGTGCAGAAGGGTTCCTTTTTTTCTACATCCCCGCCAACATTTATGATCATTTGTTTTCATGATGGTGGCCAATCTGACAGGAGTGAGATGGAATCTCAGTGTAGTTTTAATCTGCATTTCCCTGATGACTAGTGACGTAGAACATTTTTTTAGATGCTTATATGCCATTCATATTTCTTCCTTTGAGAACTCTCTATTTAGCTCCATAGCCCATTTTTTGATTGGCTTGTTTGATTCCTTATTATTTAACTTTTTGAGTTCTTTGTATATCCTAGATATTAATCCTCTATCAGATATATAGCTGGCAAAGATTTTTTCCCATTCTGTAGGTTGCCTCTTTGCTTTTTTCACTGTGTCCTTTGCAGTGCAAAATCCTTGTAATTTCATTAGGGCCCAGTGGTTAATCTGTGGTTTTATTGCCTGAGCAATTGGGGTTGTATTCAGAAAGTCTTTGCCAAGACCAATATGTTGAAGGGTTTCCCCTACTTTTTTCTCTAGCAGTTTCAAAGTTTCCGGTCTGATGTTAAGGTCTTTAATCCATTTGGACTTGATTCTTGTGCATGGCGAGAGAGAAGAATCTATTTTCATCCTTCTGCAGATATTTATCCAGTTTTCAAAACACCATTTGCTGAAGAGGCTGTCTCTTCTCCAATGAGTATTTTTGGCATTTTTATCGAATATCAGGTGGCTATAGCTACTTGGGCTTACATCTGGGTCCTCTATTCTGTTCCACTGATCTACATGTCTGTTTTTGTGCCAGTACCATGCTGTTTTTGTTACTATGGCTCTACAGTATAGGTTAAAATCAGGTATGGTGATACCACCAGCCTCTTTTTTGTTGCTCAGTATTATTTTAGATATTCGAGGTTTTTTGTGATTCCAAATGAATTTTTGGATTGTTTTTTCTATTTCCATGAAGAAAGCCTTTGGAATTTTGATAGGAATTGCATTAAATGTGTAGATTGCTTTAGGTAAGATTGCCATTTTCATGATATTGATTCTTCCAATCCAGGAACAAGGGATGTTTCTCCACTTTCTAGTGTCTTCTGCAATTTCTCGCTTGAGTGTTTTAAAGTTCTCATTGTATAGATTCTTTACTTCCTTGGTTAGGTTTATTCCAAGGTATTTTATTTTTTTAATGCAATTTTGAATGGGAGTGATTCTCTGATTTCATCCTCTGTGTGTTTGTTGTTAGCATATATGAAGGCTACTGATTTCTGTGTATTTATTTTGTATCCTGCTACATTGCTGTAGGTTTTGATCAGCTCTAACAGCTTGCTAGTAGAGTCTTTAGGGTCCTTTATGTATAGAATCATGTCATCTGCAAATAATGATAACTTGATTTCTTCCTTTCCAATTTGTATCCCTTTTATGTGTGTCTCTTGCCTTATTGCTATGGCTAAGACTTCCAAAACTATATTAAATAGAAGTGGGGACAGTGGACACCCTTGTCTTGTTCCTGATTTTAGTGGAAAAGCTTCCAGTTTTTCCCCATTTAGTAATATGTTGCCTGTAGGCATGTCATAAATAGCCTTTATTATATTGAGATATGTTCCTTCTATTCCCAGTCTCTGTAGGACTTTTATCATGAAGGGATGTTGGATTTTGTCAAATGCTTTCTCTGCATCTAATGAGATGATCATGTGATTTTTGTCCTTCAACCTGTTTATGTAATGTATTACATTTATAGATTTGCGTATGTTGAACCATTCCTGCATCTCTGGGATAAAGCCTGCTTGGTCAGGGTGAATGATCTTTTTGATATACTCTTGTATTCTGTTTGCCAATATTTTGTTGAGAATTTTTGCATCTATGTTCATGAGGGAGATTGGTCTGTAATTTTCTTTTTTTGTTCTATCTTTGCCTGGTTTTGGTATCAGGGTGATGCTGGCCTCACAGAAGGAGTTTGGTAGAATTCCTTCTTTTTCTATTTCCTGGAAAAGCTTAAGAAGCAATGGTGTTAGCTCTTCCTTAAAAGTCTGGTAAAATTCAGCAGTGAATCCATCCAGGCCTGGGCTTTTTTTAGTTGGGAGATTATTGATAACTGTTCGGATCTCCATGTTTGTTATAGGTCTATTTAAGTGATTAATCTCATTTTGATTTAATTTAGGTAGGTCATATAGATCAAGGAAATCATCCATTTTTTTCAGATTTTCATACTTTGTGGAGTATATACTTTTATAGTATGTCCCTATGAGTTTTTTGAATTTCTCTGGAATCTGTTGTGATGTTACCTTGTTCATCTCTGATTTTATTAATTTGTGTCTCTTCTCTCTTTTGGTCAGATTTGCTAAGGGTTTATCAATCTTGTTTATCCTTTCAAAGAACCAACTCTTTGTTTCATTAATTCTTTGGATTGTTCTTTTTGTTTCTATTGCATTAATTTCTGCCCTAATCTTTATTATTTCTTCCCGTCTACTGATTTTTGGTTTGCCTTGTTCTTCTTTTTCCAAGGCTTTAAGGCGAAGCATTAGGTCGTTTACTTGCGACCTTTCTAATTTCTTAATATAGGCACTTAAGGCTATAAATTTACCTCTTAGAACTGCCTTCATTGTGTCCCAGGGATTTTGGTATGTTGTGTTCTCATTATCATTTGACTCTATAAATTTTTTTATTTCCTTTATGATTTCTTCATTGACCCACTCATCATTTAGTAGTGTATTGTTTAGTTTCCATGATTTTGTGTATGCTCTATAGCCTTTCTTGCTACTGATTTGTAGTTTAATTCCATTGTGGTCAGATAGAATGCAAGGAATTATTTCAATTTTCCTGAATTTGTTAAGATTTGCTTTGTGTCCTAATATATGGTCTATTTTAGAGAATGTTCCATGTGCTGCTGAAAAGAATGTATATTCTGCAGCCTTTGGATGAAATGTCCTGTATATATCTGTTAGGTCCATTCCTTCTATGACCTCATTTAGTCCAGATGCCTCTCTGTTTATTCTTTCCCTGGATGACCTGTCAATTGTTGAGAGTGGAGTGTTAAAGTCACCCACCACCACTGTGTTTGGTGTTATTTGTGACCTTAGTTCTAATAGTGTTTGTTTGACAAATTTGGGAGCCCCCATGTTAGGTGCATATATGTTTAGGATTGTAATGTCCTCCTGTTGGAGTGTGCCCTTAATCAATATAAAGTGACCTTCCTTATCTTTCTTGACTAACGTCGGACTAAAGTCTACCCTGTCTGATATTAGGATAGCAACTGCTGCTTGTTTTCTAGGCCCATTTGCTTGAAACACCGTCTTCCAACCTTTCACCCTAAGATAATGTCTATCCTTTGTAGAAAGGTGAGTTTCTTGGAGACAACACATTGTAGGATCCTGCTTTTTAACCCAGTCTGCAAATCTATGTCTTTTCGTTGGGGTACTGAGACCGTTGATATTAAGAGATATTATTGAAAGGTGTGTGTTTATGTTTGCCATTTTTTTTGTGTGTGTGTGTTTCTGATTCTACCTGTGCTCTCTTCTGTTAACTGGTATTTGAGTATAGCTTGTTTTTTCTAGGTTCCTTATATGTGTGCTTTTCCTTTTGTTCAGCATGGAGGATTCTATCAAGTATTTTCTGTAGAGCTGGTTTTGTCTTCAAATACTCCTTTAACCTGCTTTTGTCATGGAATGTCTTTATTTCTCCATCTATTTGAATGGATAACTTTGCAGGATAAAGTAACCTTGGTTGACAGTTGTTATCTTTCAGACCTTGGAATATATCACTCCAAGCCCTTTTGGCCTTAAAAGTTTGTGTTGAATAATCTGCTGTAATCCTGATGGGCTTGCTTTTGTAGGTAACTTGATTTTTCTCTCTAACTGCTTTCAATATTTTTTCTTTGGTGTGTGTGTTTGGAAGTTTGATTATAATATGGCGAGGAGAGGTTCTTTCTGGGTTTTGTCTGGCTGGGGTTCTAAAGGCTTCCTGTATCTGTATTGGCACCTCTTTCCCAATTTGGGGGAAATTTTCCTCTATGATTTTGTTGAAGATGCCTACTATACCTCTGGAGTGGAGTTCTTCTCCTTCTAGTATGCCTGAATTCTTATATTGGATCTTTTCATAGTGTCCCGAATATCTTGAAATTCCCACTCATACTTTTCTATAAGTTTGTCTTTCTCTTTGTTGGACTGCATTATGTCTGCAACCTGGTCTTCTAGCTAAGATATTCTGTCCTCTCCCTCATCCATGCTACTGGTGAGATTTTCTACAGAGTTTTTTATTTCATTAACTGTGTTCTTCATTGCTAGTAATTCTGACTGCTTTTTCTTTATTATTTCTATTTCCCTATTTATGTCTTGTATTGCCTTCTTTATTTCATTAAATTGGTGTCCTGCCTCTTCTTTGATTCCTTTGATTTCCTCTTTGATTTCTTCTTTGATTGTTTTCATGTGTTCTTTGACCTCTTTGAACATATTTATAATTATTCTTTTGAACTCTTTCTCAGGCATTTCCTCTAACTCTTTCTCACTGGAGGACATTTCTGATGCATTAATACTTTTAGGTGGATTTATATCATCTTGCTTTTTAGTGTTTCTTGTGTTATAATGTATATATTTTTGCATCTTGGATTAAGTTAATGCTTGGATTTTCTAGCTATCTGTGTATTCTTAGCTGTATCAATTGATTTGATGTAATATATTTTCAGGGTAGGACCTTAAGGTGTTAGGTGTGGCTCTTAAGACTCTCAGAGTATCTACAAAGATGTTCTTGGGGGTTGAGTTTCCCTGCTATAGGAGTATTCAAGCAGGCTGAGTGGAATAAAATACAGGTAGATTCTAAAATTTAACTAAACACTGTACACATTCAATCAAAAACAGCCCCGAGTATGTATGCAATAGTAGTTATTATAATGACCAGATCCTCTATCAACAAAGAGGTTTAGATTTCTGGTCTGTTGAGGTATCCAAGTCAGCTTGTGTCCAAGTGAGACCCTTCCCTGGTGCAATCCCAGTTACCTTGGGTGATTTTGGTCTCAGTCAAGTTGCTGCCTGTGTCGTCGGGCTGCTGTTCTGATTTCTGGAGCTGGGCACTTGCTTTTCCTACGGGGCAAACTGAGCCGCTGCTGCTGCCTCTGCTGCTGCTGTAGCTGCCACTGCTGGAGCCACCACTGCTGCTGAAGCTGCTGCTTCGGGATCTGCCGCTGCTGCCGCTCCTGGGTCTGCTGCTGCTGGGGCCGCTGGTACCGGTGCTGGAGCCGCTGATGTTGCTGCCAAACTCTGCTCCTGCTTGGGTCCCGTTGTCAGCCCAAGTTGGCGTGGCCGGGTCCCGGGCCGCTGCTCTGTTCGCTGGAGCTGGCTTCAGGCGGTGGGGGAGGGGAGGGTGCCACGGCTGCTCTGGTTGTCTCGCTGTTCCACGTGTTCTTCTACCTCGCGGTCTGCTCCTCCGTTGCTCGCTGCCGCTCTCCCCTCACGTTTCCCGAGTTGCGGAGAGCGCGGTGTGAGGGGAAAATCCCGCACCTGGCTTTTCCTGCGGCTCGAGGCGAGTCTGACAGCTCTCTGCTGCACCGCGGCCGCGGCAGTTGGCTGAGCTGCCAGAGCCGCTTTTCCCGCCTGTGCAGGCTCTGGATGCTCTATAACTCTTCTACTTCTCCGCTGCCGCTCCAATTTCCTATACACCTCACTTTTTAGTAAAAGTGTGTATTTTGCTGAGTTTTTTTGGTCTTTTTCCCACCTAGGCTGCTTTGGCGTGGTACCTACGCCGCCATCTTAACCGGAAGTCAAGGCTAAATATATTTTAACTACTTTATCTATCAGTAACATGGAAGTGAAAACTTCATTGATATTTCTTCTCTCCACTAGAATGGCTATCATCCAAACAAAGGAGAAAAAAAGTATCAAATGCTTAGATTCCCAAAGAAATCTAAGTCAACATATATCAGAATTCCATGGACATTCATGTTTATTGTGACACTATGATGTCCAAGTATGTGATTGGTCAAAATACCCACTAACAGTGTAACTGGTAAAAAAAAAAAGATTATATATATATATATATATATATATATATATATGTATATATATACACAATGAACTTTTAAGTCATAAAGAAGGAAATGATGTTGTATATAGGAAAATCTATGGAACTGGATATCATCATGTTAATGTTAAACAAAATAATCTAGACTCAGAGTCATAAATGATCATATACTTGCTCTCATACATTCTGTTTATGTATGTACATGCATGTGTGTATACATATATCTTATGTTTGTATATATGAATGTATTATGTATGTATGCATGTACATATGAAATGAAAGTCGAAGGGCAACACTTTAAGGGGAGGAGAGGACCAGTGGACAGAGGAGGGAGAGTTATAGAAGACAATGAGAAGTTAATATGAGTAATACACATAATATATCTTTACAAAAACATCATGCTGGTAGGATATTGATGAAGAGGCGGAGGCAGGAGGATCAGGAGTTCGAGGCCAGACTGGACTACACATTGCTGGGTGTGGTGGTGCACGCCTTTAATGCCAGCACTCGGGAGGCAGTGGTAGGAGGATCGCTGTGAGTTTGAGGACAACCTGAGACTACATAGTGAATTCCAGGTCAGCCTGGGCTAGAGTGAGACCCTATCTCAAAAAACCAAAAAAAAAAAAAAAAAAAAAAAAAAAGAAAGAAAGAAAAGACAATTATATTTTATCACACATAAGTAATGTATCATTTTTATTCATTGGACACTCAGGTTGTTTCCATATCAGCTACTGAAATTTGTATATTCTCATGTTTACCTCATCAACAAACAGAAAGTACAGATATTCCTCTGAGATACTGTTTTCAATTCTTTTGATCATATATCCAGGAAAAAAAATGATGTTTGATTTGATTATTCTATTTTTTATCTCTAGAAAGATTCCCATGCCAGTTTGTTGTTGTTTGGTTTTCCAAGGTAGGGTCTCACTCTAACTCAGGCTGACCTGGAATTCAGAATGTAATCCCAGGGTGGCCTCGAATGCATGGTGATCCTCCTACCTCTGCCTTCCAAGTGCTGGGATTTAAAGCATGTGCCACCAAGCCCAGCTCCAGTTTTTCATGTTTTAATGCTGTTTTTCATGATGATTTTACCAGTTTTCCTTTCCACTAGGACTATAAAATGTTTTAGTTTCTTTATATTCTCATCTAGATTTGTAACATTTCAGTTATTTGGTTTTTTTTACCTTTTTTTTTTATTATATATGAACATATTTAGTATGTAAACAATACATGATGGTACCATCATTTATCTCCTCCCTGGGCCCTTTTCTGGACAGCCCTTCCTCGTTGGGGATGCAGGTCAACCTCATGGGGACTGTGGTCATGCATTGTGGGGGCAGTGCTCAGTTAAGGGGTAGAGGCAATGTCTCTGCAAAATGTCTCAACTTGTGCTCTAACATTCTGCCCCTGGTGGGAGCATTTTAAGTCTACTTCATGATGGGCACTTAGGAGCATTTGGATCTCTAGTTTGGTAGGTGTTGATTGTCCTCAGTGTCTATCTCCTTCACCTTGTGCTGATATCAGATTCACTAAGAAAGCAGCACTCTTGCTCATTTCCCCAATTCCTCTGTACTTTCAGCTGGTGCTGGAGTGGAGTGCACTGGGCCCTTTGTCTCCTCAGGTCCAGCTCCCATCTGAAAATGAGAAGCAGATCTCCAATGGAGAGTAGTCAGAACCAGTTAAATGGAATAACCATTATGAATTTAGAGAGAATATAAAGGGTGTAGACCCTCTTATAGCCCAAGATTAGTGGGAGTTTGGCAATTGAAAGCAGAATCATTAACTGGATATGATTCTGACTTGTTTCCCAGTTCCAGAGATGGTTCCCTTTCCACTGAGCTGATCTGTTAGCCAACCCAAGAGCAGTTTGTTACCCAACATGGTGGTGTACCACTATTGCCCTTGTGTGAGCATCATATCAGGTTGTTTGCTTCTGAGTCTCTTAGAGTTTGAGTTGCTTGGACAGATGCTGAACACTTTCCCCAGGTAGCTCTTGGAGCACCTTCCAGCACTAGATGGGATAATTCTGGGGACTGGCTCTCTTCCAGATTCCAACCAGGTTTCTCTATGGACCATGCCAATAGTGTCTGGTGTCTTCAGCAGTAGGGTCTTACCATTAATCTCTGGTGGATAATCAAGTGCTCTGACAATCTGTCTTGTTTGTTTTGGGAGATCTAGTAGCTCTCTCTGATTAACAGCTCATTGTGGATGTAAACAATATCCTGGTACAAGGAATTATAGGCCAGCACCAAGGGAAAAGAAGAAAGAAAAAAATACAGAAGAAAGAGAAACAGGAGAAATTTAAGGTTAGGTTTTGTGTCACCCTCTCCAGGGCCCTTTGATTCAGATGCTCCCCCAAAGGTCCACTTGAGTGATCCACCTTTTAGTCTAACTTCCATTATATAGGATTCTAGGGCACCAGTTAAATTTGGGTTCAGTTTTGTGTGCCCCCCCTCCCCGCCCCACAACACTTCTCCATCCTCCAAGTACTACCCTCCCTATTGTCCAAGCCTCAAGATGCTATTCAGGTATTTCAGCCATGTGGGCTAATCCAGGTTAGGAACTACAGATGAGTGAGCCCATGTGAGGGTTATCTTCTGTTATTGTGTTAGGTCACTTAGAATGCTCTGTTCCAAGTTCGATCATTTCTCTAAAAATTCCATTATGTCATCTTTTCTTACTGCTGAGAAGAATTTCATCATGTAGATATAGCACATCTTGGTTATCCATTCCTCCAATGATGGGCACTTGGGTAGATTCTAGTTCTTAGCACTCATGACTTGAGCAGCTATAAACATCTCTGAACTGAGATCTGGAGCTTTTAGTGTAAATGCCCAGTAAGGGAATAACAGAGTCTGTTCATAACTCTATATTCAACCTCTTCAGGAATCTCCCCATGGATTTCCATCATGGTTGTACCAGTTTACATACCAATCAACAGTGAATGAGTGAGTATTCATATTTCTCCACATACTCACCAACATTTTTTTTTTCATTTGATTTTTTAATGTTTGTAAGGTAAGGTGAAATCTCATAGTTGGTTTAATTTGCATTTCCCTAATGGTTAGAGGTGTTGAACATTTTCTTAAGTATGTGCTAGCCATTTGTAATTCTTCCACCAAGAACACCCTATTTAGTTCTCTGCTCCAAATTTGGAGTAAGTTGTTTGACTTTTTTTATTGTTTTTTTTTTTTGTTGTTGTTGTTTTTTTGAGTTCTTAATAGATTCCAGATATTGGGCTTCTATCAGTGGTGTAGGTGGCAATGATTTCATACCATTCATTGGGTAATCATCTATTAGCTCTGCTTATGGTATGTTTGTCTGTGCAAAGGCTTTTTAGGTTCATGAGATACCTTTGGTTGAGTGCCTTTTTAATTTCCTGGGGTACTGGGGTTTTGTTTAGTACAACTTTTCCCAGACATATACTCTGGAGAGTGCCTCCCATTTTTTTCTTCCAGTACTTGAAGAGTTTCTGGTTTTATGTTGAGGTCTTTAATCTATTTTGACTTGGTTTTTATGTATGGTGAAACGAGCATGTCTAATTTCATTTTTGTACATGAGGTCATCCAATTTGTCCAACCCCATTTGTTTAAGATGCTCTCTTTTCCTCAGTCTGCATTATTGGCATCTGTGTCAAAGATCAAGTGGCTGTAGTTACTTGATCTAAGGTCTTGGTATTCAATTCTGTTCCATTTGGCTATGATTCGGTTTGTATTCCAGTATCATGCTTTTTTTTTTTTTTTTTTCAATCATTATGGCTTTAGAAAAGAGCTTTCGATTGAGTATGGTGATACTACCAGGGTGTTTTTTTGTTTTTTTGTTTCTTTCTCTGAAGACATATTTGGGTATCTTCTCCAATTCCATGTAAATTTTGAGAAAATTTTTTAATCTTTGTGAAGAATGATGATGATATTTTTATTGGTATTGCATTAAATCTGTATATTTCTTTTGGTATAATTGCCATTTTCACAATATTAATTCTACATATTCAGGAGAAAAGGAGGTCTTTCCATCTTCTCATGACTACCTCTATTTCTTTATTGAGTGTTTTTGTATTTTAAGTATATAGGTCCTTCACATCCTTTTCAGTATTATTCCAAGGTATTTAACTCTCTTTGTTGTTATTGAAAATGTGACAGCATCACTAATTTCTTTCTCTCTATATTTTTCCTTTGCCTATAGAAAAGCTAATGATCTATGTTGCATTGATTTTTTTGTTCTTCCACTTTGCTGAAGCAATCTCTCTCCTTTAGAAGGTTTGAGATGGAGACTTTCAGAAAATATATAATTTCATGTATTCTGAACATAGGGCTAAATTGACTTCTTCCATTTCAATTTGAATCAATTTTATTTCTTTCTCTTGTCTTATTTATCAGGCTAGGACTTCTAGTACTATGCTGAAGAACAGTGGGGAGAATGGAAAACCTACCTTGCTTCTGATCTCAGTGATAACTCCTTGGGTTTTTCCCCATTAAGTATTATTTGGGTATTAGGAGCAATATATAATATAATATAATATATAATATAATAATATATAATATAGCATATAAAATAATAATAATATATAATATAATAATATATAATATTATATATGCATATATAATACATATATTGTGTTGAGATATAAACCCTCCATGCCTATTTTTTCCATTGTTTGGACCATGAAGTATTGTTGCATTTTGAAAAACATCCTCTCTATATCAATTGAGATAATCATGTGGTTTGTATAGTTCAGTTTATTAATGTGGTATATTAAGTTAACCAATTTCTATATGTTAAACCATCCCTGCATCCCTGGGATGAATACTACCTGATCAAGGTAGATAATGTTTTTGATGTGTTATTGAATTTGGTTTGCAAGGGTTTTATTCAGGATATGGCATCTAAGTTCATTAGGGATGTAGGCCTATAATTTTCATTCCTTGTTGCATCTCTGTATGGTTTTGGTATTAGGGTAATGTTAACTTTATAAAAGGAGTTAGGGAGGATTCCGTAGTCTCTGATTATGCAGAACAGTTTGAGAGAAACTGGCTTTAGTTCTTTAATGAAGGTTTGATAGAATCCAGCTGAGAAGCCATCTGGTCCTGGGCTTTTCTTTTTGAGAAGGCTTTTGATTACCTTTTCAATCTCCATGGATGTGATAGGATTGTTTGGGAGATTAATTTTATCAGTTTAGTTTTGGTAGGTAGTATGTATCTAGTAATTCATCCATTTCTTCCAGATAATCCAGTTTTGTAAAGTAGAGGTTTGGCAAATATGCTCTGATGAGTCTTCCAATTTTATTGATGTCTGTTGTGATCTCTCCTTTTTAAATTTCTGATGCTGTTAATTTGAGACTTCTCTATTTTTGCTGCTTGATCAATTTGGCCAGGGAGTTGTCAATCTTGTTCATTTTTTCAAAGAAGCAGCTCTTCATTTCATCATTTTTTAGGTTTTTTTTTTTTTTTTTTTTTTTTTTTTTTTTAGTTTCCCATTCATTAATGTCTGCTATAGCCTTGTTTATTAGATTTCTTAGTTATGTACACAGTGTATATACAGCCATGTTGGAACCATTGTTAGACACCTTGCTGTTTGTCCCCGTCTCCAGAGACTCTCCTCATTGGGGAATGTGGGTCATGCATTGTGGGGTTAGCCATAAGTTATGGGTAAGAGGCAATGTCTCTGTGCGCGTAATGTCCCAACTTATGCCTAACATTCTTTCCGCCCCCTCTTCTGCAAATTTGCCTGAGCCATGATGGGTTCCTTTGATGTATACTTCAGTGATGAGGTCTTGGGAACATCCGTGTCTCTAGATATCTGATTTGGTAGGAGATAAGTCTATCTCCTTCACCATTGTGCTGGTACCAGGTTCACCAAGAAAGCAGCACTCTTGCTCATTTTCCCAATTACTCTATGGTTATAGCTGAGGTCCTGCTAAGGTGCAATTGGCTGATTTCTCCTCAGGTTCTGCATCCAACTGAAATAGAGAAGCAAATTCTCCAACAGAGTGAAGTCAGCACCAGATAAATAGGATAGCCATTATTATTTTAGAGAGAATTTAATGGGTGTAGGCCCTCATGTAGCCCATGATTGGTGGGAGCTTGATATTGGAGATTAGGCTTGTTTTTTGAATGTGGTTCTGACTTGTTTTCCAGTTCCAGCTGTGGGTTTCATTCCACTGAGTGGATCCATTAGCCAACTCAAGAGCAGTTGGTTACCCACCATGGTTGTGTGCTACTATTGCACTTGTGTGAGCATCATGTCAGGTTGTTTGCTACTGAGTATCTTTGACCATGAGTGGCTTGGACAGATGTTGATCATTTTCCCCAAGTTATTCATACAGTACCTTCTGGCACTAGATGGGCTAACTGTCTGTGGACTCTTCCAGATTCCAGCCAGTATACTCCATAATATGTACCAACAGCATATGTTGTCTTAGACAGTAGAGCCTTACCACTAACTGGGTCATCAAGTACTCTGACAAAATTCTGTATTCTTTTGGGAAACCTTGTAGATATCTTGGATCAACAGCTCATTGTGGATGTTAACCACATGCTGGTACTGGGAATTACAAGCCAGCATCATGGAAAAGAAGTAAGAAAAATATAGAGATATAAAGAACAGGAAGAGAGAGAGAGAAAGGAGAGAGAGACAGAAGAAGATAAAGGTTAGTCTTAATCATACCTTCTCCAGTTCCCTGTGATTCATGTGTTCCCTCTAAAGACCTGATGAGGGTTCAACCATTTAGTTGGTCTTTTAGGATGTAGAATTTTATGGCACCATTGCTATTTGGGTCCAATTTTGTTTCCACAGCCTCCATCCTTACCCTCTCTTCCCTCCCCACACTTCCTATTGTCCGGTCCTGGAAATGCTTATTAGGTAGGTCAGCATCTTGGACAGATTCAGGTTAGGAGCCACTGAAGAGTGAGACCATGTGATGATTACCTTTCTGTGATTGGGTGAATTTACTGAGAATGATCTATTCCAGGTTCCACCATTTTTTTTTATTGTGTCATTTTTCCTTACTGCTGTGTAGAATTTCATTATGTAGCTATTCCACATGTTGGTTATCCATTCATCTAATGATGGATATCTGGGTTGATTCCAGCTCTTAGCCATTATGAATTGAGTAGCTATAAGCATGGTTAAGCAAATCTCTCTAAACTGAGGCATGGAGCTTTAACAGTAAATGCTAAGTAAGGGAATAACTGGGTCTGTTGGTAACTCTATTGTCACCCTTTTTAGGCGTCTATATTTCTTCCATACTGATTGTACCATCTTAAATTCCTAATCAACAGTGATTGAGAGTTCCTATTTCTCCACATTCTCTCCAGCATTTGTTTTCATTTGATTTTTTTTTTAATGTTGGCTATCATTATTGAGGTAATATGGAATATTATGGTTGTCTTAATTTACATTTCCCTGACGATTAGGGATGATGAACATTTTCTTAACTGTGTTTACCTTTTGTATTTCTTCCTCTGAAAATTCCCTGCCCAATTTCCATCAGGAGCATTTTGGGCTGATTTCTTTTTTTTTTTTTAAATCTTTTTTTTTTTAATTTTTTATTTATTGATTTGAGAGCAACAGACACAGAGAGAAAGACAGATAGAGGGAGAGAGAGAGAATGGGCACGCCAGGGCTTCCAGCCTCTGCAAACAAACTCCAGATGCGTGCGCCCCCTTGTGCATCTGGCTAACGTGGGACCTGGGGAACCGAGCCTCGAACCGGGGTCCTTAGGCTTCACAGGCAAGCGCTTAACCACTAAGCCATCTCTCCAGCCCTGGGCTGATTTCTTTTCATTTTTCCAATGCCCTTAGGATAGACAATCAAGTTATTAATTTTGTATTTCTCTGTCTTTGTAAAGAAGTCATTTAGGGATATGACTTTCCCCTTATGACTGCCTTTGTTGTGTCCATTAAGTTTTGATACGTTGTATTTTCATTATCATTCAATTCTAGGAATTTTACATTTTTAAAAATTTTTTCCATGACCCATTCCTTGTTTAAAAGTGTGTTGTTTAGTATCCAGGAGTTGGTGGAGTTTTTGATGTGTGTCTTTTGTTAATTTCTAAATTTAAAGCATTGTGATCTGACATGAGGCAGGAAGTCACTTCAATTTTCCTGACTTTATGAGGGCATGCTTTATGGCCTAGTATATGGTCAATTTTGGAGAAGTTTCCATGGTCTGCTGAGGAGAATGTATATTCTTTAGAGTTGGGGTGGAAAGTTCTGTAGATATCCATTAGTTCTAGTTTATCTATGATGTTGTTGAGCTCTATTATTTCCCTGTTCATTGTCTGCTTGGATGATCTGTCTATTGATGATAGTGAAGTGTTGAAGTCTCAGATTATGATGGTGTTGGTGTTTATTTCTGTTTTATTGTGGTGCACCTGAGTTTGGTGCATATATGTGCTCATGTTGGATTATTCCCTTGATGAGTAAGAAGTGGCCTTCTTTGTCCTTTTTGCTTACTTTTGCTTTGAAGTCTATTTTATTAGATATTAATATACCAACATCTACTTTTTTCTTCTTCTTCTTTTTACCTCCATTTGCTTGCAATATCATTTTCTAACCATTGATCCTGAGGAGATGTCTATCTCTAGTGGTGAGGTGGGTTTCTTGAAGACAGCAGATATAAGGGTCCATTTTTTTTCACTCATTCCAACAAACTTTTTCTTTTGATGGGCGAGTTAAAACCATTGATAGTTAAGATTAATACTATGAGGTTTGAATTTATCCCTTCCATGATGAGGTGTTTTATGGGATTTGGTGCTTTCTTGTGTTTTGTACTATTTTGAACCTGGTGTATTTTGCTTATTCTGATCTTCTTTTTGGCTCTTGAGATTGGTTGTAAGGCTTTTCTGTATGGAGTATTCCCTGAGGTATTCTCTGTAGGTTTGGCTTTGTGTTCATAAAATCATTTAGTTGATATTTTTTCCTTGAAAGTTTTCCTTTCACTATCTGTTATGAGGGATAATTCTAATGGGTAGAGTAGCTTGGGTTGGAAGTCTTAGTTTTTCAGAGTTTGGTTGTTGTATTTTAATTTTGGGAGTGGATTTCTGTTGCTTTTTTTATGATTTCATTGGAGCTTTCCTTTGTAGGACTAGACATCCTTGGTCAAGATGTCTCAGTTTTCTGATTTTCATTGGCTTTTTTTTGTATTGTTGTCTACCCATTTAAGGAAGACTCTTGATTTTATTGAAGAGAAAGAAAGTTTTTGTCCTTTGGATCTTGCAGCCTCTGATTCAGGGGAACAGGAATGTTATTACCCTGTGGCCAGTAAGTATAGCAAAGCAAAAGGCCTGATTCCACATCTCACATAGACCAGGACTTCCCAAGCAAGACACAATGAGACCTAGCAGGATCAGGTGACTGGGAGGAGCCAGGGAGCAGTGATCTGACCTACTTACTCCACATCATGACTTCTAGCATACAGACTAACCGAGGAAACTAGGACCAGAGAACTGGGAGAAGCCAGGAAAGATGCTTCTGGCCTACTCACTCCAGACCAAAACACCTGCCTGCACACTGTGCACAGGGAACCTCTATTTTATTTTTATTTATTTATATATTTTTTTAACTTCGTAATCAAGAATCTTTATTTTTAAATCATTTATTTATGTATTTAACAAAGAGAGGGATAGGGACAGAGAAAGAGAGAGGCAGATAGAATGGGCATGCCAGATCTTCTAGCCACTGGAAACTAACTCCAGACACATGTGCCATTTTGTGCATCTGGCTTACATGGGTCCTGGGGAATTGAACCTGGGTCCTTTGGCCTTTCAGGCAAGCACCTTAACAGCTAAGCATACCAATCAAGCATTTTAATCTCTGAGCCATCTTTCCAGCTCCACTCAGCTAGATTTTATGAGATCCTACTATAGTCATATATTTATATATATATCTATACATATATATATACATATGTATATATATATCTACACATTTATACATATATCTATAAATTTATATATATATAAATATATATTTATATATTATATATGTATATTATATATTTATTAAAATAGTGTAAGTACATTACATATGTTAACATAGTTTTATGCGTTTGATATATACCCATGTGCAATTCATTATAGATAAACTCATAATCATAGAAGCTACATGTTTGTATAATGTATCATATATTCATTACATAAAATAATGAATAAGGGCTGGAGAGATGGCTTAGTGGTTAAGCACTTGCCTGTGAAGCATAAGGACTCCGGTTCCAGGCTCGATTCCCCAGGACCCACGTTAGCCAGATGCACAAGGGGGCGCACATGTCTGGAGTTCCTTTGCAGTGGCTGGAGGCCCTGCCATGCTCATTCTCTCCCTTCTCTCTCTCTCTCTCTCTTTTCTCTCTACCTGCCTCTTCCTCTCTCTGTCTGTCATTCTCAAATAAATAAATAAAAATGAGCAAAAACAATTTAAAAAAATAATGATTAAATATATTCATTGTTCATGTGTTGGTTTGAATGTATGGCCCATAGACTCGGGCAGTTTTTACTAAGATTGAGGTTGTAACTTGAGTCCCAGTGGGCAGATCCTTGGTTAGGAGGAGGTCCAGCCCTACCAGAGCTGTTAAGAGACAGCTTTAGGGAGAGATGGCTTGGCAGTTAAGGTGCTTGCCTGCAAAGCCTAAGGACCCATGTTTGACTCTCCAAATCCCAAATAAAGCAGATGCACAAGGTGATGCAAGTGCAGAAGGTCACACATGCACATGAGATAGTGCACACATTTGGTGTTCCAACATTTCCCTAAACCAGTACAGTAAGCAGTTTTGTCTTTGAAGTTAGGTTTGAAGAGCGAAATATGGTATTAATAACCTTCAATAAGAATTGTTTGCTAGGCCCATTCTTCATCTTTTAGTTTTTAAATTGGGTAGGATATCCAATATAAAAGCAGTCAATATTTTACAACATTGACTTAAAACAAATTAAAAGAGAATACTATGAATGTATTCATATTTTTCCATATTGAATAAACAGTATAATGTAGAAACAGTAAGTAAAATGTAAAATATTTATTTATTCGCAAGCAGAAAGGAAGAGAGATTGAGAGTTTGAGAGAGATTGAGATTTCTTTTTATTTTTAAAAAAACCTATTGTAATAACTTATTACGATACATCGTTAGCTTGAGTTTCCTGTAGCTTTTCTAAGTGTTCTTATTTTTGGCCATACTTATAACTTTATACCCCATCCATCATTATAAACGCTACTAAAATTTGTGCAATTTTATATCTGTGGTACACATATTGGTGGACTGCATTTTCCTTTTATATTTCTGTTCCTTAAAAGACCTATGTATTATTTTAAACTTCCTTTTTTATATATAACCTATGTAATATAAAATTAATATAAATATAAAATATTATGCTATATAGTATATATTGTGATTGAATGTTCTGTGATTGAGGATATTTTACATTACATATGTGTATGTATTTATAGCATATATAAAAGTCAAAATTCACTATCTTTGTTTTCAATGATAGTTCTTTCTGGTTTTTTTTTTCTGTGTTTAATCTTTCTTTCTCTTTAGTCAGTCTTACTTTGTAGCTCAGGATAGTGATAGTTCCTTCCTAATGAAAGATAAAGTTGTTTCCAAAGCCAAATAAGCACTTATTGTCCTTATTGTCTTTAATAGAGTATCATCCTGGTATTTATTTAACTATTGCCTTAAGTAAACATCCAGAAAAAAAAACAAACAAACAAACATCAAAAGCAAAAAAAAAAAAAAGAAAGTTCAAAACACATTCATCAAATGGAGTGAACACTCTTCCTGTCCCCATGAGAAAGATGAGGTCAAAACATAATTGGAATTACTACATGTAGAAAAGGGCCAGTCCATCTGGTATCTTCAAATTAAAGTAACTTTCCAATTCTAGTCAGATGTACTTGTTTTTAACAAATTTCACATTTGTAATAGTGAACTCAAATAACATGGAAAACTGTCAAATTACAGTAATTATTTACATACTATATTACAAAACCTGAGCCTTCTGCCTTAAACCACAAGAAGAAAGAAGGTTTTGTTCCTGAAACATGCATTCAAAGCAAAAACAAGAAGTTTAAAGGTAATTTCCCATAGGAATGGCTGTGGGGTCAGAATTGAACTTCTTTTTTTTTTTTTTTTTTTACATTTTTTAAAATTATTTATTTATTTATTTGAGAGCGACAGACACAGAGAGAAAGACAGATAGAGGGAGAGAGAGAGAATGGGTGCACCAGGGCTTCCAGACTCTGCAAACGAACTCCAGATGCGTGTGCCCCCTTGTGCATCTGGCTAACATGGGACCTGGGGAACCGAGCCTCGAACCGGGGTCCTTAGGCTTCACAGGCAAGCGCTTTAACCGCTAAGCCATCTCTCCAGCCCATGAATTGAACTTCTTTTAGCTCTCACTGATAAAAGCATATTTTTTCCCTTGTATGCTCGGCTAGGTGACCTCAACCATTGCTTACTGGATGCTCAAGGCTGCTGCAGTTCTCCAGTCACACCAGCAGCCATTCCACCCCAAAACTTCTGGACTCAGGCACGATCTGTCTGATACTTGGAAGACAAAGATACGTATCTTTGCCTGTTGTACTGAGATTGCCCCAGGGAACATAGAGCTTCTTGAGAAAGAGAATATAGTAGTAAATAAAAATATACTTTAGGCAATCAAATAGAATTCTTATGTACCTAGAACCAGGGAGGATTTCGTGATTGTACTTTTGCTATTGCCTTTGATTTATATTGCCACTATTTGCAGTATTTTTTTTTTTCCCAAAATGGATGTCTTTATTTTAATGGGAAAACAACTGTGTTACTGCCTAAAAGAGTAATACAATGCTTGGAGCTTAGTTTTTATAGCTATCATACAGTAAAAATAAAATGTTCCCACAAAATAAGTTATGAAGCATTATGCAAATTTAAGGAATTTATAGCTGTTACATCCAAATTATGTGAAGAGTAATGAGTGACTAGGAATTCTGGGCAATTACATAAACTTCAATCCATCATCTGCTTCCCACATCCTTCTGGAAGTCCAGAATCCCAGAAAACCAGTTGGGGAAACTAAAATGAACCCATGTAGCGGTGTATTTGGAAGTCTTTAATGGATGATTAATATTGATGAGGTAACTAAGTATGGGGTAAATAAGTCAGAGAGAAATATATGTGAATAGGATAATAACTTAGAGTGGAGCAACGTGGGTAGACCACTGGTGCACAGCTTCTGCTATGATTACCTAGGTCTACAGTGTTTCTGTAGTGCTGGTAGAGTTGTCAGGGATTGTAGTCTGTTTGCAGAAACTTTCCTCTTTTAAATGTCTAAATACATTGATGTTATCAGCTATAAACCTCAATCATTATCTAAGAGTTTCAAGCTGATAAAACTAGGCAATAAAAGAAATTCACCATCACTTTATGTTTGCTAATCCACAGCAAAAGATGGGGCTTCAATGGTCAGACCCACCTTGGAATTGAATGATGCCACACCAGATATAAAGAGGTAAGGGAGGATCATAGTCATTGAGAGGAAAAAACTGAGTGAATGTTGACTACAGTTAAGGAATATAGACTTGCTTAAACTTTATAATTTACTTAACTATAAAATTTGGCAATTGCTTAGTGTCTCAATATATATTATTTGTGTTTTCACCCATAATATGCATATCAGTATCTATAGGATAAGTTGTTCATAAAATGTAAATGAATTAGTTTATAAATAGTTTGTGTATACAAAGTATATATATATATACTCATCAATATAATATTTCAGAAAAAAACACTTTAATTATATAATTGAGGGAAAATACAAAGCTTCAAGGTAAAAAGGGAAAAATAAACAATTGGAATATCATTAGCTGTCTCATGATTAGTACTGTATATAAAAATGCGATAAAAATGAAGTGATGGGAGAAATATCTATGATATCATCCAAAAGTGGGCAAGAAACATTTTATGTACAAAAGATCCAAGAAAATAATTTCATGTAATACTACAGAAAATAGTCTCAATAATGCATTCTGTTTAAAGTTCATGTTTATAAAAATTATACCACAGAAGTGATTAAAACTAAATTGATGAACAACATGAGACAAAATGCAACAGAATTAAAAAATTAACTTATTAAAAAGAAGATGAAATACAAACATTAATGTGTGTCTAAGTAGTACATGATGGGATTATTTTGGATGATTCATAAACTAAATAAGCAGGACATAGCAATAGCAGCAACAATGAAAACAAAACATCCTAATGAGGCTGAAGTTGGAAATCCAAGATACAGGGGAGTTGCATATAAATATTTTAATTTTAACCTATTATCAAATATAGATTTTACTTTGAAAAGTAAAAGAACTCTTCACTCTCCAGAGGATTCACAGCAGGTGCATCCTATATTTGACCCAGTTCTAAGGGATTGAAATTGCTATTAGTAGATAACGTTATTGGAACTATCCCCATGATCTCTCTGAGATAATTCAAGTTCTACAATTCTCAAGGTGGGAGAAAGATGGCAGTAAGAGCATCTCTGAAATATTAGCTACAGGATTTGAATAGCCAGATTCATAATGACTTGAATATAGGGAGGGCCTCCAAGTTTCAAACTGGAGAGTTAACTATCTGCTTTATTTTCCTGTACAAGACACATTTGATTGAGTCTGATAGAGATTCTTAGATTCACAAGTGACCGTTCTATACAGCCCTTGGCAGAGTCATGAGAAGACCATGTACTGCATAACATAATCTGCTATACATAACTGTTACGACTTCATACACAGCCCACTTTTAAAATAAGGAGAGTATTTCTTTTTTTCTTTTTTTTTTTTTTTTTTCGAGGTAGGGTGTCACTCTAGCCTAGGCTGACCTGGAATTCACTATGGAGTCTCAGGGTGGCGTTGAACTCACGGCCATCCTCCTACCTCTGCCTTTCAGGTGCTGGGATTAAAGGTGTGCGCCACCACACCCAGCTTTTAAGAAGAGTATTTCTTATTATGGTTGTGTACATTTGAAGTGAATTTTAGAGAAAAATAAGCCAACATGTTGAGGGGTACCTTTTGAAGAAATGAGTTACTGAGCCCCTGATGTTGGTTCTGTAAATGGATAGTTTCAGAGGAAAGGATGGGAGTAGAAGCATAAGAAGAGTGACGGAAGCCTTGCTGCATTGATAACGAAAATCATGCACATTTTCCCTGATAATAGTAATTAACATTACAGATTTCCTGGGAAAAGAACAGAAGTAGAAGCAGCAAGCAGAAGTCAGAGGGACTGTCTGCCCACAAAGGACCTCTGAATCTGTAACTACTGACCTTTGAATCCCTCCTCAAAGGGAAATGTCTGAATCAACCATCTTCAAGTAAAGAAGAAAGGTGAGACCAAACAGTTCAGGTAACTTAAATTACTTACTTATTCAGTGGCCCAAACAAGGTGCCAGCTTGTTTGAATGTTGCTAGTTTATTATTAAGCAGCATTTTGGAAAGTTTTGTCATTCACAACATGGCTATGTTGAAAAAGATTAAGGCAGTAGATTTTAATCCCTCCACCTGTTCCAGAAGTTAGATGTCATGGACAATAGAAACATTCCACCAGAGTAGGCAATGAGTAAAGTTTGAGTTTATTACATATAAAAAGAACCTGAATCTTAGCTTCCTTTCTCCTCTCACCTCCACAGAGTCCATCAACTCATTTTATACACAATGAACATTTTCCCCATACTGTTCTCAGAGGGGATTACCACACAATTGAACATTCAGTGATCTAATTCTATAAGGGCCCTGGGTTTAGTTATCTGCCCTATGAAATAATCACAGGCACCATGCTGAGCCCATGGATGTTGATACTGAGTGGTACCTGCATACAGTTTGTGGTAGCTATAAGGATGAATATGAGTGATCCAGGCATCTAACAAGAAAACAGCCTATGCCACAAATCAAAAGAAGGAAAAAAGAAAAATTTTTGCAATTACAACACTAATGTGTCAGGCTATTACTGTTTTGGATTCTTGGTTGTTACTGATGACACTGTGCTTGTGTTTTCTCCAATCAGATGGTATTTTTCAAATGTTATGAAGTAAATATATATTTTAGGGCATTTTCCCATTTAAAAACCATAACCTAAGATTATTTTATGGAATAAACTGTGGAATAAACTGCTTTTAAAGACTTTCATTAATCATATATTTCCTTTAGAATTTCATTTCAAGCATAACTTTAAAAAATTATTTAGTTACTTATTTGAGAGAGAAAGATACATAGAGAAAGATAATGGGCATGTTAGGCACTCCAGCCACTGCAAATGAACTCCAGATGCATGCACTACCTTATGCCTCTTACGCATCTGGCTTATGTAGGTACTGTGGAATTGAACCTGGGCCCTTAGGCTTAGCAAGCAAGCACTTTAACCCCTGAGCTATCTGTCCAGCCCCTCAAGCATAACTTTTGAGAACCTAATTAGAGGCTGAATAAAGAACTTAGCCCGTTCAGGCACTTGCCAGCAAAGTCAAAGGACCCAGGTTGATTCCCAGGACCCATGTAAAGCTATATGTACAAGGTGGTGCATGCATCTGGAGTTCATTTGTTGTGCTTTAGAGGTCTTGGTGTGCCTTTTCTCTCTTGTTTGTCTCTGTCTTTAACTACCTCTTTCTGTCTTAAATAAATATGTGAATAAACGTTTTTTAAAAGAACCTGATAAGCATATGTTCATTCTGAACAGTAATGCCTTTCATTGCATATGGCATGCATTTTGGCCATATACAACACCATTATTCTCCTCTGTCCTTCTCTCCCATTCCAAGACGTTTTCCTCCTCCCACAGATATAGTTCTATGTATTTTATTTCACAGCTATTGCAGTTACCTTCTCATTTATGGGACAAAAAGCCCAATAAGAAGCAGCTTATTGGAGGAAAGGTTTATTTCTGGCTTAAAGTCTGAAGGGAAAGCTTCATCATGCTGAAAGAAGCTAGCTCATTTTATCGTACATCCACAGGGCTGAGGGAGGGAGGGGAAGAGGAGAAAGAAAGAGAGAGAGAGAGAGAGAGAGAGAGAGAGAGAGAGAGAGAGAGAGAGAGAGAGAGAAGCAAGTAGCAGCAACTAGCAACAAGCACAATTTGACTCTGAGCACACAGGGCTGGATTGAACTGAAAGGTCCACCCTTTGTTACACATTTACTTTAGCCAGGCCCCACCACCCAAATGCTCTACTATTTGGGGACTAAATAGGGAACTTAATAACAAACATCTGAGACTATAGAGATATATAATCCACCACACTAGATAAGAGACAAAACATGTGATATTTTTTGGGTCTAGCATATATTACTTAATACGATGATATTGTTACATTCTTTAAAGCTATGTAAAATTCCATTTTGTGATTATACATATAGTTTTGTTTATCTTCCCTTTGAAAAATAAGAAGGTAAGATTATATACCACATTTTATTTAACCATTCTCAAGTATTTTTAATATTGCTGCCAACAGTAGGTCTATGAAATTTGAGTTTTCATTTAATTAACTTTAATGAAAACAGTCATAAAGAAGTTTACTATAAGCATTTCTGTGCAGTCAAACAATATTTTTTGAGATGAATACCGAGGTAGTTACAATCATATCACAGATCACTATGATATCAGAAATCTCATTGTCTCTAGAGTTCACAATCATATTGATTATTGCGATTTATGTCTTGATATTTAATAGCTTTTCAAATAATTGGAAAGCAATTTAGCTTTGAAATATGCTAAACATTATGTAAATACTGAGCTATATTTTTATGTCTTATTTTGTTTGATTGTTACATATGATTTATCTTGATTAAAGCATGTAATGATGCCTGGCAGTTATATTTGTAGGTTGCAATCCCACTATAAGAATACACCACTATTTATGTATCTTTTTATGTCATTCTGGGTAATGCTGCTTCAAGATCATTAGAAAAGCCAAGAAATAGGCAGCACCAGACTAACAGGAAGCAGCACAAAGATGCTACTTACCTAGCATGAGCTTCATTTATCCTTGTTTGGCATACTAGGCAGTGGACTAGGAGAACAGTGAAAAACAACTGATTGGAATGAGTTACCTAGTGCAGAATTTGTATTTAATGAGTGAATTGTTCCTCCCCTCTCTGACTTACTCATTCACTCTCTCGTTCCCTCTCCCTCCCCACCTCTTCCTCCTTCTTCTCTTTCTACTCTCTGGTGAACTAATACTCTGTCCTAGCTAGTAAAACAGACATACATAGACTTTTCTGGATGTGCGGTGAGTTGAATGCATGTCTCACAATAGAGTAAGGAGTTTTATTAAAACTTGTAACTTGGATTTCCAATCACCTGACTGGAAGAGATTTCACTGTGGGTGGATCCTGGGGTCCAGGTCAAAGGTGTGTTTGGAGGAAGATCTGATTTTCAGCCTCAAGGTATGCAGAGCTCTTGAGTTCCACCTGGGTTGTCTGCTGTGTTTCTGCCTGTTTTGCTCTTGTTTGTGGAGATGGATGCATGGTTGTGTCTCCCTGCTCAGATCTGCGGAAGGAGGCCAGCTTCTCCCATCAACAGAAATTCTCCTGACCAGACATTGTGGTATACTCCTTTATTGGGAGGCAGAAGGAGGAGAATAACAATGACCCTGCCTTGAAAATACATTAAAAAAAATAAATAAATAAAAAGAAATTTCCCTGGATCATAAGCCTGAAATAAAGCTTGTCCCTGCCATAAAGTATGTATTTTGGTTTACTCCAACAACATGGAACTGACTATAGCAGGAACTTGGTACCTAAGAGTTGTGGTTGTTATTGGTGAGATGGAAATTCCTGAGGTATTTATACCTTAGAAAGACTGAGTGGCAGAATTGCAAATTCTTTTGAAAGGAAGGAGCATTTTCTTCAAGGACATAATTTATTTCATTGCTGAATTATTTCATGGCTATATCCTTCACACCTGGTATTTGTTTTGGAAGCATTAAAGATGCTGTGTGGAAGTGGGGCAATAAAGTGCACATGGTTCCAGGAGTCTCTGCTGAGACAAGGCATAGAAACTTGATATTCTTTTGTTAAAAGTTGGAAATGCTAGTGTATGGAGTTGAACATAAGCTGTGCTTCGCAATGGAGACCCAAATATGTTTTGGATACATGACAATAGAAGGGTCATCATAGTGTGCCGTTGGCTTGGGGTGGAAGCTTTCCCTGGCTACTCAGGTCAGTTGTAGGGGCAGATTTGGAAAATCCTGAGACTTATTACTGTTTACTGATAATAGATATCATGCTTGAACTGCATATGTTTAATGTTTGCCTAATGATTATTGTTTTGATATTGGTCCAGTATTCCATTGTTATACCTTAATAGCAATGAAAGTGTTTACTATGTGCCATTTCATATTGAAGGTATGTAACTTGTTTGATTTAACAGGACTTAGAGTTAAGACATAGTCTTAAATCTCAGATGAAACTTGGGACATTGGAACAGTGATAAAGTTGGCAAAGACAATAGGGTACTTTAGAGTTGGACAATATGCAGTTTTACATGGGAAATGGTCATAAGTCTATTGGTATCAAAGAGCAGAATGTGGTAGCTTGAATGCATGTCCCCTAATAGACTCAGTATTTTTATTAAAGTTTATAAGTTGGATTTCCAGCTGCCAGGCTGGAAGAGGTACCATGGGGAGCAGATCCTGGGGTCCAGCCCAAAGGTGTGTTAGGTGGTGCATTTGATTCCCAGCCTAAAGGTGTACATAGCATGAGCTGGTTTGATGCAGGTGTCCCCCTGAAAACTTAGGTGTTCTGAATGATAGGTTCCCAGCTGATGGAGATTTAGGAATTAATTCTCCCTGGAGGAAGTGTATTGTTGGAGGTGGGATTATGGGTGTTAAGACCAGTTTCCTCTAGCCAGTGTCTGGCACACTCTCCTGTTCCTATTGTCCTCTTGATGTTGGCCAGGTGATGTCCACCATCTGTTCATACCATCATTTTTCCCTGCCATCATGGAGCTTCCCCTTGAGTCCGTAAGCCAAAATAAACTCCCTTTTCCCCACCCCCAAAGCTGCTCTTGGTCAGGTGATTTCTACCAGCAATGCAAACCTGACTGCAAAAGTAAAGTGATATCAAGGAGTGGAACTTCTGCTAGACACCTGAGTGTGTGGCTTTGGCATGTTGGAGCTGATTTTCAAGAGGAATGTGGAAGAATTTGAAACCTCAGTGTAAGAGATGCCTTACAGTGCTGTAAATTCAGCTTGATGGATTATTCTGGTCAGAGTTGAAAGACCTGAATGAACTAAGCACTATGGTCTGTGAGGTTTGGCTTGTGAGGATGGGAAGGAGCTTTGTTTAGGAGTGCTAGAGGCAGTTTGTGTGAGATGCTTGCTGTTATGGCTGTGTCCTGAGAAGTTGTGCAGGATTACATTGCCTAAAGATAGACTGATGTGAGCAGAGGGATATGACACAGAAAAAAAAATGAAATCTTTGGATGAACTTCTTCCCATTCAGCTGCAATTTAGAGATTACAACTTTTGAGATTGGGCCAGCTGACCTGCACTGGGGCAACAAGAAGAATGTAGACTCTTTTGAAGGGTACTGAGTGTTCAAAGAGTGTTCTGTTCTTCAAAGTCTTGTTTATTCCCCCCTGAATTAACAAAGTGGCACCACACCTGGTATTATGGAGTAGAGGAAATGCAGGAAAGAGAGGGTCATTGAGTTTGCAATATGTTCTTATGTTTTGGAAATGGCCATGGACAGTATGAAGCAGATTTCCTGTATTGCCTGCATGGAGACCCACGGAGCTGAGAGGATGAACCAAGGATTGCAGTGGAGATCCAGCGGAGATGCCAGAACCACAAGATGGCTGCTAAGGAAATTTCTCTCCCCCAATGAAGTTTTCCAGTACTATGAGTAACCTAGCTGGAGGGGTGAAATTGGAACTCCAGAGACTTATTGCTGGTTAGAATTCTCAGACATGGAGACTTCACTGACTAGAGTTGTTGAACTTGGAGCTTCAAGAGTTTGATATTTGCTCTGTTTAGTCTTATATTGGGTGACTATTTCTTTGCTATGGCCAGTACTATCTTTTGCAGCACGTTTATTCTGTACCCCTATGGGTTTTGGGGAATATTTTGGTATTAGGGCTCAGTTAAAAGACCTTGGACTACGGGTATGTTTGAATATCAATTAGTATTGATGAAAAACTATCACACTTTTAAAGTTGGACTGAATGCATTGTATTTATATCATGTATAGCTATCAGTTTATGGTCAGGGATGGAATATGGTGGTTTAATTTAGGTGTCCCTCATAAACTTAGGTGTTCTGAATGCTAGTTTCCCAGCTGATGGAGATTTGGGAATTAATGCCTCCTAAGGAGGGTGTATAGTTGGGGTGGGCTTATTGGTCTTATAGCCAGTTTCCCCATGCCACTGTTTGTCACTCTCTCCTGTTCCTGTTGTATACCTGATGTTGGGCCAGGAGATGATATCTAGCCTCTGCTCATATCTTCATCTTCCCCTGCATCATGGAGCTTCCCCTTTATTCTGTAAGCCAGATTAACCCCCCTTTTCTCCCCAAAGCTGTCTTGGCATGGTGATTTCTGACAGTAATGCAAACCTGAGTGCAACAGAACACTTGACCTCTATTTTGCTGCTGATTTTGCTCTTGCTTATGGTACTTGCTGTGCAGTTGTCTCTCTCTTTGGATCTGTGTTAGAGGGCCAGATACTTCAACCATTGATGGAACTTTTACTGGATGTGTAACCCTGGAATAAATCTTGTTCCTTACATCAGATGTGTCTGTTAGGAAGTTCATTCCAGTAACGTGAAGTTGACTACAACAGATATCAACACAAAGTACCATCCTATAATCAGTGTTTCCACCTTAGCAGTGAACTAAATTTTGATTTAGGGGGTAGATGCTTGGTGTTAATTAACAGGTTAGCTAAAATGCCAACTGAATTGATCTTGAGCACTTTATGTGCAATAATTACTTTATTAAGCCTCACATTAACTTTTCATTCTGGATGACTATACTTAATGTGTTATATAACTTACATAAAATAATACAGATAATTTATGAAATACACAAGCTGCATATTATCAACTTCTGACTTTTTAAAAAAAAACATAATCATCATTTTCTACATCTTTTGGCAATCACTTAAAGAGAATAAGTTTGTTTTCCAGAAGCAAAATTTTCTTTGAGAAATTCAATTTCAATCACGACTAACTTATTTTATTTATACTTAAATATTCAACTAGACAATATTGTGATCTTAACAAAATTTATTTGAAACATAATAGAATGATCAGCAGTTGATCATTGTGGTTATTTAGGCCATTTTAGAAGCAAACACCATGATAATTATAGCAATGGAAAAGAAGGCCAGTCTGGGAAGGCTCTATGCTTCAGTGTTAAGAAAGAACTGTGTAAGAAAAGTCTCAGTTTTAAAAGTTCTGCCCACACTGATAGGGAATCTCTGCATCCAATCAATTCAGTAAAGTATTCCATGTGCTACAGAATTGGTCCAGCATTGGTATCCATTGGGTAGATAATTTGGCTAAACACAGATGGCTGAAAGTTGGTCTTGGTGTGAATATTATGATAGTTTCCTAAAACATGTAGCTGGCTCTTAGTCAGCTATATTCCCTTCAGTGAGTATTTTTGATTGCAAACTCAACAGCATGTTTTCATTGTTGCCTGTATCTTGTCCCATACACCCCTTGTTCCTCACAAAGGCAGTTTACTGAAAACTTGGAAGCAGTTTAGAATGAGAAGGTCAAGAGCAGCATATGCCCAGTCACAATAATCACAGTTGCTGGCAGCACTTAAAGCCTCCTAAGTGGAGAGATCATCTTATTTTCTTCCATTGCCTAAAGGCAGACATTTCTACTCAGGCTGTTCAAAGTTCATTTACTTGTTGGAAAGATGGAGTGAAAGTACCAGCAGTAACGGTAACTTACACATCAGTTCAAATCTTGCTATGTCCCTTTGGAGGAGCTCTTGGTTTCTGAGCCAAGTAACACAAAGTTTTGTAATTGCTCATTAAGACTAATGGTAAGTATTGCCAAGACTGTTTTTTTTTTCTACTTGACTGCTGGAAAGACGGATTTTTCTTATGGGGACATAGCATACTATCAATATCCAGATTTAATGCATATGCTATACTGTGAGACACTACATTCTTTCAGAACATTGCTTCAATGGGCATTTTATCCTTACCTCTAATATGATGTTCATCTTTAATTCTAGTAAGGTGTTCTGTCACTTTACCAAGTTAGGAACTTCTGGAGTGTATAGTAAACAGTTCTACATAGCATGAATATATTTGCTGCAATGCTGTGACAATCGTTCAACAAGAAGCAACCTGTGGAAGAAAGCAATAACCAATTCAGCTGACAGTTTTAAGGGAAGGTTTCATTATGGCAGGACAAGCATGGAAGGAGCAAGCAGCTATGTGGGTATCAGGTCTCCACACAGCAGGATGAAGGAAGGTGTTTGAGTACTGGGCTTGGAGCTGGCCTATATTACACCAAAGCCCATTCCCAGTGACAAACTTCTTCACCAAGTCTCCACTTCCCAAAGGCCTCACAACTTTCCCAAATATTCTCCAGCTGGGATCAAGAATTTAAAGGAAATGTGACTAAAGGAGACATTTTGTTAAAATTACCATGGTATTCCTACTCTCGTACCTTATTCTCTATGAAGTATGTCTTCTGGTTAAGTGCTTTGTTATGTATGTAGTACTCCTTGATTGTGAAGCAAGCATTTGGTAATCCCTTAGATGATATTGCTGACTTAGCTTCTGTTGGCGTGAGAGCTAAATCTACACCTGAGGGAAGTTTGTATTTATGTGAAGAAACTGTACTGACCAATCTACAGTCATAGGGCTAACAGGGTGAAACTGGACTTCTCAACAGCAGGGGGAAGGAAATGTTGCAGTCAAGTTTGCATTGCTGATAGAAATCACCCAACTAAGACCAGCTTGTGAAAAAAAGAGGTTTATTTTGGCTTTTAGGCTTGAGGAGAAGCTCCACAATGGCAAAGGAAAATGATGGCATAAGCAGAGCGTGGACATCACCCCCTGGCCAACATAAGGTGGATAATAGCAACAGGAGACTATGCCAAATACTGGTATAGGGAAACTAGCTATAACACCATAAGCCCAATCCCAACAATACACTACCTCCAGGAGGCATTAAGTCCCAAAACTCTAGCATTCAGAATACCTAAGTTTATAGGGGATACCAGAATCAAACCACCACATTCTGTCCCTGGCTTCCATAAACTGATAACCATACATGATGTAAAATGCAGTGCATTCATGCAACTTTAAAAGTTCCCATAATTTTTATCAATTCTAATGATGTTCATATATCCCCATAGTTCAATATCTATTAACTGAGCCATAATACCAAAAATATACCCCCCCAAAAAAACCCATAATGGTACAGAATAAACATTCATACTTCAAAAGATGGCATTGAGCATAGAAAAGAAGTATTCAACCAATGCAAGATTTAAAACAACCAAGGCAAATATCAAACCTTGTACCTCCAAGTCCAATAACTCTAGTCAATGACAAGGCTCTAAGTTTGATAAGCCTAACCAGCAACAAGTCTCTGGAGCTCCAATTCTACCCCTCCAGCTAGGATAATCCCAATCCTGGAAAACTTCATTGGGGGCCATAACTTTCCTTGGCAGCCATCTCGTGGTCCTGGCATCTCCAACGAGTTTCCACTGCAATCTAGAGTCCATTCTCATGGCTCCATGGGGTCTCCATGCAGACAACCAGCAAACCTGCTTCACACTGCCAATGGCCATTTCCAAAACACATGACCACATTGCAAACTCAATGACCTTCTCTTCCCTGCCTTTCTTGTACTCCATAATACCAGGTAGGCTGTCAATTTATTAATCCATGGGGTAATAAATCAGACTTTGAAGAAAAGGATTCCCTTTGAGCACTCAGACCCCTTCAAAAGAGCCTACATTCTTCCTGATGCTCCAGTGCAGATCATCTGACACAATATCAAAGGTTGTAATCTCTAAATTGTAGCTGAACACCTAAAGATTTTTTTTTTCTTTGCAATATCCCTCTGCTCACACCAGTTCATTTCTACACAAAGCAACCCTGCATAACTTCTCAGGATATGGGTATATCAGCAAGCTTTTCACACAACTGGCCTGTATCCCAGTCCAAGCAAAGCTCTTTCTCACCCCTTGTAAACCTCACAGTCCATAGTTCTTGCTGCATTCAGGTCTATCAACTCTGACCAGAATAGCCAATCAAGCTGTACTTACAGCACTACAAGGCATCACTTAGGCCAAGACTTCAAATCCTTCCACATTCCTCTTGAAAATCAGCTCTGAAAGAGCAAAGCTACACAGTCAAGTGTCTAGCAGCAACCCCACCCTCAGTACCTCTTTACTGTTGCAGTCAGGTTCACATTGCTGGTAGAATTCACCCAACTAAGAGCAGCTAGTGAGAAAAAGAGGTTTAGTTTGGCTTACAGGCTCAAGGGGAAGCTCCATGATGGCAGGGGGAAATGATGGCATGAGCAGAGGGTGGACATCACCCCCTGGCCAACATAAGGTAGACAATGGCAACAGGAGAGTGTGCCAAACACTTGTATGAGGAAATTGATTATGACACTCATAAGCCCACCCCCGACAATATACTGTCTCTAGGAGGCATCAGTTCCCATATCTCCATCAGCTGGGAGCCTAGCATTCAGAACACCTAAGTTTATGGATGACCCCTGAAGGAAACCACCACAGCAAGAGTATGTCAGGAATGCAGGTGATCCTTTGGGGTGCCTATGACTGTTAACATGTCCTGTGATCAAGGTCAACAGAAAATTACAACCCAATTCAGGTATGCTAACAAATTCCCCTGTCCCTTCAGGAATGAAGGTATGGGACACCTCTTCAGGTAAATAACCAAAACCACATTGGCTAACACATATGTGTTCATGATGGTGTACATCATGCCTGGTCTGATAGAGCACATTCAGTAATGTTACCTCATTTACCTAGGTTGCTCTTCAGGAAACTTTTTTTTTTTTTTTTTTGGTAGGGTCTCATTCTAACCCAGGCTGACCAGAAATTCCTATGTAGTCTGAGGCTGGCCTTGAACTCACAGTGATTCTCCTGCATCTGTCTCCCAGGTACTGTGATTAAAGGAGTGTACCACCATCCTGGCCTGAGGAATCTATATCTGATGTAGAGTTTCTAATAAATATTGGCATATGAATTAGGACAACCTTTTTACATTTATATTAGTTACTTTTTTCACTGATGTAACATAAAACCTAACAAAAGCAATTTAAGGAAGGAAAGGCTTATTCTGGCTCCTAATTTGAGGCTGTGGTCTATTGTGGTGAGGAGAGTATCATGGCAGAAACATAAGGCAACTGATCATATGGTACCCATATTTAAGAAGTTATTTGCTCCCATTTGCCTATTTATTTAATCTGATATCCTAGTCTATGTGATAGTTACACACACAATTAGGGTGACTCATCTCACCTCATTAACCCAGTCTAGAAACTCTTCCTCTCAAAGACATTTCAGATGTTTGTGTCATAGATGATTCTAGATCCTATAAAGTTGACCATCAAGATTAACCATAACATCCTAATTGTTACAGCTACCTTTCATTGCTGGGATAAACCTCCAAACCAGAAGCAGCTTATGGGAGTAAAGGGTTTATTTCAGGTTTATAGATTCCAGGGTAAATTTCACTGTGGTGGAGGAAACTTGCTCACCCCATCATTCATCCAAGGTAGAGAGAAAGAATGAACACCAGTAAGTATGAACAGTCAGAAGTCAAGCTAGCTGCTAACATACCTAGCAAAATGGGGCTCAAGGTCTACCCCAGCGACATGCCTGCTCCAGGTGGGCTCCACCTGCTAAAGACTAAGCAGGAAACTTAATCAACTCTAAATTAAGAATGGTTTTCTCATTTAACTGGCACTGACGTCACTTCTCCATTGGACAAGCTGCTTCTCTTTTTCGATGGGTACTAGACTTGAGGAGATAAACGACCCAGCACACTCCAGCCTGGCCCCAGATGAAACAACAGAGGGATTAGAAAAATGAGAAAGAATACTGCTCTCTTAGTTAAGCAGATATTAGCACAAGTGAGATGAAAGAAGACACTGAGGATGCTCAACCCCTACCAAACCAGAGATCTAGATGCTCCTAAGTATCCATCGCTAAAGTAGATTTAACATGCTCCCAGCATGGCTCAGGGAATTTTGTGGAGGCAGGGGCAGAAAGATTGTAAGAGCCACAAGTTGGGACATTTTGCACAGAGATACTGCCTTTCCTGCATAACTGACTGCTGTCCACCTAATGTATGACCCACAATCCCCATGGGTTGACCTGCATCCCCAATGTTTAAGGCCTCTTCAGAAAAGGGAAAGGGAGTAGGGAAAGGAGGGTACCAACATGTGATGTTTACATACAAAATATGGCCATATCTAATAATAAAAGAAAGAAAGAAAAAGAGGTTGTGTAAAAGAAGGGCAGGGGGGAATCAATCAAAATTCAAGATATTCTGAATAAGACAAGAAAACTTAATTTTTTTGAATAATGGCATATCCAGAAGCCATAGATTGTTACTATTGTTAGTAGAAAATTTTCAGTGCCAAGGATGGGATACCTTCCAGTGAGTTGATGGCCAAGGAGGTCCCATAAGCTATTGCCAAGGCCCTTGGTTTCCCTTGAGAAGCAGATGGTAAGGCCCATTGCTGAAGACTTCACATGCCTGAGTGACAAAGTCACTAAGAAATCAAGCTGGTGCTGAGCAGAAAACCTTCTCCCTGTAGACCAGCCAACTGAAAGCTGAAAAAGCTGCAGTGGGTGCAGCCCTATGGAGACAGAAGTTATCAGCAGTGAAACCATTTGGATACTGGAAGCCTCAAATTTGGCCAGACTGGCCCAATGTCCCAACAGGTACAATAGTGGCATGTCTTCTCTGGGGATAACCAACTTCTCTCTAATTAGACTGAAGGCCTACTCTATGGGAGGGAATACATGACTGGTATTGAATACCGAATCAAAAGCCTATGGCATGGGAGGTCATGAGCCTTAGAGCCATCTTAATTTTTTTCTTCTAAGCAATGCAAAAAAATGACAGCCATGCATTTGTCATCACTTTTGTGTATAAACTGACTCAATAATGAAACTCTATGAATATTACCCTATAACTTTTCAGCTGGTCATAGGGTGCCCTCACACAAAGGGCTATGTCAAGGAAGATAAAGCAATGATGGAGGTTCTGAACTACCACTCATCTTTATTTTCAGCCCACAGAAAACTCGTGGTCTTGTTTGTTCCTAAAGCTATATTTATTGACAAATCCAGGCCCTGCCAAACACCATAGTTTGTAGGACCAACTGAATCCTTCCAAAAACAAAACAAAACAAAACAAAACAAAACAAAACAAAAAAAAAAACAAAAAAAAAATTCTAAACATATGGCCATTTAGTGAGTCCCAATTAAGGTAATTATTTATGTTCCAGAGTTAAGCATGAAATTCTCTGCTGTAGATAGAATGGCCTTACTCCCAACCCCATGGGAGCTACTGAGTAACATTTCCAATGTAGAATTGTATTAGGTACCATTGGCTTACCAAGGAATCCACATTTTGTCTCCAATAAAACCTGTTTTATTGCATAGTATGTCCCAAGTTTTGGTCCTACTTAAAGTACATCTTAAGAGGTTTCATTGTTGTTGACTTTGAGTCTTTATCACATGTAGTTACATTTGCTTGTGGACATGTTTGTAGGTGTCAGCTCTGTTGCATCCCAAATACAAAGAGGCCCACAAGTCATGACGTAGTGTGATAAGGATATTGAATAAAGCAATGCAATAGATCCTTTATATAGATTATTCTGACAAGGTTCTCCCCATCAAACACCCAATATTTTCTATTGTGGTAGATATTCAACATTCCCAGGGTTTTTCTCCATCTGCTGGAATACATGTGTCTTATCAAGGTTTACTAAGCCTTCCATTCCTTACTTGTCTTGCCTATTCAACCTGATGTGTTTGATTTATTAGATCAATGTTATGGCTTGTGGGATTTCCAACCAATCAATAACTCTGTGAACCATATTCTCAGAGGTTAGAGGAGGTAACAAAGCTGTGGAACAGAATCTTAAGTGAATATCACCGTTTCTATCTGTCAAACTGTTTCTGCACCTTTTATAAGAACAGAATTCTAAAGAACATATCTCATATACCCAAAACCTTATTAATATTCTCTGAAAAAATATTCCTTGGCAATGAGCTGTGACCACAGCTTCTACAGTCAGCATTTGTTATCCATAGTACTAATATTCTATGAGCTCACCATGAATGTTACATTAGTGAAGAACAGTCCTGCTTGAAAGGAAAATAAATAATACATTTAGGCTCTGATATGTCTTTGATCATCATAATATTATCAATTTGTTAATAAGTATGTATTCTGTGTGCATTTACATTTACAGATATTATTTAACATATATTTCTTATTTATTAGCATTAAACTCATGTCCAACAACACAATGACTCATGTGTCAATTGCACTTATCTAATACACAAATTTTCTCATTAATATGCATTACACCCTTCTTTCAGTTAGGCACAAGACACTTGTGCTGTATGCTTGAAAACTGATTAAATAATAGAATTGCTAGAAATAATCAAAATAAATGACATGGCATAGACGAGAAAGCAGACACTGTTGAGCATTTTGAGACCTCAGGCAAGATGAGAGAGTAACATTTTGCTCAAGTTCACCTCGAAAGGTGTGTGGTAGATTTTTCACAACCCTGTATATGTCTGTAAGAGACTAAAAGTGTCATGAGTGTTTTCTAAGGTCTAAAATAAGTTTTAGTGAAAAATTTCAATTATAGAATCCATGAATACTAAGGTCTCATTGTTAATTCAGCCACCTGAGTTCATTAAGCAGAATTAAAGCCAGTTCTTTGGGATCACAGAGGGAAATTTAACAGTAATATTATGATACTATTATTTCAGTTGGCTAGTCATTCAGGTACCTCCAACATCCCCTGCCAACAGATACAATTATCTTTGTATTCTTTATCTTAGTAATGATGAATGGTCAATTCTGACAATGGACTTGGAGGTCAGAATTTGGTAACACATCTTTATTTTCAGCTTTTCCTACAACTCCATTTTTACCTTTCACTATATATTTATGTACTATATAAATTGTTTATTCTTCTGTTCCACTAACAGAGACTTCAAGCTGCGTTAATTAACTCTATGATCCTTTGTAGGTTAAAGTTCATATTGTTCTAGTTGCACTGGTATGTACAATATGTATAGCATACTTGACTTTGGAGTTCCCACATCATAAGACATTCAAAGAACTCAGCTCAATCAACACCTGTCGTCAGCTCTGTTCTTCGGAGACAAGGCTCCTCTGACAGTGATATAAGCACCTTTCTCATCAGTTCATTCCTGATGTATGTGGGGAATAGTTCATGTGATGCTCCACTCCTTTCCCTCTGCAAAATATATTTGGCAGTTTTTCCTGGCCTATCCAAAGTTAAAACAAGCAAGCAGTAAGCCAAATTAATAATAATGAAATAATAATAATTAATAATAATAATAATAAACCTGTATAAGAGAAGTAAGTTGTTTAAAAATGTGAACTCATGAGTTTATAACATCAGAAATACGAGTATTCACCTTAAAAATGTGAATATATTTTTATTCACTAAAGTATTGTTAGAATAAGAACTCGGGAGCTGGCACTCAAGAGGCAGAGGTAGGAGGATTGCCATGAGAACAGAGTGGGACTACAGAGTGAGGTCCAGGTAAGAATAGGCTAGAAAGAGACCATCACTGAAAAGCTTAAATAAAATAAAACTAAAAGAAAAGAGAAAAGACAAGAACTCAGGATGTTCTGTGTATATAAGAAGAAACAAAAAGATACTGAGTTCAAAGGTAAACTGGTTTGACCAGAGATGTTTGTGGTTCACAGCAGCAGCATGATAAAGCCTCTCTCCTGGTTTTCTCCCATGTATACTGTATACTGCCGTCATCCTGCTAAGAGACTGTGGCAGAATGCACAAAGGAAAGGAGGGGACAGACGTATAGGAGCCCACTGACTGCTGCCTCCCAGAACCCAGTAATGACATAAGATGAACTTCACACCATTGGTGATGCAACCTGACCTAAGTGGAACCCAGGGATATCTGCACAGAGAAGAGAGTCCCTGCAGTGACCAGGAGAAAACACAGCACAGGTGGAGAAGGGCTTTTACTATATTTTAATTGGGAACTTTAATATAGGGACATACTGAAAATTGCTCTTATCCCCATGGGGAATCCTCTTTTGCACCCTCTCTCCTTCCTCCAGACCACTAAAGGCCCTCCTCAGAGGAAGGTCATGAATGCAACAGTTAGTTCCTGTGAGGTACAGAAGAAGAAATTAGCATTTGTCAAATAAAGAAACCCACTTATCTCTCATAATACTTTTACCTTCTACGAACATAGTTTGTTTACTGAGCCAAGACAATTTGAATTGGAAATTTTTATGAAAGGAGAAACATACTATTCCAAAAACATCTTCAAAAGAGACAGATAAAAATTGTTTACCCACAAATTTACTTGATTTTAATAGTAAAAACCATGTATTTTAGATTGCAATAGGGAATAAATACGTACATGTAAAGCCTCTCATTAAATTTTATAATGTTATTTATCATCTACAGCCGAATGAAGTAGCTCTCTTTGTCGCACAGTATAAAAGAATCCCTGAGCTCTCTTCAGTGACACACATACTAAAATTAGAATGATGCAGAGAAAATGAGCATGTATGACATGCAAATTTGTGAAGTGTTCCATAGTTTTGGGTAAAATAGAGCACAGGCATCTCAAGGTTGTCCTCTGACCTCCACACATATGCTGTGACATGTGCAAGCCTATTCTAGTCATCTTCGCATTTCTGGCAGAAAACACACAAGAGCAGCTTGTGGGATGAAAGCGTTTATTTTGGCTTACAGGCTAACGGGGAAGCTTCGTGGTGGCAGGAGAAAATGATGGCATGAGAAGAGAGTGGACATCACCTCCTGGTAAACATCGTGTGGACAACAGCAGCAGCAGAGTGTTCCAGGCACCAGCAAGAGGAAGCTGGTTGTAATACCCATAAGCTCACCCCAACAATACCCTGCCTCCTGGAGGCTCTAGTTCTCAAATTGTTACAAGCTAAGGACTTAGCATTTAGCATATGTAAGTTTATGGAGGACTCCTAAATCAAACCACTACAATGACCATACAGATTTTAGGCACACACACACACATGATTAAAAAATTAAAGATTTTTAAAAATCTAGGTCATGTTTACCTGAGCATTTTATCTGTTTCCCATTTATGTATCACTTTTACACCAAGGCAATTTTTTTTTTTGACAGTATCTCATGTAGCATAGGTTGGTCTTGAATTTTTTATATAGCAAGGTTAGCCTTAAATTTTTAATCATTTTCCTTTTGCCTACCAAGTGCTGGGGTTACAGGTTATGCCATTATGCCAGGTTATGTTACATTCTCATTGTGCCCATTGCTTTGTGAAAACCCTAACAAATTAAACTATTGATTATTGTTGTAAATGAGAAGGTAGCGTTATTCAGTGTTTTCTTAGTTGCATTGTCTTGTTCAAGTTTGCTTTTTATGTCCATTTCCCACATTAACCCAGAAAGTAGAGATTGTGCTATATAGCCTTTACATACTGAACCCAAGTATTAATATATAAAAGGTGGTCCATAAATGAGAGACTAAGGGGCTAAACAGAACCAGCTGGGGGATATCCTATGATGCAATAACCTCCAGCAGTTCTCACTGAGAGATCCTAGGGTGGCAAAGTAATGTAAAATTAAAACTATTGCATCCATGTAATACTTTTGCTAGAAAATAAGCCTTATTTTTATACAGAAAGTTTTTGCCCCATAGATAATCAAGTTGACTCCTTAAAGCTCTTAGAAATTACTTTTATGAATCACCAGAAAAGATCCTTAGATAATAAATGTTTGGAGAATTCACAGCAAGCACTGAAGCTAAAGTAGAGAAAACTAAGTGGTATACATTATTAAGAAATTTAAAAAAATCTTTCTTCTTGAAATTTTAAGTCCATTAACTCCAACTTAAATATTTAAAGCTTAGGATCTTCAGGGGAAAAGGAGTGGTCGTTTATGTCTCTCTCTGTTAGTGCTTCTGAGGTAAAGTCAGTAAGTAAATTATTATTATTATTACTAGTAGTAGTAGTAGTTATGTAAACACTGTATACAGTCATGTTGGTATCATCGTTAGCCTTCTCCTGTCCACCCTCCTCTGCAGAGTTCCTCCTCATTGGGGAATATAGGTCATGCATTGTGGGGTTAGCCATCAGCTATTGGTAAGATGCAATGTCGCAGTGCTCTAACATTCTTTCCACCCCTCATCTTGGGAGCCTCTGTGTCTCTAAATATCTGGTTTGGTGAGAGTTGAGTGTTCTCTTTGTCTATCTCCTTCATGCTTGTGCTGGTTCCAGGTTCACCAAGAAAGCAGCACTCTTGCTCATTTCCCCAATTACTCTTAGTTTCAGCTGGGTCCCTTTTGAGGTGTGATGGGCTGGTCCTCTCCTTCAGATATGTGTCCATCAATAAATGTTTTAAAATAACTCATGAGGGCCAGGAATTCTTCTTCCTGAAGCTGGTCTTTAGTGCTACCTACAAAATTAAAACTGTCAATTTCTGCTTGGTGTGGTGGCTCATGCCTTTAATCCCAGCACTCAGGAAGCAAAGGTAGAAGGATTGCCATGAGTTCAAGACCATCCTATGACTCCATGGTGAATTCTAGGTCAACCTGGGCTAGAGTGAGACGCTACCTCGAAAAAAAAAAAGTCAATTTCATAAAATGTGTACCAAAAGTTTCTTAACTTATAAAGCAAGCTAAATTGACACAGAGTTGTTTAAGTAACCCTTGACTTCTATTTTGCAATATTGTTTTAATAACTGAGTATATTAAATGACTATATTTTATTTGTTTGGTTTCACTCTGTAGCCTTGGCTGGCCTGGAACTACATATTTCCTATTACTTATGCCTCCCAAATGCTGGCATTCCAGGCATAATTTACCACACCCAGCTCTTGAACGCCCATTTTGTTAGAGGCAACATACTGGGACTTTACATATATTGTCTCTGTTGCAGTTTCCCTTTTGTTGCTGACACAAAGGATCCAAGCAAAGCAAGGGGATGGAAGGAAAGGGTTCATTTTGGCTTATAGATTTGAGAGGAAGCCCGACGATGGCAAGAAAATGACTGAATGAGTAGAGGTTAGACATTACCTCCTGGCTACCATTAGGTAAACAACAGTAGGTAGAGAGTGAGCCAGACACTCGGAAGGGGAAACTATTATATCTATAAGCCTCTCCTCTACAGTAAAGCAGCAGTTACCAAACTTCTACCAGCTGGGGACCTAGCATTTAGAAAACATGAGCTAATGAGGTACATTTAACTACAACTAGTGTATTTTGGGGGATGGACTTATGGGTATTATATATAGCATCCTCTTGCCAGTGTTAGGCACACTTTCTCATTGCTATTGTCCATCAGATGTTAAATGATGCCCATCTGCTCATTTCACTGTTTTCTCCTGCCATCATGGAGATTCCCCTCCAGTCTGTAAGCCAAAATAAACCTTTTGTTTTCCCACAAGCTGCTCTTGGGCAAGTGTTTTCTTCCAGCAATGCAAACCTGACTACAACAAACATCATGTTTAAAAAAATATACTCTGAATATTTTTAATTGTAAAGGCCAAGTAATACAAAGAGCTAGGTATGCAGGTAAAGGTGAATGGTACAGTGCTTGCCTAAAATGCACAAGGCCCTAAATTCAATCCCTGATCCTAAAATTAAAAGGTAAGAGAGGCCTAAAATAATATGATCTAATCCTATTGTAAAATTTGTATGAAAACAAAAAGGTCTTAGGTATACAAAAACATCTTCAGTAAAAAGAATACTACTCATGGTTTCTTTTTAAATTTTTAAAAATTATTTATTTATTATTTATTTGAGAGGGAGAAGCAGAGAGAGAGAGACAGAGAGAATGGGCATACCACGGCCTTCAGCTCCTGCAAACAACCTCCAGATGCATGTGCTACCTTGTGCTTCTGGCTTAAGTGGGTCCTGGAGAATTGAACCTAAGTCTTTTGGCTTTGCAGGCAAGGACCTGAATCACTAAGAAATCACTCCTGCCTTTGGTTTCTTAATACCTAATTCCAAGATATACTAAAAAGCTCTAGTAATAAAAACAGCATGGTACTCTCAGAAAAATAGACACATTAAACAATGGAATACAGAATAGGAGATCCAGGTTTAAATTGTAGTAGCTATAACTACCCGATCTTTGACAAAGGGACAAAAACTCCATACTGTAGGAAAAAAAAAAAAAAAGAAAAAAGAAAAGCAGCATTTCAACATATAGTGCTAGATAAATTGGATAACCATGTATAGGAGAATTAATTTAGGCTTTCTTTTTTCACCCTGAACAAAAATCAACTCCAAATGGATCAAGGACCTTAAAATAAGTCCTCAAACTCTCAAATGACTAGAAATAAAAATATAAAACACTTCAAGATATATGCATAAGGAAAGACTTTCCAAATAAGAACCCAGTAACCCATGGAATTAGACAAATATTCAATCCACTAGAACTCATGAAACTAAAAAACTATGATACAGATCAATAAACCATCAACAGAGTCAAAAGACAACCTACAGAGTAGGAAATAGTCAGCTGGGCATGGTGGTGCATGCCTTTAATCTCAGCACTCGGGAGGCTGAGGTAGGAGGATTGCCGTGAGTTTGAGGCCAAACTGAGACTACATAGTGAATTCCAGGTCATCCTAAGCTAGAAAAAAAAGTGTGTGTGTGGGGGGAATAGTCTTCACCAGTTATAAATATGATCTCTCAAACTACAAATAATTTAAAAAGGCCTTAATCTCTCTCTCTCTCTCTCTCTTTCTTCCTCTTCTCTCTCTTCTTTCATTCTCTTTTATATTACTTATCTTTTTCTTTCTTCTCTTCTTGGGCACTGACCTATAACTCCCAGTACTAGCATGTGGCTAACATCCATAATGAGTTGTGGATCATAGAGACTTACAAGGTTTCCCAAAAGATGACAGGTTTCTGTCAGAGTACTTAATGACCCACCATGACCCACCAAAGGTTAGTGGTAAGACCCTACTGCTGAAGACACCATATGCTGTTAGTACATAACATGGAGTGACCTGGCTAGAATCTGGAAGAGTCAGTACCCATACAGTTAGCTCATGTAGTGCCAGAAAGTGCTACATGAATGATGGGGAGAAAATGGACAACATGTGGAATGATGGTACCAATGCATCATGGTTCCAGACAAAGTTTAAAAAAAATAATAATAATAATAACAATAATAATAATAAAATTCTATAAAAAGCTAAGGAAATAGAAAACTATGTTATGAGATAATAGCAGAAAACTCTAATTTTAGAAAAGATATGGAATCCATATAAGGGAATCCAACATAACACCATATACTCATGATGGGAAATGAGCCTACCCCAACATGTAATAATCAAACTGTCAAAAATACAAAAGAAGAAAGAGTTTTTTTTTTAATTTTTTTTTATTCATTCTTATTTATTTAGTTGAGAGTGACAGAGAGAGAAAGAGGCAGAGAGAGAGAGAGAGAGAGAGAGAGAGAATGGGCGCACTAGGGCCCCCCAGCTACTGCAAACGAACTCCAGATGCATGCAACTGGCTAACATGGGTCCTGGGGAACCAAGCCTTGAACCAGGGTCCTTAGGCTTCACAGGCAAGTGCTTAACTGCTAAGCCATCTCTCCAGCCCAAGAAGAAAGAGTTTTTAAACTTGCAAGAGAAAAGCACCAAGTCACATTAAGGGTAAGTCTTTAATGAAACAGATTTCTCAACAGAAATCATGCAAGCAAGGGGGTTTTGATGGTATATAGCATGCTCTGCTGAAAAGAAAACATTAGCCAAGATTATTGTTCTCACTGAAGCTACCTTTAAAAATTGAAGTGGATCACCTTCCAAGATTATGAAAAACTAAGAGAATTCAAGACCACTAGACCTGATGTAGAAAATATTCTGAAGACTGCTGCATACTCAGAAGAGGAATAAAGATCATTGCCATCATGATAACATGTAGAAGCATTAATCTCTCTAAAGAAGTGGACCAACAAGAGACAAATAGAAAAGAATCAAATATTTTCACAACAATGTGATATCAAAACTCAAAAATAAAGAAGAAAATAATAAATATGCAGAGGACATTCAAAACAAAAACAAAAGCTATAAATTGAAAGGTATCAGCTCCACAATTCATATTTTTTGAAGGAGGGGGCATTCATTATTGAATATGCATGGTCTTAATTTTCTAATTAAAACATGTGGACTGGGCTGGAGAGATGGACCAGCAGTTTGGGTGCTTACCTACAAAACCTAAAATCCCACTTTTGATTCTCCCATACCCACATAAGTGCATCTGGAGTTTCTTTTCAGAGGCTGAAGGCCCTGTATATCCATTCTCTCTCTCTCTCTCTCTCTCTCTCTCTCTCTCTCTCTCTCTCTTTCATCTCTCTTCACATGAAAATAAATAAAATTTTTAAAAAATGTGGATTGGCAGACTAGATCCAAAAAAAAAAAAAAAAAAAAAACCAAACCCCACAAAAGCACTGTCTGTTAAAAAATAAATAAATAACTCAGCTCACCAGGAATTCCACACATAGTAAGAGACACATCTAAAGACCAAAAATAAATAAATAATTAAAAAACAAAAAATGTATTTCAAGGAAAATGAATCCACACACAAGTATGAATAGCTAAATTTATATCAGACAAATGGACTTTAGGGGCTGAAAAGATGGCTTAGCAGTTAATACACTTGCCTCCAAAGCCTAAGGAACCAGGTTTGATTCCCCAGAACCCACATAAGCCAGACACACATGGTAGTACATGTATCAGGAGTTTGTTTGCAGTTCCTAGAGGCTCTGGCATGCCCATATTCTCTCCCTACCTCCCTCTCTTCCTCCTTCCATCCATCTCTCTCTAATAAATAAATTAAAATAAAATATATTTTTTTAAAGTCTTTAAAAATGGACTTTAAGATAAAACAGTCAGACATGATAGAAATTAATTATCAACTGATCTGAGAAGCAAGTCATAGAGAAGATACAATGATCAAAACTCTTCATGGATGTAACAATATGGCAATTTTATTAAGCGACCTTTATTAGACTTGAAGTGAGGAATAGGCTCTAATACAACGAGTGTGGGAGCCTTCATTTATTATCAGTGGGAAGATCGCCCTTACATCATTCCTCCCCCACAAAAAAATCCAACAATGAAACCTCACAAGTTAAATGGCACTAGAGAACAAATGAACCTGGTAGACATATACACAGTAGTAAATTGTATGGCTGAAGGTGCATGTCCTCTTCAGTGCAAGACATGCTCTAGAACGTGGAGACATACAGTGGTACAACACAATAGAGAACCGAGAGTAAATGACCACTTCTACAGCTAAGCACATGTCCACAAAGCAGGATTAGAACAACTCTGTGTCTACATGCAAAACATTGAAACTTGTCCCTTTGATCTTAAAGTATGCAAAAATCAAGTGAAGTTGGATCAAAGACCCACACCTAAGTTCTAAAAGAGTGAAGCTAATAGAGAAAAGCAAGGGAAGAATCTCAACAATTAGTGTTGAAAATCATTATCTAGGTAGAACTCCAAAGGCAAAAAAAAAAAAAGTAAAAATAAGAAATTTAGAACTACTTCAAACTAAAAATCCTCAGCACAGGAAAAGGAAAAATCTACCAAATAAAGGGGAAAGTGCCTATAGAATACCTATAGGTGAGAATATCTATCACCTTCAGAATACAACAAAGAGCTAGTACTCACAGTAAATGATGTGAATAGGCTTCTCAAATTAGAAATAAATATAGGCAAACATATGTAAAAATTGTACAAAATTATTAGCCAAGAAGGAATTTCTCAAAATTGCAGTGAGATAACTAATTCAGGCAAGAGAACAATCCACACATGTACATTTTGGTGTGACTCTATCATGGGACTTTATGCAACCATAGTCAATACAGTATGAAATTTCTTGACCAAACCGAAAAGTGAGCTTGTACCATAAAGTCCACCAATTTCACTCTGGAGTAATTCAGAAGGAATAAAGTAAACATACTAAATTTCTACTGTAACATGTGTAATCAGCAAGTTAATAAAATAAGGCACATATATGTAGTTGAATTTTAGCCACAGAGAAAAATGAAATTCTTTTAAAAAACGTGAGTAAAGTTGGATTGTGAAATAGGCACAGAAAAATAAGCATGCCATGGATGCTCTCTCTACTGTGAAAGTCAACCTGAACATAGAGGAGGGTCTACTAGGCTAGTGTAGGGTGTTTGGAATCAGGGCACAGGACCAATGTCTGTTATAATGTGAAAACTACTCAGTCTGCAGTTGCAAAGAAATGCATCTCTGGTAAGGTGAAGAGAAGATAAAGATACTAATAGCTTCCCAGGGAAGCTCATTTTAGCACAGGACATTGAAAAGACTGACTGCCACCTCCGAAAAAAAAAAAAAAAAAAGCTTCTCAAAAGGTAGAAAAGTTCACTTATGTCTTTACATAGGTGTGACTGATAGCAAGTATGTAACTACAAGTTACTGGATTCTTATTTTGCTTCTTTTTAGATCTTACTATTCAAAACAACAAATCTACCAATTATGGAAAAATAACACAAATTTACCTTTCTTGATGAAGTATTTGAAATGCAGCTGATGCCGGGCAAGGTGGCACATGCCCTTAATCCCAGCACTTAGAAGGCAGAGTTAAGAAGATTGTGTGAGTTCAAGGCCACCCTGAGAATCCATAGTGAATTCCAGGTCAGCCTGGGCTAGAGTGAGACCGTACCTCAAAAAACCAAAAAGAAAAAAAAAGAAAGAAAGAAAGAAAAAGAAAATGCAGCTGAAGTAAGATTTTAAATTCACTTTCTAGTCCATAGAGAATTTCAATGCACAGCCAGGGAGGTGAAACTTTCTCAATTAACAGCCCCTGAGGTTTTAGTAACACCTGTGATCCAGTACTAACTATGGCTGTCTGGGAAGAGAAATGTGATTCAGAGTCTACAAACAGGGCTACTAGTTGATGGGGCGCAGTTCATTACAGAAATGTTCATTGCTTTGTGTTTTCCATCCCTCTTATTTTTCATTTGTCATTCAACAAATATATCAAGAACAATAATTATTTTCAGACATAAAAAAATCATGTTTTGACATTTATCTTTAAGGACAAGGGCTAGGGAATTAGTGTTGTCAATAAAAGGGTGATAAGGGAAGAATGTGGGTTGCTAAAATTATATATTGCCACTACTTGCCATATTTGAACTAAAGCAGGAAGCCATTTGGAACTGCATTATATTTCACTCCTCTGAGAGGTAGCCTCGTCTTGGCATTCTGCTATGCCAGGAATAAAGCTTAGCCTAAATGCATGTCAGTGTTTTATGAATACAAATAATTTGTCATTACACTTTGGAACACTGCCTAAAAGATGATTTCCTAAGGTAAATGGTCTCTCATTTATAACATCCTACAGAATAATTCAGGTCTCCACATTTGAGAAATGCACTACTTCTTTAAAATTGTTTCCTTTGACATAACATAAACATCCATGGGGGAAAAAAATATTTTTGCAAATAAAATGTCATTTTCTCATCATAAAATACCTATCACCATTGTTTTAACAAAAAAAAAATGCCTCTTTAGCATTTTCTCTTCTCTGTGTATATTATGGGGTAATATATACATAATTATATTAGTCAAGTAAGTGATACTTCATGAAAGGCAAGGGAATTCCATCTTAATATTGTGTAACATATGATGCCATATCATATCAAACATATTGTTTTAAAACTTTCATATTAACTAAGAAAAATATTTGTCTTTTCCTTTGACAAGAAAAAAGTAGATTTTATAATTACCTAGCTCTATTAAGAACATCTAGGTTTAGAACGCAGCCGCCAGAAAACTGCCATCCCAAATCAGGTGTGTAAGTGTGGTTAAACAGAATAAGAATTATTTTGGGGGAGCTGGGGAGATGACTTAGCGGTTAAAGGGCTTGCCTGTGAAGCCTAAGGACCCTGGTTCGAGGCTCGATTCCCCAGGTCCCACGTTAGCCAGATGCACAAGGGGGCGCACGCGTCTGGAGTTCATTTGCAGTGGCTGGAAGCCCTGGCACGCCCATTCTCTCTCTCTATCTGCCTCTTTATCTCTGTCACTTTCGAATAAATAAATAAAAATAATTTTAAAAAAGAATCATTGTTTTGTTTTTTTTTTTTTAAACAATGTCTTCTTCCTGAGAAAGGAAATGAAGATAAATAAAGTCCTAGAAGCAGATGTCACTGTCAAGATGCATCAATAGGAAATGCTGCGGGAGTGGGCCTGTCCCAGCACCGTGATCTCTATATTCTCCAGCTCCATTTCCACAGCTTCCATTCCGTTGCTGATTGATAAATAACATCCGCCCCCTTTTCCTGGCTCCACTGGCTTGACGTTGGCCTACTCTAGGAACTGCCTGCTCTCATTGCTAATCCTGTGTCACTGTTTCCAGCTCTGACAAAACTCTCGCACTTCATGTTCACTGTGATCATACACTTCCTTTCTCTGCACTATAGAACCTGCTCCTTTATTTGTTTCTATGAAGTACTTATGCCCCTCACTTGCTCCACGGTTAGGACCAGATCTTTGATTTTTGATGTTGTAACAGGCATAGACATTCATTGGAAATTATTCTTTGACTAGTATAGTTTGATCTGTTTCCAGGGAGGTCACACACTGTATGACACATTCTCTCTATATTGGGCAATTCCAAGTCAGCCACCCCATTAGTAAACCAACCCAGCACTCTGTAGTGAATTGTGCAGCTGTTGCTGGTGTTTCCTTTAGGTGAAGAGCATTAAATTCATTTCAACTAAAATACATTTTCAACTTACCATGAACGTATCAGCCTGTAACTCAGTTGTATATCAGAAAGATGTAGGTTCCTTTAGTGTTGAGGCTTTTCAGAGCCATGGAGCCTCTCTTAGCTCTGGAGGGACTTAGCACTGGGGTTCCAGCAACAGACATACAATGGCCACTAAAATTCCCCAAGCCAGTGGTTCCCTAACTTGTGACTAACAAGAAATGGCATGGGAGAAGGGCAAGTTCAATAAGGTTTCGTTAGAAAAATAAATAAATAAATAAATAAAGTGAAGTTAAAGCAGAAAACTTTCAATTTAGGAAAGGTACGGAGCTTGCAGTGGGGGTCTGTAGCATATAGCTGTACAGTGATTTAGATCCCAGGTTTTTATACCCTTATGAAGTAGCAAAATTAAACTTCTCTCCTCCTTTGATATGTCAGAAGGCCACAAATCAGTTGTAACTGTTATCAAAAGTGAGAATTATTACTTACATATGCAGATCAATATGAAAACTACACCCCTTTCTTGATCAGTTTATCCATGAACAATTTTGATGTTATTAGTATAGTCACTATTTCATCTTTAGCTCATTTTTATAGCATTTTCTCATTGTCAGCCATTCATTATGAATTCTAGATACTACCTTCTTTGCAATATTACACAGTGATATTTGAGACTTCTGCCATAAAATTTTGTCACTGACTTCTAAAAGGGAAAGAAGAAATTCACTTATTAGATTTTATGACAAAGAAGAAAAGAGGAATGTATTATGAACCCAAATAAATTCTTCAAGCCAATGAAACTTCATATTACCCTCACCTTAATTTATAGATTCTCTGTTCATTGAGAGTAGTGAAGTTTGGACCACACATTTATATAACTATCTCTTTAATCATATTCATTGTTCCAAAGATAAAATGATCATAATTTAGCTATTGTACAGCATAGAAATGTCGCTGGATGGGAAGCTGTTGATATTCTCTCTCTTGGGTCAATCTGTGCTCTATCCCTCACAGTGAAAAGTTATCGTGGAATAAAAATAGCCTAAAATGGAATGTCTCCCTTCATGTAACAAAACAAAGTTCACTAATGATTTAGTGACATATTTAACTGATGAGGTTTTGGAGAAAACTACATATTTCAATGTGTTTTAAAAAATGTTACTATTTTTTGGGCTGAAGAGATGGCTTAGCGGTTAAGCACTTTCGTGTGAAGCCGAAGGACCCCGGTTTGAGGCTTGGTCCCACGTTAGCCAGATGCACAAGGGGGCACACTCGTCTGGAGTTCGTTTGCAGTGGCTGGAAGTCCTGGCTCGCCCATTCTCTCTCTCTCCCTCTATCTGTCTTTCTCTCTATGTCTGTCAGTCTCAAGTAAATAAATAAATAATGAACAAAAAATATTTTAAAAAAATGTTACTATTTTTTAAATTACAAAATCTTAAATACTCTGGGCATTAATTCCAGCACCCTGGAGGTAGAAGTAGAAGGATCACCATGAGTTCAAGGCAAGCCTGAGACTACAAGTGAATTCCAGGTCAGCCTGGAGTACATGAGATCCTACATCTAAAAAAATTTTTTTTAATTTGAACTAAGCTATTATTTATTAATAATTTGAAGTCTATCTACACATAAATCCACGGCAGTCAGACATTTATCTAAATAGTGAATCTAGTTCAAAATAAAATAATCCTGCAAGCGTGACTGCTAAATCACAATCAAAAAGATAAATGATTATAATTTCCTGATCAAGGGAAATTTTCTCATTTAAAAAAATCAGAAAACCCATTTTCAGAGGAAAGGATGTTGCCAAGTAAATTAAGCGCAAATTCAGTACTTTTCATATGGTGGTTAAAAGATGAATTAGACTGTGATTAAGCTGAATGACTTTTCAAGTTGTTTCAGCCTTAGCCATTCCTAGAAATAACAGCATCTTTTTTTTTTTTTTCTTCATCACAGTACTCATCACAGTACTGGAGGAGTACTATTGCCTAAGAAGTATAGTCAATCATGGCTGTGATTCTGAGTCTTAGGGATTGATGGTTCATAAAAGAGCCTCTATCCTTTATGGCAAGTTTCTAAATATTTGGCAGGCTTTACTTTCAAAACAGGTCCAAAATAGGAAGCATGAGAGGAAAACTGGCAGAGTGTACAGTCAAGTGTGCTTCCTCTGTCCCTGGCTCTCACTGGGGTTGGTTATCATCATTTTATGAAAACAAGCATGAAGCCCAGCCATGCCTTTGTATATGAGGAACAGGAGTTGCTAAAAATAGGCCTTTCATTGCACTGCTTTCATGAGCCCTTACCTGGTGGGCATTTGTCTTTGTTGGCAGCATCTACCCAAGTAGTTGGCCGAATTTCTTCACTTATCCTGTAGTGTATAGGTAATTCTCAGACTATGATGTTTTCTTTAACTCTAATTATAATGGACCAAAAATTTGCCAGGGAGAATCATAGCAAATATCTCTTAATTCAGTCTGTGAAATACTTTACCCATATTTAAGTAACGAGATTTTTTTTCCTTTCTAAAAATATCAATATGTAATGCTGATTTTATATTCCTGTAACTGTTTCAGGTCTGATGATATTTTAAATAAAATTATTATTTACAAATATATTACTAGGGACTGGAGAGATGATTCAGAGATTGAAGGCATATGCTTGCTATGCCTGATGGCCTGGGTTCAATTCCCCAGTTTGCACATAAATCCTGATGGACAACATGGCACATCATAAGCAGTTCATTTGTGGTAGTAGAAGACTTTTTCATGCCCATCCCCCCATATGTATTTCTTAATTAATTAATTAAATAATTAATTAGGATATTTTTAAAAGCTATTCCCTAATCCTAGTTGCTCAAAGAGTATTATTCAATGTAATTTGAATTGAATTTCATTGTCCAAAAATTAATTCATCTGTATGAATTGTTCCTTCCTTTTGCACTTAAGTGTCTTTAACTATAATAAAAGTGGAGATTAACATATGGAGAAACAAGGCTTCATATAGTTTAATTTGTAATTTCCTTCAATGTGCATGTCACTTGCAGTTTTAGTGGGGAAAATAAATATTCAGGGGTAGGTAGATAGATCTGTGGTTAAAGGCACTTGCCAAAACTAAGCTCAGAGCAGATTAATCTCCTAAATAAACTTATCACATACATAGAAATTGAAAAAGTAATCAAAACCACCCTAAGGGCTTAGTGGTTCAGGCACTTGCCTGCAAAGCCTAAGGACCCATGCTTGACTCTTCAGATCCCACATAAGACAGACACACAAATGTGAGGCAAGCACAAGTTGCCACATGCCCACTAGTTGGCACAAGCCTCTGGAGTTCAATTACAGTGGCTGAGGTCCTGGTACACTAATTCTCTCTCTCTCTCTTTCACTCTACTTCTCTTCAACTTTCTCTAAAATAAATAAGAGGAAGATAAAAGATAACTACCCCAAAAGGAAAAGTCTAGGACCAGGTGGCTTCTCAGCCAAATTCTATCAAACCATCATTGAAGAACTGAAACCAATTTTTCTCAAACTGCTTCAAGTAATCCGTGAGCAGGGAATTCTCTCCATTTTCTTTTATGAAACTAGCATCACCCTAATACACAAACCAGACAGAGATGCAACAAGAAAAGAAAGCTATAGGCCTATATCTCTGATGAATTTACATGCAAAGATCTCGAACAAAATCCTCACAAACTGAATTCAACAACATATTAAAAGCATTACCCATCATGGTCAAGTAGGCTATATCCCAGGGATACAGGGATGGTTCAACATATGGAAATTGGTCAACATAACACACCACATAAATGAACTTAGTCATAGAATCACGTCTCAATTGATTCAGAGAAGGCCTTTAACAAAATATAACATCACTTCATTATCAAAATGCTGAAGAGAAGAGGAATTGAGGGTTTATATCTCAACACAAAACAGGGGTACATACATAAAATTCTCCATAAATTAATAATGTTTATCACATTTAAATTATGCAGACTTCACTGTCCATTGGAGGATCTTCTCTTTTTCAGAAAGTAGTGAGACCCAAGGAAATAAACTACTCCTTGCATTTCAGCCAAGCCGCAGCTGAAACCACAGAGGAATTGGGGAGATGAGCAAGAGTGCTGCTTCCATGCTGAACCTGGTAATCAGTGCCAGAGTGAAGGAAACAGACCCAGAGGATACTCAACACTTACCAAAGCAGAGGTCCTGAGGTTCTTAAGACCTCATCACTGAAGTAGACTCAAAACTCACCCACCATAGCTCAGAGAATTTGGAGAAATGGAGACAGATAGACTGGAAGAGCCACAGGTTGAGACAACATGCCCAGAAACATTCCTTCCCCCTAAAAGTAACTGACTGCCCCTCTCACAACACATAAACCCACAATCGCAGTAGGGGATGCCTACAACCTCACTGAAGAGAGTCCCCAGCAGAATCAGGACAGGAAAGAAGAAAAAGAGAGTACTTATACATGATGTATCCATACAAAATATGTTGCTAGTAATAATAATAAAAATAAATAAATGTAACAAAATTATCTTTATATTTAGCAGACCAACACTCGAACATGTGCCTAAATTGCTTGCATAATTCTGCATTAATCTCCAGCATGCTAACAATGATTTGATACATAAATAATAGATAGATCGCAAGTAGTAGATAGATATATGTAAAGATACATTAAAAGATACACCTGAATATACAAATGAGGAAAAGTTATTATTACCTAAATAAATTAGTAAATGCATATTAGACAAACCTTAACATTTCTGCTTTGGATGCTTATATAATCCAGGTTCAACCAAAATATGGTTTCAAATTCTGTTATCGTAGGAATAGGAAGAGCCACCCTGTGGATAGATTCTTAAGCATTGCTAACCCACAGAGGAAGGAAGCTGTGATAAAGCTAGCCATGCACATGCCATTCTGTTTTTATCTTTCCACACATTACTTTTCCTACAAAGGAATTCTTTAAAATGATGCTATTACTTTAATAGCTTCCATTTGCATTCTGAATTTTCATTGTGTCAGTTACCCAATTCCAGTTATAGGAGGAAATTTGTGGGCCTCATGGCTAATGCAATGCCTTTTACACTGTAATTGAGAGAAGTCTCCAATGAGGCAAATAAATGGTTTCAGAGGGTTCTTAAGCCCTCAACAGACATCAAGTAAAATGTTAAGAGTCCCTGAAAATCCCCCTGGTGCTATATTTTCCAAACATAAAAGAAATGTCATTATGGTAAATTCCCAGCTTTTTTCTTGAAATCTTGTACTAGATCCCTTGAGCATCAGTTCAGTTAATTAATTCAAACAATTTCCTCTCTAATCTAAAATATTTTCATATTTAAGACAATAAATTAGGTACTTAAGGGGTTCACTCAGTGTTGGTCATTAATATGCCAGAGAATTAGACAAATTACTCCTAGTCATCGGTGACATGAATAATGTCTTTTTTCTTTCTTCCTATGGTTCTGACCTGGACAAGGTTAAAAGCATGGCTTCTGTGCTTGGTCTGATTTTAAGAAGGTCCTATTTTCCACTTGCTTTGGTTTCAATGCATACAACTACATACTCTTTTTTTCCTCAGCAATAAATCTGATATGTGACTTGTTAGGTTATGCCAATTTGAAGATTAAATTAGTTAATAATAACTTTGAAATTAGTGATTAGTTTAGAAGAAAAAGAATTTCATTTTCCTTGAACCAGGACATAAGGTTAATGCAGTGGGAGCGTCACGGCCTGAGTTGCTCTGACACTAATTGGCAATTGTGTTACATGTGAGGATAAGGAGGCAGCAGACAGGAATCCTCATGAAGCTTGCACTATTCTACTTTGTCCGTTGTAGTGATTGATATCACTTCATAAAATTTTGTTAACCTTTACAATAAAATTTCATATCTTTTTATGTCATTGAATGTGAATTGTAAAGTTAAAACAAAACATAAAAATAATTACTTTGAAATAAAATTTATACCTCCTGTCAATATGAGTCTCATGGTGCAATCTCTTTAATCTGAGTGTCTCTCTGGGGGAAAGAAAACATGAAAAAATTCAAACATGATTGTTCATAATTATTTTTGTTTAATTATTAATAGAAGGCTTGTTGTTTTATATTATATACTAAATCTCCTACACACACACACACACGCATGCACACACACAAACACACACTATACCACACACTGCATATATTAGTGCAAGTTTAATTTAACTGAATTTAATAATCCAGAGATTTGGGGATAAGAAGACAGGCTTATGCATATAGCACCTTGTTGATATTTTAATTGAGACAGGCAGGGAAAACCAGAGACAGTTCTCATGAAACCACTTGCAGAAATATGTGTTACTGGCCAACTAACAGAACTAACTGTTCTGTGATGTTTGTCAGATCTGTAAAAAACTAAGTTTGACTTATAGTAAGAGCCCAATGGTTTGTTCATTAACATGTTAAAAATTAGTGCTTAAAATATTTACTTTCCCATTTTATCATCCTTATTACATTCATTTTCATAGTGAAGAACATGTCCAGTGATCAAAAGTAGTCTAGAGATATATGCAATAAATACCACTTAATCTGTTAGTTGTTAAATAATGGGGTCTCCCATCCAAATACTAATTCTTCATAGTGTATTACTGTCTTTGAAATCCTTTCCTCCTCTACTGCTGCCCCCTGGTTCTGGTTTCTACGTACCGCAACACACTTATCCTCAAATATTATATAATGCTAACCTCTGTAGGTAGAGCCCCTTTGCAAAGTGCTGTTAAAACAGTATACATTTTTCAGCCACATTCCTCCATTCCTCAGTGGGGCTTGGGAAGAAAGGACACATGGGGACCACCTCCCTCCTCTTTGATGGATCCCAGCCCTTCAGTCCCCCTCCCCAACCCCCATATGGCTCTTTGTGGAACTTACTTGCTTGGAAAAAGGCCTCCAAGAGGGAGGGTATACCCTCTTCTCAGTCCTTTTGGCTGTTAGGGCTCTGTATTAGTGAGACAATGAGAAATGTAAGAGAAAATGGCAGAAATTTTCACTTTGAACATATGTATTTTGTGTTGTGGAACCTGAGAATCCTTATTCCTTATTTATTAACAAAAAAATCTGATTATTTTTCTGGGGGGTTCTTCATTGCAGTACTTTGTGGGACTAGGGAAGAGTAGATTATTCTGACAGTGGGAACTTTTCCACAAGAGGTACTTTGAATACAAGGGATAGAGTTAAGGAAGCCAGCCTCCAAAATTAGCTCCAGGGGCGTTCAAAAATGGCTGGTCCTCCACACTAGTAGAATCACTGTAGCAGCCCAGTGTTTTTCTGGAAGCCTTCTTAAGGAAGGATTGTAGGTTCATGGCAACTACTTTGCTCTTTAAGATTTGTAAGAGCATTGAGATTTAGGAATTTTGAAAGGATGAGGAATGCTGATCAGAGTCTAAATTACAGATAACATATTTTCTATTATAAAATTCTTTGCATATATATTTGTTCTTTCTGTCCTAAGTGACCCTTGTTTTTATTTATTTATTTTTGCTTTGTTTTTTCATTAGTTCATTCCAGCTCCCAATTAGAAAAGACCTGAATCCTGACACAAATGAAAGAACAAACTCAAAGATGTCAAAAGATTTAAGTCACAGAAAATGTTTTTTTTTTTTTTCCCCCACTTTTAGTTACAACTCAGAAGAGAAAAGGCTTTGATAGGAAAAGCTGAAAAAATTAAGAAATAGTGGCTATGGCTTTCACAAGTATTACCACTTCCATTGGAATAGGGATGTTCATGGTTATGAATCGTTTATTACTACTGCCAATGGGAAATGCGGGTAATGTTTTTTACAAGTGCATTACTTTCGGGAGAGTAAAAACTTCTTTCTACTTATTTTTAGAGAATTATAAAGGCGATTTCTATCCTTCTGTGAACCTCAGAAGTGACAACTGAAGACCACCAGTTATTTATTGTCAGAAGTACATTATGGCTCTTGAGAAACAAAGAAGTCTGACTGAGAACATAGTAAGGAATGGCATGCTTTTCACAAACATGAAAGCTATAAAATCTATTATCAATTTTTTCATGGATTATGTTTTTCCCAAAAAGGGGAGTTGCAAAATGTCACCTCTGAAAGAAACTGCCTGTATACCCACTAGAATTTCTTGTTGGGATGCCAGGGAATGGATAGTAAGACACCTACAGTGAACAGTCTTTACAGAGTGCTGCAGATTTGCCACCTCACATGTGAAGGCAGAGAATGGAATCAAGATAGAAAGGATGCAGTGTATGCTTTCCAGCCCGCAGGGAGGGTTAGCAGTTGATGGTCCATTGAGTGAGTTGAAGATAGGATTGATGGAATGGGTGTGTAACAAAGTTGCTCCACTTTGTACCATTCATGAACCAGCATGTGCAGCCTACACTTACCCTTGCCTCTCTCTGTAGGATTTGCTCCATAATTTCATCTGTGGTGATTACTTACCAGATGTCATAGCCACCACAAAAAAGCAAACTTTACTGTAAACAGCTTCGTTTGGGGGTATAGGGAACAATATGTTCTTCCTTGTGCTTCACTCCCTTCCCTATGAAAGCAACTATTAGTTCTCATAGTTAGAAGCTCCTTATATCCTCATTTTGTTTGGTTGGGTCATCTCATTTTTTTTGCTGAGATAAATTATTATATCAAATTGAAATAAATGTTAAGATAGTTTTCATGGATTTTAGATTTTTTTTCTTTTGTGGAAAGAGTGCTAGCATAAAAGAGTCGATCTCAACAAGCTAAGCCCCATTTCCTTTTCTATTTCCACGTTTATTTTATTGTCCTCCAAAGGAGCTCTTTCATATTCATAATCAAATTTTTTTACCTTTTAAATACTTCATATTGTCCATCTTGAATTGGCACTTCTCAATGTTGTGAATATAGGTGAGTTTAATGACTGTTCAATGTTACTGGAATATACACTTCCTCCATGTTTATGTTTACCTGGGATATTTCACATAAATAGACAGACTCCGTAATGTATTTGAGAGAGATTAGACAAATACTATCTTGGGGGGTCTTGGGGATACAGAAATTATTTTTAAGGTACAGATAAACATCCATGTAGAGTGCTTGAATCTCCTTTGTATCTGTTTGGAGAAAAAAAAACAACTATCATCCTAAGTAAGGTTATTACAGAGTCACTGAAGTACCAGTTTTACTTCCTCCAGTCTTTTTCCCATTTCCAATTGTACTCAAGAAAATTATATTGTAATGGATCAGTTATATTTCCTAACAACTTTTTTGCCTGTTAAAATGTGCAGGACCCTTCTCCTTGGAGTTCTAGGTTTAAAAGGTTGTGTAAAAGGAAAGAAATTATAATAAAAGGATACTTTGATTTTCAAAAAAATAATAGTTGGGCTATATTCCTAAATACTACTGCATAAGATGTCACAATTTTCTTAAGGCTCTTTGAGACTGAGATATGTATGCTTGACCTCCCTCAGCCTCACCACACGTTTGTGTAATTAAAAAAAAAAAAAAACAATCATGTTCCTGTTGTTCTTCTTCAAAGAGTTTTATAAATTAAACATAGTTTTAGTTTTAACATAAAGAAGACATTTATTTTCTTAACATCTGAAATATATGTGTGTGTGTGTGTGTGTGTGTGTGTGTGTAAATTCAAATATTAAAATACCTAGGGGTGTAACTTATAAAAAAAATTAAAAACATGAAGTAACTACACACACACACACACACACACACACACACACACACACACACACACACATATTTATAACTAAGCATTTCTTGGCTGGAGAGATAGTATAGTGGTTAAGGCACTTGCCTGCAAAGCCAATGCATCCCAGTTCAACTCTCCAGGACCCATGCAAGCCAGATACACAAGGAAGCACATGCATCTGGAGTTCCCTTGCAGTGAGTGGCTGGAGGCCCTGACATGCCCATTGTCTCTCTCTCTCTTTCTCTCTATTCTCTCTGCCTCTTTCTCTCTCTCAAATAAAAATAAATAAATCAATGAAATATATTTAAACAAAAAATAAGCATTTCTCTAAATGTCACTTATATAGATGAAGCCAAATGACTTTGCATACAGACACATGAGCAATGAGAATATAATCAGGAAAGTTTAAAAAATGTACCTTGATATAGTGAAAACAAAACATGGCTGAGTGACAAGGGACCTATTTGCTGCTGTGTTACTCACACTGAGCTTACCACAAGTTTTCATCTTGTTCCTCTTTCTCAATCCTCAGTTCGCTGAATACTATATTTGAAAAACGACATTATTAAAAAGAGTAGAATGTCCAAGGAAATTAACAATGTTTATATAATGTAATAATAAAGAGAGAAAATAGAAAGAATAAATATATTAAGGTAATAATATTTTCCACTGGTTTTAGGGAAGATATTGAAATTTATTTGAACATGTTCTTAAGAAGTTAATGGAGCAATTGCATTGTCAAAATATTTAATTAACATGTTAATCATGTATATATAAGACTGTACGTACATATGATTATATATGTTCTGATATTTAAAAATTTCAAATTCTTTGTGTATGTGTTCCATGTTTATTTGTGTTATTGTCTGTGGTGGGGGAACATGGATGAGTGCGCATATGTGTGTATGCACAAGTGTATGGAGGTCACTGGACAACATTGGGTGTCTTCAATCATTCTCCCATTTATTTTTTTAAAGAATTAATTGTTTATTTTTATTTATTTATTTGAGAGCAATAGACAAAGGAGGAAGAGGCAGAGAGAGACAGTAAAACTGTGTAAACTCACAACTTACCTAAAAATACAGAGAATGTTTCTTTACCTCGTTTTGCTTAGTTCTTATCATTAAATTAATTCTGCATCATTCTTTGTCTTCTTTTGTTTTTAATATTTTTAGTTATTTATTAGGGAGAGTGAGAGAAGCAAAAAGAGAGTGAATAAGTTTGGGCATGACAGCACCTCCTGCCACTACAAATGAACTTCATATGCATATTCCACTTTGTGCATCTGGCTTTATGTGGGTTCCAGGGAATCTAGCTGGGGCTATCAAGCTTTCTAAGCAAGTGCCCTTAACTATTGAGCTATCTTTCCAGCCTGCTGTTTCTTGTTTTTATCATTGTCCTATGAATGTATACTTTTTAAAGTGGATTTACTAATTGATTTTCTTTCTTTCAAGCCAGGTAGATATCTTTCTACAAACAACACTTACTTACATTTTTCTCTAGTGAGTCACCAGATTATTTCATTTTTTTTTTACATATGTCACATTTCTAGTATCTCATCTATACATATTTTCTCAGTAAAAGAACAACCCTAATATAGGTAAAGACATATATTTAAAGGGATTTAACCAGGAAAATCTGCAAGTTACATGGTTAGTCTAGCCAGAAAAAGAGGAATTGAGATAGAAATTTGGTTTTGCAATTTACAATTTGACATCTTTGGGCAGGCCTTCATGTTAAAAACTGAGGTAAAACTGGTTTTTATTTTGTGTGAAACCTTAGTAGTTGTTCTTTTGGGCTTTTATTGATTGGATGTGGCCTGCCTATCCTGTGTAGGATAATCTGCTTTATTTAAGGTAAACTAATTTTTAAATGTTGACCTCATCTAAAAATAAGATATCTACATACACTACTTAGTAGTATCTAAACTGGTGTTTGACAAACAAGGCACTTTACCCTACCCAATTTAACATGTATAATTAACATCACTATAATATGTATCTTCCTACATCATTCTTTCTGATGGCTGTCAATAATTCATTGAAACTTCTAGTTCTTTATCAATGGCTGCAGATCTGGTTTACTACTTGGGTTTTCTATTATGAATATTCATCATTAGAATATTCTCTTCCATATATCCTTTAAGAATTTGATTGTTAACTTATATATTTGCCTAATCAGCATACTTCTAAGGATGAAGCATAGAAAGGTAAGGCCATTCAACATGTCAAGATTTGTTACAGAGTGATTTTAATTCACAAAGCATGAAAAGACTCAGGGACACATTGAACCTAGAAGAAATGGGAAGCCAATGCATGCATGGTCCTATAATGTTGTGTCAACTAACTTGACAACCTAAGGCCATACCAATAAATGAAAGTGGGATATTTATTTCCCATATGTGTAAAGAAGTTTTACACTCTTCCTTGAAGAAACAAATACCAAGGAAAATTTAAGCATAGATTATAACTGGGAGTAATTTTCATGATATATACTTAACAAAAAACAATATTATCAGTCTACATAAAATATACTTCAAATAGATAAAGATTCAAAACCAAAAATTCCAAGGAGAATAGACATGATTAAACTTTGCATTGAAATGCAGCTCATAATAAAAAAATCTAAACATTATGGAATTTGTGTACAATTATGAAGTCACATACAAACAAATTCCACAATCATTGGATGACTCAGTTTTATAATGTGAGATATGTCTAGTTGGTCAATTTGTAGATATTGTGCATTAGTTTGCCTGCTAAATGCATAACACAATAGGAATTGGGGTGTTTTGTCTTTTAAATAATTATTTATTATTAAATGTGTTTGTGGAAGAGGGAGGGAGAAAGAAAGGATGAGGGGAGGAAAGAATGGGTACATCATGGCCTCCTGCCACTGCACACAATCTCCACAAGCATGTGCATGTTGTGCATCTGGCTTTATGGTGCGTACTGGGGAATCAAACACAGGCTATCAGGCTTTACAAAAAAGCACCATTATCCACAGAGTTATCTCTCCAGCCCAGTGTCTTTTCATCTGTTTTATTTTTTTCTTGTGACAGGAATATGTAAAATTTTGTATTTCTGTTTCATATTTCAAATACTCAATATCATTTGTTTATATTACTTGTATTGAGATATCCATATTTTTCTCTGATATAATGGTAAAAGAAAATTTTATACATTTTTAAAAATAAAATGATAATTAAAGCCAACTGAAAGTATTTCACAAGAGTAAAAGTTTAACAATATATTCAATAGAGGGTTACTAAATATTGTTCAATGATTACTCATTATTCAATGTTTATTATTCAAAGATTGCTAACATCATTCAATGCCTACTCAATATTCTGAATAAGGAAAGGCATACAGAATAATAAATAAGAAATGCTAACTTGTCATTGATATTTCAAAAAACATCATTTGATAGATGATGTAACTGCTGTTGTACAGCACTATTCTAATTATAATTGAGTTTTGTCTTCTGGGCTTTCATGTTCAAAAATATTGTGACGCACAGTGAAGGATTGGTTCGAAATTTCAAATGTATCTCAGATATCAGCTAGGTTAATTCTCTTTTAGCTAGAAGTAAAATGTCCTTAAACTTTCATTACAGTGATATTGAAAAATGCATTGCCCTCCACAAAATTTCTAAAAACCCCAAGAGGCATATGTTCTTATAATCATGTATGGCTCATAAATCCTGCTTCTGCTAAATTAGTTCAATTTAGCAATCATATGCCATTACATTTGGCTATTCTTGTTCTCTAGCATATTTGTCCATCTACAAAACCTTGCCCTCTATTTTAATTTTTATGACATACCATATATACACACACCTAATCATGTTAAAAATAAATTTGAATACAGCATAATCTAATATTGCTGTAAGATAAAGATGAAGAATACATACTTTCAATTTAAAATAATATATTCTTTGATCATGATATCACATTTTTGACTAATTTCTTATGCTAAACTTGCATATAAACCTGGACTGTTTAAAATCCTTGGACTGCATGTATCTGGTTTTCACTGTCCCTGAGTTACTTCATATCTTTATTCATCTTGCATGATCCCTGAACAGTGGAGAAATGTGGAAAGGAGAGATGCTGTAAGTCCATCAGCCTATAGCTAGAACAGTGGTTAATGCTATGGATGTGATAGCTTTACCAGGTAAGCAGAGATGTTCCAATCCAGTTGGCTGGCACTGGACCATAGCAATATTGTGGAGGAGAAAGTTTTTTAAATATTTCTAATATAATTTATCTGCTAGTAACCTATCTCAAATAGTACCTCCAGGTATTTTCTTGGTTCTCTCAACAAGCTATCCCATCGCTCTGGCCCACCTGTGCTATGGAAAATACATTTAAAACCCAACATCATATCATGAGGAACACCATCATACCCCCACATTATAGAATGAGTCTGAAAAGTCCCCACAGCCTTATGTGTTTGAAGACATGGTTATTAGCCATTTGGGGAAGTTGTGGAGCCTTTGCAATGTGGGCCCTTCCTTGTTGAAGTAGGTCACTAACTGTGTGCCTTGAAGGTTACCTAAGTTTTGGTCCTTGACCAACCACAATATTAGAAATAGCATCCTGGACTTTCATATATATTCTTTTATTAAAAAGTTATTACATAATAGAAAGAGAAAGAGGCAGATAGAGAAAGAGAAAGAATGGGTGTGCTAGAGTCTCCAGCTACTGCAAATGAACTCTAGATGCACATGTTACCTTGTACATCTGGCTTATGTAGGTACTATAGAATTAACCTTAGTCCTTGTCTTCACAGACAAGTGTCTTAAGTTCTAAGTCAACTCTAATCCTTGTCCCAGTCTTTTAATTCAACACAGTGATCCATTCTTGCTATCATGGTAAACTCAAATCTATCTCAAATCTTGAGGGGAAAAATAAATTTTTCTTCCCTTGTTGCTTTTGGAACTCATTTTATCATAGTAATGTGGAAAGTAACTAACACAGAAGAGTCATACCAAGAAGTAAGGCTATTGCATAAAACAAAACTTACACTTTTGTTCTTTGCCTTTGGAATGGGTTTGCAGGAGAAATGTAGGTTTTGGAGATAAAGGCAAGACAAACCCAAGAATGCTATAGGCAGATCCTTCTTGTTGTAAGTAAAGAAACAAAAATGACACTGGAGATGTGGACCACAAAGTGCTCATGACATTTAAGATGGGAACAGTGGACCTATCATGGACTGAACTAGCAGCCATTCATGTTACATTCTGGGAGTTTGCAGGGGGAATCAGGCTACATTCTACTAATACCCTGAAATTTAATTGAGGCTTAAAAGTAAAGAATAAATCTGTGTGGCAAAGGACAGTTCAAAATATTCTGTTTGTGGCATGCTTATAACTCACTGCATTTAGCCATGTGTGTAATAACAGTAACAGCAAAGAGGATAAACATTGAAAGATATGAAAAGTAAGCAGCTTGGGAATGCTACTACAGTTAAAGCTGTAGAACAAAAGAGTGCATACAAAGTTCCTATATTTGCTAAAAAAAAAAAAAAGTAAATTCTGGGATAGATATTTGGTTCAGCAGTTAAGGCACTTGTCTGCAAAGCCTAATAGCTGGAGTTCAATTCCTCACTGTCTAAATAAAGCCAGATGCACAGAGTGGCACATACAACTGGAATTTGTTTGCAGTGGCTGGAGGCCCTGGCGAACCTATATCCATTTTTTTCTCTCTCTCTCCTTGCAAATAAATAAACTATTTTTTTTAAAAAAGATTAATGCTATTAAAGAGAAAACAAGAATTTTGCACTGGGTCATTAGAAAAGGTAACTTAAAGACACGACCTGAAAAATCAAATGCTTCTGGATATAAAAATTGAAAATTCAATTTAAGGAATTCCATTTGTAAACAAAAGAAAAGTTTGGCACCACAGCTTTGCTCTGCATAAACATGAACATATACCATAATCATTTCCCTTGGTCAGCCACACAGACATTCAGAGACAACAACAGCATTGATGCAAGCATGTACAGCTATATCTTGAGTTGGAACCAACACTTAGCACTGTATATTCCATGCTTGTTTTCAGAATTGTAGGTCACCAGAGATGTGGGGCAATGAGGGGTTGAAATAATGCTTCAGAAAAAATCTAGTGAGACAGACTACATTTGTATCTGATTCCCATTAGGAGCTTCTGGGTAAGAAATGCCTGACAGTAGATGTGCAAATGAAATGTAAGTAGTAGTGGAAACCTAACGATATTGGAGATGCTAGGAACTAGGTATGTCTGCAAAGGGAAGCTTCAGATACCAAGTGGAGCTGACATAAGGTAGGTCCTATGTGTACTGTGAGTGGCAGGGCTGTAGTTTAATGATTGACAAGCCCACTGAAGCTCAGAGTTGCCATCAGGTTTACCATATGCCACACTGAGAGTTTCCTGGTTTAATATTGGGTTTCAGTCTTGCTTTGGTCCAATATCCCCTTTCTACATTTCTGTCACTCCACTTTGAAATGTGAATCTTTTTTTTTTTTAATTTTTTTATGTTTTATTTTTATTTATTTGAGCGCGACAGAGAGAGAGAGAGAGAGAGAGAGAGAGAGAGAGAGAGAGAGAGGCAAAGAGGCAGAGAGCGATGGGCGTGCGAGGGCTTCCAGCCACTGCAAAGGAGCTCCAGACGCGTGCTTTTCCTTGTGCATATGGCTAACGTGGGTCCTGGGGAATCAAGCCTCGAACCAAGGTCCTTAGGCTTCACAGGCAAGTGCTTAACCGCTAAGCCATCTCTCCAGCCCCTGAAATGTGAATCTTTATTCTGTTCAATTGCATATTGGAAGTTTGTCACTTTCTTTTGGTTTTACAGGGCCTCTAAACTAAGATTGCCATGGGTCCCAGAAGAAACTTTATACTTTATAATTTTGAACAATACTAAGAATTCTGAGACTTTGGGATAATTTACATTTATAGTAAATACATTTTTGTTTATGAGATAACTATAACCCTATGAGGGCTACAGGTAAAATACTATGATTTTAATCAAAAATGTCCCAAATAGGATCATGTCTGTGGACACATGGTTCTAGGCTAAAAGAACTGCTTTGGGAGGATGTAGAATGCTTGTCATATGGGAACGAAGAGATATAAGTATGTAAGTAGATGTGGGGTAATCAGTTCTGGGTTTGGCATAGTTTTTCACTTACTGGCTTTCCACAGTGTGAGCAGCAATAGTTGCATACCTCTGCTGCCATGGGTTGAGCTTCCCTTGTCACATGCCTTTATTAACATAACAAAATAAAATCCTTCTTAAAATTTGAGTCAACATGAAACCTTCTACCCTCATTTTACTTTTGTTAGGTATTTTGTGACAGTGGTGGAAACTAATAATACACAACTCTCACATAGTTTTTTAAATCTCTTTTGGCTCCATCTTAGTCACAGTATTAATTACAATTTATTTTGTTAAACATAAGAATCTACCCTCTCCTTCTACTTATTTATATAACTGACCATAAATGAAATCATGTGGCCTGCCTTGACCTAAAATTCATGATTACTAGCATTAATTGGGTCTCTTATGCCCTTGACAACTAGATTGAATCAACTTTGAATGTATACATTGTCACAATCCTAGTTGATTATTTCACAGCTTCTCACTCACCAAAACTACTATTACCATTATCATGTCAAACAGAGGGTTCTGATTTTCATATTGCAACTAAGCATGCCTTCCCTCACTGCCTTTATAGAGTTGGACTTTATACTTTTAAAAATTGCTCCCATATCTGACACTTTACCTGTACTGTGATATTCCTCTGTTATTAGGCTTTTGTTCCTAAAAATTTCATCTCTTTTTGCACTATTATAATTTGACTTCATTGAGTAGATCCTATTAACATACAAATATGAAATCATTCCCCTACATCAAAAATGTACAAACACTCTATCTGTGACCATTTTAAAGTAGCTGTAATTAAAATTATTTCCTACTATTATCAGAAAATTATTTCATCACATCATAATATAAAAAAAACTGATCATGGAATTTGGATGATAGGTGTTATGTATGGAATCAGATAAGTAAAAGAAAAGAAACATAAAAAGTGGTTTCTGATATTAATTTAGACTTTACAAAGGACAGAATTATGAAAGCAATCATGGCATATGGAATAAGAGCAAGAGCAGATAATAATTATTTTGGAGTGTAAAGGAAACAAATTGAAGATCAGAGCTGGTTTGATGGTTTGAACTTTTTCTATGTGATGGTTTCTATTAGGTGTTTGCAAAGATTTAGACCTATACATCTGTATGGGAAGCCCTGTCAGATCCTTGACTATACATGCACATGGGAAAGGTTCAAGGGGCTCTAAAACAACAGCCACAACAAGTGTTCATGATCAATGAGACATTTCAGAGGTTGTATAATGAGGAAGAAACAGTATATTCACATGCTCCTAAAGTGAAAAGACCATGTGTTATATATATGATATAGATCTTATATTGGTTCGTTCCACTTGAAGGTTTTTAAACCAAACAACGAATTTCTATAAAATGGTGCATTCTTTGATTATTCTTGAGTTATATTATTTCATTAACTCTAACTGAGATTCTCTCAGACAAAATTTGCTGTTGTTTGCATATCACAGAATGTTCTATATAATTGATAAGTTGAAGAAGCCATTAGAATGAGTATTAGAAAATATTAGGCAATAATTAAAATACGACATGGAATATAAGTTTATAGCTACTAAGGGATGCATAGCTTTAATAATATATGTTAGAAATGAAAAATTATTTCACAATAATGATCTTAGCTACCATATTAAAAATAAATAAAAATAACAGAAATTAGTACACTAAAATAGAATGCAGGCAAATAGGGATAATGACAAATTAACTAATGAATCAATAACAATGAAACAAAAATAGTGTCAAAGTTGACAAGATAGACTGCAATAATTAAAGAATAAATGAACAATCAAAAGACAAAGTAAGTAAGTTAAAATAAATGAAAAATGAAGATTAGGAAGATATGAAGGTAGGCATACTAGGAGCTCTGATGTTCAATGGCGAGAGAAGACAGTTATCCCTACTCAGTTTTGTTTTGTCTGAATCTATTCAGCAGGCAGATCCCTTTGCTGTCTACTGACTCAAATACCAATCTTGTCCAGAAACATTCTCACAGACAGAATGAGCAATAATGATTTACCAAGTACATGTGTTTGTATTAACTTAGTCAAGTTCACACATAAAATTAGCTATTATAGTGTCCATGAAAAATGAGTCCAATAATTTTACTGAAGTTTTTCTAACAATGATTCTGAATGGGAAGTAGTTCTATATCCCTCAGTGGCAGTATGAGTGGACAGTGGTGCTAGTACACAGAATGGGTGTTTGTACAACTTCACTGTCACTACCGAGCCAAGGTGAATCCAGTATTCTTATTTCGGTCACTATAGATCACCGTTGCTCATTCTGAATTCTGTATAAATGGAGTGAAGTAGTCTATAGTCCTCACTTCCTTAACTTTTTATTGAAATATATCTTTAAGTTCAAATGTGTTGTTGTGAAAAGTTTTATCCATTTATACTGTGCGACATCGTATTGTCATAGTATTATTTACCACCCAATTTACATAGCCATCTCTTCTTACACATGGTAAGGTTCTAGCTATTCAAATCAACTATAAATCAAAATATATCATTAAAAAATTGCATCTGTACTGAATATGTAAAGACTTTTTTCTTCTCATTATTATTTAAACAATATAATATAGCAATTATTTACCTATAATTCATATTGTTAGCTATCATTATAAGTAAGCTAAATTTTATGTAAATATACAGGAAGATATGGATAGAGTCTATGCAAAATACTATCTTATTTTCTATAAGAAATGAGAGGTGGAATTTGTTATCTGTGGGAGGTCTTAAAACCAATCCACTAAAGACACAATCAGGCAACTGTAATTTCAAACTATTTGTGTATATAAGCACTTATCTTTCTTCCTTTGTTTCACTTTATAAATATCATTATCTCAAATGCTACCAATTTCACTTATTGTTTAGCTTATACTGCAATTCGAGCTCTACTAAGCCTAGAATTATTTTTGTTGAACCCCAAAGCATCAGTAAAGTTAAAAGAGAATCACTTACTTAGTTGGGCTTCATTAAAAAATACATAAATAATTGTGTACACTTAAAATAAAACATAAAATATGTCACTTCTTAATTTTTAAATCCCTGTTTGTATCTAAATGTCAGATTTCAGTTTTCTGCCATGATTCTCAGACTTATACCCATGCTGTTTCTCACAAGGTACTCTTTGAATTTTTGATGTTTTCAATTTAACATAGAAAGCAATTCAATTATTTTAGTTCTCAAACCCATACAAATCAAAATACATGAATAAACTCAAAAGGAAAATAACCCCTTTGTTTGTTTCCCTGTAAAAGCAAAAGTCTAGCTGTTAGATAGTCATAGTGAAATTCACTTTCCTAAATCCCCCCTATACTTTGCTAGGTGTGTTCTTGCCATTCTGAAAGGTTTGCTTCTATTGTTTTTAAAAAATATATCCATGGACACGTATGGAGAAAATGTCTCTGGAGGTTTTGTGATGGGGGAGTGATCATGGCAATGCATCAATATATGTTTATTATGTAGAATATGTGTGTAACATCTGCTGGTAACAGATCTCTCAGGTCTCCTCCACTTGTCTAAGTCTGAAGGGAGCAGTTCTCAGACAAGCATTAATTAGCAGAATAAGAAAGAGAAGGAATTACATAAAAATAGATGTTTCCATCAACTACCCTCTAAATATTTGTGTTCATGCACATAGGTTAGTACTATTCTCACCTTTATTCAGAGAAGCTTCTTTTTGCAGTTTGTGGGAACTACTGGGAAGAGTAACCAAGTGTCAAAATGCTGAGCAGTGATTGTTGAGTACTTGCCACTAAGTGAGATATCTATATTATCCCTTCCAAAGCTCAGGGGACATTGCAAAAGAGAGTGAGTGAAGAATTTAACAGCCAGAGATGGTAAAGATGAGTATGAACACTTGTCACTACATGAACTGGCTGTTGCATAGGTAACCTCACAACAGGTTTTGTTCACTAAACAAGACTTGTACACTATTGAGCCCATCACCATTCTGTACTGGCTGATGGAGGATGACATGGAAACAAAGACATAAAAATAGAAGAGAGAGGACTAGAAAGATGGATTAGCAGTTAAGGTGCTTTACTACAAAGCCAAAGGACCCAAGTTCAATTCCCCAGGACAAACATAAGCCAGATGCACAAGGGGACACGTGCATCTGGAGTTATTTGCAGTGGCTAGAGGCCCTGGCATGCCTATTCCCTCTCTTTATCTTCCTCTCTACCTGCCTACCTCCCCAGGACCCACATAAGCCAGATGCACAAGGGGCAAGTGCATCTGGAGTTATTTGCAGTGGCTAGAGGCCCTGGTGTGCCCAATCTCTCTCTTTATCTCTCTCTCTCTCTCTCTCTCTCTCTCTACCTGCCTACCTCTCTCCCTCTCAAGTAAATAACATAAAATAAAGTAGAAGAGAGACTACTTAGAAAAGAGAGTAAGTACAGTGGAAGGATTTAACAGGGGTAAGGGGAACAAAGAAAGTAATGAGAGAGGAGAGGATCAAAATACATTATGAACATGTATGAAATTTTCCATAAGGTTAAGAAAGGGGCTGGGGAGATAGCTCAGACAAAGTTCTGGTTTGAATCTTCAGTAAAGACATATCCCCAAATACAAAAAATGGCACATGCATACACAGACACACACAAAAACACACATTCAGACACAAAAACGTCCAAATAGACATATTAATTATGTTTCTAAAATTAAGAAAAAAATTGGGTGTATCTAATTTGCTTGCTTTATCAATGAAAATATGCTAAACTAACTGAGGAAAAGTCAAAAGGAATGTATAGGGAAGAATTCAGACTATCATATTAATTTGAGATCTTACATTCTCTGGAGATACATATAAAAATGTTAACCATCTAACTCTTAAGGCATATAGATGACAAGGTAATCCTTGATGCCCTATCTAAGGAATCTTTTTCGGGCATATCCACAGTACATTTTCATAAAACATCTGTTAGGCTGTGCCAGCTACATCTGCTTCTGAGAAATCTCATCAGGCACATTATGTTAAGTCACATGACTATACAAGCAATGATTGACAGACTGTAGACAGAAGAGCTAAATATATGGGTAGAGTTATTTAAAATGGCTTGGGAACACTTTCTATTGACCTCAAATGTAAAGGATTTTAGCATACATAAATTTATCTCACATCTAGGGTTTATCTCAGAGAATTAAATGAGAAATCTTTAGCACATTAATGAGTCAAATAAAAAATAACATTTTTGGTGAAATGTAAGTCCTTATGGAATTTGCCTATAGAATGCTATAAGGACACAGTATTATTTTGAGTTTGATGGACTCAGTTTTCCCTCTTTAATTTTATTTCCCAGAAAAAAATCTAATTAGTTGGTCTAAATTGTCTAAATATTTGTTGCTAGAAGAATTGGTATTCCATGAACTAAAACTGTGGTATATAGTGTTTTTGAGAAAATTGTCTAAAAATCAGGGAACATAGAAGAAAAAATTGATCACTGTTAATGCCCACTTAATATTTCAAAATGTTAATATGCAGTACCCTGAAATGTTAACTTCCAGTTAATAGCCTAATAAGTTTTAATATAGAAGATCTGTACAAAGCTTCTGGCCTATTTTTTTTTACTATAACCAGAATTCTTTATAAATAAATATATGCATGTATATATATGTATCTGTGTATGTGTGTATGCATTTTGTTTACCATGTCATTGCTTCTTTTTGTAATATTTTTCTGTAGTATTTGCTAGATTGAAACTGACTTTTAGTTTCCTTTTTAGTTAGTGTCAACATTTGTCAAGTTTTATTTTAGTTGGGGCATTAATTATCAGGCTTGTGATTGTGGTTTGCTATTCCTATAACCACAATTGCATTCTATCCCAAACCTTCATTTCAAGTATTATTCAGGAAAATATTATTTATTGCATTGTTTTGTAACAATACACATTAGTCAACACTAAGTGATATTATGCATAGTATTATTAAATGCATATGAAAATCTGCTAAAATTAAGTTAGAAAGAGTTAAGATGAGTGCATAGGGAAGAATTCAACAATTTTTTAGTTTGAGTGTTTAAGGACTCAAACAATGCAGGTACATTTATCTTTTGATGAATATCTTCTATCTTCTAAAATTAGTTCCATTGCAATTACTAAGAAACTAGGTTCTTTATTCAAAGTCATTATGAAAACATCTGTTGTTCTGAATAGTAATTTTTTTAAATATTTTTATGAGATAAAATGGGTAAGAAAGAGTATGACCACCCAGAGTCTCTTGTCACTGTAAATGAACTTCAGACATATGTACCACTTTGTAATATGGCTTTACAGGAGTCCGGGGGAATCAAACCCAGACTAACAGGCTTTTCAAGCAAGTGCCTTTAGCTGCTTAACCATCTCTCTTGCTCTGAATTTGTTTTTATATTTTTATTTCAATATTTTTATTAAGTCATTTTCAAGAAGAGAGGGAGAGCTGCTGAACCATCTCTCTTGCTCTGAATTTGTTTTTATATTTTTATTTCAATATTTTTATTAAGTCATTTTCAAGAACAGAGGGAGAGAGAAAAAAATGGGAGCACCAGGGCCTCCTGCCACTGCATACAATATGAACACCTGATGCATGCATCAATTTTACTTGTGTGCTAGGAAATCAAAGCCAGGCCATTGAGCTTTGCATGCTTTTTTAACAACCACGCATCTCTCCAGCCATGTGTTTTTAGAGTCTTTATTTTTTATGATGCTTATAAATGTACAAAATGCACTGGAGTTACATCTCTCCCAATTAATTTCTCTCACCCTCCTTTTCATCCCACTAAAACCTTTTAGTTTATCATGGAATTTCCTTCCTAACTTCATGTACTTTTTTTTACCTGAAGAGATAAATTAGGGTTGTTTGTATGATGATAGGTGGAAGTTTACTGGACAATGAACAGCCAACCAGTGGTTACACCTCTGATGACGTGATTTCCCCTCTCCCATTAGTCATCAGCTGCCATTAGCTACTCTGTAAGGAGTGGGGTCAATTGAACCTTCCCTCAATCCATGATGAAATATTAACACGCTCAGTGCTGTGCAGGAATCCAAATGGACATTAAGTTCATGGATATCACAGCCATGTCATATCCAGAAGAGAGCATATGGCAACCCTCTTCCCAACACCCTGCTCTTGTATTTTTGCCCACCTTTCTTTTGTGGGGTTTCCTGAGCCTTGGATGATGCCATTTAGATTTTATATTTAGGGCTGGGAACACAAGATTATTCCTTTCTCTATTCATATTCAACACAACACTCAAAGTCTTCATTGGAGAATTAAGGCAAGAGAAGGACATGAAATAATATAAATAGGAAAAAAAAAAGAGTGTGGGGATCAAATTCAAATTCAGGTCATCAAGTTTGTCTGGAAACTGAGGCATCCACCTACAGCATTTACCAACTGAGTCATTTCCCCAGCTCTGCAAAATAGTCTTAAATGTTTAAATTCCTTCTTCAAGACAGTGCATTACAATGATGTCTAGATGAATGCATTGTGAACATGATGACCTTTCAGAATCTAAACTAGATCTTCTCTTTATTACCGAGAACTATTTATATAAAGCTTTCCTTCTTGAGTATTTATATTCCCTTGTGTAACATGAGGTTTGCCAACTAACCTTGCACTTGTTTCTACATGTAACTTATGTCAAAAGTTAGTCACCCACTTCTGAACCTATATTATGGTGCATTGCCTGACCATAATGGTAAGGTATTTGATATGTTGAATTATTCATATTTACAAAGTATTTTATACATAGTATACTTACATAATATTTTACCATAGAATAAGATGCCCAATTATACTCATTTAAAGAAATTTTGTATAAGCCAATTTGGAAACAAGCCTATTCATTAATCAAGAAATTGTTTTCTTGATATGATACAGTTATATCTTTCTATAGCTTGTTTTAGCTATATAAGCAAACCATTTTTACTCTTATCTCCCAATACTGTATGTTTACTCAAGACAAAATAACTGCTTAAAATATGTAGTCAACTCAGTAAATATAAAAAGTATGATACTGCTATGCAATCAAAATGATTAAGTAATACTTCTCTGATAATGTTTATTTCTACACTTGCTCTTAAATTTGACACTTCATCATAAAGCAAAGTAGGTTTTATGTTGGAATCAAAATAATACTGTCTGAAAGCTGTGAAGCATTTTACAAAATGATATTGTTATTCTTTGAAAATAAACTAAAATCAATAAAAGATTTTAAGGAATTTTTTCTGGGAAAAGAATTGAAGCTTAAATAACAAACATAAAGCTAAATTGATTAATTGTTACAAATTTCTTTATCATACTTAAAGAAAATATTTTAATGTTTAACAAGAGTGCAAATTGGTGCAACTTAAGAAAGATTGTCACAATTTTATATGAGAATGAGGTTGTAGGTAAAATTGCACCTTAATTTTAATTTATGTCCTATTTGGAAAGACCAAGTTATGTAGTACCAAAGCATCTTAAAGCCTTGAGAAGAAAACAAAAAGTTCACATAAGCAAACTTTTCATTGTAGCACTATGGAAATTGAAATGAAGTGTGCTATACATATCATATCAGTTTCACATTGAGTTTATTGCTTGGTACATTTATTTATTACTTGCTGTTAACCATATTTTCCTTCTAATACCACCAAGTGCTAATAAAATTAGTATTTTCTGTGACAGGATATTTTACATGCAATTTATGTTTATGTTATATTATAGCACAGTTTAATATAATATTGATAATGGTTTATTAGAAAAGTCCCTAATAATTGTTCCTTTTTTATATTAAAATACATTAGTGCCTTGTCCCTATGGCTAAAGAACATACTCATTGCATATTTTAAGAAAGCCTTTTGTTTATTCAATGATTTGATTCTGCCTTTTAGGATCATCTACCCTGGAGATATAACTGGGACATAACAAGGTAGATTTTCTACCATATATGATACTCAGATAGGTGCTTCCAGATAGTAAGAATGCAGCTAACCCTATTCTAAGCATTGCTTTGCATTTACATATTTCTTATTTTGAACATTAAAGTTTCACATAAGACAATTCAAATAGGTCGTTTTTAAAATTTATTTTTCCATGTATTAGTTGGAGTTGTATTAAGTATACAAATGAATGTTATAGAAAAACTTAAATACAATTAAATAATATAATTAAGATACCTGAAATATTCCACACACTAAACAACTGCTGCTTGAGCTATCTGGGACATTAACATAATTTTGAAATCAGTCATTGTGGATTTGGACCCCAAATTTTGTGCTTCTATAATCAATCCTTGTACCTATTTTGTTGTTGGGTTAAGAATGACATCATTAAGAACCATCCCATTAAAACATGAAATGCTCTGTGTAATTTTGTAGGAGAAAATTTAGCATACCAGTCTAAGTTATGGAGTTGTTTATCTACTTGAGTCTCCTCCCAGCTTGAGAGCTTGCTGCTTAAGCTTCATTTCAATTAAATATACATATATATATATATATATATATATATATATATATATATATATACATATAACTTGAACTTCTGCTACATCTGCACTTGTCAGTCCTTTTCCAGTTGTAAGAAAATAGGATCAAGAACTTTTGACTTGGGAATTTTTAGTGGCTATTGAGTGTCTGGCACTCTAACCCCCAAGCTAAGCCTAGCCAGAGCTCAGAAAGACTCTGTTGCCTTCAAAACCTGCAACAATAATGAAGACTTTGTTGTTGTTGTTCTGTGGTGTTGTTGCTTAGCTTTCATCTGGAGCTGTTTATTTATTTTTTTATTCTGGGCCAAGTTCAGAAATTTTCTCCACCAGGGGAGTAGTTCTGAGAAAGAATCCACTCCTTCCCCTGAAGGTATTAACTTAGAAATCCACTGCTTTTTTCCAACAGTGCCACAAAAATCTCATTGTGAGCCTGGCGGTGGTACATGCCTTTAATCTCAGCACTTGGGAAACAGAGGTAGGAGGATTGATATGAGTTCCAGGCCACCCTGAGACTCTGTAGTGAATCCCACGTCCTCCTGGGCTAGAGTGAGACCCTACCTCAAAAGAAAAAAAAAAAAATCTCATTGTGCAAGTAAAAAAAAAAAAAATGTAGCTATCATGGAGCCTCAACTTCTATAGCATGGCCTCTGGAATTTCTGACATCCACATATCATTGTACAAGAACCATGCTTGCTTTTGAAAGCCATACACATCACTAATAGAATGGCCTGCATTGGAGTTCCCAGTAAGGCTGAGGACACTGATGAGGCTCTAAGTCTGAAGACTGTCTGGCTCCTCAGACTTTGCTTCATTGCCCTCAGCTACAGGACTTGCTTGCAGGATTCTTACAAGAATGCAATGCAAGAATGAGTGTAGGTTATCCAGACTCTCCAACTAGATTTGTTTCCTCCTGATCTTAAGGTCTGGATATTTAGGTACCTGTCGGACATCATGCTCTGCAGAATCTGGATATGCAATGCTGAAAAGTTTACAGATCATAGGAAAGAAGGTGTCTCCCTCATTCACCATATACCCAGATGCTGGAAACTTATTTTCATGGAGTGTCCCATTTTTTGTATTGAGTAGTTCCAGTTTTGAACCACTTTCTGCTACTGTCACACATACTTGCTCCTTCACATGCTCCCTAAAATATCTGTAGTTTATCACCCTCATCTGGTCCAGTGTGTAGAACCACGGAATCATTGGATTCTATAGTTAGCTTCATAGATGGTTTTGATGGGCCAAACATCTTGGGAACTTTGAGGACATTGTGAAACTCATCAGATACTTCATTGTCCAAAAGAAGTAGTGGCTTCAGGTTCTTATCTTAATGGGAAGATAAACTCAAGTACTTGGAATTTTTAACTTGCTGGTAATTCTTTACTAGCAAACACTCTTCATTAATAGTGTACCTACCAAACTTAATTAATTAATAGTGCCTACCAAACTTGTACTTGAAGACAGAATTCTTGCTCTCACACTTCTCATAGTGACACCCAACTTCTTCTGGTATATATATATATAAAAAGAACACAATAATCTTGAGGGACAGAGGAAATGCTTTTTGTTCAGGGTCCAGGTTGATGGAAAAATAATTGTTCAGCTCTGTCTTGACAGCAGCCTTTCCACAGGCTCTATAAACGATTCAAATCTGCCACTCAAGCTCAAAATTCTTAACAATGGGGCACGTGAACACTGTGGAGGCAGCATCACCAGCACACACGTGTGTATGTGAATTTTCACCGTGGGTTTGCATCTCAGCAGGCCCAATAGCGCTGAGGATCTTTGTGCATTCTTTCAGCTGATCTAAACACTGACTGGAAAACTTGTGAGCATCATGCTGACTCCACAGCATATGGCTCCAATGTACGAAATGGAATTTTTAATATTTAGAAGTAACATGCCCTTGGTGCTTGTCTCAGAAATCTCTTTCAAGGAAAACAGCAGGCTGGAAGGGACAATAAAATTATTGGTCACTTTCACCCATAGGTTGCCTTGAGTGAATAAACCGTTAGCAAGTGATGGAATCACAAAGAGCGATTGTAAAAGGGCATTCATGTAACAGGTGTTTCCTACGTTGGGGAAGCCTTCACATGATGTCTTTGCATAAGTGTCCAAGGAAACAGGGACTTGATTACAAATTGGATTTTCCAGGATATTCTCTGATTCCAATGGAGAATCAATGGTACTGGATGAAGAGACAGTCACATCTAGGTTAGGGTTTCTATTAGCATTGGTATTGAATGAAGGAATAGTCACATCTTGTGAGGATATACAGTAGTGTTGGAACTGAATAAAGGGACAGTCTTATCTATGTTAGGATATGCATTAATTCTGGCATTGAATGAAGGTACAGTCTCATCTAGGATAAGATATCCATTAGTGTTGGTATTCGTTGAAAGAACAGTTTTCATATCTCTATGTTTCTCTTGAATGTTTAAGCTCAATAACTTTTCTCTTTTGTTGCTCTCATGATTCAAGTGAGATCTTCTAAATATCTTGCTTGGCATAGGTATGTTTTCTTTCAGATTATCCACATTCAGCTCTCAGTTAGATAATATTGTTTTCCTCTTCTCACCTCGATTTTTTAATAACTCTTTCTCAACATGGTTGGTGGGTGAATTTGGCACCGACAAAGGCTTCTCCTTAGAGAGAGATGTTGCACTTCCCTCTGTGCTTCTGAAGAATGAAGAAACTGGCTTGTTGCACTCTCTGTAAAGCAGACTTTGTTCACGACTTTCTGTGTACTTCTGCCATGTCAGTCATTCTCAGGCTTCACAAGTGGAAATCGGATTTTATGAAAAGTATCCAAGAACATCTTCACATGTTCAGCATCTGTGAAAGATAATCACAACTAAGGAGCCACTGCTTTTTAACTGTGAGTGAAGGCTATAGAGTATCTTTCCACAACATCTATGGAACACACTTGGAATATTACTCAGCTGAATTATCCATTGATATTTTTTCTAGATTTGGAAGAAACTACCAGTTCAACTTCCTTTTCTCTTTTCACCATTTCAATTAATGCTTTTTTTTTTTTTTTTCAGTTTTGCCATCCTACTCTTCTTGCTCCAGATTTGCACAAAACCATGTGGTTTTAGATGAGTCGTTCCTTCTTTATAAGTAAAACACAAATAACCAGTTCCTTGCAAAGAAATTTGCATCAGACTTGAAAGAACTGTCCATTGTTCCAGGAAGACTGAGTCCTGACTACCAAACTGTTACCAGAAGAAAAAAAAAAAAAATTTTTTTAAATTTAATTGAGAAAGGGAAAGAGAGAGACAGGGTGGGAGGGAGGAAGGGAGGAAGGAACAGAGTAGGCATGCCAGGGCCTCTAGCCACTGCAAACGAGCTCTAGATGCCTGTATCACCTTGTGCAACTGGCTTATATGGGTTCTGGGGAATCGAAAATGGACCCTTTGGCTTTGCAGGCAGGTACCTTAACTACTAAACCATCTCTCCAGCCCTCATATGGGTATTTTAATTTTTTTAATTTAATAATAAAAATATATATTGGTTAAGTTATATGATTAATAATATATATTATATATAATAAAAATTTATATGTACATATACATATATATGCAAGCAAAGAGAGAAATAGAGATAGAGATAAAGATAGAGATAGAGATAGAGAATGGTTGCACATCAGGGCCTCTGGCCCCTGTGAACAAGCTCCTGATGCATGTGCCACTTTGTGCATATGGCTTTACATGGGTCTTGGGGAATTGAACCTGGGTCATCAGGCTTTGCAGGCAAGAATCTTTACCACTGACACATTTTTCCAGCCCAAATAGATCGCTTTCAGTGATCAAAAATTACCAGTCTAGCATGTGCTAGATGTTATATTATATGTATGGCTTAAGGATACCTGACCAAATTTGCAGAATACCTACAAATGTATTTTTTGTAAAAGTTTAAAGATGAAAATATGGGAAGGGTAGTAGATGTTTTAAAAGATAATAAAAGTGACATAATATACAGACAAATGATTAACTAACTTATGGAGGAATATATTCACCCTACTAGAATAAAACATGTTTATTAGCCTGCTTCTTATGATTTGATTTACACTAAAATAACACTTCTAGAATTTTCCCATGGGCCACAATAACTTAGAATCTTTACAACCAGTATAAGAAATTTTTCTATGGCATATGTTTTATTCTGAGAAGTATTAAAGTGCTTTTTTCCATTACCCTATATATCAATAGAAGAAACTTAAGACATGCAAAATAAGGTACAAAAGGGAAAAGGAAGAGATATAGGACTAGGTTTAGGAAGTTACAAACTGGGATTAAAGAGTTAAAGCTGAGAGTTGCATATCTGTGCACACCAACTTCCCTGAGAGGCATGTTCAACCAGGGGTAGGAAAGTGGAAGTCCATTTTATAATCATAGTCCCCAAAAGGTCTATGTAAGATCATAAATGCCATCTCAGAATAAGAATTCAAACAATATGTGGAGTAAGCACAGTAACATTTGAACTTGAATCTAAAACAGAACTAGGTCTGATGAAGTAGAAAAAGTTTAAGAGCATTTGAAATTTACATGGTATTCAGCCCCAAAAAGAAATTCAAAAAGAATTATAATGAATCTTTTATAGATTTCCTACCAGAAAGCTGCAAGCTATGGACTAATCAAACTCAACAAATATCACAGAACTATCACTCATATATTTGTTTATATAAATATTTTACATATGTGTATATATGCCTGACAAACAATTAAAAGAAAATATTATATCTCTTGAACTAATGTAACTATTCTAATGTTACAAGGAAATACCTCAAAAGTTGTTATAGTATTTAAAAATATATGAAATATATTTTACTTTATTTTAAATGGATAAGTTCAAAACACTACTCTGATCTTTTTTGATATGGCTGTCACCTGACTGTTTTATCCCATCTTTAATTGTTTTATCCCATAGAATCTTTAAAGCCAGTCAATAGCAACTTATATAATAAGTTTTCAGACTTGAGCAATAGGCACGTAGGTTGGAGTTATGATGGTAAATAATGCACCTATGACAGTTTTTATTTACTTTTGTTATTATGTGTGTATTTGTGAAGAGTATGTGTGTAGAGTAATGCATGTGTTTTGACACCTGTGTAGAGGTGAACATGTGCAGAGGCCAGAGGAGAGCCTCAGATATTCTACATTGTTCATTCATTTGACTGTTTTCTGGAGACTGAATCTCACAATCAACTCATCACTGTCATTTTCTATGCTTTCTCAGTTAGCAAGTCCCAGTGATTCTCTAGTCTCTGCTTTCTGCAGGACTTCAGTTGCAGGTACTAATGGTCATCTGCTTAGCTGTATCTATGGATGCAGGAAAATCAGGCTCCAGTAGTCTTGGGCCCTGTTAGGCACTCATGCTTACATAGCAAATTCATCTAACTTCTGAGGCATTTCTCAAGCCCCCAGTGAATTTTGTGACAGTAAGTCAGATGGTTAATTTGGTTGCCTATGCAAATCTCATACAGACTCAGGTACAAGGCTAGCAAGTTCACAGTAGAGGAAGATAGAGAAAAGTTCATAAAGAGAGGGAGAGATAGCAAATAAAAAGAGAAATTAAATTATTTGGGCATACTGAATCACTGAATAACAGAAACAGAAGATATGTGGTCAAGAAAAAAATGCCAAAATCTTGTGTTTTCTTTCTCTATCTAATCTGTTTTAAGTTACCAGGACAAGGGACCAAGGGATCAAGAAAAGTATAATGTACCTTTAAACAGTTTTACAACAGCAAAATCAACTAGTGGAAAATTTTGATTATCAACTGTGGTAGTTAATACCTGATTATGAGACATTTGATCTTCAATTAATGATTCTAGAAAGATTTATAAACACTCAAGGTATTTGGAATATGCCTCAGGAAGACATTATTCTAATAATGTGATATAGTCTAGTGATCTAATCTTAGAGGAAAAAAAGTATGATAGACTCCTAACAAATCTTAAAAGCAAGTCTAGAGCAATCAAATGAATTTGTAAATAAATTAATTCAGTGCTCTTATTAAGTAAAGAAGTAATGTCTTGAAACAAAACATCACAATATTAACAACACCCATTAGGAAATTAGTAGAGTAGTAGAGAGATTACTCAGTGGTTAAAGACATTTACTTCCAAAGCCTGATGGTTTGGGTTCAATTCCTGAGTACCCAAGAAGCCAGATGCATGAAGTGGTGCATGAGTCTGGAGTTCATTTGCAGTGGCAGGAGGCCCTGGCACTCATAATCTCACACTCTCTCTCTGTCTCAAGTAAATAAATAAATTTTAATAAGTTAAACATTAATTAGTAGAAAATTAAGGGAAATGTGAGCTATATAATGTATATTCATGATACACAACAAATTATCCATGAATATCTTCTTACTTTTAATGCCAAATTACCTTGACAATCCAAACAATATATTTTCAGAAGTTGATTCAATTTCATTTATTTATTTTGTCCTAAGTTTTGCATCATCATTAAATTAAAAGATATTTAGATGATCTGTAATAGTTCATAATCACAAACAACACGAAAATGAGTATTATTATGCAAAGTTGCTTGTAAACTTTTGTAAAGTTATATGTGGAGTAAGTTTCTAAACAGAAACTTAAAACTAGACTTTCATGTTCAGTTTTGAAAATTATTATAAATGACTACATTAAGATAGGGAAGCATTTTTGTGGCATGTATTTTGAATGCAAATTATAGTAACAGGGAGGTTTACTAATTTATTCCAAACATGAACAAATTCCTCACTACATTATAGTAATTGCCTGTAGAATGGGGGCAGGGAGGAAGGAAAGGAGAATACCTACACACGATGCAGCCATACAAAATATGTTCTTAATATTATGAAACTTAAAATATTAATTAAAAGGTGAATTTTTAAAAGAAAATAATCACCAAAATTAACCTTCTGTGGCATGATAGATTATTACTGAATTTATGTTCTCATAATGTCTAAATAAAATAAGGATAACCCAAAAGTCAAACTGTCTCTTACCCTACTATGTAGGAACCACAGGGTTGTTATCTTGAGAAAAGCAAAGCAAATATGGCTTCCTTTCTTTCCAAGAAAGGGAATGTGATCTGAAGGTGATATTCCAGTGAATCACAGATATCACAGCTCAAGGAGCCTAAGGAAGGTGAGACTGCAGATATAGAATCAAAGACAACAAATCATAAGAAATCACTGTAAATCTATCTTGAGTCTTCTGCTGCAGGTTGTGCTTATGACATGTTGTTTGATGGATACACAAAGAACTAAGCAAAGAAAATGTAGGTGAAAGTCATATGAACAGTTCCCAGAGCTTACTGTAAGATGCTTTGGTTTTGATCACCTAAAACAAAGAAACATTTAACATTTAAAATAAATTAATTAATGTCTTATAGTTACTTAATAATGAGGAAAATAACACAATTACCTCAATGGACTGAGATAAAGTATTTGAATCAAAAATTGACACCCAACACTGACAAAAATCTCCAAAATCTAGAGGGGCACTTACAATTTGATATCATTGGTTAAAGCCAGAATATTTCCTTGAAAATATCAAGCTATTCATTTCATTAGGGTTACTTTTAACTGACATGGAACTGAAAGTCTTGTATAAATAGCAGTGAAATCATGACAGGAAAATGACATTGACATAGAGTGGAAAGGAAGAAGCAAAATAACATACTTCTAATGTCATGCACATTCCAGTGACCCAAGAAGAGAATTATTACAGATAAGGGGTGAATTCAGGTATTTGTCTGTAAAACAGTAACAAACAATTGGAAAAGAGTTTTACTGAAATATCCATTTCAATAGTTTCAGAAAATTTAAATAAAATGTTTAGGGAACAATTCACTCAACAAAATATGTACAAGATCTATATACTGAAAATTATAGCATAACTGAAAGAATCATTAAGAATTTCATATGTAAATAAATATTAATTTTATGAGCTACAAAGGTTCAATAATATGGTACTCCTTATCCCTAACTTGGTCTATTAGTTCAATGGAATCAATAAAAATTCTAGTTGTTTTATTTCCTTATTGATTTTAACAAATTTATTCTAAATCATCCTTGAAAATTACAGATGATCTAGAGTGAAAAGATAATTTTTTAAAAATTATTGATGAGATTAGAGTATACTAACTAATTTCCAAACATAAAATGAAGGAGCAGGGTTCAAACAATTTGTGATGGAAGAAAATTTCCATAACAATTTTAGAATTTGATTTTGCTATTTCTGTAAAATTGTAACTGTATAACAACTTGTAATATGTGTAATATGTATAATAGCCTGTAAATGTATGATATCATACACTATACAATTTTTTTCTAGAATTGGACATTAACTTTAATTCATGATAACTTTAAGAAGTTCAATGTACTTAGAAGAGTCCAAAAGTAGCCAACTTATCAAAACAAAAATAGGCATAATTATTTGTAATTATGCCAGATTAGAAATAAAAATCACAGAAAGCAGTATCAAGAATACAGACATTTTTAGTTTCGGGAATTTTGTGTGCTTTTGTGTTTTCATACTTTTTAAAAGTTATCTCAAAAAAGTATGGTGTGAAGGAACATTTACTATTTTTGGTTGTCTCAGGCATAGTTCTCAGAACAATGAGTCATTTGACCTGGATGATGTTCTCACTTAACATGGCATCCTCTGCCTTACAGGAATAGCTCTAAGTACATCACAACCAGGATACCAATCTAGCACATGCACCAGGAAAAAGACACTATTATTAGCTGACTGGGCTGCTGAGGAAGCTGAGGACCCCATACTTTAATTCACATCAGCCATATTACCAGAGGTGGAATAAGAAATGAAATGTACGTAACTTGAACCCAAAGATGAGAATTGCTAAAAGCCCCAAACTCAGTAGAGCAAAATCTAATTCTTGGAAATTCTGACTCTTCTAAGCTGATAAAAATTGAGAAACATTAGAGGCACATACAAGAAATACTCATTGACCTTTGATCATCTTTCTTTATAAGGCAAAGGAATTCTCTGGCTTGCCTCCTTCATAAGCAGGTCACATGATCCTTATGTCTAAAGAAAAGATGACAACAGAGATGCCCAGAAGAATCTGAATAAGCAGGACTGGCTAATCCCTCCTGGTTTATTATCATTAGCTCAAACTCTTACTTCAGCTACACCTCACTCTTCATCCAACTAAATCCAAAAATACTGATGCTCCTGGGACTCAGTCCACTTTTCTCAAGTTACATCTTTTTCTTTTTTGCTCATGTAACAGTAGGTAAAAAAAATATGTTTATTAATAAATTATAACCTCTTATGTTATTGAGGTGTTAGCTATGAATCTGTTTCTCATATACAGCCTTGAATCTTTTACAATCCAGTATCTTCATAAACTAAGGATTTAGTTGAGCATACTTTGGGAAACAACCAGTCAAAAGAATAGCTTGAAGAAGCTAGGTGTAGCGGTGCATGCTTTTAACCACAGTTCTTGGGGGCCATAGGTAGGAGGATCACCATGAGTTTAAGGCCAACCTGAGACTACACAGTGAATTCCAAGTCAGCCTGGACTAGAATGAGACCATACCAAAAAAAAAAAAAAAAAAAGAATAGCTTGGAGCAAAAATGATTGATGACAGCAGATTCAACACATAAGGTTTAAAAATTTGTCAGACCTTTCTCAGACAGTTAGCTTGTCTATTGCTACATGAGCCACTGGGGGAAAATGGCAAAGCAACTAGTGGTCTAAGCTACTCTGCAGCAAACAACCTGATGTGATGTTCACCCAAGTGCAGTAGTTGCACACAGCCATGGTGAGTAACCAACTGCTCTTGAATTGGCTAACAGATCTGCTTAGTGGAACAGAACCCATAGCTGGAACTAGGAAAAAAGTCAGAACCATAACCACAAAATGAGTTCACTCTCCAATATCAAGCTCTCACAAATCTTCGGCTACAAAAGGGCCTACACCCATTAAATTCTTTCTACAATAATAATGGTTATCTCATTTATATGGTGCTGACTTTACTCTTGAGAACCTGCTTCTCTTTTGCAGATGGATGCAGAACCTAAGGAGATAATCATCCCATTGCACCCCAACCCGGCCCCAGCTGAAACCATAGAGTAATTGGGGAAATGAGAAAGTGCTATTTTCTCCCTGAACCTGATAGCAGCACAAGGGTGAAAGGAGATAGACACAGAGAACACTCAACTCCTACAAAACCACATATCCAGAACAGCAGAGGCTCCCAAGTGCTTATCACTGAAGTAGACCTAAAAGTAACCCAACATGTCTCAGGCAAATTCACAGAAGAGGTGGAAGAATGTTTGTTAGAGCTGAGTTTGGACATTATGCACAGAGACTTTGTTTCTTCTCCATAACTGATGGTTACCCCCACAATGCATGACCCTCAGTCCTTAACAAGGAGGGTCCCTTTAGTGCGGGGGAGGGGGAGGATAGGGAGGAGGCTAACTACAGTACCAAGATGGCTGTTTACACACTGAGTATGTATATAACTAATAAAGAAAAAAAAAAAAGTTGACAGATGGACTCTAAAGCCAAGGGAAGAAAAATAAACTGAAGGTAGATCTATGTAGTTTAGAAGTTAAGGGGCTTTCTGTTAAATTATGTATCTATTAGGAAACTTAATACTAGTCAAAAGGGTTCAAATATTAAAGTAAGTAGATTCTGAAAATATAAATAACTTTCTAAATAATCTGTTTAAAATGATGATGAAGGGCAGAAAATAGAAGCGATTCTGATAATGAGATTTTTTAATTGCATAACCACCTGGCAATTCTAGTCTATATGTTAATAAGGTCACAAAACATACTTTATTCCTATAGGTAACCTAGAGTCTAGGTACTAATGAGAGCATTTATGAAAACCAGAATCCAAAATATTGATTGAACTAATTATAAAAGTCCTCAGGAGCTAGAGAGATAGCTTAGTGGGTAAGGCACATGTCTGTGAAGCCTAAGGACCCAACATCAATTCTCCAGGTCCCACCTAAGACAGATACACATGGTGCTGAATGTGTCTGTAGTTGTTTTGCAGTGGCCTGAGGCCCAGTAGTGCCCATTCTATCTCTACTCTGTTTCTCTCTCTGCCTCTGTCTGTAATAAATAAATAAATAATAAATCATTCAAAAAAAGTTCACAAATCCTGGAAAATGGGGTTTTGCAATCAAAATTTTATGTTCTGCACCAAATTTATTCACAGTTAAAGAATGTGTCATCAATATTTTATGGTAACATCACAGCAAGTTCTTTCCATAATTTTTAATATTGTTCTTAGTCCAAGATGCCTATTAATGGATGTGATCAGATCAATATCACTGTTTATTTAGGCACAAAATATCTACATACAATTTTAAACTTTAAAATTGAAAGGTCAATAAGCAGCATGTGCTTTTTATAATAACACTATAATTTGATATCAATTGCCAGATTTCGAAACAATTTCCTCATCAATGGCTGAATATTTAAATTCTCAAAAACTCACGGGGATCCCCCTACCAGAACTGCCTGAACATTTGGATTTAAGGCATTTGTAATCACTCCTGACTCTATAGGCATTTATTTTTAAAAATAATTTTATAGGTGCACTTAGGAAAAACTTTTATCAATCACATTACAAATGTCCACTCATCAATTTTATATACCATTGTATAGGAAATATTTGTTATAATTAATGAAATAATATTAACAATTTAGTATTAACTAAATCTCTTAATTTAGTAATACTTGGTCAGTTTTTATCCAGTGTTCTTTTCCTATTTTAAGACCCCATCCAGCAATTCATATCATATTGATTTTATAGTTCTTTAGGCTCCCACCAGCTGAGACAATGCATACAGTTACTGAGTTTTCTTTGTAAGTTTGATAGTTTAAAATATTAACAGGTAGGAATTTTTATATGACCTTTCATTGGAATTTTCTCTTAGTATTCTTGTGATAAGACTGAATTTGAACAATTTAGGGAGAGAAATCACAAGTCGGTCTTACTGATTTGTCACATTTAAGGCACTTACATTTATCCTGTTTGATATTCTAGAATCTCCCTAAATCTATGCTCTTGTTTTTGTCACCAATTTCACAAAGATCTTGCCTATCATGATGTCAGAGATTTTTTCTGATTTTTTTATCCTACTGATGAGATTGTATATCCAATTTTATGATTCTGATATTCCAATATTAGAAATTTCCAACGATGAAATTGACCCAGATTTCTCGGGTATTTTGCTCCCAACATTTAAAACTTTTTAACTCCAGCATCAAAAAATATGTTAACTGACATCTTGAATGCTAAAACATGGCAGAAATAATTCACAGTTACTAAAATATGCAGATACAATCTACAAGTATAGAATCATTTGAGGTGTCATGATGACATGGGACCAAACAGCAACGATAAAAACAACAAATTTATGATTAGGAATCATTTCAAGAACATGTGACTAGAAACGATGATGATATGATATAGGATGAATTGTGTTGGCAACTTTTACTAATATATTATTTCTTCATTAAATAAAGTATTATTGATATTTTTAAATTGTAGATAGTATTCCCAGGCTAAGGTTAAAATATAAAGCACATTCCTTATTTGCCTCAAGTCTAAAGGATATAAATACAATAAAGTAGCCACTAAGAAACAAAAACAGGTCTGGAGATATAGTTCAATGGTAGAATGTTTGCTTTGGATTATGCACAAAGTTCTGGATTTGATAGCCTGCAGTGAAGAAAATAGCCACCCAGTTATGAAAAGCTGTACAGTAACATGTGGAAAACTAAATCATATGTACATTGTAAAGCACACACAAAAAAGATCTTCCTCTAATAGGAAGTAATTTAGAGGAAACTTCTGAGAAAATACAGCTAATATGGAGGTTCTGGGAAATGAGTAAAAGTTTAACTATATGAACAAAGATTGAAAGGCATATTCATAGGATATGTTTGTGTCTGTTTTTTAAGGACAAATGGGAATTACCAACACAATTATGAGCTATATGTTATACAGTATTTCTGAATTATAAACTGTAAGTTGGAAAGTTACCAGAAGTAAATCAGTTATATAGAAAAGGTTAAATCATGCAAAGTTTCCTATGTTGTGTGTTTAAGGAGATCCACCATAAGGTTAATGTTGTAGCATTTGTTAAAGGATAAATGTAGCATATCATTTGTGAAAGGCTAAAGTTCTCTTGTAAGAGGGCATGAAAATTAATGAAATACTTACATCCAAAGCAAAGTTGTTAAGTAGGAAAATAAGGAGATGGACAAGGTTTTCTTTATCATAATTTTTTGGGGGGTTAGTTAAATCATATCTTGGTATCTAAAACACCTCTGAGAGAATTACCACACACTTGTCTTTGCTCAAAGACGTTAGTGGTATACAGAAAGGCATGCTTCAGAACAGTAAGAGATGTAAGTAACAGATAGTGAAAATTTTTCCACCCCCGGTGAAGAATATAACCCCAATGATGTTTCTGAGAAGCCGACATTCAAAGTGCAAGTAAAGTTAGGCCATGTCATCTCAACAATCCTTTGCAGGTGACTGACTGAAAAAGATGGTTGATGTAATTCATGTGTTTATCTAGCAATCATAATCTTGAGATGAGAAGTAAGACCTTCATACTGTAAAGACAATGTAATATAATTAGCATCTTGATTTTTATAATTATCCAGATGCTTAAGAAAACAGCAAAACATCAGTGTTAAAATTACTTCAATAGGAGATTTTTTCTATACATATAATTTAATCTCCTGAGTTAAATCCCTCTGTTCTCTGTGCTTGATCATTTCTGCATATGTATGGAAAAGCCATGTTGATATTTTCAAGAGAAAATAAAGCAGAATAGCATAGAAATGAGGTTGGGTTGAACCATTTTCTTCCACACAGATGTTTCAGTAGAAAAATGAAGGTATATCTTTTTTGTAGTAGACAGCGATATAATTTTATGGTTCATTCCCAAGCAATCCATGAAATCATAAGATGATAATAATTTAATTAAATCATCAAAGTATATTTTGATGATTTAAATTATGTTTTAACAGTCTCATTACTATAATTAGCCTTAGATAACAAACATGATTGGGCCCTAGTAAGATATGAGTTTAATAGGCTCATTTCCATAATTGGAGCTTAGCTACTTAATTTATCATTTCTGTCTTTTAGAAACACAGTTGTTTTATTTTCACTGAATCAGTCTTTGAATTCTATATGAGAAACAGAATTAAAGTGGAATTTAGGCATTGGCCTCCTTTTATCCCTGAAACCAAACTCAGGGGATGGCCTCCTAATTTTAATTACTGACCCATGAATGTAATACACATTTTGCCTCTAGCATTCCTAAACAACTCAACTCTGTCTGACCTTATATTTTCAGTTTATAAAAGAAGAAGAACAAGATATTTCCACATAAACATTAAAATAATAAGTTATGATTATAGCTCTCCAAAATTGTGATATTTTCAAGCTTAATTTCTAAAATTTAGTATTGATACTGCTATGATCTAGTATTTAGAATTCCTTCTGTCATTGGAATTAAGGCAAATTTCCCACGAGCAACACCTACAAGGTCAAGTCAATGAAGGATTTAGTGATATGCTCCAGTAGGAAATTCCACGTTGATTCCCCAGGATGGTAGAAAGCAAACTGGGAAATGACTTGCTGAGAGTGGTTCATCCATAAATGCTAACAAGAGATATGTAAGAGCGTCTCCCTGAGAAGAGTAACTCGGACACTCCAACAATAGATTGTGCTGAGGAGTATGTGACATACCTAAATATACCAAAGGGTATGTTTGGGAACAAAAAACACATATGTCCTTCTTATTTTCTAAATGAAGGTTTCATATGTTGCTTTAAACATATCTTCTGGAAATTGAAACAAAATATCACATTTTTACCCTTTCTAGCACCATTCTAACATAATCCACAAATATTTCATCTTTGTAATTGCATGTCTATCAATAACACTAATAAAAGGGACATTTTCTAAGGAATTACTTTAAGTGCTTTGGTTAAATCATCAAACTTAATACTCAAGATAAGCCTCAGTAATGATCATACACTAAATTATTGAGAAAACTTTGAATGTGGACCTGGTCCCAATGAAAGATTCCTCTGTCCCTTTATGATCATATTTTGTATATTTATGGACACTTCATCATCACTGGTACTATTTCCTTTCTCCTGAATTTAAAGAAAAATAGTATGTGTCTCCATATGCATGTGTGTGTTCAATATACATTTTAATAACCATGTTTCCCTAATTCATAACAAACTTTTATCTTCATAATAACTATTTATCAAGCTATAATATAAGGGAAAGTTACAGCTAGCATTTAGAATTTAAGAATTCTTTTTGTTGAACATTAAAGACAATAATTGGATGGTATAAATAATTCCTATATTGATCCTTTAAAATGAATAATTTTAGAATAATGTTCAAAATAAAAAATATATTTTGAAAATACGGCATTGGCAAAGAGTTTGAATTTCTATAAAATGTGTGTCTGCTTGTTTTGGCCACATGCTCAAAAATAAGTAGCTTGAACTACCTTAGTAAATTAACACACTGGTCTTTTCCTGCAAGAGTCCACAGGGCTCATTTCTGCCTGCAAGCGAAGCCAGCATGTCTTAAAACTAAAGCTAAAAGGTTTTCTGATTTGGTCTCACATGGTGGCTCAGATCCCTAATGTCTGTTATGCCAATCAACCTGTGTGAACATGGGTCTCAGCTCTGAGTGTGCCATCTTGAATGCTTTTCCAGCTGAAGGGGTTTTGTGTAAACCTTTATTATCTCTACCCCATCCCGTTTTGCTTTCTGCTCTTCTTTCCTGATCTGGCATACTTCCTGCAGAGGAAGCAGAACAAAGCCCATGCTTTAATGGGCCTTCCAACTCTGGCCTCTGTTTTCTACAGCCATCATCTCCAGCTGTTTCCTAATATTTTTCCAGTATATATGAAAAATGACAAAACCCCAAGAGGCACATGAAATAATTCACGGGATATTCTTTTGAATCCCAAAAGCCAGACATTCTAGGAAGCTCTTCTGTGAGGAAACATGTTAAATAGTTTTCAGTGTACCCTGAACTCTATTTGTAGATAACCCATTGCTTAATCAAGTGATATTCTTCATTGCTGTAAGAACATGATAGTTACAAGTATAATTATATAATTAAATTTTTGTCAGTATACACTACAACATGAGTAACTTGCATATAATCAAGTTTTTATTTTCTTTATTTTGAGAGATAGCATATTACCTGTATAGAATGATCTAAAGTAATTTGCTCAAACTGAATGACTTAATGAAAGCAAATAAAAATGGCATCATATTTTTTAATTCTACATACTTAACTCAGATGTATTAAAATTTTAAATTTTGCTTATTTTTTCTTATTTGAAAATTTATTGTGTTCTCAAATCTGCATCTGAATAATTTAAAAAGTTAGTAATGTGGTTACCTGACTGATGATATATGATATACACTAAACACCTTTAAGAAATCAATATTTTTTCTTGTGAAGTATTGAGTTAACATTTTCTCTGTTAGAAGATTTCTTTCCTATTTTCCTAATGGACAACTGGGCCTATAAGTGAATGAACATCAGCATTTGATCGTACATTGCCATGTAATCTTCAAAATGAATGCAGAATATTTTTGAATAATTTTGAAATATGTGCAGCCTTAGTTCATCAAATAACACATAGAAAATATAGTGTGTTTTTAGTGTTCTCAGCAGTATTTCTTTATTTTTTATTCAGTATGGTCATATTTTATATGTAAATAGCACCTGTTGATCCTTTTCTGAAGAGGCATTCATCATTGGTGATGTAGGTCAACCCAATGGAGACTGTGGGTAATGCACTATGGGGTGGGGAAAGGCAATGTTTCTGTGCAAAATGTTCCAACTTGTGGCTCTACCAACCTTTCTGCCACCTCTTCTACAAAATTCCCCAAGCCATGCTGAGAGCATTTTAAGTCAACTTCAGTGATGGGCACATAGGAGCCTCTGGATCTCTGGTTTGTTAGGTGTTGAGTGCCCTCAGTATCTGATGGTGTGCTTGTCTGTGCAAAAGCTTTTTAGCTTCATGAGATCCCATTGGTTGAGGGCTTGTTTAATTTCCTTGGCTACTGGGGTTTTGTTCAGGAAGTCTTTTCTAAGGCCTACATTGTAGAGTGTGTCTCCTATTTTTTTTTTCTTCCAGTAGTTGAAGTTTCAGTTCTTATATTGAAGTCTTTAATTCATTTGGATTTGATTTTTGTTTACGCTGAAGTTAGTGGGTCTAATTCTGAATTCCTACATATGGTTATCCAATTTTTCTAATACCACATGTTAAAGATGCTGTCTTTTCTCCAGTTTACATTATTGGCACCTTTCTCAAAGATCAAGCAGCTGTAATTACTTGCTCTAAGTTCTGGGTCTTCAATTCTGTTCCATTGGTCTATGTTTCTGTTTTTATTCCAGTACCATGCTGTTTTTTGTCACTGTAATGGCTTTATAATATAGCTTTAGATTAGGTATGGTGATACCACCAGAAGTAGTTTTGTTTGTTGTTTGTGTTTTGTTTTTGATGAGGATATGTCTGGTTATCCTAGACCTTCTGCCATTCCATATGAATTTTAAGATCATTTTTTTCAACTCTGTGAAGAATGATGCTGTTATTTTTTTATTGGCATAGCATTAAATCTGTATAATACATTTGGTAGTATTGTCATTTTCACAATATTAATTCTATGTATCCAGGAGCATGGGAGGTCTTTCCACCTTCTCAAGTCATCCTCTATTTCTTTCTTGAGTGTTTTTATGTTTTCATTATGTAGGTCTTTCACATACTTGGTTAGTGTTATTCCAAGATATTTTTGTTGTTGTTGTTGTTGTTGCCACTATTGAAAATGGAAAGCCTTGGGCTGGAGAGATGGCTTAGCAGTTAAGCATTTGCCTGTGAAGCCTAAGAACCCCACCTGGTTCGAGGGTCGATTACCCAGGACCCATGTTAGCCAGATGCACAAGGGGGCACTTGTGTCTACAGTTTGTTTACAGTGGCTGGAAGCCCTGGCACACCCATTCCCTCTCTCTCTCTCTCTCTCTCTCTCTCTCTCTCTCTCTCTCTCTCTCTCTCTCTCTCTGCCTCTTTCTCTTTCTGTCTGTTGCTCTCAAATAAATAAATAAATAAAATGGAAAGCCTCACTGATTTCTATCTCTGTGTAATTGTTCCTTCCATGTAGAAAAGCTATTGATTTTGTACATTGATTTTGTATCCTGCTACTTTTCTGAAGCAATTTATCACCTTTTGAAGTTTTGAGATGGAGATTTTCAGGTCACTTATATATGGGATCATGCCATCTGCAAATAGGGCTAACTTGATATTTTTCTTTACAACTTGAATCCCTTTTATTTCTTTCTCCAGTCATATTGCTTGGGATAGTACTTCTAGTACTTTGGTGGAGAGCAGTGGTGAGAGTGGGCACCCCTGCCTTGTTTTCAGTCTCAGTGGAAACTCCTTGAGTTTTTCCCCATTAAGTATTGTTTGGGCACTTGGAGTTTTATATATAGCCTTTCTTGGGTTGATTTATAAATCCTGCATGACTCTTCTTTCCAGTGTTTTGATCATAAACTGGTATTACATCTTATCAAAGGCCTTCTCTGCATCAATTGAGATAAACATGTGGTTCTTATGCTTCAGTTTAATTATGTTAAATCATACCTGCATCCCTGGAATGAAGCCTACTTAATGAAGGTGAATAATGCTTTTGATGTATTGTTAAATTTAGTTTGCAAGGATTTTGTTCATCATATTTGCATCTAAGTTCATGAGCAATATAGGCTTATAATTATCTTTCCTTATTGCGTCTCTGACTGCATTTGGTATCATTAAAGGAGTCGAAGAGGAATCCCTGGTCTCTGATTATGTGGAATGGTTTGAGAAATATTGGTTTAAGTTCTTCTATGAATGTTTTATTGAATTCAGTTGAGAATCCATCCAGTCCTGGACTTTTCTTTAGGGGAAGGTTTTTGATCACCTTTTCAATCTCCATGGATGTGATAGGTTTGTTTAGGAGATTAATCTACTCTGCCTTTAGTTTTGGTAGGTGCTGTATGTGAAGAATTCATTCATTTCTTCTAGATTATTCAATTTTGTGGAGCACAGGTGTTGGAAGTATGCCCTGATGATTCCTCCAATTTCACTGATGTCTGTTGTGATCTCTCCTTTTGCATTTCTGAGTTAGTTAATTTGAGACTTCTCTTTTTTTGTGTGCTTGATCACTTTGGCCAGGGGTTTGTCAATCTTGTTTATTTTTTCAAAGAACCAGCTCTTCATTTCATTAATTATTTAATTTTTTTATTTTTAGTTTCCAATTCATTAATTTATGTTCTTATCTTTATTATTTCTTTCTGTCAGGAGCTTTTTGGGTTGCATTCTTCTTGTTTATCCAGTGCCTTTGTGTCGACAGTCAGGTTATTGATTTGGGATCTCTCTGTCTTTACAATGAAGCCATTTAGGGCTATGAATTTTCCTCTTATGACTGCCTTCATTGTTCCCCATAGGTTTTGGTAGGTTGTGTTTCCATTATCATTCAATTCTATATCTTATAATTTCTTTTTGATATCTTCTGTAACCCATTCACTGCTTAAAACTGTGTTGTTTAGACTCCAGGAGCTGGTGGAGTTCTTGATGGTTTTTTTGTTGCTAATATCTAGTTTTAAAGCACTGCGGTCTGACATGATGTGGGAAGTTACTTCAATTTTCCTGACTTTATGAAGGCATGGCTTATGGCCTAATCTATGGTCAATTTTGGAGAAGGTTCTATGAGCTGCTGAGAAGAATGTGTATTCTGTAGAGTTGCAGTGGAAAATTCTGTAGATATCCAGTTGGACTAGTTGATATATGATGTTGAACTCTATTATTTCCCTGTTGATTTTCTGCTTAAATAATCTATCTATTGATGTTAGTGGAGTATTGACGTCTCTGATAATGGTGGTGTTGATGTTTATTTTTGTTTTACTGTTGAGTAGATTTTGTTTTATAAACTATGGTGCCCTTGTGTTTGGTACATATATTTACAAGTGTGATGTGCTCATGTTGGTTCATTCCCTTGATGAGTAAGAAGTGGCCTTCTTCATTTTTTTTTTTTATTACTTTTTGTAGCAGACAGCTTCAGATTCACTGAGATGAACTTCCAGACCAGGCACTGTTATGGAGGAAGGGATATTTATTGAAGCTTACAAACCCAGGGAAAGTTCCATAATGGCTGAAGAAGCTGGCCTGCTTTCAAAGGACCAAGCACAGAAAGAGAAGCACAAGCCTAAAAGCCAAAAGCCACACAGCACTCTTCAGATACTCCAGCTAGTTACACTTTGCATATCTTTAGATTGAAATCTGAAACCCACCACCACTTTAAAATTTGCCCAGTGACACTGCCTCTAGCCAGGTGGCTGCAGATGCAAACTACAAACTAATAAAAAAAAAAAAAAAAACTGAATATATTGGGGGCCATCTATTCAAACCACCATACTTTTGGTTTGAAGTCTACTATATCAGAGATTAATATAGCAACACTTGCTTGTTTTTTGTTTCTATTTGTTTGGAATATCATTGTCCAACCTTTCAGCCAGAGAGGTGTCTGTCTTCAGTGGTCAGGTGGGTTTCTTGAAGACAGCAGATAGAAGGGACCAGTATTTTGGTCCATCCTGATAATGTATGTCTTTTGATGGGTGAGTTAAGACATTAATATTTAAGGTTATTCCTATAATGTTTGAATTAATCCTTGTCATCATGAGGTGTTTGGGGGGTTTTGGTGTTTTCTTGTGTTATGTACTATTTTGAGCCTGGTTTATTTTGGTTATTGTGATCTTCTTTTTGTTAGCTCTTTAGATTTGTTATTTGACTCTTCTGTGTGGAGTATTCCCTCAAGTATTCTCTGTAGGTTTGGCTTTGCGCTCATATAGTCATAGAGTTGACTTTTTTCATGGAAAGTTTTTCTTCCACCATCTATTATGAGGGATCTTTTCCTGGATAAAGTAGCTTGGGTTGGAAGCCATAGTTTTTCAGACTTTGAAGTGTTCCATTCCAGGCCCTACTGGCTTTCAGGGTGTCTATTGAGAAATCTGATGTAATTCTGATGGGATTGTCTTTGTATGTTGTGAATTGCTTCCCTATTGCTGCTTTTAACACTCTTTCCTTGTTTTCATTATTAAGAATTTTGACTATCATGTGTCTTGGAGAGTTTCTTCTTGATTCTGTCTGTTTGATGTTCTGTGGGCTACTTGTATCTGGATGGCCCTCTTTTCGGAAAACTTTCTTTAATGATTTTGTTGAATATGTTTTTTATGCCTCTGGTCTTGATTTCCTCCCCTTCTGTTATTCCAATGATCCAGATGTTTGATTGTATTACTGTATCCCACAGTTCCCTTGTATTGTGTTCACTTAATTTTTTTTGAACTTAGCAAAGTTTTTGGTCTCCCAACCAATTTCTTCTGTTTTATAATCCAGGTTGGAAGTTCTGTCTCCCACATAATCACTCTGTTTGTTAGTGGTTCTAGAGAAGTTTTTATACTTTTTATTTGGTTGAGGTCTTCCATTTCTAGACGTACCTTCAATATACTTATCACTATTTGAAGGGTTCTAACATTATCTTCAATCAAGTTAAGCAGTATGTCAAGAGCTGAGCACTCTAAGAGATGATTCTGTTCAATTTCATTGATATGATTGTTGGTTCTTTGATAGTTTCCTTCAGGTTCAGTGATTTTTATTTTTATATCAGGGTCTCAGTCATTGGTTGTTGTGTTGTCATTTGGGAAATGAATTTAAGTTGATTTCTCTATGATTTCATTGAAGGCTTCCACTGTAGGACTAGGCATCCTTTTTGGAGATCTCTATCTATTCTGACTTTCATTGGATTTTTTTGTTGTTGTTCATTTTTATTTATTTATTTGAGAAAGAAGCAGATAGGGAGAGAGAGGAAATGGGCATGCCAGGGCCTCCAGCCACTGCAAATGAACTTCAGAAGTGTGAGCCCCCTTGTGCATCTGGCTAACGTGGGTCCTGGGGAATTGAGCCTCAAGCCGGGGTCCTTAGGCTTCACAGGCAAACGCTTAACTGCTAAGCCATCTCTCCAGCCCTCATTGGATTTTTTTTGAACTGTTGTCTACCCATTTCAGGATCTTTATTTTATTGAGGAGGAAGCAAGTTTTTGTCCTTTGGCCCATTCACCCTCTGACTCAGGTGATCAGGGATGCTGGTACTTAGTTGCCAGTCAGTATACCAGAGTAAATGACCTGATTACACAGTTCACACAGATACAAGGCTTCCCCAAACAAGGTATAATGGGACTACCAGGACCATGGGCCTGGGCAGAGCAAGGGGCAGTTATCTGGCCTACTCCATGCTGTGCCCTCCAGCACACAGACCAGTTCAGGCAACCCAGAGTGGGGAGGTGGGAGGAGCCCTGAGATGGGTCTGGTCAACTCACTCCAGACCACCTTGCCTGCCCACACACTGTCCATGCAAGGAACTCACATCTGGAAGGTGGGAGGACCCTGGTAATGGGTCTGGCCCACTCACTCCAGTCAACTATGCCCACTCACACAATGTCCAGAAAGGAACTCAGTGTTCTAAGCAGTTTTGTCAACTTTTTTCATCCTCAAAATAGTTGTACAAATGCGCATACATTTCCAATTTCTAGATAATCTATTGTCTACTCACAGTTATTTTTTAAATGTTGAATATTTATGCAATTATTTCACATTTTGCTAGCCAAAACACTTCCCCATCCAGGGTCAATCTGAGTCATGGTTGAGAAAATCTTCCAAAATTTATATTCTATTGTTAGTGTATTTAATTCCCCCAGTAATCTAGAGAGCTACAAAAATAACACAGATAAGATGTTTTCTATTTGTTTTTCATTGTGTTACAACTCTTACATATCTCTACCTTGTTTTGGTGGGTTATGACAAGTGTATTCATTTATCATTTTAAAATATGTTATTTTTATTTATTTATTTGAGAGAGAGTCAGATATAGAGAAAGAGGAAGAGAGAGATAGAGAGAATGGGTACACTGCAAAGTCCTCATTTATAATTTTAAGTTATTTTTTGATAAAGGGTCCTGTGTACTTCATGTAGCCAAGGATGGACTTGAACTTCTGCTCTTTCTACCCTCATCTTTCGAATGTTGAGATTATTGGCAAGTGCTACCATTTCCATTTTATGAAGGGTTGGGATTCAAACTCAAAGCATACTACATGCTTAGGAATTGCTTTACAAATCAAGCTACATCCCAGTCAGACTAAACTATTTTTCTTTATGGAGGTTTGTATTAGGAACTTTTTTCCAACTTCAAGTTTTATTGGTAGAGCTAAGAATGTATAATTATTTGTTTAGCTATGTTATTTGTTCTTCACTCTTGGGTAACATTCTGTTCATGGGATCACTGAGTTGTATGGGTATACACATGCTTAGTTTTGTAAGAAACATGTAAAATATTTTGAGCAGTTTTACAATATTAAATTCCATCAGCGATGTATAAGACTTGATATTAAGTTATCTTCTTTTCAGTACATGTATTGTCAATGTCAGTATTTTGTCCATCATAGTGAACAGAGAGAGTAATTTACTGGCATTTAAATTGACTTTGAATTAATAATGTCCTTGTGTGTATTTCTATATAGTTATTAATGATTTTAATATTTTCTTAAAGTCACTATTTTTTAACCTATTATGCATCCATCTCTGGTTTGTGTGGGTACTTTTTCACCTTTCCATGTCTCCTGTTTTATCTATATCTGTGGAACAAATTAATAAGATCTCCCTACTTATGTAGACAAAGCATATCCATTACATTAAGGCATGAAATACAAAACAAAGAATGAAAACAATTAGCAGAACTGAATTCAGGACTTATTAGCTAGGTGGGAGCACAGAGCAGAGATGCTGTCAACTGGTCAGTCTCACTGATTCTGGACCTGATTGGGTGCTGCTACAACTGTGATTTTTTTTATGTTTTCTTTTTTAAAATTTCTCCATGGAAATGAGTCATTTGAGTCTCAGGATTGTAAGATTGCATTTCTCATATGGAAACCAGAAGATAATTTTCAACTTCATCCATATATCACACTGAATTTTCCCTTTGAGATATCCAGTGGTTTTGAACTGATTAAGAAGGTACTGTGTATATGTCATCTATCTATCATTTACAGATAATTAAACAAAATGAGGCTATAATTATTTATTCAAGATATGTTTTTTCAGAGAAGATTACTTCATACATGAGTTATTACTTATAATAACCATTGAAAAAAATGATCTTTTCTCCAATACAAGGGAAATCTGCCTGTAGGAAGGATAGTTCAAAATGTGTTACTGGAGTGACCCTTGACTCCACCTTAATATAAAAGGTCTTTGTTCCAGGCTCACCTCACTCTCTACTATCATTATGAATGAGAGAATAACCCAGGTTTCCTCCTTGTAGGCCAACATAGAGTGTTCTCAACCATGAATAAATCTTACTTTGTTTTATGATGTAACAGGTAATGCAGATGCTTGAAGAGAAAGATACATGGAATTCTAAGTTACACACGTGGTTGTTATGTTGCTATGCTTGCTGTGTCCTCTATTTATGTGACCTGCTAAAGTCAACACTGTATGTTAGTCTGCTGCTACTAACTGTATGAAGAGTGGACTTCATAAGATGTAGATCTTTATTACTGCCACAGCTGATGAAATTAATCAGCAAAAGTTTCATGATAAGCCAAGTTATAGAAACAAAAGTTAGACATTTGATGAAAATAACTCCTCCCAGGCCACTAATCCTGCTGTGCATCTCGCAGGAAGAGATACTGACTTTGCTTTCTCTGAATGTGTGATTGGAGCTTATTTGCTTTGTAGGCAGCTGGAACAAGGAAAGCATCTTCTTCAAAAACAAAAGTATACTTTCTTACTGTATACTTTAATCATGTAAAGGAATTAAGAATGATGGTTCCTCTTGCGAAAGAGGGGGCGGAAAGAATGTCAGAGTTACATGTTGGGTCATGATTTTCAGAGACATTTATCATACTAATAACTGGGGGCTAACTCCACAATGCACGACCCATTTTCAATAACAAGGAGGGTCTAATGGGAGGGGGTAGATCACAGATGAGCCTAAATAATGGTACCAAACTGCCTGTATTTACTGAAAAGAAAACTAATAAATTAAATTAAAAAAAAATTTAAAAAAACAAAAAAAAAGAATGGTGGTTCCTTCTGAAGTAAGACACTTACAATCCTCTTTCACAATATGGATTGAGTGTTTAACCTCAAGGTTCTTAGCTGGGGCACTTCATGTTGCAACATGGAATTGAGGATCAGGAAATGTTAACAAAAATACTAATGCTTTAGCTACTGATGTACTTTTCATCCCTATTGCATGAAAATATGGCAGACTAATATGTTCACTTACTGCAAAGGGAAACATAGTCCTTCAAAGCCCTTTATAGTAACTGTCTGCAAAGTGGTATAAAGGAAAAGCCAGAGCACCTTTATTTGCTAAAGAAAGACCATGTTTTTAAAAATACCTTTTACTTATTTATTTAAGAGAGAGAAAGAGGTAGAGAAAGAAAGAGAATGGCATGCCAGGGCCTCCAGCCACTGCAAATAAACTCCAGATACAGGCATCCCATTGTACATCTGGCTTATGTGGGTCTTGGAGACTCAAACTGGGATCTTTTGGCTTTGCAGGCAAATGCCTTAACTAAGCCATATCTCCAGCCCAAGATGATATTTTGAGGATAGAAAATAGTTCTCTTTGAAGGAGAATAGTTTGAAAAGTAAATATGGTGTATCCAAAGAATAACTACTACACAGCTGTAATTACATGTATTTAAAATTTTAAATGCTGAGGATAAAGAGATTGCTTAGCTATTAAAGGTTCCAGCTTGCAAGTCTACTTTCCTGAATTCAATTCTGCAGCAAACATGTAAAGCCTAACTCAAACTATGGCCTCACACATGCCTATATCTGTGGAATATGGAGCAAGGAGAATATGGAAGTTCAAAGGCCAGCTAGACTGGCTCATGTTGTACCAATACAATAAGAAAAAACTGCCTAAAACAAAGAATGTAAAAAGGTTTCTGACCTCCATATATATGCCATGGCACATGTGCACATGCCACACACACTCACATATGACCTTATGCACTCACACATATGCATACATCATACACATATACATACACAGAATCATTAAAAAAATAAACTTAAAGTGTTGACAAACGTGGACAAATTATGCCATGTGATATAATCCTGGCATCAATGAGTACCCAGTATGATTCCATTTATTGGTCAAACAAGAATGTGTACTCACAGATGTTGGACAGGCATATTGGATAGGGTTGCATGTTGAATTGGAACATGAGGTCAGATTTTGGAGAAATGGGAAATAATTTGTACATTGTTCTGAGTTATAATTTCACTGACAAATACATGCAGGAAAGTGCACTTGAGTGTGCATTTAAATATAATGTAGTCATCATTTTACTGCTATATGGATCTTAATTGACCCATTAAACAATAAAATTTAGGTATTTTTTTTTCTTCATATATGGCTAGAATTAGAAAAGAAATATTCAATGTCACAGGAAATTGCTTTGCTGAGTTAAATGTGGAAACTGTAGTCTAAAAACCTGATTACCCCCCAAAAGAAATAAATGACTCATAAAGGAAACTTTATATGTGATTTTATTTGAAGATTTATTTGAAGATTATTTCAATAATAATCTTGAACAATTTATATCTCTTCCTATTGATGGTTTAATTGATTACATTAGTTATCATGATTGTATTAATTACCTTTCTACTGCTTGACTTTCTAGTGCTTGACCAGCAACTCTTGACCAGAAGAAAGGGGCTATTTCATTATCAATTATTCATTTCAATAGACATTATTTCTTTAACATTACAGCCCATCATACTGGGGAACACACTGAGGCAGAAGTTTGAGGCAGTTGGTCACATTTAGTCCACAGAGAAGAGAGTTGGTGCTCCGCTAGCTCTCCCCTTTTCATATGGTTCCAGACCTTGCCCACAGCTAAGGAGGGTCTTTCACCTCAAGTAGCACAAGCAAAGATAATCCTCCCAGCATTCTCCAAACTACCCTTATCCAGGTAATCCCTCATGGGCATGCCCAGAGGTAATTTTCTAGGTGACTCTGGATTCTACCAAGTTGACAGCCAATCAAAATGATTCAAGTTAGGTTTTGCTTAGTTTCACAAATTACTTTACTGGTAAGGTATAGTGTGAATAACCATTTTTATTATACTTAAGTAACTCTAAAGTAAAATTTGTGAGAATATTCAATCAGGTCTAGATTCCCGAATCTATTTACCAATACAGGAACTTGAGTTCCTTTGAGAATTAGCTAGAGATGGCTAAGGAAAACTATTTGAAAGATGAACTGGAACATGTTTTAATTCTTTCAAGTAGAAAAGAATTCCAAAGAGAAAAAAAAGAGGTGATTCACAGTGATGCAGGAATATCAGGATACAGACACCAACTATGTGGCCAAAACTGCAACAAACTAATATTGGTCTATTACCCAAAGTTTGAAGTAGATATCAATAATTTTATATGAAGTAAACATAATTGAATAATCAAATCTCCCATGTAAAAAAGTATAAAATAAATTATATATGTTCTCTACCTTTATTGTTGAGTTATATAACTCTCCATTTCTTAAGTTTAGGCTAGATGTAGCAACTCCCAAAAAAAAAATATGGGAAAAGAAACAAAATTCCATTCAATGAACACAGACATTTATCATGTAAGATGATCAAAGTCAACAACAAAAATAAGTGAAGTTTACAACATACTGTTTTATTATAATATGATAAAAATAGAGTAACTCTAAGGTCTTCCTCACAAAAGCAAAATCACCAGCCTTATCTTGAAACATCACAAGTATAATCAGGTATTCCAAATGGGTTACTAATAGAGAAAAAAGGACAATAAGGAAAAAAAAAACTACAATAGTTACACAAAACAAGACTCTAGTTAATAATACTAATATTGGCTCATTGGCTGAGAAAAATATGTCACATTAATCAATTGTAGAAAACTATGTAGGGTTATGACAAATTAAATCTCTTCATTAGTATAGTTTTACATAAGTTCCTAAAAACCTAACTACTCTAACTGAAAGGTTTATATTAATATTATAAGAAAAATGTTTAATCTCCACAGAAAAATACAAAGTGCAAATAAATATTAGTTGCATTTTTTGGGGAAGCCCAATAGATTGGCCTTTTTTTCAAGTGAGGGGGAAAGAAAGAGAGAGAGAGAATTGAGTACTACATGACTATTATCTATCTATCTATCTATCTATCTATCTATCTATGTCTGTTTATCTCTCAGATTTCCTGTTAGACTTTTTTTAACAATATTTTCAAGACTCTTAAAAACATAATATCTAATTTTCATAAAACGATGTCACCATTAAGTCATTTTCTTATCAATTTGGTTGTGTTTTATTCCATTATTTATTCCACTCTCTGTTTATAGATGATATTTGCAGAAGAAATATGAATCAACTGGTATCATAATCAACTTATAGGATTGTGATGTCAAGTACCAAGATTATCTAAGCATTTTCTCCCACCATTATTTTAAGCTATTAGTGTCCTTTCCTAAAAGTTTAAATTAAATGATAGGTATTTAATACCTCACAATGAAAATGCTATTATAGAAAGTACAAAAATTGGGACATATACCTTATAAAAAGCATGAAAGTAAACTGAAAATTGATTTAAAACTTAAATACAGGACATAAAATTACAAAAATGCCTAAATGTATAAAATAGTTATGGGAAAAAGTATTTAACATTTCCCTTTGCAAAGGCATATTGCATGTGAAAGTCAATGAAACCAAGCCTAGCCAAGTGGAGTCCCCCAAGCTGAAAAGTTGTCATACAGCAAAGGGAAGCATCAACAAAATGACCTAGCTCACTATTCCTCAGAGACAAATTTGGCGCAGGCTTGTTCCCCACCATTGGTGCTCTTGGGAGGTCATGGGACCATTAAGGGTGTGAGCTAGCACTGAAGTGGTCAGTGAGCCCCCTGCACCTTCCTGTTTCTTTGTTGCCATCCTAGAGAACATGATGTGAACAGGGGCCATTCTGACACGTTCTTGCTATTATGCTCTGTGCTGCTATAGGCTAAAAGCCAACAGAAAAAGTGACTCTGCATGGAGACCTCCAAAACCATGATTCCAAGTATACCTTTACTTCATTTAAATTTATTTACCTCAAGCATTCCTTATAGTAACAGCTCTTTTACAACAGGATAGACACTAAAACAAACAAACAAATAAACTGGTTAAAATCTGTGCAAAGGGCTGGGATAGATATTTCTCCGAAGAAGGCATACAGCTGGACATCAAAAAGTGTGATCAGCATCAATAAACATAAGAAACACAAGTCAAATCCACAATAACATACTGCCTTTTGACTATTATCCAAAAATCAGTAAGTGCTGACAAGAATGTGGAGAAATCAGATTCCATATACACTATTAATGAGAATGAGATGGATCAGCCACTAAGGAAAATATGGATGTTAGTTTAAAAAAAACAAATAAGCATATAACTACCATCTTCAGCAATGGTACACACTCTAGTGAAATGAGTGAGTGAAAGAAGAGGTCAAGTCAAGTAAGCCAGCCAGGGAAATACAATTCATTATTCTCCTTATGAGACTATTTTAAAAAGTCAAATTCTTAGATTAAGGGAATGGAAAGATTGCTGTCAGGAACTGTTAAAAACAACTTGGGAATGCTGCTAATAGGTACTAAGTTTAACTTAGGCAGAATGTATGTCAGAGCTCTGGTGTGTGATGTGTTTGATGGCTAAGTTCTATTGTCGATTCAATCTGATTAGAAAGCCACAGACATTTATCTTGTTTGGGTCTTTGGGATTGCTTCCAAAAAGGGGGAACTCCTACCCCCAGAGTGGGATGCCCACCCAGAGGGGAGCTTCAAGTAAGGAAGCTCTGGGAGGAAAAAGCTCTTTCTCCCACCTGGCTGCTGCTGCTGCTGCTGCTGCTGCTGCTGCTGCTGCTGCTGGAGTGTCTTCACTTGCACATGCATCTGTCCTTTTCTGCTATCCTTCCTCAGCATTGGTAACAAGTTTCTTCAGCCTTTCAGCATGCACTGAAGACCAGGGGTGCTCCAAGAAGCCTTCACCCTTAAGCCTTCAGTGATGATTTGCTACTGCTGAGGCACCCAGCCATGTGGGCTGAGCAGCTACCAGGTTCCTTGACAATCAAGCCTGCTATTGTTGTACTGCTATAAGGTAATCCAATAAATTGCCCTTTTAATATAATCCATTCTATCAGTTCTGTTCCCCTAGAGAACCCTGACTACTACAATATGTTACACATAATTAACAATGCAACATTGTGATTTAAAATATGTTAAAACATGAGAAAGCATACAAAAAGTCCATAAACAAGAAGCAAAAAGTGCAAGAAAATTATTGCAGGTAGAGAATGCATTTAGTACCTTGATTATATCACAGATCTTATGTATATACACGTTCAGTTATAAAAATATACGCATTAATATGTAGAAAGTGTTTACATCAATTGTATCTTAAACAAGATGAAAACTATAGGCTGCAGAGATGGCTGAACACTTAAGAGCACTTCCTGTGGATGCATAAGCAACTGAGGCCCGAGAGACCACTCAAGTTTGAATTCCAGGACCCACATAAACAGCTGGATGTGTCCATTTATAACTCCAGCCCCTATAGGGACCAGAAACCTGAGACTTTCTGGAGCTTGTAAAGATAAACAAAAGCAAAGAAAGAGTTTCACCAATCAAATGAAGAAACTAAGGAAAAATCATCTTGCTAGTGTGGTGATTGGAGTATAGGATATGTGCCACAGCTTCATGTGTTTGTGGCTAAGCCTCATAGTCAATCAACAGCTGGAGGAATCTTTGGGAGGTAGTCTTGTTGGGTAGCCAGGGCAGGCATTGTGACTTATTAGTATAGCTCCACTAGGTGTTCGTAGCTAGCTTACTCTCCTTCCTTCCTTCTTGCTGATGTGGAAGTGTGGAATCTAGCTGTCTCTTCTTACCATGCTTTCTCTGCCATGATGGCACTTGTCCTAGAAACTGTAAGCTGGAAATAAACACTTTTCTTCCCTAAGTGGTTCATGGTTGGATGATTTGGCCCTGTAACAAGAATGAAACTGGTACACTAGGGCATAATGTCAAGTCTATTGTAATTTGAGATCACAAATAAAATGTAAGGATTAGTTATTAATATCATTATGCCTGAGAAATTGAAGATAACATGGTAGAAAATTATTACTCTTATTTCTGATATATTTTTAGTTAATCACATTTATATCATTAATTATTCAATGCTAATCTACTCAATGTTAAATTGAAACCAGATCACAAACTGACCAAACCACTAGTGCTTTTTTTGAAATATTTTAATTTATTTATTTGTTTGACAGAGAAAGAGACAGATTGAATGGGTGTGCCAGGGCCTCCAGCGACTGCAAATAAACTCCAGATGCATGTGCCTCCTTGTGCATCTGGCTAACGTGGGCCCTGGGGAATCAAACCTGGATCCTTTGGCTTTGCAGGCAAATGCCTTAACTGCTAAGCCATCCCTCCATCCCCACTAATACTTTTAATTGTACTTTTAAACCAAAATGTCTTGGTCCAATCAGTAACTTTTGTCAGGACTGAAAACACACACTATAATATATATTTTCTTTATAAGTATTATTAAACTACATTTAATAAAGTTACATGTATTCCCACTCCTATAATTCAAATTGTGTTTATATACATATGGAAGAAATATTTTAACCTGATTTTCATGAAGGAAAGAAATCTTTTTAGCTTACCTAGTCTTAAGTACATTGGTCATTTAGTTTAAAAAGTCTCCCATAAATAGCGTATTGACTCTTCAAGTATTAAGTTTCCTCCATATTTTGCTGACAAAGTCACTAATATATATACTACTTGCTTCTATACTAATTACAAATACTGGATGCTAAAACAGAATTTTATAAAGGAAAAATAAGGAAGTTGGAGGAACTGTTATTGACACGAGTATTGCTGACTACTCAGAGCAAAATTTATTCTATTTATTTACTTATGTTTTTTAGATGTGGACATAGTCAGTATGTAAACAACACATGTTGGTACCATCCTTTCCCTCATCACTGCCCCTTTTCTGAAGGAGTCTTCCTCTTTAGGGATACAGGTTATCCCCATGGGGATTGTGGGTTATATATTGTGGATGCAGAAGTCAGTTATTGGGGAGAGGCAATGTCTCTGTGCGTAATGTCACAATCCGTGGCTCTAACAGTCTTTCTGGCCCTTCTGCAAAATTTCCTGAACCATATTGGGAGCAATTTAAGTCTACTTCAGTGATGGGCTCTTAGGAGCCTCTGTATCTCTTGTTTGGCAGGTGTTGAGTGTCCTCAGTGTCTGTCTCCTTCACTCTTGCTCTGATATCAGGTTCACCAAGAAAGCAGCACTCTTGCTCATTTCCCCAGTTCCTCTGTGGTTTCAGCTGGGGCCGGGGTGAAGTTAATCTCTTGTCGTAGTTGTTTTTAGCTCAAATTCCATTATTGGACTAGATGTAGATATACAAAAAGGGTAATGAGGTCAGGAGATGGAAATACATTGCAGAAATCATGCCAGGGCCTCCAGTAGACACACCGATGCCTTTGCCAAAATGTTATGAGACCCATAAAGGGCAGCCGTTGTTTAATAGCAACTTTTGACATTTATTACTTTGTTGCCCATATTTTTGTCTCTTCAATTTATGAAGTCCTAAGTACATCATTCCTTTTCTTGAACACCATGCTGTCACTAGTGTTCCAACTTGTTTAAATGTACAGGGTGTGGACACAAGATCCTTAGTAATGGAGCAGAATGTTTGTGTTGGTGTAGGCCGTGCTACTAATGATGACAGGAAAGCTTGTTCATTCACAGGATGATGAGCTATGGCCAAAGTGAAATGTAAGCAAATGTCTCTGCTCAGCGCTGTGTTCCTGCACATGCTGACAAATTCATGAAAATCAATATCTTAGATTTTCTTTTCAACTGAAGAATAAAGTGATTCAAGTCATCTTGATGTCTTACTTTTGCTTCCTACATGTTTATATGTAAGAGATTTATTTTCATCATATTTAATCTAAATACTTGCTTTTTAAACATAGTGTCTTACATTTAACTTTTAATAACTTTGCCATCAGGGGGCAGTCTTTTTCACTAAAATGCCATGTGTTTTATAACCGTCTCTCTATTTTCAGGTATTCCTTCATTTGCTTAGCTAAACACTCATGCCCACATAATGCTTTTCAGTGAATGGCAGACCACATACTATACAGAAACTAGGTCTTCTATGACATAAATGAAAACTGTCTATTATCTAGACTCTCACTGGAATTTTTCCATGGTTAGAATTGCAGATACCATTGTGTTAAAGTGATTTAAATATTCAGCATGAATAAAGGAGAAATGTAGCTTTATAGGGTAGGGCAACAGAGGCAGTATTTATAGCATACAATCTAAGTGACTAGTAGATTACACCGTTGGGATTTATTCAAGTAAACCCTATGGTGTTTGTACAGTGAAATTACCTACTGGTGCGATGTGTCAGAACATATCCTCATAATTAAGCTGTCATAATTGTACTGAGAATACCAGAAAGCAAAGAAACCTATATATATTAAACACAAGAAAATTCTTTAAGGGATTACATATAATAAAACAATTTAAAATGTTTACTTTGTCCCTTTTGAAAAAAAATCTGTTGCATACATTTAGAAATATTGCACGATGAAATAAAATGGCTCTCTGTATAGGAAAACTGCATGCCAAGGTTACAGCATGAGCTGCACATCGGCGTGTCTAGCTAGAGTGAGACCTTGTCTTTAATTAATTAACTCCTTAGTTAAAATGCTTTTTACAAAATGTATATAAACATATTATATTATTCAATGAAATATGAAAAGATGCAAACTGTGATAAAATTTGTCTCTAAAGTAATTTATGCATGGAAATTCCAAATATCTTTATGATCCACAAAAACTAGTAAGTTGTGTGAGTCTGTGAGGGTTAGTGGGTAGTAGCACTTTGATTGAAAATATGAGGGCCTGAGAAGGCCTGATTAACCTTGAGTTTGCTAATCCAACACCCACTTCCTCAGCTGAACATGCTCACACACATCTCTCATCCAAATTTCTTTGGGAAGCAGAAAGTTGAAAAATCACTTGGGGCTTGCTGGTCAGCACATATGATGCTAAATGGCAACTCTGGGTTCTGCATTCTCCTCTTGCCTCAGCATGAGCATGCATGTGGGTGTGCATATGCAATTGGATGTACACTACACCATACCACACTCCAATAACACACACACATACATACACTATTTTAATTATGATTATTTTTATCTTTCCAGTCACTAATATGTTAGGATAACTTTTTATTTTATTTTTGGTTTTTTGAGGTAGGGTCTCACTCTAGCCCAGGCTGACCTGGAATTCACTATGGAGTTTCAGGGTGGCCTCAAACTCACGGCAATCCTCCTACCTCTGCCTCCTGAGAGCTGGGATTAAAGGCGTGCACCACCATGCCCGGTCTAGGATTACTTTTTAATCAGAAACAGCATATTTATATAATGACATAACTTGTCACTGAAATACTTAATCAATGTAAGTTTTTCCTCTAGTGAGAGGAAGCTAGATTGATGTACTTTCCTTTTAGTAGAAAGGAGTCATCCAACAGTTAATAAACACAGTACTTTTAAAATAAAATCTCAGATATTTATTGTTTTCACTTATTAAAGATGAAGCTGAGGGCTGAGAATTTGCCCTTTTATTTGTTCTTGCTTCACGACTGAAAACAGTACCATATGTTAAGGTCTAGCAGATGGCAGAACATTCCCCTTTGGCTTGTGGGCTTTACCCAAGAAACTTGCTCAGTCTGACAGTGGGGTTGTTCCTCTTTCTGTCAGGATGCTTTCTTTGGGCAAAATGGGAATTACTAACTTTTCTTTCCTTTTTTTTTTTTAGGCAAGCCCAACAGACTGACTTCTTTTTATTTTTTATTTTATTTATTTATTTATTTCTATTAACACTAGATAAATGGCAGATGGGTGGAGAGAATTGGCCAAGGGACTCCAGCCACCATAATGGAACTCCAGAGCTCGCGCCACCCTGTGGCATATGCGTCTTTGTTCACTTGCATCATCTTGTGTGTCTGGATTACATGGTACCTGAAGAGTTGAACATGGATTCTGAAAGAGGATTTGCAGGCAAGCACCTTAACTTCAAAGTCATCTCTCCAGCCCAGGAAATCACGAACTTCTCATCACATGTTATATTATGAGATTGCTGTTAGTCAGGTTTGAACAGAAGGTTTGATGTGTTTGGGAAATATTCTGTGTATACCAAAAGAAATAGTGGCATAAAAGTATTTTTGTTTGATGACAGTTGACTAATGCATCTTTTCTTTGTGAGAGTGTGTGTACACAATATGTGTGTCCATCTGTGTGAACATAGGTGCACAAATGCCACAGTATGTGCGTGGAGACCAGGAAACAACTTTTGGGTGTCAGTCCTCACCCTGATTTGATGCAGGGTCTCTCATTGTTATTTTCATTCACCATGATAGGCAGTCTCAGAGTTTCCAGGAAATTCTTCTGTCTCCTAGTCCTTTCACTGGGAGGACAGTAACACACCACAGTTTCTTTTTTTTTTTTTTTTTTTTTTTTTTTTTTTTTGTTTTGTTTTGTTTTTTACATGAGCTCTAGGAATCTGAAATATAATAGTAATATATGTATGAGATGTGTTTTATCTACTAAGCTATGCCTCATGGCAAGATTGAAGTATCTTGATGTGGTGGTTTCTACTAAGTTAACCTCAATTTGAAGTTAAATAAATTTAGTTGTCAGAGTCTAATGACATTGCAAAATTATGATATTAAAGATTTATCTATTACTTAATTTTGATAAACTCAAAATGATTCACTTTCCCATATCTGTATTTTTCAAGATTTTAAATTATATAGTATAGAGTTGTGTTTAAGGTAAGATGTTAAATGACTTCTCAAATTCTTTAAAAAAAAAATCTCTTCTCAAATCAACAAAAATTTTCAGGCACATCATATGTTGCAGGGAATTTTCTAAATGTGAGAATAAAATGTGAAAATAATTGACAAAAATCACTACTGTTAATAAATTTTAGATTATACATGGTCAGAAAATTAAATAATTAATCTGATTTTATTATTTCCAGAGTCTCTTTTGTTTATTGATGTTTGCTCACAAAATTTCAGTATAATTTTCTTTTGTTTTTAACCTCTATTAACCAAAGTAATAAATTATTTCCGCAGAAATTTTAATAATAAAAATTATGAGCCATAGATTGAAATAATGAAGATCAAGTCAACCCTATGCTACCAAACTTGATTCTTGCTTTTTAAGTCTTATTTTAACATGTTTACATACAAAATTTACTCAGTGTACGCAAGAAAATATAGACTTCTTCATTATCTTCCATATGATTTTTGTGTTACTTACAAAAATCCTATATACTTAAATTATTGGCTTAAAGTAATTTTTTTCAGAATATTATGAGTAGCAAGTCCCGAACCAAAAATGGGCAGAAGACCACCTGAATAAAAATTTAAAAGAAGAGTCTTTATTAATGCAGCTGGCACTTGTCCCCTCACAGCAAGGAGGAGAGCAGTCCTGTCCTACCTTTACAGTGAGTTTTTAAATTATTTTTTAGTTTTTTGAGAAAGGGTTTCACTTTAGTTCAGGCCGACCTGGAATTCACTATGTAGTCTCAGGATGTCCTCAAACTCACAGCAATTATAGGTAAACAAGAGGCTCTTCTGGTATGAATAGCGTTTCCTGGGGCCTGCATTGTTGAGCAAACTCTTTAATGTAATCAGGACTCCTGGTCACAGGCCTGCCTCACACACCCCCAGGAGGCGCTTCCTGTACCTGACCAGCAGATCTGTTTACAATCCGTTTACAAGTTCCTTTTTTTTTACTTTTATGGCTGTAATTGTCACATGTAAATTGTGATTTAGGGTTTAACTCTCATCCTGTTCTTGTTTGTTTGTTTTGGTTTTGTTTCCTTTTTTCCTAACACATGGCTGCCCTCCTGAGATTCCATTTGGGGACAGACCTGATGTAACAGACCTTCTTTTACTTTCCATTTTTACCCAATAAAACATTGCTCACTTTCCTTGAGTCGATAGTCTTACTTGTGTGACACCGGACCCCATAACATCTTGGGGGCTTGCCCCAGATCCACATTTAAAGACTTCCCTCCCTGACTCAGGGGCAACTGTACCAAAGAAAGCACCTCCCTAGTCTTGGCCCAAGAACCATATCTTCATCCATCTGCATGTTCCTGATGTTGGAGTTAGAAGCAAGCCATTGATGGGGAACTTTTGCCTAGGACTGCAGGACCCCTCCTTTATAAGAAAGCACCTTTAGGCTTCTTTATTAATCAAAAAGGACTCTCCTAAGGTTTTCGTTGGCAATCGATTTACTTCAAGTTTTTTTGGTTTTTGTCTTTAAAAGTCAGGTTTAACTAAAGCCTATAGTGGGCTGAAATTTTATGTAAACAATGCCATACTTTGCCACATAATATGAAAAATATAATTACTGAATTTATGTTCTAGGTCAACTTCAACTTATATATAGGATTATTAAAAAATCAACAAAGTTCTATCTGAGGTGGTGACTCATAATTTGCCAGGGTTTTTAAAAGATTATAATGTCCTGTTACTTAAAAAAGAAGGAGGCGACTGGCCTGAGTTCTAGGCCAGCTGGCCTCAAAATAGAAACAAAAATTTGCCTTACTTACTCATAATAAAAACATTTTTAAATGTGTTAAAGGTATTGATAAAAATTTTCCCCAAAATTGTTGTTGTATTTTGCCCTGTATTCATAAAAATATTTTTAATGGAGTTTATTAATAAGAGATATCTCAAATCAATAGGTTATATAAAGTGGTACTATAAACCAAGTCTGGTTGTCAGGTAGAGAATTTTTGATGACCTAAGTACTAAAGAAGATTTTTTTCTTTACAAATTTCCAATAATAGAATGATTAACTCTTTGAATGCAGACTACTTTCTTCTTGGTTGGTAGGTACTAACATTAATCAATCTGGTGTAATTTCTCTTAATAGTCTGATAAGAAAGATGGTTAATTATGGGGTGAGATGAGTTGATTGAAGGAACTGGGAAGGTATTTTTCAAGGTTAGACATAGAGTGCTTGTTAAAACTGCTTTTTGAATGGAACTTAGATTAGAATGTTAAAGCATGTGGATAAACATGTGTGTATGTAGAAAGAATGTCAGAGATCTAAAAATACCAATTCTTGTCTAAAATTAATTACCTTTAAAAGGGACAGAAAGCTAATTCTCATGCTAAATTATGTTGGGATAGCTTCCTTAAGCTTTATCAAATTTAACTCATTGGTAAAACATAAAATTGCTTCATGTTAATAAAAATTTCTATGATACATAATATCAATGGCTGTCAAGATTAAGCTAAAATCATTGGTTGTCAAATGGTGTTTTTTTTTTTTTTTCTTTCAAAACATATTTTTCAAGGGTTGTATTCGAATTTAGCTAGCTGTTTTGGCTTAAAAAGGACCAAATTCAAGCAGGGTGTGATGGCACATGCCTTTTATCCCAGTACTTGGGAAGCAGTGGTAGGAGGATCACCATGTGTTCAAAGCCAACCTGAGACTACATAGTGAATTCCAGGTCAGCCTGGGCTAGAGCAAACCCCTACCTTGAAAGAAAAAAGTACCAAATTTTGTTTTATTATATGTAAAGTAACTGTCTCATTTCTGGCATCGTAAGTCCAATGCTTATAACAAAATTACTTCTTAAGATATATTCCCTACTTTAGGGTACAGCCTCATGCTCAAACAATGGTCCTCATCTGAGAAAAATAATTTCAAGTTTTGTTGTTTTGTTTCCAATGTTTGCTGGGTAATTGGTACCCACACAGGTAGCTAAATTAATCAAAAATATTTTTTTAAATTTTTTATTTATTTATTTGAGAGCAACAGACAGAGAGAGAAAGACAGATAGAAGGAGAGAGAGAGAATGGGCGCGCCAGGGCCTCCAGCCTCTGCAAACGAACTCCAGATGCATGCACCCCCTTGTGCATCTGGCTAACATGGGACCTGGGGAACCGAGCCTCGAACCAGGGTCCTTAAGCTTCACAGGCAAGCGCTTAACCACTAAGCCATCTCTCCAGCCCAATCAAAAATATTTTCAAACACAAGTGCTAAGACTTTATACTGTTTTGCTTGTCCTTTCCTGACAATTTCTAGGTTAAATTAATTGGTTCATTTGTTTGTAAATTAATTGGTATTGTTTTCAAGACTTGTAACAGGTTCTGCATGTATTTATAGCTATTAGATAGTTAAAAGTGTGAGTTGTGCCTACCTTCTAGGCCTTAGATATGGGTTATGCTGCCACAGAACAACAAAATTTTAAAATGTTGGACAAAATGATTTTAGAAGCTCTTGTGCCGTTCTTTAAATCTGTTTCAGTAATCAAATGTGCTCTATATGTACATACATCCAAGCTGATGTAACTTCCTTTCTAAGTGTGTTAATCACCTATGTAGAGGCCAAAGCCATTTGGAATCATCGGAGCAAAAAGTGCCAATATTTTGGCCTATGTTCCCAGGTCATGAGGCTACCGGAGATGATGGGACACTTCTACACTGACCCCTGATAAGTCACCTGTCTTCCTGAGTAAGGAGGATATGGAGGCTCAAACAAAATTGGTCTACAGTCTGAAACAGGAGAGTCACAATAGAGGAGGAATCAGTCCTCTTGACCTCTCAAAGAAGGGAAAACTGCTTGGCCAGCATGGCCCTGACTCATCCTAACAGACAGAAAATACCAATAGACTATAAGGCTACTCCTGGGTTCCTAAAATCTCTTTGGGAGCCATTAGTGACCTCCAAAATTAATCCTTGATTAAATTTTGGCTGCTTGGTCTTAAACACTTAGAGAGAAATGTATAACCAGAGATTAAAAAATAGCTTAAACTTATAAATGGCCTATTAAGTAATGCAGCAAGAATTTTCCAAGAGGGGAAACAAACAAGACCTTAAGACATTTTTCCTCATAGTTCTAATTCCATAATAAAGAAAAACAACTATAGATGTCAAAAGGGTTTTTTCAAATCTAAAATATATAAGTAAGTTCTGAGACCAAAAATGTATTTGTACAGCCTTTAATGACACCCACTGGCTCTCTATTATCAAGGTTAAATGTTGTGTATATATTTATGATAACTCTGCTAATATCTCATTTGTTTTACAAGCCCTGTAGAAATATTCAGGCCATGTTGAATACTACTATGCCATCTGATGAACAGTTCTGTAAGAAAATCTCAGCCAGCTCATGCTCAGAATGTCCTGAGATAATCCAAGCCTGTCTACCTGGATTCCATTAACCACAAGAAGGACCAGTTGGCTATGTGCTCACTTTTCATTAATTCCTTACTTTTATTCTTTCTCCCCAAGGTTCTCTTCCATGACTATCTTCCTGCACTCCAAGGTCCATTAGAATAGTTTGCCTTTCTGGGAGAGACTCTCTAACTGCCACAACTCCATGTCCCAATCAGCAGAAAATAGTAAGCAATCTGACATCTTCATCCTTTGTCCTCTAACAGCAGTTAGAGTGTCTTCTCATGAATGGGAAAAATAAAGCGGGGTAGAATTAGGGTGACTGGATCCCTAATGGTATAAAGTGCCCAGTTTCAAAGAACTGTTTTTCCATGTGTATTTCATGTCCCTGCCTCTGCAAAGGACAGGCTTCACCCTCTCTGATGCTGATAAACTTATGTTTCTCTGCATGTCCAACTCTAATCCAGGCAGAGCTGAATGCCTGTTCAATATTTCCATAACCAAGATGAGTTGTGTCAAGACACCTGCTCTCCTTTGGTGCAAAAGAAGTAACCACCCCATACAGAAATATTTCCTCTCCCACTTTTTGTTTGCCAGTCTTGATTGTTTCACAGGTGTATCTCTATGAGAAAAAAAAAAAGCAGCCTACAAACTCCACCTGTGCCAACCCAAAGAGATTTTCAGCCCTCTGCTGGTGGGTCTCAGTGTGACTCTGAGTCTGGGTGCTTCTGGTGACCAACAGCTTTCAATGTTGTCTCCAGAGACAAACTCTTGCACAGGTGTAGCACCTCAATACCATCTAGCCTTGGCCTCAATACTCCTGAACTTGAGGGGATACATGTGGTCTTGAGACAAGAATTCTTTGGTTGTTGTTGTTAATGAATCAAATGCTGTTAAATAAAATATTAAAACTCAAACAACAAGTTGCTTGACTGCTACAAGCCTGAGGGCCGCACCACCTGGTTCTCTAAACATTTAGTTCCTTGTCTTCTCCCACTGTAATGGCTGTGAAAGTGAAGGGGACAAAATAAAATATTAGACTTGCTTTTTTATAAAACAAGGGGACTATGTATAGCTTTAGATAAAATAATAATTGGTTTCTATCTATGTTTAGTTGGTATCCATGATGAACTCCCCATGCCTCTTCTATTGCAGACCCCTGATAGTAGTACTCTTAAGCTTTGCCATAGGACTCTGCATTATTAATAGGCCATATATATATATATATATGGTTCTGCTAAACTTATGGTATTACAGACACATTATGCCCCCCCCCATCTGAAACTGAATAAACCCTTGATGTTATCCTTCACAACTCAAAGGTTTAACTCAGTGCCATGTCAAAGGGGGGAATGCAAAGAGTGCAAAATGTTATATTTTTCTATATTTCTTTATACCTAGCCTTGAGAAATATAGAAGTCAGGAGGCTCTGTTGATGGCAAACAAACAGGAGGCTCTACTAACAGCAGGTAAACAAGAGGCTTTGGTGGGATGAATAGCATTTCCTGGGGCCTGCACGGTTGAGCAAACTCCTTAAGATAAGCGGGACTCCTGGTCACAGGCCTACCTCACACCCCCAGGTGGCGCTTCATGTAACTGAACAACAGATCTGTTTACAAGTGCCTTTATTTTACTTTTATGGCTGTAACTGTCATATGTGAATTATGTTTTAGGGTTTAACTCCCATCCTATTTTGTTGTTGTTGTTGTTGTTTCTGCTTTTCTAACATCATGCGGTTCTTTCCAATCAAAGCTGACACTCTGAACAGCTGCTGGCTGCCCTCCTGAGATTCCCTCTGGGGGCAGACTGGGTATATCAGACCTTCATCTTTTCTTTTTCACCCAATAAAACTTTGCCTCACATTCTGCGAGTCAATGGTCTTACTTGCATGATTTCCAAAGCATAATTTTGCAGTTAACACCAGATATGAAGCAGATACCAAACATGGGGACATCTTGACCTCAGGGTGAGAGCAAACACCAGATGCCTTACAGGGACCCATTCATATTCTTGTGATTAATGCTCTGTGCTAATCTTCAATCTCATATGGCTCCTTGGAAGATGTCAAGATGGCTTGCCTTAGGTCTTCTCTTAGGTTCATCAGAGGTTGTTTCAATGATAAAGTATATTCTATGAAATTTATGTTATTTTTAGATTACAAAACTAGGCAGAGATTCTAGAATTTATTTTTTTTTAACATAAGACATGTCAATTCTTCTATGACTATTCAAATGAAAATATTTTTTGAGTTGGCATAGGGGAAAGAAACTGAATTTTTTTTCACCAGAAATAGAACATTTATATTAGCCTAACCTTGACTTTTCTTCATATAAATAAGGCCATCAGAACAGGTGATGTGTAAAGTAGATCCCCTTTGAAATTTGTCCCATATATCTGACAAAATCAGTTTATAATCAGAAATTAAATATTAGAATGTCCTAACTTTGACTGCTAAATTTGAAGTTCTCAAAATGAGGCACTTCAGATTAAATTTAAAATCCTGTTTCTTTTGCAAAGCTTACCAGAAAAAGGCAATAAGTTTAAAGAGATTTTGAAGTGAGTAATTATGCAAGAATTCTACAAAATGGTGAGTGGTACTACTGTGAATTTGTGACCCAAATGTGAGCTTAAGGATTTCATTCAAATTCTGAAATCTCATCAGCAGTGTCTAGCTTGTCTTTCTGCAAAGGCAGTTACTCCTCAGAGTTTTACCTTGCTTCTGAGTGAAATCTGTGATGAAAGTTCTGGTTCTTACTGCATTTAACACCTGCATATGCACTCATTGGCACTGAACTGGTTAGTGAAGTGGTATTATTCTGCATTCAAAAAGAAGAGACATCAGTATGAATTGTTTTGAGAATATGAATGCTTCAATATTACTAAAGTACACAAAACAAATATCTTGTTTACATAGAGTCTCAAATCCACCTCTAAGATAAATAGGTGAAAATGTAGATTTTTTTTTAAAGGATTTTTCTTAAGTATAAGTCTAAAAATACTTGTAAAAAAGAAGAGGTATAATTCCACCATATTTAGTGTAAATGGTTCTTTAAAAATGTGGTCTTTGGCTGGAGAGATGGCTTAGTAATTAAGCACTTGCTTGTGAAGCCTAAGGACCCTAGTTCGAGGCTTGATTCCTCAGGACCCACATAAGCCAGATGCACAAGGTGGCACACACATCTGGAATTTGTTTGCAGTGGCTGGATGCCCTGGCATGCCCATTCTCTCTCTCTCTCTCTCTCTCTTTCTCTCTCTTTCTCTGTCACTTTCAAATAAATAAATAAAAATAAACAGTTCACTTCTATTGAATGCTTATTTTTTAAAGTGTGATCTTTTTTCAGATAAAGTTTAAAAAATTGAAATATTTCAAAAAGATGATTTGGTGCCTTCCACTGTACAAAGGGATGCTTTCTAATGCACTAATCTTGGTCATGCCTAGCTTCATTGTCTTCGATTTGCTTTATAACTGTAAGTTATGAGGACTCAAAGTAATAAAAATAATTTATATCTACAGGAAATCAAAGTACTTATGTTTGTTGTGCTATTTTATTATTCTATAGACAAACCTTTATGTATTCAACTAAATACAATATTTTTCCATATATGTGTGTCATTTTAATATTCCTTGTATATAATATTGTATAGATATCTCATTAATTTATGAGTTGAATAAAACCTCTCATATTACTTACCTTGTTATGGTAATCTTAATTTTATCACTTTCTTTTTGTGGTTCTTTAGTAATATTGAAGGATTTATATTCTCAAAATCAGATAATTTATTATAAGGTCTCCAATCTCCCCTTTAATGATTTTTCATTTATATTGTTCACTTAGGTAATAACCATGTGATGACATGTAATGTGAGTGTTTTGTTTGGTACATAGTTATAGACATGCACAAGCATACATATGAGATATGTAATATCAATACACATTACTTATATAGATTCTGTACAATTCAATGACCCTGAAGGAAGATACAATTACAATTATACATTGATTACTTTATATTAAAAGACTAAACATTCAAATCTAAAAGCTTTTTAAATATACATGTTAATTTAAAAAAAATAAAACAAAGTTAAGGGAGCTACAATTCAGGAATGTATTTAAAGAAATATATTTACTAATGGTTCTCCATGTTTAAAATTTATTTAATGTAATAACTCCTTTTTACTTCTATTGCATAGCCTTTGTGGAAATGGGAAAAAGTAGCCAACCTTTCCAAATAAACCTCCATGAATAATTTACTTTGAAAAAGATAAAAGATACTCCCTATGCCTCGGGCAACAATACAGCTTTATGTTGTTTGCACACCTTGTGTTACATATTGCCCATGTCTTATTAACATTAGTAAATAAATAAAAGTTAAATAAGATGAAAATTGCTGGATTTACACTTGAAACAAACATGGTACATTTACTAGGAAGATTGGACTCAATTCCTATAGGTACTACTATTCAAAATAAATGCACAAGGTCTCTCACAACCAAATAACTCAAATTGACTTTATTAGCCTCACAGTCTATCCACCAACATAAACAAGGCAAAGCACCTATTAATTATTGATATCCTATTCAGCCTCTCCTAATTCTTTGCAATGAAAGTGTAAACAGCCATGTAAAAAGCTATAAAAATGGTCAATTAATTCTATGTTACTGGTATGGTAGCTGGTTTCTTTATATAAGTTTAAATCAAGCACATTTTGTAATTTTTTAAAAATTTTTATTTATTTGACAGCGACAGACACAGAGAGAAAGACAGATAGAGGGAGAGAGAGAGAATGGGCGCGCCAGGGCCTCCAGCCTCTGCAAACGAACTCCAGACGCGTGCGCCTAAAACTTCCACCTCTCAATAGCAGTACAGGCTGGTGATGCAGCCTATAATGTGTGGACATTTGGGGAACATTGCAGTTACAAACTGTAGCTGCTATATTGTACAGTATATCTACATCTAGAATACTTAAAACTTTATACAAGTTGAATAATTTCCTTTTCTCCTACGTCCTAGGATACTATTCTATCCTCTGCTTCAGTGAGTGTGACTGCTATGAAAGTTAATACATACAATAGTGCACTTTTAATTCTTCAGTGATTAGCTTATTTCTCACCAAAAAAAAAAAAAAAAAAATCCACAGAAGATATACAAATGACCAACACACATGTAAAAAAAAATGCTCAATAACATTAAACATCAGTAAATAAAAACCTCAGGTGTAAGTAGGTAGTCATTATGTGCAGGTAACTTTAGCATCTGATAACTCAGTACCTTTTGAATTTATAAACTTCCACACTGATTCTTGGAAAGCTTGTCGAACTATGCATGCTAAGTGCCTAATCCTCACCAGAATTTGAGAATGTTGGGATTGTTTGCCTGTTTTAGATATCCTGATAATTGTGCAACAGTATCTAACTGTAGGTTTAATTTGCATTTTCCTAATTGCTAATGCTAAATATCATCATGTGATTATTGTGCTTATCCACTTGTTTTGTTCTTTCAATCCATGTTCATTGCACAAAGTGACAGGGTATATTAAAACTTTTATCAGATATGTCATTTACTTTAGTAACATTTATTCCATATCAACCTCTTATTCTTTTCCATGTCTTGTTCCTCCTATTTTCTTAGTAATCCCACTTATGTTTTAGTATTTTATTTTACTCACATCTCTTTCTTATCCATCTGCATATCATTTTTTGATCTACCTATCTCCTAAATTTACCATAAGAAAACAAATATTTGATATGGAATTTGTATTTCTGGGTTTGTCTTGCTTTACTCAATGTAATTATCTTCAGCCGGGCATGGTGGCACACGCCTTTAATCCCAGCACTCGGGAGGCAGAGGTAGGAGGATTGCCATGAGTTCGAGGCCACCCTGAGATTCCATAGTGAATTATAGGTCAGCCTGGGCTAGAGTGAGACCCTACCTCGAAAAACCAAATATATGTATGTATGTGTATATGTATATGTATATATATATATATATATATATAATTATCTTCAACTATGTTTATTTTCCTGCAGATGTCATAATTGTGTTCTTTGGAATTGGGAAGTTCCATTATGTATATACATGACATTTCCCTTCCCCATTCATAGGATGATACCAAAACATGGTTATAATACATAGTGCTACCACAAACATGCGTGATCAGGTATCTCCGCTGTATACTGACCAATATTGCTTTGATTATATTCGCAAAAGTGGCATTGCTGGATAAGCTTATATTATAGTTTTGAAATGGTTTCAGATATTTTAGGAACATCCATACTTAGATTCATACTACAGTACAAGTTTTACTTTCTCACCAGCAGCATATAAGGGTTCCTTTATCTCTGCATACTCAGCAACATTTGTGGTCCCTCATGTGACTTTTCAATGATAGCCATTTTGATAGACATGAGTTATTTTAATGCAATTGCATTTTCCTGGCTTCTAAATGTCAAGCATTAAATATGCCATGTGTAGCAGACAGCTTCAGGTTCACTGAGATGAACTTTCAGACAAGACACAGTTATGGAGGAAGGAATATTTATTGAAGCTTACAGATCCAGGGGAAGTTCCATAATGGCAGAAGAAGCTAGCCTGCTTTCACAGGACCAAGCAGAGAGAGAAGTACAAGCCTAAAGGTCAAAAGCACACTTCAGGAACTCCAGCTAGGCACACTTTGCATATCTTTAGATTGAAATCTGAAACCCACACCCATACCTAAAGATCCACCCGGTGACATTGCCTCCAGCCAGGTGACTGCAGATGCAAACTACAAACAAAAAACTGAATATATGGGAGCCATCTATTCTATTCAAACTACCACACTATGCTTACTTTGTCTTTTGAGAGGTATCAATTTAGTTCATTTGCCTATATAATTACAGGGGTGTTTTGGTATTATATTATTAGTTTTTATTTGTATATTCTAGATTTAATACCCATTCAGATGTATAGGTGACAAAAGTTTTCTCCCATTTGATAAGCTTTCTCTTTTCTCTTTATATTTCCTTTGGGTATACAGAGTTTTAACATCATGCAATCTAATTTTGAAATCATTTTACTTTGGAGCTATTTGAGTGCTTTTCAGAAAATAACTCAGTTTGTCTGTATTTTGAAATCTCTTCCTCAAAGAGTTTGGAGTTTCAGGCCTTACATTCAGATTTAGAGCCATTTTCCACTGATTTTTCATCAATGTAAGAGATATATATTTAATTTCAATCTTTTATACATATATATCCATTCTGTTAGCCACATTTGTTGAAGAGACTGACTTTCTCCAGTGAAGGATTTTGGCACCTTTGTCCAAAATATTATTGCTCTAGCCATGTGTTCATTACTGGGCCCTCTATTCTATTCCATTGTTTTGCTTCTCTGATCTTCTGCCAGCACATGCTGTTTTTGTTATTTTGTCTTTATAGTATAATAAAATTCTAGCATTATTCACTTTGTTCACAATTGCCATGGCTATTTATATTCTTTGCTGCTTCAGTATAGAATTCAAGGTACTTTTTTTTTTTTTTCTAGTTCTGTGAAGAATATCATTGGAATTTTGTAGTGGATTGAATTGAATATGTAGGTAACTTCTATTAGTATAACAATTCATGGCATCAATGCAAAGCAGAGTCAGAAAAATAGTCAAAGCTAATCCCCCCCCACACATCAAAATAAACCACATGTTATCTGTGAAAAAAAAAAAAAGAAGAGGTGATGGTTTTTTTTTTTCATTAAAATCTATTTGAAGTATTTTATTTGTTATGCATTTATTTGCAAGGATAGAGAAGCGGGGGTGGGGGGGGAAGTATGGATGCACCCAGCCCTCCTGCCACTGCAAATGAATTCCAGGTATATGTACCACTTTGTGCATCTGGATTTATGTGGATACTGGGGAATAGAACCGGGTCATCAGCCTTTACAATCAAGCTGAGCCATTTCTCCAGCTCAAAAACATCTATTGTGATATGATTTTCAAACAGCCTAGAGTTGCCTAAATACTTTTTAGGTATAAAGGTTTATCTCTGTATTACCTATCCTTTTGGTTCTGTGTATTTTCTTTGTGCTTTTTCTTGTTGGAAAGATCTTTATGACATTTTTCTTTAGCTTTCTGTCCTTTTCCACCAGCAAGCTCTTGGTTCATACATTAATTTTAATATTTTCTGTTTCACTTTTTTTCATGTCCAGTTTTATCTTTATTTTTTCTTTGATTCTTGCTTTTTCTAGTTGAAGTGGTAAATTCATTAAAATTTTCTTGATTAATAATAAAGGACTTAAACTGTCTAAGGACAGAGAGAGAGAGAGGAAGAAAGAGAAAGATCTGTAGATAGATAGATAGATAGATAGATAGGTAGATAGATAGATAGATAGATAATATAGATATATGTTTGATGTAGGGTATTATTGATTTTTTTAAAATTTTTATTTATTTATTTGAGAGCAACAGACACAGAGAGAAAGACAGATAGGGGGAGAGAGAGAGAATGGGCGCACCAGGGCTTCCAGCCTCTGCAAACGAACTCCAGACGCGTGCGCCCCCTTGTGCATCTGGCTAACGTGGGACCTGGGGAACCGAGCCTCGAACCAGGGTCCTTAGGCTTCACAGGCAAGCACTTAACCGCTAAGCCATCTCTCCAGCCCATTATTGATTTTTTTAAGGAGTCTGAAATTTCAGGATTTTCCCATTGGTTCAAGTGATTTTTTTTTTCCAAGTGTCTACTATTTATTTAGCTTTTAAATAAAATAACTAACTGTCCTATTCATCCCATTATTAAGTGCTAGTCTTATAAAACTACTGGGGGGAGGGCTGAAGACACCTGTTCCAAGGAGGGACAGCAGAACTTGGTACACAATTTATATATGCTGAAATAATATATTTTCTTTGGGACTTGGATTATACTATTTTAAATTATTCATTAATACTTGAAATAAACTGTTTATACAATAAAAAAAAAATAGTCAAAGCTAATCCCCCCACACACATATCACCAAGGGAGATGTGAATTTAGGTTCCTTAAAAAACTTCCCTGTCTTTATTCTTGGATCTGCACTAGTATTGACAGAAATGGTTTCCATTTCCCTTTCTTTTAGACATATTGGTAAAGTTTCACTGCTATAGAAAATAAACACAAAAATATGTAAGTACAAAATAGGTATAAAAGGGTTTTGTAATTTACAAATGAGTTGAATTTTGGACCTATAATGCATTTAATAGTTTAGAGTTTGTTATCCCATGACACCAAAATATTTGAGGCCCAAAAATTTTAAAGAGAATTTTGTACTGGGAAAACTGATTATTTCATAAATGCCTTGACTTAAAGCAAAGTGAATAGTCATTTCAGAGTTGAAATGAAAAGTGAAAAGAAGGAAAGCCCCATTATTTCTTAATATGTTGTTATTTGTGTGTGTGTGAGAGAGAGAGAGAGAGAGATTTGAATGAGCATCAGACAATTTGGAAGAATTTCAGTGTTTAGAAAATTACTGAAGTAATGAAAGTGAGAGGCAGTTGGCTTGAACACACTGAAGATGACAATTAAATGTGTATTTAGCTGAGGGTTTCTGCATTAGTTCATGTCTGGGTAATTTCAGTAATAAAATCCTTACGTATAAATGGGTTTTTAATCTATTAGTAGGGAGACCTTAGTTTATGATAATGAGTACATTTTGAATGTGTTCTGTGACCTATCATAGAACGTATATTAAGTTACATTGTATTTGAAATAATTATGGTACATTACATGGACTTTCTATGCCCAAGCCTCCGTTACCAAAATAATCTTTCTAATTTTGTCCTTATAAATAAATTAAAACTGTAACTTATCTTCATCCTAGTATAATTTTTACAGAGTTTGTCTTTTTATTTTAATAAAAATTAATACTATAGAGCTTATCAAATTGAATATATATGTATATGTATATATAACTCTATATTATATATATGTCACCAAATACAGATTACTGGATAAATGTCATGTCTCAGTCTACGTGTATAGTGTAGTAAAATTAAATTTGAAGTATGTTTTGTTATTTTAAATGTCATGATAACCTTAACTTTCAGTTCCCTCTTCTTGTATTAAACTGTCCTAAAGTGTCCATCCCTCCCATGCTTCTTCAAATAGTCCCATTCTCTTTCCTTAGAGACCAAAGATTAATCCTTTAGAAACTTAATAAGTTGCAGAAACAAATACTAGTAGAAGAATGGTGCTAGAGAACCTTAAGTATAATAAATTAGTTTCGACTTGAAAAGTAAATTGGATTATTTACCCATCTCTTTTTTTTTAACCTCTCCATTGTATTTCCAAGTTTTGTCATTTTCAACAAAACCTTTGACACTCCACAGGTAAAGTCTACTTAAATTAAATTTTATTTTTCTTTATCATCTGTAATAGATCTTATCTTTCTAACATCAAATATCTTAAATTTCTTTACTCAAGGTTGTTTGTCTAAGAATTTGATGATGCATTAGGAGATAGGCACTATAATTAATTTTTTAAAAGTCATACATAATATAAAAATATTATTGGATGAAAATTAACTATATAAAGTTAGGCATAGGATATTTTCATCCTTGTCTCCATGATTTTTTTGCCTTATAGACTTTATAGTGTAGACTGCAAAATTGTGAGTTAAATTTTCAAACTTTGAGGCATTGTTTTAAAAAATACATACAAATTCTATCCTAACATGCAAATTATAGCCTAAGTTGTATTCAGAGCTTGTAAATCTTTGCAACAGCTTAATACTCTCTTCAATGCTCACATTATGAAACATACTGTAATAAAATAATAAAACTTTTAACATTTCACAATTAAACATAGAATATATATCATAATGAGTATAATGAGTTAAGAATATACCAAAACTGGACAATAGGAAGGGTGGGGCAGGAGGGGAGGGTAAAAGTGGGGGTGGGGGACACAAAACAGAACCCAAATGGCAATGGTACCATAAAATTCTACATCCTAAAAGACAGACTAAATGGTTGAACCTTCATCAGGTCCTTAGAGGAGGGAACACCTGAATCACAGGATCCTGGAGGTAGTATGATGAAGACTAACCTTAATCTTCCCCTGTTTCTCTCTCTCTCCTTCTTCTCTCTCCTCCCTCTCTCTCTCAATCTCTGTTTTATATTACCTATATTTTTCTTCCTTCTTTTCCTTGGCATTAGCCTGTAACTCCCAGTACCAGCATGTGGTTAACATCCACAATAAGCTGTTGATCAGAAAGACCAACAAGTTTTCCCAAAAGAACAGAGACTTCTGTCAGAGTACTTGAGGGCCTCCCAAATGTTAGTGGTAAGACCCTACTGCTGAAGACACCATATGTTGTTGGGACATAACATGGAGTTAACAGGCTGGAGTCTGGAACAGAGTCAGTCCCCAGACAGTTAGCTCTTCTAGTGCCAGAAGGTGCTATACGAGTGACTGGGGGAAAATGACCAACATCTGTCCAAGCAACTTGTGGTATAAGTTACTCTGCAGCAAACAACCTGACATGATGTTCACATAAGTGCAATAGTGGCACACAGCCATGGTGGGTAACAAACTGCTCTTTATCTGGCTAACCAATCCACTCAGTGGAATGGGACATAGCTGGAGCTGGGAAACAAATCAGAACCATATACAAAATCAAGCCCACTCTCCATTATCAAGCTTCCACCAATCGTGGTTTATAGGAGGACCTATTCCTATTCAATTCTCTAAAATAATAATGGTTAGCACATTTATCTGGTGCTGACTTTACTCTCTGCTGAAGAATTTGCTTCTCTTTTTCAGATGGACACAGATCCTGAGGAAAGAATCAGCCCATCACACCTCACCAGGGCCACAACTGAAACCAAGAGTAATTGGGGAAATGAGCAAGAGTGCTGCTTTCTTGGTGAACCTGGTACCAGCACAAGGGTGAAGGAGATAGACACAGAGAACACTCAACTCTTTCCAAAACAGATATCCAGAGACATAGAGGCTCCTAAGAGTTCACCACTGAAGTAGACCTAAGATGAACCCAACATGGCTCAGGAAAATTTGTGGAAGAGGGGGAAAAAGATTGTTAGGGCCACATGTTAGGGCATTTGCACAGAGACATAGCCTCTTACCCATAAGTGATAGCTAACCTCAAAATGCATGACCCATATTCCCCAACGAGGAGGGTCCCTGTGGTTGGGGGAGGACAGGGAGGAGGCTACCAATGGTACCAATATGGCTTTATATACACTGTGTACATAACTAATAAAAAAAATCACTCCATTAATAGAGAAATTTTACATTTTCTAGTATATTATCATATTAAATTAAATATTTTTAATCATAGTTTTATGCTGCCATTTGACAATTTAAATATTACTCTTGTCCAACTTCTGCAATCTGAAGTAACTATTAAGGATTGTACTAACCACAAAACTTTCATCAGTTTTCATGTATGAGTTTGCTATAATTCAAAGCTCATAGATACATCAAATTTTCTCACCCATACATAACTTTCAAGACTTGTCCATAATATTTGTAACTTGTCAGAACTTGACGACTTGTTTAAGACACTGTAATGTTAAGGACATTATTTTAAGGAATAATCTACTATCCTAGACAATTATGTTAAAGGGAGCCATATATAACATTAATGGGCCTAGAATTTCTTTGTAGAGTTCATGAAACTACAAACAGAATTTAGTAAAAGAGATCTAAAATAATCATTTTTTTGAGGAGGGACATTTCTGATAGTGCTATGCAGAACTGATAACGCAGGACATGGAAATATTAAGAATTTGGTAATAAGTGATTTGCCAGCCACAAGAGATATTTAAAAAATAAGAATTCAGGCTGTTTGCTTCCTTCATTACACTGACAACTAATGAATTCACAAAAATAAGTAATTGTTGCTGTGTTGTATATGAGCATGTGTGTGTGTGTGTGTGTGTGTGTGAGAGAGAGAGAGAGAGAGAGAGAGAGAGAGAGAGAGAGAGAGGGAGGGAGGAGAGAGAGAGATAGGGAGAGAGAGAGAGTGAAAAAGAGATAAAGAGAGAGAGAGTGTGAAAGAAACATAACATATTGGCTGGGGCTAAAACTTAGAAAGAAACAATTTTTGATATGTAATAATATCACTTCCCTTAGTAATATTGGGGGAGATGATAAATATAGGGCTTTTTGGCTAAAGAGTACTTACAAAATTCATAGAATATTAGCCTACTGATATAGTTTTTATATATGGTCATTATATTGAATGATTATAAATTTAATTCTATTGAAAATTATACTTGTTTTAATGTATTTATTTTTAGCATGTCAGTAAATGAATTACCTTTGCATTTACCTCATAAAATCCTAGAACCAAGTACTATAAGTTGTTCTTTGGAAATACATAAAAATATTTGTTGCAAGCATATTTCAGATGCTAGATGTTAAACATTATAAAATGCCAAGCAGGTAGTAAGGCATGGCCTCCAATCTTAAAATTTACTTCAGTACATGGAGAGTGTTTCTCTGTCTTGGAAGTCTCAGTAGATTTGAGAAATATAGCTTTGCAAATTCATACTGGTAGGTTAAAGGACATTTCAAAGGTCATTTGGAGTACTTTGTTCCTACCTGACAACTACTGTGTCATTATAATTTAATGCCATATGAATGTCTATTAACCATTGCAGAGAAAATATGTATCTTTTTGTTTACTTATTAGAAACATTGTTGTATGTACAAATCATGTCTTGGACCCATCCTCCTCCTTCTTCCTCCTATTTCACCAAGGGCCCTCCTAAGTGGAGTTACTGGTATTAACCATGAGTAATGGGTTATGAGTTGTGAGTGCAGCAGTCAGGCATTGTGTGTGGAGTGGTGTCTCTGGATAGTCCTTCCCACCCTGTGGCTCTTACAGTGTTTTCATCCAGTCTTACACAATGTTCCCTGAGCCTTGGTGGGTGGGTGTTAAGTCTACTTTATTGTTAAGCTCTCAGCAACTTCTGAATTTCTAGAGAAAATACATTCTCCAATGGATAGCAAGAAGAGCATAGTTAGATAGGAGATTTGATGGGGGTATCCTCTGTTTTTGCTAAATATTAGTGGGAGATTCTCACTGGAGTCCATGACCCTTATCTCCATAAAATTCTGACTTGGTTCCCAGTACCAGCTATGAGTTGCTTCTTATTGATCACATCTCTTATACAACCAGATAGCCATTGATTACCCACCTACGAAGAGTGCCACTATTACACATGTGTGTACATTTTGTTTAACTGGGTGATTTTATATCTAGCATTACCCCCTCCTTGTTCACAATGTTTTTTGGTGGCCATTTTCCCCCAGCAGCTTTCGTAGATTTTCCAGCACTATGAGAGCTAGCCATCAGGGAACGGGCTTCCTTGCAGATTCCAGCATGAACTCTCTATGCTCTGTATCAGCACCTTGTAGTCTCTTCAACAGTAAGGTTTTACCTTTGTGCTCAGGCAGTTAATTGGGTGCTTTGACAGAAACATGTCTTGTTTGGGGACCTCATAATTCTCTCGAACAAAAGCTCACTGAGAGATGCAACCCATTTCGAACACTGGGAATTGTAAGACAGACCAGTGGCATTAGGACTAGGCTTCCTTCTGTTTTTCTAGGGCCATCCTGCCTGATCATCTCCCCATTCTCCTACCGAGGATTGTATATTTTAGTTTGCTATTCGGGAGAAAAGGTTCTCTGGTCCTAATTTATGTTGGCATTAGTTTTGTGTATATCACCAAATCCTCCCCACCCCCCCAGGCTCCTTCTCCTCCCTCCAAAGCCTTTCCTCCATTACCTCCCCTTCTGTTTGCTTATCAGGTATGCCTGCCACTCAAGCTGTTCCAGGTTAGGAACCACATATGAGGGAGAACATGCAACATTTGTGTGTGTGTGTGTGTGTGTGTGTGTGTGTGTGTGTGTGTGTCGTGGTGTAAGTTTGATTTTTTTTCCATCCATTTTTCTGCAAATTTTATTTTATTTTCCCTTACAGCTGAGTAGAATTCCATTGTATATAAGTACTTATCTTCATTAACCATTCAAATGTTAATGGGACTCTGGGAGAATTCCAAATCCTAGCTGGTGTGAATAGAGCACCTACAAACATGGCTGAGAAAGTGTCTTTATAGTAAAAAGTAGAGCCATTAGGGTGCATGCCCAGGAGTGGTATAGCTGGAGCAAATAGTAGATCAATTTCCAGCCTTTTGAGGAATCACCATACTGATTTCCATAGTAGTTGTACAAACTTGCACTCCCACCAGCAGGGGATAAGCGTTCCTCTTCCTCTGCATCCCCACTGTTTTGAGCACTGCCATTCTGATAGGGGTGTGATCACATAGCAGAGTCATTTTAATCTGCATATCCCAGATGGCTAGCGCTGTAGAACAACTCTTTAGGTGATTATTAGCCAATTGATTTTTTATCCTTTGAGAACTCTCTGTTTAATTCCATTCACCCCCCCCCCTTTTTTGGTTGGATTGCTTGACTTTTTATTGTTTTGTTTCTTAGTTCTTTATAAATTCTAAACATTAGACCTCTGTCAGATTTATAGCTGGCAAAGATTTTCTTCCATTCTGTAGGTTGTCTATTGACTTTGTTGTTGGTTTGCTTATCTGCACAATAGCTTTGGAATTTCATGAGATTCTAGAGGTTGAGGCTTATTTGTCTGGGCTACTGGGAACTTGTTTAGTACTTGAAGTCATAGCTCAAGCAATAAAGCAAGAATAAGAAATGAAAGTACTATGTTGAAAAGTAGTGGTGAGAGTGGGTACCCTGTCTTGTTCCTGACCTTAGTGGGAAAGCTTTGAGTCTTTCCCTATCTACACTGATATGGACCTTGGATCTTGTATGTATGGTCCTTATAATGTTTATATATGAGTCCTTCATTCCTAGTTTCACTATAGTTTCAATCTTGAATGCATGTTGGATTTAGCTGAAGGCCATTTCTGCATAAATTGAAATGATTGTATGATTCCTATCTTTAAGTTTGATATGTTATATATTATGTTTATCAGTTTTCATATGTTTAACCATCCATGTGTCCCTAGGATGAAATCAACTTGATCAAAGTGGATGATACTTTTAAACCTATTTTTATTTATTTACTTATTTATTTATTAGAGACAGAGAGAGGGAGAGAGAGATAGACAATGAGTGAGAATGGGTGTGTTAGGGCTTCTAGCCACTGCAAACAAGTGCTAGACACATGTGCCACCATGTACATCTGGCTTACATGGGACCTGGAGAATCAGACTTGGGTCCTTAGGTTTGGCAGGCAAATGCCTGAACCACTAAGCCAGCTCTCCAACTATGGATGATACTTTTGATGTGTTCCTGTATTCAGTTTGCAAGAATTATATTGCCAATTTATCCATCAATGTTCATCATGGATATCAGTCTATAATTTTTTATTTTTCCTTTTGGGGTCTCCCTTTGATTTTGGTGTTAGTGTGATGCTGGCTTCATGAATGGAATCAGAGAGCATTCTCTACTGTGCAATCTTGAAGAGAAACTTGTGAAATAACAGAAACTCAACAAATAACGGTTTCAGTTCTTCAATGAAGTTTGGTAGAATTCAGTGAAATTGTCTGCCTGGTTTGACATTCATATTATCTCTTGGACTTGATTCCTGCATCTGATCATGACCTCACTAAACTTGGTCCACTGACCAATGAGTTCTTTTTGTGGATTCTTCTCCATTTTATTTATCCATCTTGTGGCAGTTTGATTCAGGTATCTCCCATAAACTTAGGCATTCTGAATGCTAGGTTCCCAGCTGATGGAGATTTGGAAATGAATGCCTCATGAAGGGAGTGTTTTATTGGGGGCAGGATTACAGGTGTTATAGCCAGTTTCTCAGTGCCAGTGTTTGGCATACTTTCCTGTGACTATTGTCCACCTGATGTTGGCCAGGGGGTGATGTCTACCCTCTGCTTATACCATTGTTTTCCCTGCCATCAAGGAGCTTCCCCCCTCCAGTCTGTAAGCCAATATAAACCTCTCTTATTCACGTAAGCTGGTACCAAGGAGTTGGATTGCTGCTAGATACCTGACTGTGAGGTTTTGGCCTTTTGGAGCCAATTTTCAAGAGGAATGTGGAAAGATTTGAAACTTTGGCCTAAGAGATGCCTTGCAGTGCTATAAGTACAGCTTGATTGACTATTCTGGTCAAAGTAGAAAGACCTGCATGCAGTAAGAACAATGGACTGGGAGGGTTGGCTTATGACGATGAGAAAGAGCTGTGCTTGGACTGGGCTAGAAGTAGTTTGAGAGGTTTGCTGTAAGAGCCACAAACTGAGAAGTTGTGCAGGGTTTCAGTGCACAGAAATGGACTGGTGTGAGCAAAGGGATATGGCACAGAAAAAAAAAAAAGATATCTTTGGGCCTAAAATGCTATCCATTCACCTGCAACTTGTTTGAGAGATTATAACCATTGAGATTGGGTCAGGTAACCCCCACTGGGGCAAGAGGAGGAATATAGATTCTTTTTTCTAAGATATATATATATATATATATATATATATATATATATATATATATATATATATATTTATTTATTTATTATTGATAACTTTTATACTTACAGACTACAAACCATTGTATTTCCTTCCCCTCCCCCATTTTCTCCCTCATAACTCTGCTTTCTGTCATATCCCCTCCCTCTCTCTATTAGTCTATCTTTTAATTGGATGTCATCATCGTTTTCTCCTATTATGAGGGTATTGCTAGGCACTGCAAGGTATTGGATATCAAGGCCAAATTCTGTCCAACCAGTTGTGTGTAAGGAGTGGTACCCTTACTTTGGCTCTTACATTTTTTCTGCCACCTCTTCCACAATGGACCCTGAGCCTTGGTGGATGTGAGATGTTTCAGTGCTGGACACTCCTCTGTCCCTTCTTCTCTGTGATATGTTGCTATTCCCACCAACAGTACAGAAGGGTTCCCCTTTTACCACATCCTTGCCAACATTCACTGTCATTTGTTTTCTTCTTTTTTTTTTAATTTATTTATTTGAGAGCGACAGACACAGAGAGAAAGCTAGATAGAGAGAGAGAGAGAGAATGGGTGCGCCAGGGCTTCCAGCCTCTGCAAACGAACTCCAGACGCATGCGCCCCCTTGTGCATCTGGCTAACGTGGGACCTGGGGAACCGAGCCTCGAACCAGGGTCCTTAGGCTTCACAGGCAAGCGCTTAACCGCTAAGCCATCTCTCCAGCCCTCATTTGTTTTCTTGATGGTAGCCATTCCGGCGGGAGAGAGATGGAATCCCAAGGTAGTTTTAATTTGCATTTCCCTGATGGCTAAGGATGTAGAAGACTTTTTTTTTTTTCAGTATTTATATGCCATCTTTATTTCTTCTGGTGAGAACTCTCTATTTAGTTCCATAGCCAATTTTTTGATGGGGTTGTTTGATTTCTTATTGTTCTGTTTTTTTTTTTTTTTTTTTTTTTAATTTCGTTGTATATTCTGGATATTAATCCTCTGTCAGATGTGTAGCTGGAAAAGATTTTCTCCGATTGTATAGGTTGTCTCTTTGCTCTAGTCACAGTGTCCTTTGCTGTACAAAAGCTTTGTAATTTCATGAGATAGCAGTGGTTAATTAGTGGTTTTATTTGCTGAGCAATTGGGTTTATATTCTGAAGGTCATTACCTATGCCAATATGTTTCTTCTCCCCTTTCCTCTAGCAATTTCAGAATTTCAGGGCTGATATTAAGATCCCTGGTCCACTTGGATTTGATTCTTGTGCATGGAGAAAGACAAGGATCTATTTTCATCTTTCTACATATAGATATTCAGTTTTCCCAGCACCACTTGTTGAGGCTGTCTTTTGTCTGATGAATATTTTTGGCATTATTTGTCAAAAATTAGATGGCTATAGCTACCTGGATTAATATCTAGGTCCTCTATTCTGTTCCATTGATCTACATGTCTGTCTTTGTGCCAAAACCATGCTGTTTTTGCTACTATGGCTTTGTAATATAGCTTAAAATCATGTATGGTGATACCACCAGCCTTATCTTTGTTTCTCAAAATCATTTTGGCTATTTGAGGTTTTTTGTGTTTCCAAATGAATTTTAAGATTTTTTTTTTTGCTATTCCTGTGAAGAATGCCATTGAAATTTTAATGGGGATTCATTACATGTGTGGATTGCTTTTTTAAGATTGAAATTTTCACAATATTGATTCTTCCAATCAAAGATCATGGAATATCTTTCCATTTCCTTATCTTCTACAATCTCTCGCTTGAGTGTGTTAAATCTCATTGTACAGTTCCTTCACTTCCTTAGTTAAGTTTATTCCAAGGTGCTTTATTTATTTATTTTTAAGCAATTGTGAATGGGAGCGATTCCCTGATTTCATTCTCTGCATATTTGTTGTTAGTATATAGGAAAGCTAATGATTTCTGTATTATGTATTATGTATCCTGCTATCTTGCTAAAAGTGTTTATCAGCTCTAACAGTTTGCTGGGAGAGTTTTTAGGGTCCTTTATGTATAGAATCATATCATCTGCAAATAGTGATAATTTGATCTCTTCCTTTCCGATTTGCATCCATTTTATGAGTGTCTCTTGCCTTATGGTTATAGTTAAGACTTCCAGCACTATATTAAAAAAAAAAAATGGGGACAGTGTAAACCTTTGTTTTGTTCATGAATTTAGTGGAAAATCTTTGAGGTTTTCACTATTTAGTATAATGTTGGCTGTAGGTTGGTCATAAATAGCATCTATTATTTTGAAATATGTTCCTTCTATTCCCAGTTTTTGTAATACTTTTACCATGAAAGGATGTTGGATTTTGTTGAAAGCCTTTTCTATATCTATTGAGATAATCATGTGGCTTTTGTCCTTCAGATTATTTATATGATGTATCACATTTATTGATTTATTGATTTGCATATGTTGTACCATCCATGCATCCCTGGGATAAAGCCAACCTGGTTGGGGTGAATAATCTTTTTGATATATTCTTGTATTCTGTTTGCCAATATTTTGTTCAGATTTTTTGCATCTATGTTCAAGAGGGAGATTGGTCTGTAAATTTCTTTTTTTTGTTCTGTTTTTGCCTGATTTTCATATGAAGGTGATGCTGGCTTCATAGAAGGAGTTCAATAGAATTCCTTCCTTTTATATTTTATGGAAAAGATTGAGAAGCATTGGTGTTAGTTCTTCCATGAAGGTCTGGTAAATTTCACCAGTGAATCCATCTGGGTCTGGGCTTTTTTTAGTTGGGAGACTTTTTATAACTGCTTGGAATGCTGTAATGGTTATATGTCTATTTAAATGGTTCATCTTGATTTAATTTTGGTAGGTCATAGGAATCAAGGAACTTGTCCATTTCTTTCAGATTTTCAAACTTAGAGGCATATATATTCTTAAAGTATGTCCTTACAATTGTCTGAATTTCTTTGGTATCTGTTGTAATGGTGCCATCTTCATTTCTAATTTATTAATTTTTGTCTCTTCTCTCCTGGTCAAAATTGCTAAGGTTTTATCTATCTTGTTTATCCTTTCAAAGAACCAACTCTTTGTTTTGTTGATTCTTTGGATTGTTTTTTGGTTTATGTTTCATTAATTTCTGCTCTAGTCTTTATGACTTCTTCTCATCTTCTTTATCCAAGGCCTTAAGGTTGAGCATTAAATTGTTTATTTGTGAACTCTCCAATTTCTTAATATAGGCACTTACTTAGAGCTATAAATTTCCCTCTTAGTACTGCCTTAATTGTGTCCCAAAGGTTTTGGTATGTTGTATTACCATCATCATTTGATTATATGATTTTTTTTACTTCCTTTTTGATTTCTTCAATGATCCACTGATCATTCAATAGTGTACTGTTTAGTCTCCATGAATTTTGGTATGCTCTGTAGCTCTACTTATTGCTGATTTGCAGTTTAATCCCATTTGGTCAGATAGAGTATAAGGGGTTATTGCAATTTTCTTATATTTGTGGAGACTTGCTTTGTGTCCTAATATATGGTCTATTTTAGAGAATTTTCCATGTGCTGCTGAGAAAAATGTATATTCTGCATCATTTGGATGGGATGTTCTATAGATATCTATTAGCTCCATTTGTTCCATGACATCATTTAATTCAGATGTCTCTCTGTTTATTTATTTATTTATTTATTTATTTATTTATTTATTTTTGCTGGAATGAACTGTCAATTGATGAGAGTGGGGTATTGACGTCTCCCATTACAAGTGCATTTGATGTTATTATCTTTGACCTTAAGTCTAATAGTGTTTGATGAAACAGGGAGCCCCCATGTTAGGTGCATATGTGTTTAGGATTGTAATGTCCTCCTGCTGGAGTGTTCCTTTAATCAGTATAAAATGAATAACCTTCTTTATTTTTCCTCACTAATGTTGATTTGAAGTCGATCCTGTCAGATATTAGGACAGCATCCCCTGCTTATTTCCTAGGCCCATTTGCTTGAAATACCATTTTCCAACCTTTCACCCTAATGCAGTGTCTATCTTTTATTGAGAGATGAGTTTCCTGGAGGCAATAAATGGTAGGATTCTGCCTTTTAATCCAGTCTGCAAGCCTGTATCTTTTGGATGGTGCATTGAGGTCACTGATATTAAGAGTTATTATTGGAAGGTATGCATTTATTCTTGCCATTCTTCTTATTTTGTGGTGGTTCCTTTTTTTCCCTTTATTCGTTTTTTTTTTTTCTCTTTTAAACATTTTATTGACAATTTTCATACGTGTATATAATGTATTCTGATCATTATCTCCTCCCATTATCTTCTTTTTAAATTTTTATTTATTTATTTATTTATTTAACAGAGAGAAAATTGCAGAGAGGAAAAGAGAGAGTGGGTATGCTACGGCCTGCAGCCACTCGAACTCCAAGCGCATGTGGCCACCTTGTGCATCTGGCTTATGTGGGTCCTGGGAAATTGAACTTGGGTCCTTTGGCTTTGCAGGTAAGTGCCTTAACCTCTAAGCCATACCTCCAGCCCCCATTACCTTCTTTTGTCCCTTCCAACTGAACCCCTTCTTTCTTTTTTTTTAATTTCTATTAGCATTTTCCATGATTATAAAAAAATATCCCATGGTAATTCCCTCCCTCCCCCACCCCCTCACTTTCCCCTTTGAAATTCCATTCTCCGTCATATTACCTCCCCATCTCAATCATTGTACTTATATATATACAATATCAACCTATTAAGTACCCTACTCCCTTCCTTTTTCTTCCCTTTATGTCCCCTTTTAAACTTACTGGCCTCTGCTACTAAATATTTTCATTCTTACGCAGAAGCTCAATCATCTGTAGCTAGGATCCACATATGAGAACATGTGGCGCTTGGCTTTCTGGGCCTGGGTTACCTCACTTAGTATAATCCTTTCCAGATCCATCCATTTTTCTGCAAATTTCATAACTTCATTTTTCTTTACCGCTGAGTAGAACTCCATTGTATAAATGTGCCACATCTTCATTATCCACTCATCAGTTGAGGGACATCTAGGCTGGTTCCATTTCCCAGCTATTATAAATTGAGCAGCAATAAACATGATTGAGCACGTACTTCTAAGGAAATGAGATGAGTCCTTTGAATATATGCCTAGGAGTGCTATAGCTGGGTCATATGGTAGATCAATCTTTAGCTGTTTTAGGAACCTCCACACTGTTTTCCACAATGGCTGGACCAGATTGCATTCCCACGAGCAGTGTAGAAGGGTTCCTGTTTTTCCACATCCCCGCCAACATTTATGATCATTTGTTTTCATGATGGTGGCCAATCTGACAGGAGTGAGATGGAATCTCAATGTAGTTTTAATCTGCATTTCCTGATGACTAGTGACATAGAACATTTTTTTAGATGCTTATATGCCATTCGTATTTCTTCCTTTGAGAATGCTCTATTTAGCTCCATAACCTATTTTTTGATTGGCTTGTTTGATTCCTTATTATTTAACTTTTTGAGTTCTTTGTGTATCCTAGATATTAATCCTATATCAGATACATAGCTGGCGAAGATTTTTTTCCCATTCTGTAGGTTGCCTCTTTGCTTTTTTCACTGTGTCCTTTGCAGTGCAAAATCTTTGTAATGTCATGAGTCCCAGTGATTAATCTGTAGTTTTATTGCCTAAGCAATTGTGAACCCCTTCTTTCTAAATAACCAGTCTTCTATTTTGATGTCTGTTGGGCCCTGAAAGGCCCAGGCATGAGGCCTAGTGGAACTTCCTGAGCCTAGCTAAAGTTTGGCAACCTGTCTCTGGCCAGCTATGACTCAGCAGACGCCTAATGGCTTCTGGCCTGTTACCTCCGCATGGCAATTGTAATTACCATTTCAATAGTTACAGTTTACTATTGGCCCTTACCTCTTCCCCCATCCTAAAATCCCTGCCTTCATCCACAACATGATATAGGCAACTGCTCAGAGTAATAAAGCGAGTTGTTTCTGCATTGAAAAGACTCCCGACTCAGTGTGGTTTTTCTCCGGTGGCCAGGAGAGGTTTCTGAGTTGTCCGACGCTCATCATCCTCCTCAACCCCTAGGGAGGAACCAGCAGGCCTGGTCCTTCCCTCGGCACTACCTGAGCGGGAAGGAGCCCCGCAGATGTCTGTGGTAGTTTGAATGTTATGTCCCCCAAAAGACTCAGGTGTTTTATTAAGAACTTGGATTTCCAGCCTCCTGGCTGGAAGCAGTGTTACTGAGGGTGGATCCTGAGGTACAGCCCCAAGGTGTTACTGGGGGTGAATCTGGATTCCAGGTCAAAGGTGTGCAGAGTGTCTGAGCTCTGCCTGGGACCCCCACTGCTTGTTACTCTTGTGTGTTTGCTTCTGGTGCTGGCTGCTTGGTGGTCTCGCCTCATATTCCCCCTCTCTCCCCCTCCCTCCCTCTCTCTCTCTCTCTCTCTCTCTCTTCTTGGCTTATGAATGGGAGCCAGCTGTTTCTGCCACTAATGGAACACACCCTTGGATCTGTAAGCTGAAATAAACCCTTCCTCCTATAAACTGTCTGGTTTGGATGTTCGTCCCAGCAATGTGGAACTGACTACAACAATGTCTGGCATTGTATTGTTTTGTTTTGTTTTCCCTTTTTCACTATCCATGACAAATGCTGACAAGCCCAATATTGTGCAAGTCTTATGCAGGTAGTTTTCTGGAAGGTCATGAATTCACTGGCCACTTCATGTCAACTTTTGAAACAAAGCACTCCTCCCCACCCTTTGGCTCTTGCATTCTTCCCGTGGCCTCTTCCTGAATTATTTCCTGAGCCTAGGAGGGCCTGGAGTTCATGTCTCATGTAGTGCGGAGCTGTCACACATTCTCAGAACTCTAACCAGGCTCCCCAGAGGTCATGGCCATCTCTGTAGCTCAGGCTGGCCCTCAACCTCCTGGCAATTCTCCTGCCTCAGCTATGCAAATACTGGGATACGGATTGAACTTGTCTTCCCAGAGCTCTGGGGCCAGGGCCACAACCTCGGCCGGGATCTTTCCTCAAGGCTCAACTCGTCTGCAATCTTTATTCGTTTTTTTTAACTGTTATTTGAGTGTGGTTTATTTTTCCCTATTTACTCCTGTTTGTATTTTGCATTAAAAATTCCTTCAAGTATTTTCTGTAGATCTGGTTTAGTTGTCATACATTTCTTTAGCCTGTTTTTGTTGTGGAATATCCTTATTTCTAAATCAATTTGGATAGATAGCTTTGCAGGAAAGCAATGTTGGTTGACAGTTGTTATCTTTCAGAATTTGGAATACATCATCCCAAGACCTTCTGGCTTTTAAAGTTTGTGTTGAGTAATCTGCAGTTATTCTGATGGGCTTGCCACTGTAGGTGACTTGCTCCTTCTCTCTAACTGCTTTCAATATATTTTCTTGTGTTTGTTTGTTTAGTAGTTTAATTATAACATGGAGAGGAGGGGTTCTTTCCAGATTTTTTTCTGTTTGGTGTTCTAAAAGCTTCTTGTATATGTATTGGCATTTCTGAGGAAAATTTTCTTGTATGATTTTGTTGAAAACTCCTACGAAGCCTTTGTGTTGAAATTTTTCTCCTTCAGTTATACCCTGAATTCTTTTTAAAATTATTTATTTATTTATTTGAGAGCAACAGACAGAAAGAGAAAGAGGGAGAGGGAGGGGGTGGGGTGGGTATACCAGGTTTTCCTGCCACTACAAACGAGCTCCAGATACATGTTCCCTCTCGTGCATCTGGCTAACATGGGTCCTGGGGAATTGAACCTCAGATCAGAGTCCTTAAGTTTCATAGGCAAGCATTTAACTGCTAAGCCATCTCTCTAGCCCAATACCCTGAATTCTTATGTTTGATCTCCTCATAGTGTCCTGGATATCTTGAAATTCCCATTCATACCTTGCTATTAGCTTGTCTTTCTCTTTGTTGGACTTTATCAGATCTGACACTTGGTCTTCTAGTTTAGGTATTCTGTACTCTCCTTTATCCATTCTTCTGGAGAGAATTTCCACAGAGTTTATTTCATTGGCTGTATTTCTCAGAGATAGCATTTCAGCCTGGTTTTTCTTCAGTATTTATATTTCCTTATTCATGTCTTGTAATGATCTCTTAATTTTATTAAGCTGTTTTCCTGTGTTCTCTTTCAGAAGTTTGTTTTCTTCTTTAATTCCTTTGTTTTCTTCCTTGACTCCCTTCATTTCTTCTCTGATTTCTTTGAGCCTAGATACCATGATTTTCTTGAAATCTTTTTCAGGCATTTCATCTAAAATAGTCTCATTGGTGATTATTTCTGATGGATTTATAGTTTTTAGTGGGACCATATTGTCTTGATTCTTTGAGTTTCTTGTACTATATTGTAGCAACTTTTGCATCCTGAATTGATTTGATGCTTGGGTTTTTCTACTTATCTTCTCTGTTCCCAGACATGGTAATCCATCTCTATATACCCTCAGGATATGAGTTCAAGGTGCTAGGTGTCGCTCTTGTACCCCAATCAAGCCACAGAAATAATCCTAGGGGTTGAATTTGTTTGCTAATCAAGTATTCTAGTGGACTGGGTGGAATAATTTACTGGCAAATTCTAAACTTCAACCAAGTAACATACACAATCAATAAAAACCACACAAATAGTACAATAGTGGCACACCACCATGGCAGGAAACTAATTGCTCTTGATTTGGCTAACTGGTCCACTCAGTGGAACAGAACCCATAGCTGGAGCTTGGAAACAACTCAGAACCCGGGGCCAGAGGGAGGAGGGAGGACAGGGAGGAGGCTAACAATGGTGCCAAATTGACTGTATCCACTGAGTACAAAACTAATTAATAAAAAAAAATTAAAAATTACAAGAAAATAAGAAAAAAAAAAGCACAAAGTATGCAATTCTGAGGATGAAAACAAAAAGATAGTCATATAAAGCCAAAATCCCTAAGGGTGTGTGTTTTTCTACACCCTTAATCTTGTCAGCTGGGAGGTAGAGATTTCTGTTCTGAATTGGGTTTCAGGTCAACCTGGATCTGGATCAGACCCTGCCCCCAATAATGACAGAAGCAAAAAACAAAGGCCCTACGTATATGAAAGCACCAAAGGCAATAAAATTCAACCCTAAATACAGGTTATTTGAAAATGGTAAAGCTAACCAAGAATATATACACCATAATTGTCCCTGACAAGAGAGATTAGGTCTTGCAGGATTGTGTACTTTTTTTTTTTTTTTTTTTGTCTGTCAGCCTCATTACCTTTTGGGGCAGCTTCCAATCTCACCAATGTTGAGTGCCTGCCTTGATCCCTCTGTGTTGTGCTGTGCAGTTGTACCTCTGATACACTCGGCTGGTTGTGTAACCACTGGGGGCCAAATACTGGAGGTTCACGGTGCTGATGGTCGGGGATCAGAGAGTTCAGGCTTCTGGAATTGCTTGCACCTCCAGTAACTCTTTAGTTGATTTCAGCTGTCTTTCCTTCAGATTTCTTAACTTTGCAAGAAGGCTGATGGAGATGAAAAATCTGTTGCTTGGTCTCTGGTGCTGCTGCCACCTGGCGTGCCTGGTGGTATCGCACTGGGCAGGCACACGCGGATAGCTGGCCTGATCGCCTCACTGGGATTCCGGCCATTTCCTCCTTTCTGGTGGGTCTTGGTCTCTCTGGCTTCTCTTCTGTGTCTAAGAATAACCTATACTCCTTTGCTTTTCAGAAGAGTGTATTTTGCTGGGGTTTTGCTTAAATCACCTCCCTAGGCTGGTTTGACATGGCTCTTAAGCCACCATCTTACCTGGAAGTCTGTAGATTCTTTAAAAGGGACCTGAGCACTCAAGGAGTGTCCTATTCTTAAAATTCTGATTTATTCAACCCCCACCTCCTTTGGTTAACAAATTGGCACTCCACCTGGTATTGTGGAGTATAAGAAGTTCAGTAAAGAGAAGGTCATTGAGTTTTCAACACAGTCTTGTGTTTTGGAAATGGCTATGGGCAGTGTGAAGCAGGTTTGCTGGATGCTTGCATGGAGAATGTGGTTGGCAGTAAAGATTCAGTAGAGATTCTGGGACCTTGAGATGGCTGCCAAGGAGAGCTACTGGCCCTGGATGAAGTTTTCCAGGACTGTAAGTAGCATAGCTGGAGGGGTAGAATTGGAACTCCAGAGACTTGTTGCTGGTTAGAATTATTGGACTTGGAGACTTGTCACTGGCTAGAGTTGTGGGACTTGGAGCTACAGAGTTTGATGTTTGTCCTGTTTAAATCTTGTATTGGTTGACTATTTCTTTGCTATGCCCAATGCTATCATTTGTAGTGTGAGTATTTATTATGTGCCATTATGTTTCTTTCTTGCGGGGGGGGGGGGGCAATTTTTTGGTATTATGCCTCAGTTAAAAGATCTTGGACTATGGTGATGTATGAACATCATTGAAATTCATAAAAACTATAGGGACTTTTAAAGATGTATTAATGAATTGCATTTTACATCGTTTATGGTTATCAGTTTATGGGGGCCAGTGATGGAATGTGGTGGTTTGATTCAGGTGCCCCCCCATAAACTTAGGTGTTCTGAATGCTAGGCTCCCAGCTGATGGAGATTTGGAAATTAGTGCCCCCTGGAGGGAGTGTTTTGTTGGGAATAGGCTTATAAGGTATTATATCCAGTTTCCCCATGCCAGTGTTTGCACACTCTCCTATTGCTATTTTCCACTTAATGTTGGCCAGGGGGTGATTTCTGCCCTCTGCACATACCATCATTTCCCCTGCCATCATGGAGCTTCCCCATCGAGAGTGCAAGCCAAAATAAGCCTCTTTTTCCCCACAAGCTGATCTTGGTTGAGTGATTTCTACCAACAATGTGAGCCTGACCTTAATACATCTGGTAAGTTATTCTTAATTCTTTTCAATTTATCAAGGTATCTACTGAGAATATTTTGTTGGTTCTCTTCCTACTTAGTCAGGTGTCTATTTAATTCTTCTAGTTGATTTGGTTGAATTTCCTTCACCTATGCTTTGAGCTCATTTTAGTAGGTCTGCTGGTGCTTTTGGAGACAAGGCCTGGTGAGGTTGATGGGAGCCTTACCCAAGCAGGGCCTTGATATCTTTTACTGGAGCTTCCAGCTCTGGTGGATTCCCAAGTGTAGATATCTGTAATGGATCTTGCTGGCAATATAATTACTTTGCTCATTCCAGCTTCAGTGACAGAGGATCCGCAAGGCAAATAGTTTCTTCCATACCTTCTCTTTTTGGTAGAAGAGGGTATTATGTGTATCCTGGATCTTTCTTCCTCCTAAGTTTTTCTTGATATGGCTACACTAGGTAGCCTAGTCTATCCTTGAACAATGACAATCCTCCCACCTCATTTTCCCATGCACTAGAATCACAAGCATGAATCACCATGATTGACATATTATTTTATATATTTTTATTGGGCACATTAATATATCGATGTACTACAAATTAGTCATATTTCCATCAGGTTATCTCCTTTTTCCCCTTATCCCCAGGCCTCATTCCACTGAGAGCCATTCTCAGTAGGTGTGCCTATAATTCAACACTTCCTCTGTAATAAATTCTGCCCATTGGGGGTGGGGATGATAGAGATGATTCTTTTAGTGCTCAGCACTATGCTTTGTTTTTTCCTGTCATTTTGATTGGTCTTGAGTCTCACTGGTATTCAAAAATGTCTGGAAAACAAGAATGCGAATATCATTGGTCAATCAATACAACCTCACTGTGGAATCATGAATGTACCAGTCAGTTCCTATGGGAAGGACAGTATGCCTTCCCACACTATGAGTCTTAGGATCTGTCTTTCCACAACCTCCTCTGAGTCTTGTCAGGCTTGTTAGAAATCTTAAGTGCTAGCTCTCAGCAGCCTCCCATTTTCTTCTTTAAGGAATGTGTAATCTCCTTGGTGTTTACAGCCTTTTCCACTGAGAAGGTTCTACGGCTGCAAGGAGAGCAGCACTCATGTTAATCTACCACTTACTATTTAATGTTTCTGGGCCAATGAGGATGAGATAGAGATGATTCTTCTTGTGCTAGGCAGTTAACGTTCTTTATTCATTATACTGACGTATCTTGTTTTTCCCTGCTATTCATCACCGTTAATAAAAAGCACATTTTTTTTAACCAATTGTGAGAATAGTATGTATTAAAGGGGATAAACATAGGCATTTAGAAGACCTTTTAGTGGGCATTTAGTTTTAGCAAAAGAGCAGTAGAAAGTTTTCTCTAGAGTCAATGGTCATAGTCTTCTAACTTGGTTCTCAGTACCAGGTGTAAATTCCCTCTGACTGAGAGGCTGTTCTATGCAATCAGAGAGCAATTGATTAATCCCATAAATGATGTTTCTCTATTATTGCAGTAGTGGGTATATCTTGCCTGACTGGTTAATTTTGTTGGAATACATTAAACTAAAGGCAACATAAATAATGCTTTACAAACCTGTCTTCATTATGTAATTGAGAGAGAAAACTTTCATAAAGAAAAATGGTAAGACTGCTGGGACTGTTTGGGTGAGATTACTATACTAGGGAGTAGGTAACTTAATCCTAAAACTGTAGGCTATTGCTGGTAAATCCCAGTGCCAGACATAGGTCAATCCCCCCACTGTGGACTTTTGGTCAGGAAGATCCATGAGGTCCTCAAAACAATACAAGCTATTGCCAAAGCACTTGGTTACCAACCATGACTATGTGATAAGGTCCTATTTCTAAGGACCATACAGGCTGCAGTCTCAGAAAAATTATCAATAAATCTGGGAATGAGATGCAAGCCAGTTCACTGCTGGCTAGCTGGCACAGTGGTAGAAAGCACTATGGTAACACTATAGGATAAAAACCATTAACAGTGTGAACAAAGCTCATATTTTCTTTTAAAAAAGCATTATTTTTCTAAAATTAAAAATTAACTCAGTGTTCTGTTTTTAGTCCGAATTTAAAAATTGCCTAGTATAATGTGACCTTTGTGTCTTTTACATATTGTTCAGCCATAATGTTTGTTGTTTCTGTACCTCTTAATGGCTGTGTGTTTGGTGTAGCTTAGGGTCAAAGCTTTTATTTGGTAACAAAATAGACTGGTGGAAAAGGCAGCATATGCTTCTAAGATGAGCCTGGTGGCATCCTCTCTTCTTCCTATGGAATTTTACACCCTTGCTTGCCACTGAATCTTCAGCAACCTTCTGACCAACATCAGGTGGACAACCCTGGGCCAAACACTATCAAGGCTAAGGCTAAAACATCCCTAAGCCTATCCCCAATACCACAAGGCCTCCAGGAGGCTCCATTTACCTAGCTGGGAGCCTAGCATTAAGAACCCATAAGTTGGGCTGGAGAGATGGCTTAGCGGTTAAGCGCTTGCCTATGAAGCCTAAGGACCCCGGTTCGAGGCTCAGTTCCCCAGGTCCCACGTTAGCCAGATGCACAAGGGGGCGCATGCGTCTGGAGTTCGTTTGCAGAGGCTGTAAGCCCTGGCGCGCCCATTCTCTCTCTCTCGCTCTATCTGTCTTTCTCTCTGTGTCTGTCGCTCTCAAATAAATAAATAAATAAAATTAAAAAAAAAAAAAGAAGCCATAAGTGTATGGGGGAAAACCTGAATCAAACCACTATATACAACATATATATATATATATATATATATATATATATATATATATATGTATAAAAGGCACATGCAAAAGAGAAAGAAAGCACTAAATTATGCTGTTTACTTGGTAATCTTTTTTCCTGACAAATTTTAATATCTCTTTCAATTAATGTTACATAGTTTCAGTGTGAGGTATTTGTGCTTGGTTTGCCTTTTATTTACCATATCGTAATAGTTTGCATTCTTCTACTTTATTTTTTGCAGAGTAATCTACAGGCAAGTATTACCTAATAGGATAGCATGTATGGAAATATATTAATATATTAAGGGCAGAATTTAGGTATGTACTACAAAACCCTTCAAGCTTCCCATTTACTTGAAATTCCATGTTAAAATTCTAGGAAAAATATAGTCATGTAATTAGCACAAAAGAGAAGAAATGAAGCAAATAACATTTATAAAAAGGGGTATTCTTTAAGTCCAATATACTAAGTACATAGGAATATGTCTAGCTAATGGAAAGAATGACCAAAGTGTCTGAACAATGAATTGCATAGGAAAATTAACACTGAGACAGACATCAAGAAATACTGGAACAGGACTTCCAGCCAAGATGGCAACCGCCTAGCTGCACTCCAGATACCAGGGAGAAAAAGGCAAGAAATTAAGGGCTAACAGGGTCTTTTTGCCAGTGGGAGGGCACAGAGTGGGGAAGAACAGGGAAGCACACATCCCCGCATCCCACGCCCCGCCACGCCCCGCCACGCCCCACACCCAGAGCTCCCCGGCGTGACCCGGCGCCCGCACGCCCCGGCCCCGGCACTCCCTATGCCGCCGGTGTGCCCTGCACTCCCCGCGCTCCCCAGGCAAAGAAAGTCAAGAAATTAAGGATTATCAGGGTCTTCTTGCCAGTGGCAGGGCACAGAGTGGAGAAAAACAGGGAAGCACGCATCCCCCCTTGAGTGGGTAGTCTACCCCCACACATACAGCCGCTGTGCCCCACACCCACACCCTGTGCCCTGCACCCCACGCCGCACTGCTGTGCTCTGTTCACGTGACCGCCAGCCCATCGCGCGCCTGCCAACCCGCTGTGCTGATGTGCGGGGATCTCCGCCTTTGTGCTCTGATTGTGGGTGTTGGCCAGCCATGCTGTGCTCCGTTCCCATGCCCACGGGGGGCCACCTCTGCCTTGATTAAGCTGCTGCCAGACCCCCTGCTGCTGTGCTCCAATCACTTGCCTGCCAGCCCGCCACTGCAGTGTCCTGATCCCGTGCCTGCATCAGCTGCATCTGCACTACAATTGCACATGCAGCGGGCCTAGTCCCACAGCAAGGGCCACACAAGTCCACACTGAGTCACTAGCGCCAGCTCAGGAGCCATCCCCTACCTGTCCATCGCTACCCATTCCCCACTCCCGTGAGGCGGGAGAGCTCAGATAGTTTGCAGGTCCCAGTATTCCCAGCCAGAGTTTGGGCAGCTTCAGGGCTTGCTGCCTCAGTCCGCTTCCAAACTAGAAGGCAGGCAGCTTTGGTGCATTACTGGGTGAGAATTCAGGCAACTTTGGTGCCCCTGTCAGGCAATAGATAGGCGGCTTTGGAAAGAGAGAGCAAAAACCCAGGCTACTTGTAATTGGCCCAGGCTGCCTTGGATTCTCATTAAGCTAGATCCCAGGCTGCTCCACCCACCTACCTGCCCATACACTGACATGGGTAGACCACAGCGCAAAAGAAATAACATGAAAAATAAAATGCAAGAAAACCCAGACAGATCACCCAGTCCAACAAGGATTACATCTAACCAAAACATAGAAGAGTGTTTAGGATCAGAACATCAAGTGGAAGCTATGAATAATGCAACCCTGACCAACCTACTGCTAGAACTGGCAGGAAAGCTACAAAGGACAGATAATCGTGTGGATGCTACCATCACTAAGCTAGAGCAATATGATAAGACACTGGAAGGAATTCAAAGAGAACTAAGAGAGTTGAGGGAGAGTGAAAAAAAAGAGGACCTTAAAAATCAGCTGGCCACACTAAATGAAAACATAAAGAAATGCAAGGATGATTTCCAAGAATCATCAAGAAAATCAGAAAATGAGGTGAAAAGGGAGCTGGACAGAGCAATGGAAGTGATACATAGGAAAGTAGTAGAAAATGCAAACTTAATTGAACAAGTCCAAAACTCACTAGAGGCCCTCAAGAATAGAGTCAGCGAAGTGGAAGATAGAAACTCTGATCTGGAAGACAGGATGGAAGAAACAGTTCGAGAGTCTAAAAATTTCAGTAAATTCAAAAGTTCCTGTGAACAGAACATGAGAGAATTGTGGGATACACTTAAACGTCCTAATATCAGAATCATTGGAATACCAGAAGGAGAAGAATTTCAGACCAAAGGCATGGAGAACTTATTTAACACAATAATTGAAGAAAACTTCCCCCATCTCTTAAAAGAAAGGCCAATCAAGATACAAGAAGCAAACAGAACTCCTAACAGACTAGACCCAAGGAGAAACCCACCAAGACATATTATCATTAAGACTTTAAACATTAACACCAAAGAGAAAATCCTAAAAGCAGCTAGGGAAAAACAGCACATCACTTTCAAAGGAAACCCCATCAGAATTACTTCAGACTTCTCAATGGAAACCCTGCAAGCTAGAAGGGCCTGGAATGAAACTCTCGAAACTCTAAGAAACTATGGCATCCAACCTAAATTACTTTCCATGACAAAAATCAGCTTTACAATTATATGAACACAAAACCAAACCTACAGAAAGTATTCCAGGAAATTCTCCACAGAGAAGAAACAAATAACCAAACACAAATGCCTACAAGAAGCAGATCACACCAACCAAACCCAGAGTAGATAGAAAAAATGCTAAACTCCATGGAAATGCCAACACACCTCTACCACCACAACATGACAGGGATCAAATCAAATCTCACAGTCATAACCCTAAATATTAATGGCCTTAATTCAACCATCAGGAGACACAAGCTAACAGGGTGGATCAAAAAATTAGACCCCTCAATCTGCTGCCTTCAAGAAACCAACCTTACCACTAAAGACAGAAACCTCCTCAGGGTAAAAGGGTGGAAAACAATATTCCAAGCAAATGGAAATAAGAAACAAGCAGGTGTAGCTATATTAGTATCAGATAAAATTGACTTCAAACCAAAAATAATCAGAAAAGACAAAGAAGGCTACTTCTTACTTACAAAGGGAACAATCCATCAAGAGGATATTACAATCATAAATGTGTATGCACCAAACACAGGAGCACCACAGTTCATAAACAAAACCTACTTAACAATAAAACAGAAATAACCACCAACACCATCATAGCTGGGGACTTTAACACACGATTATCAGTAGTAGACAGATCATCCAAACAGAAGCTCAACAGGGAATTAAGAGAGCTCAACAAAACCATAGAGCACTTAGACCTAACAAACATCTACAGAACTTTCCACCCCAAATCCACAGACTACACATTCTTCTCAGTGGTCCATGGAACATTCTCTAAAATAGACCATATACTGGGTCACAAAGACTGCCTCCACATATTTAGGAAAATCGACATAATTCCCTACATGATATCAGATCATAATGCTATATTCCTAGAAATCAACAACAACAAAAAAACAACAAGAACCCCAACGGCAACTGGAAACTGAATAGCACACTCTTAAACAATAAATGGATAGTGGATGAAATAATAAAGGAAATTGCAAAATTCCTGGAATTGCATGACAATGAGAACACATCATACCAAAACTTATAGGACACAATGAAGGCAGTCCTCAGGGGAAAATTCATAGCACTCAATGCCTTCATAAAAAAGACAGAAAGATCCCAAATCAATAGCCTAACCATCCACATAAAGGCATTGAAAAAACAAGAAAAATCCAACCCAAAGAGCTCCAGAAGGAAAGAAATAATTAAAATCAGAGCAGAAATTAATGAATTGGAAACCAAGGAAACAATTAAGGCAATTGACAAAACAAAGAGCTGGTTCTTTGAAGAAATAAACAAGATTGACAAACCTCTGGCCAATTTGATCAAGCAAAAAAGGAGAGACTCCAAATTAACAAAATTCAAAATGAAAAAGGAGAGATCACAACAGACATGAGTGAAATTGGCAGAATCATCAGGACTTATTTCAAAAACCTCTACTCCACAAAACTAGAAAATGTGGAGGAGATGGATAAATTCCTGGATGCATATCATCTACCAAAGCTAAACTCAGAGCAGATTAATCACCTTAATGAACCTATCACACTCACAGAGATTGAAAAAATAATAAAAAACCTCCCAAAAAAGAAGAGTCCAGGACCAGATGGATTCCCAGCCGAATTTTATCAAACCTTCATGGAAGAACTCAAACCAATCTTTCTAAAACTGTGCCACACCATTGAAGAACAGGGAAAGCTACCCAACTCCTTCTATGCAGCTAGTATCACCCTAATCCCAAAACCAGGCAGAGATGCCACAAGAAAAGAAAACTACTGGCCTATTTCCCTAATGAACATAGATGCAAAGATCCTCAACAAAATACTCGCAAACCGAATCCAACAACACATCAAAAGCATCCACCTTGACCAAGTGGGATTTATCTCAGGAACACAAGGGTGGTTCAACATATGAAAATCTGTCAATGTAATTCACCACATAAACAAGCTTAAACATAAAAACCACATGTTCATTTCTATAGATGCAGAAATGGCCTTTGACAAGATACAACATCACTTCATGATCAAAACATTGGAGAGAATTGGCATGGCTGGTTCACATCTTACCAGCGTAGGGCTACCATCCACAATGAGCTTTTGATCATAGAAACCTACAAGGTTTCCCAAAACAATGACAGACTTCTGTCAGAGTACTTGATGACCCACCAAAGGCCAGTGGTAAGACCCTATTGCTGAAGACTCCATATGCAGCTGATATGCAAAATCGAATGGCATGGCTGGAAGCCAGGTGAGAGACAGTCCGCAGACAGTCAGCGTATCTAATGCCAGAAGGCGCTACATGGGCGACTGGGGAAATGACCAATATCTGTCCAAGCAACTCATTGTCTAATCTAATTAGCAACAAATAACCTGACGTGATGCCCATACAAGTGCAATAGTGGCACACAGCCATGGTGAGGAACCAACTACTCTTAATGTGGCTAACTGATCCACTCAGTGGTACTAGACCCATAGATGGAGCTGGGAAACAAGTCAGAACCATACTCAAACACAAGCCCACTCTACAATATCAAGCTATCATCAATCATGGGGTACAAGAGGGCCTACACCTATCAAACTGTCTATCAAAAAAGTAAGTGTTATTTTCAATTTTCTGCGTGCTAACTTACTCTCTGTTGGAGAATCTGCTTCTCTTTTTCAGATAGATGCAGATCCTATGGAGAGAGCTGCTCCAACATACCTCAAAAGGGGCCCAACTGAAACTAAGGACAATTGGTGAAACAAGCAAGGGTGATATTTTCCTGTGAACCGGATACCAGCACAAAGGGGAAGGAGACCAACGCAGAGAAAAATCAACTCCTACCAAATCAGAGAGCCAGAGCCTCAGAGGCCCCCAACACCTCAGCACTGAAGCAGAGCAAAAATGAACCCAACATGGCTCAGGGAAATTTTGCGGAAGAGGGGGTGGAAAGAATGTCAGAGTCACATGTTGGGTCATGATTTGCAGAGACATTTAGCATACCAAGAACTGGGGACTAACTCCACAATGCATGACTCATTTACATCAACAAGGAGGGTCTAATGGGAGGGGGTAGATCATAGATGAGCCTAAACAATGGTACCAAACTGCCTGTATTTGATGAAAAGAAAACGAATAAATCAAATTAAAAAAAAAAAACTTAATAAACTTAATTTAAAAAAAGAAAGAAATACTGGAACATGTATGTGTTCCAGAAAATTCTATATTTAAAATATACATTTTTCTAAAATTAATAACTGTGATAAATGTCCTTCCAATCCAATGTGCTTCAGTGATATTGTATGTAGACAATGACAAGGTGTTTTTTGTGGAACACAATTGTATAAGCAGACAATTTAGCCACAGAGGATTCACAGAAATTATATTTCAATATCAAATATGCTATAAATCTGTAGTAACACAGAGTGCTATTGGTAAAGCATAAACATATTGGCATGTCAATAGAAAAAGTGTATAGAACTTACCACCCACGCATAAACACTTGATGTGTAACTTCACAACACAGTAGTACACTCAGAAAAGCATTGTTTTTTAGTAATCAATGCTGAATTAACTGCATATTTAACATAGATAAAAACAAAATGTTTCTTCCCAACATATACTTAGAAAATCAATCTATCCTCATAAATCATAAATTTGAATATAATTGACAGAAGAACAATCTAAAAAAAAAAAAACAAAAAACAGAAGTCTGCTGTGGAGGCATACAGCTTTAATTCAGCATTTGGGAGGCAGAGGTGGGAGGATCCAGACCATCTTGATACTATAATAAGTTCCAGGTCAGCCTAGAAGAAAATAGTGATTATTCCTCCAAAATTTAGGAAAAACAATGAAGTCTTATGTATCCCTCAAAATGCAGTACCTGCAATGGCTCCTATTAGTTAATTGGACTTTATTGAAGTTAAGGTTCTTTATAAGATGGCTTTCAGTGTAAGAAATACTTACATATGATGAAGGACTAATGAATGAATACAACAAAAATTACTCTAGATCAAAAAGAAAATTTAAGGGAACTCTGGAAAGTGACTAAAGTTAAGAAAATGGACTTCCTTTAAAATGATATTCAAAATAACCTTATGAAAAGATTTTGAAGCTGTTTACCTTTATGAGAAAATATTTGACATTCATAATACCTACCCAAAGAGTAAAAATCACAAATGAAATAATATCAACTCTCCATGAGGTTATATAGTAATGCCAAGTTGTATATACTCTATGATTATTAGTGGATATAGTTGATGTGAACATGAACATTAAATTATTTCTACTCAAATCTCCTAGATTAAACCATGTAGACACACATATCAAAATGCTAAAGACATGCCACAGTATTTGATATTCTAATCTCTGTTTATCAAACAGAATGGATAGAAATAATCTTTAATAATATATTAAATTTCATATAACAATAAAAAAACAAATTATCAGAATGGGCAGTATAAAGCAAACACATACACACAATATTAAGGAAACGTGTATACTCAAATGTAGACCTATTGAGTGTATATTCTAACAGTAACAGAGGAAGGCAACTGTAAGGAGAAGACATGAAGGAAGTGACTTGACAATGAAGTGTTCTGAAACAGAGACACACATGCTCTGGGTGTCAATAAGGTTTTAGATATTTAACTGGTCACCAGGTGTGTTTGAATCATTGGCATTCAAGTCTAAACATAGAAATGATGCAATCTCCAGTATGTTGGTTATTGTTATTGTGAAAAGTAACTTTGAATTACAAATATCAAATTAGAACTTATGAATCTAGTAAAATCTTGTAAAATTATCAGTTGTTCAATAATTTTATTAAGATGTGCAAATGTCTTGTTTATATCATAACTAAATGAACTATGTTTTTGTACAATTAGAGACATATATCATAACTAAGGTCCTAGAAATATGGGCTATTCAGCAACATTGTGGCTGATATTTCTAGCATGTGTACATCTGTGTGCTGCTTACTGTGAGTTTGGAAAAAGTTTACTAAGTAACCTGTATTTAATAAATTTTATGACCCAGATATAGTGAGAATTATGCTAATGCTCATCAATAATTAAATCTTATGCTAAAAGTTCACCAAAGACACAAATGTTTAACTGAAAATGCTTTCACTTCTCTATTTGCTAGTAATATTTTCATTTCACAAACATAGCCTCATAAAGAAAATTCAAGGGCTGGAGAGGTGGCTTAGCGGTTAAGTGCTTGCCTATGAAGCCTAAGGACCCCGGTTCCAGGCTCGATTCCCCAGGGCCCATGTTAGCCAGATGCACAAGGGGGCACATGTGTCTGGAGTTCATTTGCAGTGGCTGGAAGCCCTGGTGCAACCATTCTCTCCCTCCCTCTCTCTCTCTCTCACTCTCTTATCTTCCTCTCTCTCTATTTCTCTTTGTCACTCTTAAGTAAATAAAAATGAACAAAAAAAATTAAAAAAAAAGAAAATTCAAGTCAATGTCATTTTTAAATATAAACCAGATGTATGCAATTTCAAACTTTTACAATAGTGGTTGATATTTTAGTAATAAAAATAGCAAAAGCAAGCAAGAATAGATAAGTAGGAATACATTGTTCTTCCTTGAACAAGATGCTGCAATCCTATATCTTTACAATGATTACTGATATCACAGCTACAGGATTTGATATGGATACGTTATTAGAAGATGCTCCATGATCTTTCACAAAAGGTCAATAAAAGAAAATCTACAAATTTTGAGTTATGGTGTCTTCTTGGATATTTTTTTCTAATTTGAGTAAAAAATATTTTATGCAGGTATATATTGTTCATTGGGTATATCCAACTCCCAACTCTATATTCTCTTATACTCTTTTTTTCTCATACTTTTAACACTCCCATTTTTCTCCTTTACTCCATTAGAAAGTTTAATTTCTACCTTCATGGAAGAACTAACACTACTTCTTCTCAAACTTTTCCATTAAATAGAAAAAGAAGCAATACACTGGTGTCCTTCTACAAAGCCATAATCAACCTGATATAAAAAAAAAAACAAAGATAAAAAAAAAAAGAAAGAAAATTACAGACTCCCTCAGGAATGTAGATGCAAAAATTCTCAACAATACATTGGCAAACAGAAGACAAGAATATAACAAAAAGAACATTCACCCTGACCAAGTAGGCTTCATACCAGAGTTTCTGGGATGGATCAACATATGCAAATATATAAATGCAATACACTACATAAGTGGACTGAAGGACAGAAATCACATGATCATCTCAATAGTTGCAGCAAAGGCATTTGCCAAAATCCCTTCATAATAAAAGTCCTATAGAAACTGGGAATTAAGGAACATATCGCAACATAATAAAGGCTATATATGACAAGCCTACAGCCAACATAAAACTAAATGGGGAAAAACTTCAACCTTTTTCACTAAAATCAGGTACAAGACAAGCATGTCCACTGTTCCCACTTTTATTTAATATAGCACTGGACATCTTAGCTATAACAGTGAGACAAGAGACACTCATAAAATGGAAACGACTTGGAAGAGATAAAATTATCTTTACTTGCAGATGATAAGATTCTATACATAAAAACCTTAAAGACTCTACCAGCAAACTGTTAGAGCTGATAAATGATTTTAGCAATGTAACAGGATGCAAAGTAAACACACAGAAATCAGTAGTTTTTCTCTATACTAACAACAAACATATAAAAGATGAAATCTGGGAATCTTTCCCATTCAGAATTTCCTCAAAAATAAACAAATAAAGTACCTTGGAATAAATCTAACCAAGGGAGAGAAAGATCTCTATAATGAAAACTTTAAAACACTCAAGGGAAAAATTGCCAAAGACACTAGGAAATGGAAAGACATGCCATGTTCTTGGACTGGAAGAATTAACCTAGTTAAAATGTCAATATTACCAAAAGCGATTTACACACTTAATGCAATCCCCATTAAAATATCAATGACATTCTTCACAGGAAAAAAACATAAAATTCATTTGGAAACACAAAAGCTCTCAAATGGCTAAAATAATTTTGGGCAAAAAGATAAGGCTGGTGGTACCACCATACCCAATATGAAGCTATATTAGAAATACATAGTAACAAAAATAACATGGTACTGGCACAAAGACAGGTCAGTGGAGTAGAACAGAGGACTGAGATGTTATGCCAGGCAGTTACAGATATATTATTTTTGCAAAAATGCCAAAAAAAAAATCCTTGGAGAAAAGATACCCTCTTCAACAAATGGTGCTAGAAAATTGGATGTCTATATGTAAAAGGATGGAAATAGATCCTTGTCTCTTGTTCTGTACAAGAATCAAGTCCATATGGATCAAGGACCTTAATATCAGACCTGAAACTATACATCTGCTAGAGGAAAAAGTACAGGAAAGCCTTCAACATATTGACATAGACAATGACTATCTGAATATAACCCCAATTTCTCAGGAAATAAAATCAATAATTAACCACTGAGATATCAGGCAATTACAAAGCTTTGGTGCAGCAAAGGACACTGTGAATGGAGCCAATAGGTAACCTACATAATGGGAGAAAATCTTTGCCAGCTATACATCGACAGAGGATTAATATCTAGAATATACAAAGAACTCAAAAAACAAAATAATAAGAAACCAAACAACTCAATTAAAAATGGCCTATGGAACTAGAGAGCTCTCAAAAGAAGAAATTCTGATGGCATATAAACATTAAAAAAAAGTGCTCTACATTCATAGCCATCAGGGAAATGCAGATTAAAACTACTTTGAGATTCCATCTCACTCCTATCAGAATGGCTATCATCAAAACAAATGACACTAAATGTTGGCCAGTATGCAGAAAAAGGGGAACCCTTCTTTACTGTTCATTGCTGCTCTACTCACAATACCTAGGGAATTGAACTGGCCTAGAAGTCCCTCAACTGTTGAGTGGATAATGAAGATATGGTTATATTTACACAATGGAGTTCTACTCAGCAGTAAAGAAAAATGAAATTTGCAGGGAAATGTATGGATCTGGAAAGGGTTATACTAAGCAAGGAAACTCAAGCCAAGAAAGTCAAATGTTCTAGCTACAAATGTTTAGACTTGTGTGTGAACTGGAACCAAAAATCAGTAGCAGAATCCAGGCATGGTGGCACACACCTTTAATACCAGCACTTGGGAGGTAGAGGTCGGAGGATTACCATTGCCATGAGTTTGAGGCTACCCTGAGACTATATAGTGAATTCCAGGTCAGACTGGGCTACAGTGAGACCCTACCTTGAAAACCAAAAACAAACAAAAGACACTTAGCCAGGCATGGTGGTACATACCTTTAATCCCAGCACTGGGGAGGCAGAGGTTGGAGGGTCTCTGTGAGTTTATGAGTTTGCACTGTGGCTTCAGGTTCACTGAGATGAACTTCAAGACCAGGCACAGTTATGGAGGAAGGATTTATTGAAGCTGACACATCCATGAGAAGTTGCATAATGGCAGAAGAATCTGGCCTACTTTCACAGGACCAAACACAGAGAGAAGCACAAGCTTAAAAGTCAAAAAGCCACATAGCAAAGCACACTTTAGGAATTCCAGCTAGCAGAGCTTGCATATCTTTAGAATGAAATCTCGAACTCACCACCACAACTTAAGTTCTGCCAGTGACACTGCCTCCAGCCAGGTGACCACAGATGCAAACTACAAACTAATAAAACACTGAATATATTGGGGCTATCTAATCAAACTACCACAGAGGCCACACTGATAATACAGAATGAATTCCAGGTCACCCTGGGCTAGAGTGAGACCATACCTTGAAAAACAAAAACAGCAACAACAACAAAAAATCTATAGCTAAGGCCAGTAAGGTAGAAAATAGCTATAAGGGAAGGAGGAGAGGGAAGGACTTAAGGGGATGGTATTGTATACATGTAAGTAGAAGAACAGATTGCAGGGAGTAAAATGGCCTAAGCGAGGTTAGGGGAAGAGATTGACTAAAATAAGGGTGGGAGAAGCATCAATCAAAATTCATACATTTTACATTGTTTCTGAAGTTAAGATAAATAGCTTTGAGATGCTCTTTATATTGTTTCTTATTGATAAATTATAGCTCCTCTTTTGAAAAACAATCAAGATAGTCTGAATAAGACGTATAAAGCCTACTTTTTTTGATAATGGCACATCCAAAAGCCATAGTGTGTTACTAGAAAATGTTCAGAGCTAGGGATGAGATACCTTCCAGTGAGTTGTTGGGCAGGTAGTTCCCTGATGCCTCCAAACCATTGGAGGCTATTGCCAGTGTTCTTGGTTTCCCACCAGAAACAGATGGTAAGACCCGATTGCTGAAGACTCCACATGCCTGGGCAGCAAGGTCACTGAGAAATCAAGCTGGGGCTGAGCTGAAAACCTTCTCCCTATAGACCAACTGACTAAAAGCTGGAAAAAAATTGTACTTAATGCCCTATGGGAGACAGAACTCATCAGCAGTGTAAACAGTGGACACTGGAAACCCCCAGTTTGGCCAGACAGGCCAAATGACTGAACCATTGCAATAGAGGCATGTCTGCTCTGGGGGAAACCAGCTGCTCTCTAATTAGACTGGAGACCCACTCTATGGGAGGGAATATGTGCCTGGCACTGAAAACCTAATCAAAAGCCTATGACAGGGGAGGTCATGAGCCTTAGGGGTCTGAAGCCTGTTCTTGTCTGGATAAATGCATACATTACTCTCACCAAATTGCTCTGAAAGCACTACACTTAATGTTCATACTCATAAATTAATGCTACTCACTTCTGGTTAGAGAAGCTTCTCTTTTCAGATGGTGATGACCATTGGGATGACCCAAAAGGCAACATAGTGCTGAGAAGAAGAGAAAGAGGATTGTTCAGCACTGAAACATCTCTATCACACCCTCCAAGTCTCAGGGAAAGATTGTAAGAGCCAAAGGTAGGGTACAATTCCCCCCAATGCAACTGTTCAAACAGAAATTGGCCTTGATATCCAAGACCTCTCAGTGTCTAGCAATACCTTCACAAGACCCTCCTAACAGGAGAAAGAGATGATGACATCAAAATAAAAGACAGAGTAATGGAGAGAAGGAGGAGAAATGATGAAGAGTGGAGTTTTGAAAGGGACAGTGAGGAAGGGGAGGGGATTCTGATTTATCGTCTGTAATTATATAAGTTATCAATAAATATATAAAATATTTTTTTATTTATTTGAGGGGGCATAGGATGGGTGTGCCAGGGTCTCTAACCACTACAAACTGCAGATGCATGCACCTTTTTGTATATCTGGCTTACATGTGTTCTGAGGAATAAAACCCAGGTCCTTACACTTTGCAGACAAATACCTTAACTCTAAAGCTATCTCTCCAGCCCAAGCTTAGTTTTTTAAAGAAACCTGAATACTTATTTTCATAAAGGTTGGACTAGTTTACATACTCATCCTCACTATTCCTATCCCTGGCATTCTATACTTTTCAATTATCTTAGTTTCCAAATGTCATGTACGGTATTTAAGAAGAAACAATAATCAAAAGTATTTATACTGAGGGCTGGAGAGATGTATCAGCATATAAAAAACTTGCCTGCAAAGTCTAAGGACTCTAGTTCAACACACCAGCACCAGTCTGAAGCCAGATACACAGGGCTTTGTTGTTGTGATTAGGGGCCCCGACACATCCATTCTCTCTCTCTCAAATAAATAAATAAATAAAAATTAGTTCTAAAATGCTAATATTTGATATTTTAAGAAGTATTTTCATTTTAAAATATGTTCATGCTTATTAAAATAATTTTAGTCTTAATAAAATTATAATAATTATGGAATTTTATTATATTAAAACCTTACTCTAGTACAGAAAAAGGTTAGAATATACCAGCAAATTTATATTAAAATTACAATATCTTCAAATATTATTAAAATTTTAAAAGAATGTCCAGCATATAAAAGTATAAAATTATGGAAGAAAAATTTCAAAATCTAGGGAAAGAGATGCCCATCTGGATACAAGAGGCATACAAAAACACCAAACATATGGGATCAGAATAGAAAGTTCCCACATCATATCAGAGTTAAAACACTAAATTTATATAACAAAGACAAAGTACTGAAAGCTACTAAAGAAAAACAGCACATAATAAAATTCAGACCCATCAGCATGACAGGTGATTTTCTAATGAAATAAATCCCAACACAGTAAAAGTGTGCAAGTTTTAATAACCCATCATCACCAATACACTGATAATCAAGGCAGAAAATAAACAAAGAAGCAATTGACTTAATAGGCACAATAGATCAAATGAAATTGGACATTTTCTAGATTTTTCATCAGAATTTTAAAGAGTACAAATTCTTTTTAGTGGCTCATGGAACTTTATTTATAGCAGCTCATGTATTAGGGCACAAAACAAGTCTCAATAAATTTAGTAAAGTTGAAATGACCTCTTGTAGTACATCTTACTAAAGTGTAACAATTATAGAAATTAACAACAAAAGAAATACACAGACTCCTGGAGATTGACCATTCCACTAATAAACAATGAATTTGTTGTTAATTTGTTGTTAATAGAATCAAGAAGGAAATCAAGAAATTCCTAGAAGTGAATAAAAATTAAAAAAATACATAACTTATGAAAACCTATGAGGCATAATAAATGATGTCCTAAGAAAGAAGTTTATAGCACTAAATGTCTATATTATAAAAAAAAAAAAGAGGGATGGAGAGATGGCGTAGCAGTTAAGCGCTTGCCTGTGAAGCCTAAGGACCCCGGTTCGTGGCTCGGTTCCCCAGGTCCCACATTAGCCAGATGCACAAGGGGGCGCATGTGTCTGGAGTTCGTTTTCAGAGGCTGGAAGCCCTGGCGCGCCCATTCTCTCTCTCTCTCTCCCTCTATCTGTCTTTCTCTCTGTGTCTGTCGCTCTCAAATAAATAAATAAAAAATTTTAAAAAAAAGACAGAGAAAACTCAAATAACTTAATGGTGTGCCTATAGGCATTGGAAAAATCAGGAAGAGATTAGACCCAAAAGAAACAAAGGGAAAGAAACTATTAAAATTAGAGAAGAAATAAATGAAATGGAATTGGAAAAAAAAAAAGACAAGTAAAAGAACTGAAGAAACAAAGAGCTGATTCTTTGCAAAGATAAATATGATTGATAAACTCTTAGCCAAATTATCCAAAAGAGAAAATACCCTTATCAATAAGAGTAGACATGAACAAGGAGACAATAAAACATACATAAATGAAATTTAGTGAATCATAAGGCCATACTTCAAAAACCTATATTCCAACAAATTGAAAACTCTTAAATATGGAAGAATTTTGTGGTGCATCTAACTTCCAAAGCTAAAATGAGATTAGATAAATATTTTAAACAGAGCTATAGTAAACAGTGAGATAAAAATAATAATTAAGAATATTCCCATCAAAAAATTGTCCAAGTCTATATGGTTTCATTGCAAAAATTTGTCAGACCTTTCTCAAAAATCTGAAATCATTGCCATTTATATTAGTACATAAAATATAAAATTAGGGTGTGTTTACTAACTACTATGATGCCAGCCTTACAATAATAGCAAAATAAGATAGAGACACAACAAAACATGATTATACTACAATATCTGTGATAAAAGTATATACAAAAATTATCAAAAAATACTTGCAGAGGGCTGGAGAGTTGGCTTAGTGGTTAAGGTGCTTGTCTGCAAAGCCTAAGAACCCCGGTTTGATTTCCCAGTACCCACATAATCCAGATGCACAAGGTGGAGCATGCATCTGGAACTTGTTTGCAGTGGCTGGAGGCCCTGTTACACCCATTCTGTCTCTCTCTCTGTTTCTCTCTCTCAAATAAGTAAATAAATAAAATATTAAATAAAATTATTATAAATGAAATTCAAGAACATATTAAAAATATCACTCACCTTGATTAAGTAGTTTTTATTCTAGAAACAGAGAGATAGTTCAACATACATAAATGAAAAAATGGAATATATCACATAAACAGACTCAATAACAGAAATCACATGATCATCCCAATAGATGCATAAGTAGATGCAAACTCTGATAAAAACAGTGGAAAGACTGGAACAAGGGGAAACATCTTCCAATATATTAAAGAGAATATATTATAAATTGTAGCTAATATTGTACTGTATGGAAAATGTTGTAATCATTCTTTTTTTATTTTTTGTTTTTCAAAGTAGAGTCTCACTCTAGCCCAGGCCGACCTGGACTTTATGATATAGTCTCAGGGTGGCCTCAAACTCACGGTGATCCTCCTTCCTCTGTCTCCCGAGTGCTGGGATTAAAGGTGTGCGCCACCATGCCTGGCTGGAATCATTCTTATTAAGAGCTGTCATAAATCAAGACAGTTTTCAAATACGTTGGTTAAGCATCAGGTCAGCAAATTGCAGTACAATGGAGAACTCTCCACCATAGACTTCAGAAAGTGTCTGAAAAAATGTTTTATTTTTCCCCTATATGTTAAGTGATAATTGTAGTCATGGGAAGAGAAAAGTGATTATCAGCTTCAAACTCGCAAATAATTTTGTCCTATATCACCTCTGAGCATCAGAGTCAAAGAATACTGAATACTGATTCTGCACTATGGGTGTAGCTCATTATAAAATTTTGTCAAAAGAGAATGAAACAGTAGAAGTTGTTCTCTATTTGTACATAAGTCACGCCATAATTGATTCGTAGACCACATTAGAGAGACTGCTAATTAAATTTAATGCTTAGTTTCATTTCTAATTACAGGATATAAAAAGTTACATTGAGGTAAATATTTTAGAAATACTTTTTTCCTCTACTCAGTCATTTCTATGAGAGGATTATTTAATACCATGGTTTTAATAAAACTCTAAAATACAGTCTTTCAAATAATTTAGAACACAATTGATTCATTAACAACTGTTGTCAAAACATTCTGAGCAAAAAATTCTTATGTGGCTATAAAAAATTCTCACATCTTGATTTATATTTCTAGGTGTGTATCATGCTTGATCAAATATGTGTAATGTGACTGAGTACTCAGTAATGCCCATAATGACATTCATTATTTCAGAAAAGCTTTAAACGTAGTTACCCCATGAAATAAACTCACATTGCTTGGATGTATTATAGAAACCTCATATATTTTGAGCTACATTTAAATATGCCTTTATAAGACATCCTCATCTGAAAAATAGGCAATAAAACAATTAGTTCATTTGCTTAGGCCTTTTCAATCATATCTAAATAATTTGGTTGAAATTTGTACAAAGCCTGTCTTCATATGCTTTTAAACCTTGTCTATAGATTTCTCCATACATTGTTAACTGTAGCCTAACTTTCCAGTAAATATACTGAAAACTACTCAAAACAATCTTTTGAATTCCAGCTAATCACAGCAGCCAATGGTTCAAACCACATTCAAAAGAGACAACAGCATAAACACAGCGGTGTTGCTTCTGTTTCCTGTTTTACTTTCGATATGTCACTTGCTGTCCTCTGACTATGAATATAACACTTGTAGCCAGAATGGAAGAACTTGCTGGGCCTTTTTTGGTCTGGACTACTGCCCAATTCTAGAATTGCAAATAAAAGCCTTTAAGATTTACACAACTAGGTTTGTTGGAATTTGGTCTTTTAACATCCCCAAGTTAAAGACTGATTATTATGTTTCTGATATTGTTACCACGTGTTTAGAATTTCCACTACCAACAAATTCAACTAATTTTCTCATCAATCACCATGTCCATAGAACACCAATATTTTGACCTCCTACTATATACATTTTATGCGTCAGGACTTAGAATCAGATAAACCTTTTTAAAGCACTTACATTATAATCTTTTCTAAATTATTTAACCTTTTAGCATTCCAGTTTCTTTGCCTGTTAAATGGTCTCATTAGGGGTTTTATATGGCTTAGATGTTGTAATCTGTGCAAAGCAGAGAGCAATACCAGAAACTTTCATTGTAAAACTCTCCATGGGAGGTCAGCCATGCACAGGAAACTAGTGATAAATTGGAGCTGTGATTATCAAGGGAATCATTATTATTCAAACACCCTGCTCAGCCACTCACAGCTAAACATAACATATGGTTCCTCAGAAAGAGCATTTCTCAAGTTTTGCTTCAATCTACATGATCACCTATACTACAGAGAAAATGAAAGGCTTCTTATTCAATTGTTAGACTGTTTTTGAAACCTAAAATCAAAGCTGAGGTGAGGGAATTATGGGTTGCAAAGCAAGGCCCTTAAATTTGTAGAAGATTCTGTTTCAATATCTAACCTGAGTCATATCAATTTCAGAGAATTTGAATTCAGCACAGCATATAAAGATTGGCACATAAAAATGGGAAGACAAAAATAGGCCCAGGAAACTATATGAACTTTTCTACATGTGCCATTCCTAACAGTCTCTATCTAGGTGTGTATTTCTCAAAGATCCTAGTCCATACCCCTATATTCCCAATAAAGTGTTATGTCTGGTATTAAGATCCAAGCTAAAGATCTCAGTAGATTCCATACCTAAAAATATGCATGGACATTATTAGTTCTATAGCAGGAATGAAAGCCTACTTTAAATGGTTTATAAACAGGGGACACAGAAAATCTTAGATGCATAATCAAATATTATTAGGATACATACCTAATCTAGAGGAAGGTCAGACCTTGCAAGTCATTATTTTATTTATTTATTTAAGAGAGAGAGAAAGAGAGAGAGAGAGAGAGAGAGAGACTTCAAGAGAGAAAGAATGAGCATACCAGGATTCTGTCCACTGAAAACAAACTTCAGAAACATGTGACATCTTGTGCATCTGGCTTACATTTGTACTGGGGAGTATAATCTGGGTCCTTAGGCTTCACAGGCAAGTGCCTTAAGTGCTAGGCCATCATTCCAGCATTCCAGCCTGTATCATACAAGTCATTTTATGCAGCATTTTGGGTAATTGGTTCAAATTTGGAAAGTGTACATAGATTTTCTGTGTTGGTTTTACTACCATTTATTAGTACACAAAAATACTTCATTAATGATATCTTTAAAGGAACATAAAAATAATGAACAAGTAAATACTTAAGGTACACAAACATTTTGGAAAGAAACTGAACTTTGGAATTCATTTTGAAAGAGAAAAAAAGTCAATATAAATTGTGGTATGAACTAACTGCAGAAGAACAGGAACACCTACTGCCTGAATAAGTAAGGTAGGTCCCTCCACTTTGGCACAAAAGTCTGTGCTGAAAGAACTGATCATGTAAGTAAATGTGGATAACAGGGTAAAGTAAATGGACTTGAAGGTCAAGCACCCTGAAGACAAGATCAGAAGATTAGACTTAAAGAGAAGCACAACTGGCAACTTCTTCAGGATAATGAGAAGGAAGGTCATGTTGCTTTGAGGGAAGTAACTCCAGGTGCTGAGGGTGGAATAAATTGGATAGGAGAGAGGTTGGAGACAGGGCTCTGCCTAGAAGGCTGTGTCAGAAGCTCTGGCACAAGGTAAATGAATGCTAGATAAAGACCATGGCAGGGTGAATAATGAGTGCATCTCAGCAACTTCCCAAAGGGCAAAGTGACAAAGAGTGATGGACTGAATGACAAAGTCAAAGGCGAGAATGAGAAATCAAGCAATGTTTTACTCCTGTGGCTCTCAGACCTGTGACCGTGGTGGCATAAGGAATTTCTCTGGGCAAGTACACTGAACTGTGAGCTCTATTTTCACCTGAAGGAAAATTTATCTGATCCTAATAATCATAGAGTGTTTCAGGCTAATATGTTGAATGCCTTTCTAAGTAGGTAAACATCTATAGATGTAGATGAATTATCGGAAGAATATATTGTTATTTCTCCTTCAATCTATCTGCTGTGGTCTGAAGATGAAAGCTGGAAGGATTGGTTACTCTAATCTTCATTTGTAAATCATCTATTTCAAGGAAATGAAAGATATCCATGTCATTTTGTCCGTTAATAATTTTTCAAAATGATTATATGGACTACAGGTAAATTATATCCCCTTTAATATGGCAATAAAACATTATGCCGCTCTCTTTGCAAATGTTTTAATGAAATAATGACAATCCCATTACAAATCAAAATTATATATTGTTTGAAATTTTGCAAATATTTTCCAAGAAAAAGGACAATATCTTGCCAGTTAATATATTTTGTTAAGAGATGCTTCATGAATTAAAGGGACTACTAATTAAACTCAGACACTATCATCCCACTATGCATTATAGCACAATAAATTATATATTTTAAATCAAGCTAGTTACAGCATAAAGTCCACTAAATTTAAGATTCAATTAAAGAGAAAAAAAGGAAAAATTAAAATTTTAACATAACTCCCTAAGTGTCTTTGTAAAATTAGCTATTTTGATAAGAACACCAGTTTTCAGTAGATAACCTCATTTCCACAACTTCAGCTCCCAATATAAATACATTTTGTATACTATTTTCTCCCCTTGTTCTTTCAACTCTAATCATGCTATTCTCTTAACCATACCCACACTTTTGCCAATTAGTCTTCTCCCTCACTGAACTTGCCTTGGTTCTGAATATAAATATAAATAAATACAAATAAAATTTTAAAAAATGATTGGTACCAAAAGTAGACTAAGGAAATAACTCTAAAGGTAATTTTCTGGTATGGGATTTTACAAGTATTTAAAATGTACACAGATAATCTCCTTACCAGGGATATATTCACCAGTAATAATATATGATTGTGGCATAATTTTGACTATATAAATTATCATTTTCCTAGCAGAACTCTCATAAATTTGGTTGTGCATTTTTTCTTTATTCACAGAAATTTCAACAAATCCTCTTATTCTCAATGTGTAAATCTTAATCTATCTTGAAGCTGGTTTGGAACAGCTGCCACTGTTTGTGGGTGTCTGTGTTTTATCTATGTGTCTCTTTGCATGAATGTCTATATGTGTGTATGTCTGTTTGTGGCAATGTCTCTCTCTATCTCTATCTCTCTGTTTTTATGCGTTTTTGTGTATGCTTTTCTATTTTATTCTTAAGTTGAGTCATTTTTGTCAGGTTGTAGGTTTTTGTGGCTTTCTTATTTGTTTAACAAATCAGCTTTAATCTATATATCCTTTTTGAAGATTAGCATTTAGCAAATGGAAGAGAAGAGAGCAAGAGACAAGGTTTATAGGTTAGATAAGGAAGGTGAAGGTGCTCTGGGAGATAAGTTGGCAGGAAATGAATGTGTGTTAGGAGAAGAAGAATGTGCTATGATAGCTAGCTGACCAGGAGACACAAGCAGGTTTCCACCAGGGAAATGCCAGAAGGAATATGTTTCCCTTTGCTCACATGTCAAGATTGGCTCTATGTGCTCATGATAAGAAAGACAATGTAGGTCAAAAGCACAGCAAACAAAAAGTAAAACTGACATTAAGAATATAGAGAAGGACGGAGATATCATCAAGATAAAACTAACCTTTAAACATAAAAGCCTATTTCTATATAATAACTTATGTTCTATCTAAAGTCAATTAAAACCTTAGTAATGCCATAGGTAAAGGGAGAAAAATTCAAAGGATAATATTACAAAGTATATAAATGTAAGCACACATATATGTATAAGTACACATGATTTATAAATACAAATTATATATATATATTATATATATATAATAAATGTATAAACATTTTCTATATAATGCATGTGCCAGTAAGCTAAGCATGTTCAGTGACTATAATTATAAGTAGCAGTGGCTTTAAGCACTTAAATTTGAATCCTATAAAAGTACTCTAAGTTCTATTTTAACATTTTAATTCTCTATAGGATGTTTAAGTTCCTAATCATTTGATAATTTGTGGCACTAGTCTACAGTATTTTTATATCTCAGAAGAAATTATACCCTTGATCCTGGGTTCATTTAGTGCATATTTGTGTGTGTGTGTGTGTGTGTGTGTGTATGTGTGTGTGTGTGTGTGTAAGAGAAAGAGAGAGAGAGATACTTCCTTCCAAAAGTATTGGAGTATTCTGGGTATCTTTTTATATAAAGTATGAGCTTTATTGAAGGAACAGATTGCATATGACCATATTCCTATTTGGTCCTACTCTAATATTCCCAATCCTCACCCTTGTTCCACTGAGGGCCCTCCTCAGTAGGGTTATTGGTATTCACTACAAGTTCATGAATGCATTAGTCAGTCTGGGTGTGCAGGAGCAATGCCTTGGGTGGGTGGACTCCCACTATCTTGATGCCCCTCTTCCATGATGTTCCCTAAGCTTTGGCAGGTATGCTACAAGTTTCTTCTAGTGTTAAGCTCTCTGCATCCTCTGTATTTCTGCTTTAATAAGTTTTGAGTCTCCTTACCATATCCCTAGAGGAGGTTGTCAGTCCAGCAATGGAAGCAGCTTTGGATATCTTCACTGGAATTTTGCCAGGATAGAATGGAAGTAGGAAGTAACAACATAGTCCATTACAGAGAAAAACTTCTTTAAAAATATCCTAAAATATTTATCTTTTTTAACCCAACTGCCTCTCCTCGTAGCCTCTTATATCTTTCTCCCACCTCTGCCTTCTCTACTCATTCGACCTTACATATTTCTATCCTATTTTTCACAGATCTGCTGGCCCCACCACACCTCTCTTCTCTTTCGTCAAACACAAAAACACAATCTCTATCAACTGCTTGAACTCTGTTTTTCTGTTTGTCGTGTGTCTCAGCTAAATAAAAACACAAATGCTTGAGGAAAATGCTGCTGCAGCCTGCTATTATTATATAATTAATGACTTTAAACATAATGGGTTAAAAAAATAACATTTTCAGTTTACACTGAGAGAACCAATATGTCCAATTGGATTTGTCCTTTTGCCTTTTTAGTTTCATATGTAGTCAAGGGAGATAACTCAGCATATTCAAGTGAAGGCTGAACTCGTCTGGGGTTTAGGACGTCTATGAATAGATGCTTCTTCACATCAACATCTGGAAATATTTATATTACCATAGAAGGCAAAGACAAATGGTTTGCAAACCCCATGCTTTTTTATTCTCATATCCCTTTTTAGTAATAAACATTCTGAAGTAACTGAAGATGTATAAAGCAAGAAAGGTTACAAAACTCTCATATATTCTAGTGAATGAAATAAGGAAAATAGAAGGCAATAAAATGGTACTTTCAGCATAGACCAAATTATTTGTATTTTACAGTGAAACAATACAATGTGTTGACAGACACCATTATGAAAGTTTAAGAACTGAAATCCTACAAAATTAGGTATTTTGTTTACTTAGATTAGCACCTCTCCCAAGATGAATATAAAATGGGCATTGAACATAATTTAAAGTTTGCTAATTTCCACAATGAATTTAGAAAAAAGACAAGTAAAGTGAATTTGAATAATAATATACTTAACTAAATCTAAAAATGTTTTCTGTTCAACATGTATATTTTATATATTACATTTTTGCATATTACCATTTGATTATAAGTAAAATATTTTATATTTTTACATAACAACTTTGGAATTTGTGATATATTTTCCAAGTATGAATCTGAATTCAAATGCACCATAAAGCACTCATGAGCCACCTGTAGCTGGTGATTGCCTTATGTGGAGCAAGCTCTTGATACAATTTTCACAGGGGTCCTTCCAGCAGTAGCTTTGCCATTACCTAAAATATTGTTAGAAATGCAGAACTTTAGGTTCTACCTATGAGCTATTAAATCAAAATTTGGACTTCATTATGATTTTCACCTATCATAATTTTAAGGGGCATCCATGTTGCTTAAGCTGTTTCTCTGATGCAGAGTGAGCTTTTTACTCATATTGAAAGAGGTGCCATCCCAACATCTCATAGATTGGGTAATGTAATAACAAAGATGGATTGCCTTGCTGTCCTAGCTAACAGAAGTCTGAGCTCAAAGTCTCACCAGGTTTGGTTCTCAGGATATGTCTCCCTTTTCCCTTGCAGATGGCCATGTTCTCACTCATCCTCACAGGTTCTTTCCTCTGTGTGTAAACACTTCTGATATCTTCTTTTTCTCACCAACCACATTGGAGTAAGACACTACTGTGTGTGTGTGTGTGTGTGTGTGTGTGTGTGTGTGTGTGTGTGTGTTCTCATTTCATAGCTTGTATGTGGAGGTCAGAGGACAACCTTAGATGTTGGTCTATGCCTTCCACTTTGTTTTGAGGGAGGGTCTCCTGTCATTCATCACTGTATTCAGCAAGATAGAAAAGATAGAAGCTTCGAGGAGGATCTCTAGTCTCTGCCTGCCATCTCACTGTAGCCATGCAGGGATTATACATATCTGAGATAGCATCCAACCTTTTATGTAATTCACTGATGTTATTCTAAGTGTAACAATATCACACATGCAGATATTTTTAACTTAAAATTTCATTTTACTTGGACTGCTCAAACACAGCTGATAAACATTCAATGTAAAGTAAACATACTTATTTCATAAGTTAGAGAATTGTGTAAAGAAGAGTGAAATTTTGGGCTAGAGAAATATCCCCGTGGTTAAAGGAAAACCTGACAGGCTGGTTCAGTTCCCCAGTACCCATATAAAGCCAGGTACAGAAAGTAGTACATATATCTCCAGTAGTGTAAACACAGATGTGGTTAACACTTTTACTACTGACAAGTGTACCTAGCTCAAGAGAATAATTTTAATTTAATCCCCATGTTACCCAAAAAGAAAAAAATATATTAAACTTGTGGGTTAAAGACTTGTGAACTTGGTAAAAATATAATTCAGCCCATAGAAGCCTCATCCTCACCTAATTATTTCAGACCATCTTATTCTTGTTTTAATTATGTTTTTCTTCTTTTATGATCCAACATAGGCTACATTATATACATTTCAGACAAATTTATAGATTTCTGTCACTACACATACATTCCATATTATTTTCTGCTCATCTGTTGCATTTAAATTTTTTTTTAATTAGACAATATTATCTTGTAGACGTTCTTTACTGGAGAATCTTTTGAATGTCTCCCATGTCGGGAATATGAAATGGATCCAGTACGCAGATAATTGGATAAATCGAACAATTATTCCTGGCATCTGACCTCATCTCTTGCTTCTTGGAGGGGAGAGAAGGGGCTACATTTTCAGATGGAAGCCAGCTCATGGTCTTAACAGAATCTCCTCAAATCTACATGCATCTATATTCATCCTGCCATGTTAGCTGTTTTCCTTTCAAGACAATCCCCTTACTTTGTCTGAACCCAAATCATTTACTTGTGATATACGTCCAAGCTCCTTCCTGTATTCAAAATGGCACTTATATCCTATCTCTTCTTTATCTTCAAATTCTCACTTTTTCCTTTATTCTAAAATGTTTATGTATATTAATTTACATCTTTGGAAAATATCTGCTTATAGCCCAAGTCTAACCATGATTGCCCTCCATTTGTCATTTTTAAATATTTTATTTTTATTTATTTGTTTGAGGGAGAGAGAGAGAGAATGGGGGTGCCAGATTTTCCAGCCACTGCAAATGAACTCCAGATGCATGTGCCTTCTTGTGCATCTTACTTATTTGGGTCCTTGGGAATTGAACATGGGTGCTTTGGCTTTGCAGGCAAGCACCTTAACCTCTATGCCATCTCTACAGCCCCCATTTATCCTTCTTTGACAAATGTTAAAAAAATAGAATCTATGCTTTCAAATTCTCACAGCAATATAGATATATTTAAATATTTCAAATTCTATTCACAGTATTCTGCAATTTTTTTCTTTACTGACATCTTACTAAAACAAATAAACATTTTATACTCTTACTCAAACTTCAGTAAAAATTAATACTACTAATTACTTCTGCTAAAGCATTCTCGATTCCCTGGCTTAACCTTATTGATAATGAACTCTATTGGTTTTATTCTTACTCTCCTGCCTGTTATTTGGCCATCACCTTGACACTTTCACCTTCCTATATCAATTGTTTGCATATGTGTGGTCCCTTGACATGTGGTATCTATAAACAATTTTATTAATTCTACTATACATGAAATAAATATGCATTATTAAACTATACTTCATATATATATATATATATATAATCTAAAAATATTAAACTGTGTATTTCTACCTTTATAAATGCAAAATGTACATAAGTTAATTCATTGTTTGTCCTCTTCTCTTCCTTCAGTTTTATATATAAACTGTGTACACAGTTAGTCTGCATAATAATACTATCTATTTCTTTAATCAGGTGCCATATAAAAAGCATGGAATCACTTTTATTTCTAACCTCTTTTTTTTTTTTAGTTTTTCAAGGTAGGGTGTCACTCTGGTCCAGGCTGACCTGGAATTAACTCTGTAGTCTCAGGGTGGTCTCGAACTCATGGCGATTCTCCTACCTCTGCCTCCCGAGTGCTGGGATTAAAGGCGTGTGCCACCACGCCCGGCTTCTAACCTCTTCTTTACACTGAAATTCTGACTCATAATCTCCTAAGTATATTTCACTTTCTAACACAAGCATTTTCTCTAATGTCTCATCTTTGTCTTAATTTCCAACATGCTCCCCTTGAGTCTACTATAGATAAAATCTTCATGGGTCAGAATGGCAGAATACAGAATACGATCTATTAAAGAAACCAGACAACTACTTATCTTAGAGGCAACATTCTAAGATGTCTCAAACAATATATAACCAATGGTTCATGTACCTGGTGCAATTCTGTCCCTTGGAGTGTAAATGAAACACTAATTTTTCTTCTGAATAAGATGAAGGTACTGAGATATTAACTCTTTGATCATACTATACAACAAGAGTAAATGAGGGATTTATGCTGGAATAATTATTGTTCTCAATGTATTTACCATGTTGCTAAAAACTGAGAAGTAATTCTGATAGGTCAGACTTGAGCAGATGTCTTTAAATGACGGACACCTCCCTGCTGTTTCCTAATTGTCCGTTATATATTCCCCTCTGCAGCTTACAGTTTTGTGGGGAATATCCCAATGATAGTGGAAGCATGAGAAGAGAAGGAAGCCAGATTTTACATTGTCATATTAGCAAAGAAAGGCAGAGTAGTGAGTGATACATATTGAATTCTTAGCAAGAGTTTTTTTTTTTTTTTTTTTTTTTTTTTTTTTTCTTCCTGGAATTCATTCTTGCATTTGAGCATGTCTTCATTAAGTTTAATCATCTGGTTGTTGAGATCCTCAATTTGTTAACTCACCTTGAATTCATTATCTCTCTTGTGAGATCTCACTAATTTTTCTCAACTAACTTAAGCCTAGTGATGAAGGCAATATGCATTGTTGGTTTTTGCCTCCAGTTCTGTCATTCTCTTAGTCAGAGTCTCATTGAATTATGTAATAAACTTATTGTACTTTCATTTTGAGATTCAAATTCTGTTGTCTCCTCTGGATTTTCATTGGAGTGGAGGCTTCCATTGTGGGTGGGCCTATGCAGCTTTGATGAAGACATCTCAGTTTCTTTGTTATTTTTATTTTATTTTTTTGCATTGAGGTCTACCCAACTTGGGGTAAAAGTCTTATTTTATTTAAAATGAAGAAAGCAATTACTCTTGTAAGATCTTCAGTTAGTGCTCTGTTTTAGGCTTAAATCAGATTGGAGTGGGATGGGGCTTTAACTGCAGATGTGCAGGTTGTCAAGGTTGCAATAGGGCCAAAAATCAAGGTATCTTTTCTTATATTTTTGGAAAATAAAGTCTGATTTCATAGGTTTGGAGATGGGTAATTTAATTGTGTTTTTCACTTTCCTTTATACATCCCCAAGTGTACTTTCCCTTCTGCACTGGATAATAGAATGTTTTTCACTTAATAAGGAAATGAGTTTCTTAGTAGATAATATATAATAAATTTGACCCCTATCAATCCAGTTGAATTCCAGTAAATGGTCAGTGGCAGGACACTGGAAATGAAATGTACCAAGAGCTGGAGAAATGGTAAATGTAGGGTGAGCAATATACATCTGTCAATATCAGGCAAGCAAGTGCCTTATCAGGCAAGCAAATGTCTTAACTGCTGAGCCATCTCTTCAGGCCCTATTTGACAATATCTTAAAGTTGTTGTTTTTTTTTTCTTTGAAGACTATATTTTCAACTGGAACCTCAGTGGGAATGAAACTGTACAGTACAGAAAGCATCACCAGCATCCTACTTTCTCTCATATAAGTTCTGCTATTCAAAAACCAAAGAGAAAACTGATCACGTTTTGACTTTGGAATAGCTTGAGGATCCCAGGTCAAAAGTATGGGCTCCATTATGTTTGGTATTTTATAGACTTCATTTCTAATGTTTAATTCATACTTAAAATTATGGCATTGCCTTATTACCTGAAATTGTGATTTATAAATGATAGCATTGTAAAAGTGTCAGTAATACATAATTTTCAAGAGTATAGGTCATAGGAATTTTCTCTGCTATATTTTATGAAAGGGGGAAAACTCAAGCCCTTTAATTAATAACCTGCCCTAGAAAACCTTCTTTCTGGAAAAGTACTGAAAATCTCGAGGATAGCGAATAATAGCCTGACATTCTCTTTTATTTTAAGTGTAATCATTTGCTATTAATAATGGTATGCAGTGTTTGGGGACATTTCATGAATGTATATTTCCTTGAACTTGTCATTTGGTTTTCTGTTAGAGGTGGAAGATAGTGTGAACAAATCTTGCAGGCATATATAACGTATGGAAGATGAAGAACTATGATAACTTCATCAGAGAAGTCATTTGTGTTGTTATTGAGTAAAGCCATTGCTGTTTGATGGAGTATTATAAAGTTGTCATTTGCCATTTTAGATCTTGTGACCTAAGATGTTGTTTGCTTACTCTTACAAGTAAACATTAGCATTAGTGTATATTGTCATATCATTGAAAAGAAACTACAATGTAACTTCATTTAATTTTTAAAACTGGATCTATGTACTTATTTTATTTTTTTCTGAAAAATCCAAAATATTATGTATAAAGTTTTCATTACTAGCTAATTAGTGACAATTGTTATGGCTATAAATTGGAATTTTTTTTCTGCTACCCACGACAATCTCACCTTCACCCTTAAATTTTTCACTGTAGTCAAAATTCCCACTTTAGTAGCATATCAAAATATAGGATTGGGACATCATTATTGTTGGACTTGGAATTAATATTAATAATATTGGATAGTTATTACTACTACTACTAATATTATTAATAATTATTTATGTTGGACTTGTATTAGAATCTTGGTAGCATCTACTCAATATCTTGATGGACAAAGGCTCTGTCTGAGCAAACCTAAAATAGCAATGTATGATTTCCTCAAGCTCTTATTACCTTCAATATTAGAAAAATATTTACTATGTTTACTAATATAAGTAAATTTGTCAGGTGTGATAGCTTATATTGATTTTTCAGCTTGACTGACCTGGAATCACCAGTGATAGATTATCTTGGTTCACTTGGGGGAAAAGACCCACCTTAAGTGTGAATGGGTACTGCACTGTGTACAAAGGGAAGAGCTGGCTGAGTAGCAGCATTCATTGCTCTATACTGCCTGTCTATGTGGTTCTTTGTCTTTTCAAATTGATTTTCCAGAAGGAATAGGGAATGCTTTGGAGCTTTGGACTAGAGAAGCCTTATAACACTATAAGCCCAGATGAATTAGCCAATAAAGTGGTAGAACTATGTATTGTGGAATCTTGAGTCATCATGTTCTAGAGGAGAAAATGACTGTATCCAGAACAGGAGTAGAGGGAGTTCATGTGAAGAAACTGGCTGTATTATGAATGTGTCCTAAATACTTGAGCAAAATTGAATTTAAAAATAATGGAGTAGTGTGTTTGGTGGAGAAATTTCCAAGGAAGAGTAGCATTGAGTCTTTGTCATGCTTTTGTTTTTGTTTTGCTCTCCTAATACATATCTGTAGTGAAAGTCAAGGAAATACAGTGCATAATGAAGTGAAAAATATAAAGTTTGGCTTATAAGAAAATAGAAAGTCTCAGGTTCAGAAATGGCATCCGCTTAAGTTCTAATTGTTAAGGAGATAACCACCATTAAAAAGTTCTACTACACGCTTGATAATATGAAAGATTCCCTTAGGGCAAAATATAACCCATTTAAAGTTCAAGATAGATGAATATGAATTAAATTAGAAGCAGAGAATGTTGATGAAAGTCTCTATTTCCCAAGTCCAGCATACAGTGTTACACAGGTGACAGGCTTCATCCCAATCTGAGAACAGAACTTGATAGCATTGCCCATGATTAATGATTAATGGTTTGAGAGGAAAGAAAAATGCAAGATTAGAGCTTTATGGAATATTTCACCATGGTTCCATAGAGTGGCTGATAATAAGGAATGTGAGGTAGGGCCACAGTTCCTGTACAGAGGCCATGAGAAGCTACTGTGTGAAGCCGTGAAGATGGATAGATAGTAAGTTGTGGTGAAGACCTCAGGATGTTAGAGATTCTAAAGCCATGGAGCATATGCCAAGAAAAGCTCCAGGTTTGAAGGCAGATTTGGTACATGAGTAAAGAATATAGACTGCACACTTGGAGGGATAGTGCTACCCATGCTTTTATAGCCCAGATGGTTTCATCACAAATCAAAGATAGTGTATGCCAAGTTTCAGGATTCGGTATTTGTTCTGCTGGGTCACAGTCTTTCTTTAGTCTAATTTTTTCTTGCTATGCTCCCAGTCCTTCTATTTGGAATTGGAATATTTACCTTGGACCTATCAATGTTGAAAGCATATAACTTGATTTTTGATGTTATAAGAAATGACAGTTAAGAGTTTGCATGTTCCTTAGAAGAGACTATTTACACTTTTAAACAATGTTGGGAAAAGGCTATGAAGACTTGAGATGGACTTACCTCATTTTGCATTATAAGATGTCCATGAACTTATGGGGAAAAAGGATGGAGGGTTATGACTTGGACATACCATTTGTATATCATGTTGACTAGAGTGCTTTTGTTATTGTTTTCTTTAATGTAATATGAGATAAACCTTTAAACTGATTTTGTCAGGTAGTTGGTATTAGCAATGAGAAGGGAACTGATGTACCATGCAAGGACATCCATTGGTTCAGAACAATGCACAAAGATTGTTCATCTTAGAGGAAAGGGCCATAATGAGTGAGTTATTTCCACTGGTCTATTTTATCATTCATGATACAAATGGCAAAAATTACAACTTTTGATAATAACTTACTCAGACATAGACAGTAGTAGTTAAGTAAGTATGATGAAGAAAAAAAATTAAAAAACATAATCTTCCAAACTGAGATAGAAGTGCTGGCTTGGGACTAATTGTAAACCCCATTCAAAATCTCATTTAGCTAAAACCCAGAATATTAAAATAAGACAACCTTAACACATGATTAAGGAAAAGAACGCCACTCCAAGGAGACATAACAGGAAATAGTGGTTTAGTGTTGCCACCTCTGTTCTGCTCTGAAAGATTTCAAATGTTAATCATAGCTCTGTATCCTTTCAGTAGTGATAGCCTTGCCCTGAGCACTGAACTTCACGGACACTGAAGGCCTCAGACTCTTCATCCTGTATGTACCTCAGGAATACTCAATTCCTATAATATTTACACTGGACTATAAATGTTCATACTTCTCCAGTACTTATAAAAATGTGGCATTCTACCTGAGCTAGCTGCAAAATTAAAAATCAAAAAAAACACAAAGAGATTAAAAAGAGCAAATATTCAGAATGATTTTATTTTCCCCAGCAGTAAGCAAGGACTTGGGAAATATGTGAAATCTTCTAGCTTCTCTGATATCAGTTTCACATTTATTCAATTTTAGCCTTCATATGAAACATCACACCTTAAATAGTAAGAAAACATCCATATAGGGATATTCATGTAGGCAGATGTTTAGAGAATTTAGCATTAAAATATAGTGATCAGAACAGATGACCCCTGAGAGAGGACCAGATGGAGAATCTGATTATCTGATCCTAAATTCAAGCTCAAGGCCCAGTGCATGCCCTTAATAAAATATCCTCAAATGTCCATAAATTCTCTAGAAGAAGTAAGAAATGCCCATGTCTCAATGATGGTGACTGTGGAGAAGTGGTAGAAGGGAAGGTGTATAGGATGTCCTTCTTGCAATAGGCTAAAGATGTTGCACACTCTCACACTAAGTAACATTGTAACTATCCAATCATTTTCTCACATGGAAAAATGAAATGTTTCATTACAATACTAAATTACCTTTGGATAGGAGAATCATATTTTACTTAAACTATTCCTAGCAATAATTTCCAGGATACCATTAAATTTGAGTTATGATAAGAAAAAAAAACAATCAAAGGTCAAACATTATGGCACATAATGTGGAAAACCATAAAATAATCAGTTTTGAAAGAATTTTAAATATGATTTTGTTAATAAGAAGCACAATTTTCAATTAATTAATTATTTTGTATGGTTACATCATATCTTGGCACCATCTTTTCGCTCATCTCTGCCACCATTCAGCTGGAGACCCTTCTCAGTGGAGCTACAGGTATTCCCCACAGGGTAATGTTTTATGTGTTGTGGGAGCAACTGTCAATTTATGGGTGAGGCAATGTCCTTGGACATGATGTTTCACCCTGTGGCTCTTACATTCTTTCTGCTTCCTCGTCTGCAAAATTCCTTGAGTAGTAGTGGTTGTGTTTTAAGTCCACTTCAGTGATGAACTATAAAGAATGGGAATAATGTTTATAAAACTTTCTATATGGATGTGGCCATGTTTCCAAAAATTATTTATAAGAAATAGACTAAATTTTCTTTAAGAATAATAAACATTACCATATTAATGATATAATTTATAATGTTATTTATCCCATTTTCTGAAAATTGTAAGACTGAAAAGCCTGATAAAAGAAACTATGCAAAATTTGTACATATGGAAAAAAAATCATATGATCTAGTTATAATATGAATGTTTCATACATTCAGTACAGAAAGATGACATAATACATTGGCTTCCATATTATATTTTTTCCTATGTGTGGTGGTTTGAATAAGATATCCTTCATGCATGTGTTTGGAATGATTGGTCCCCATTTGGTGGCAATTTCAGAGATGGAGCCTTGCTGGAGGAGATATGTTAATGAAGGCAGGCGGTGGGGTGTTATAGTGAACTTTCCCCTTGCCAGTGATTAGCTCACTCTCTTGCTTCTGTTTTCTACCTGTTGTGGCAGACTGTGATGTGCAGCTTATGCTCTGCCATCATCCCCATGATTTCATGAAGTTTCCTCTCAAGACTGTAAGCCAAAATAAAACCTGTCCTCCTGTCAGTTGCTTTTGGTTGAGTATTTTGACCCAGCAATGCAAACGTAACTTCAACATTATGTATTCTTTTTTTCTGGATATACCAACCTTATTAAAAAAAAAAAAAAAACCTAGTGCTGTACAGATGGCTTCGTGGTTAAGTTTGTTGCCTGCAAAGCCAAAGGACCCAGGTTCAATTCCCCAGGACTCATTTAGCCAGATGCACCAGGGGGTGCGCACACCTGGAGTTCATTTGCATTGTGGCTGGAGGCCCTGGTATTCCCATTCTCTCTCCCTCCCTCTCTCTCTCTCTCTGTCAAATGAATAAATAAATAAATAAAATATTTTTTAAAACTAAATATCATCAAGAAAATGGTGACAGTGAGATTTCCCTTGTGATGAATTATTACTGTGAGTGTTAAAACAGCAGTAATATTTTTCCTTCATTTTACAGACCAAATTTAGGTCCATGCTCAAATGTCAGTCAATGGCTCTGATTTATAAAGCACATCCTCTACAGAACCTACTTCCTTCCTATATAGCTTTTATATAAGCTTTTAGTGTGGTTTTGGTTTGTATGGTCAGAGCTAGATTATCAGTATCATATCTGTGCCCAAGATAATAAGTGGTCATGAGTAGCTAGAGGACAGAAAATGTTAAAAGATACATAAGCTCACATGTGTTCAGTTTATAAGGAAATATGCACAAGTGGACTTTCACTTGTTCTCTGCCAAAAGTTAGTGAAGGAGGAAAATGTTCTGATATGAGAAGAATAAAAAAAAAAGAGAATAGATACTGATGCAGATACCTTTTGTATCTACCAAAATCAGAGTGACATTTTGAGTTTATATTTTGAAATTTTGTTCATAGCTCTTTGATCACAGCTCTTATGAACATGTTTCTTCCACAAATCTAGAACAAGAGATAGTAGTGTGTACTCTGCCACAGCTCCAACAACAAGGCCCCGAAAATCCTCATGCTTAGGGGTGCTGAAGGAATCATTTGCTTAGTGTTTTATTACCTTGTGTCTTTATAATCCATGAGAATTTTCTGGAATTTAGAGTGCTTTTTGTTCTAATCTCTAATGGTCATCTGGGTTGAGGATGGTTACCACAGAAAAAGTCAGGGTTAAAGTTTCACCCCTAATTCGCATTTATTCTCTAGAGAATATGGACAGGCTAAGGATGGGATAATTAATAGGAATTATGCTACAAAATGACACCCTCATAAAAATTCACTTGTCATGCAGCTCACAGTGACTGGGATAGCAAACATAATCACTGGTCAGGAGGGTGAGACTCCCTAACTCAATGGGGACTCCTGTACCTGGTGCAATTTCAGACCTCCCCTTGTATGTCCTATCATCTAGTTATTCATCTGAATTGTTTCTATATCTTTTTTTTTTTAATGATCAACATATATAAGTGCTTCCCTGAATTCTGTGATATTCTATGGCAATTCATAACCTGCAGAGGGGATGCAGAAACCCTGTTTTGTAGCTGGTCAGACTGAACCACACTTAACAATGTGTGCTTGCGTCTGGCAGCTGGGGATCTAACTGTGGGATCTGCCTCCATCTCCAGGGTAACTGTCAGAACTGAGCTGAATTAGCTGATACCCTGATGGAAAAGTGCTCTGTATCCACTGTGAAAGAGAAGAAAAGCACTGTAGTTCCATCCCATCTCTTTAAAGGTGGATGGAGAGAGAGGGAGAAGGAAAGAGAGAGTAGGGGAGAGAGAACAGGGGGGAAAGAAGATCCATTTACATCGAAGTTCCTTGCTCTTCAATTTGTAAACCAAATTACCAGATTGTATAATAATTGTAATAATCAAGTAAAGCATTTTAAATAATTCACTTGTTAGGGTAAGTCATGTTCTTTATCACTCTAGATACTGGTTATTTGTGGATGCTACAGCAGCTAATTCCAATCCATGCTAACATAAGCAACCCCAATAACACTCAGTGGGATGCGCGCGCGCGCACACACACACACACACACACACACACACACACACACATACACGCACACACACACACACCACATTAAAGTGGATGGGAGGCTTGTTGGGAAGAGCAAAGTGCTCATCAAATGTGGGAGGGAGATAGAAAAGGGCACAGAGGTAAGTGTGATGAAAATTACATACATGTATAAAATTGTTAAGAAATAAATGTTAAAAGAGAATAAAAATCAAAATAGATGAATTACATGGTAGATCTTGATGAAATATGTTGCATAAACACACACTCATTTAAGTCTCACAAAAGTTGTATTGTGGGATCTGTTACTACTCATACTCCACATGTTTCAGCATGGGAGCAAGGACGTGTACTGGCATATGTCAGCAAGCAGTAGACCTGGGCTTCTAAACCAGACTGGTACTGGCACTGCTGGTGCTCAGCATCTTTCCCTGAAGTTTCTCCATGACAGTTTTCCAATGCACAGAGGCATTTTTATTTTGCTTGACCATTTCTATGTGTTTGACTATTTTGAGATCAAAATGGATAGTTGTTTTTTTTTTTTAAGAGAAAGTGGAGAAACGAAGATATGAATCTTTGATAAGTTCCTTTCTAATGTCATATTACGGGAGAAATAATGAGAGATGAGGCCTACCTCCCCTCCATCATCATGACACTATACCATACAACCTCCAGTAGGTGTCATGTGCCCTGACACAATGTTTCAACAACATTTGGTTTCAGAATTTGGTGTAGTTTGTCTCAGCTCAGGAAATCATCATTCATAGTATGTCTTTTACAACAGATTCTGCTTATCAAGTATGTAAACACATCTAGAACCTTAGATCTTTTGTTTTCATTAAGTACACTCCTTATGATTCTATAAGGGACACTAATACTTACTAGTTTGGGACATCATCAAGGCCCTGAATACTTGAAATCTTGACCATCTTAGTGATCACTGTGCCAAACTAATTCTGTTCCTTTTTCTAAGTGGGAGTTACCTATGAACTAGGGGCAATACTGATCAGTGGCATTAGTGTCTGCACCTCAAAAGCAATCAAAGAAGCTCATGCATGGTTCATGGCTGGCAATCCTGGGGAGAGAGACCAATCACACACACACACACACACACACACACACACACACACACACAGAGAGAGAGAGAGAGAGAGGGAGAGAGAGAGAGAGAGAGAGAGAGAGAGAGAGAGAGAGAGAGAGAGACAGAGAGAGAGACAGAGAAAGAGAGAAATCTAGAAGCATTAGCCATGTTTTTGAGCCACAGAGAGCCAAGTGAGAGTCGCTGAGACAATGACTTGTTTTGGTGTCAATTCTTGTGCATAGTGACTGTGGTGGTCTCCTGGCTAAGTTCCTGGCTTATATCTCTGTTTCCTGCTAATCGACTGAGGGTCCCTATCTAGAAGAACTGCTTCAACATAGAATCTGAAGATAAAGAAGAATATGACTCCTCTGATTGTTTCTGTCCTCCATGTACCCACAAGTACATCCTATCCAGAACCTGAACCGTGGATTAAATATAACCCATTTAATGTTATTACTATTAAAATAAGCATACAGTGGTTTTTGATTCAAAAATAAGTTTCCAAATATAAAGTGTAAGGTTTTAATTTGTAAGCCTTGAGGTAATTTTTTATTACTATAAGATCTTTAAGTTATCCAGACCCCCATTGCATAACTATGTCTTTTAGTTTGCAATCTCTTCTGTTATAGCTACTCATTTCATAACAACCATGAATTATTCTGCTTTAAATACAGCAATACTTGAGAAATAATATTCATTTAACAAAGGTAAGATTAAAAAAAATTTTCTTGAACTCTTATACAAGTACAAATATTTCCCTAAATGAAAAGCTCTAAAAAGTGATAACTGTAAGTACAGAAGTCTTCTAAAAATGAATATTTTTTACATTTGAAAGTATTTTTCCCCAAAAGAGAGAAACATAAAAGGTATATATATTTCATGAACTTTGATTTTTTTTCTAAAGATTATTAGAAGTTAAAACCATATAAATTGCAGTGATTGTCTTTCTGCTAGTTTAAAATTTAACTTTATCAGAAGCTATCTCTGTAAAATTTATATAAACTATTGTAGTTTCTGCTCTCCACCTGTCCTCTTCTTCCACTCGCCCAACCCCAATCAATATTCATTGATCCACATTGCGCTTAGGAACCAAATACCCTTTTAAAATGGTCTTTAGTGTTTTCCTCTAGAATATCATTTACAACCAAGGTTAATCTAACATGGGCTCAATTTTAAGCCAGTTTCAGACCAACATAAAGGTTATTTTTTTTAGCTGAATCTTTTTCTTGGAAATATTTTAAGACCCATAGATGAAGGAAATTGCTGAGAAAATATAGTTTTGAAAATTGACATTTAAAGAATGGAAAAATGTTGCCAATAACTATTTGAAGAATGGAGTATTTAGTCAGTGAAGAACGAATGTTGGGAGGAAATCATTAGGAACAAGTAAACAATCACAGGAAAATATGATCATAACTGTTGGGGTTACTTCTTTTTTACAAAACAAAATTTTGAGTCTCTACCAGAAAAACTGACACCTGAGTAGTGACTGGCCCCTTGTGGGTAGAAAACAACAAATCAAACACAGGAAAGTGTCACTGGACAGCCAGATGACTGTTCTTTGAACGGCAGTGTTAGGCAATGTTTGAAAATGACTGACCAGACATAGAGGTATCCTTTTGCCTCTTTCCTTATTTTATGCACGTTTTCCAAACTTTGTAATGTTTTCTTGAATGAGAAGAAACATATAGTGGGATATAAAGCTATACAAGGAAAACTAACAATAATTACGAACATGGATTTTGTTGTTATTAGAGTGAAAACTTTAAGTCATTCAGTTTTTTAAATAATGAGCATTGCCAATTCAGGAAAGGGGTATCAGTAAGCTAATCTTTATTGCCTTTACAAAGAAAATTGCAATTTCATACAATGTTATTCATTTTGTTCCTTAGCATCTTAAAAAGACAAACTAATTCTGCTTGTGCTGCATACTTCCTTTTCCTATAACACTGATCTCCTTTTTTGGTTAGAAACTAGTTAACAAAATCCTCTTAGAAACTATAGAGAAAATTTCATCATAAAAATAATGCTATTTAGAAATCATTTATGTATGCTCACAGTGAGTGAGTAGGAGGGTATTTTTGTTGGATCTGGATCATAGGTTTCATATAAACACAGAATAAAAACTGAATATACCAGGCACTGTATTCTTATTAATATACTTAAAAGAAGACTGTCAAATGAGTTAAGGAAAATTCTAATGCACTAAAGAAAGTTACTTAATCTTTTTAATCTTCTTTCCACTTATAAATTTAATTATATAAATACATTATATAAAGAAAAGTTGATTCTTACTATTTATATTTTGAACAAATATTGAAACCCAAGGTTCCCTAGTGGTTCTGTTTTCACGTTTTGTTCTGTGTAAAACTTTGACGAGGAGATGTTGCCCTTTGCACCACAAGATCCTTAGCAATGTCCCTGTCTGATCCTCATGGACTATTGGTAGCATGAGACCACACACGTGATGGTGATGTAAACAGGCCTACATGTTAAAAAATGCTATGTAATATTTTCATTTAATATTATATTTAAAGTCTGGGTGTTTTTTGTTTTAATATTTTTTATTTATTTATTTGAGAGAGACAGACACAGAGAGAAAGACAGATAGAGGGAGAGAGAGAGAATGGGTGTGCCAGGGCTTCCAGCCTCTGCAAACGAACTCCAGACGTGTGCGCCCCTTGTGCATCTGGCTAACATGGGACCTTGGGAACCGAGCCTCGAACCGGGGTCCTTAGGCTTCACAGGCAAGCACTTAACCGCTAAGCCATCTCTCCAGCCCAGTCTGGGTGTTTTGATAAAATTCTTTCTGTCTTGGGTTTAGTAAAAATTGAGCCTAGGGTCTTACACACATTTTCAACATCTTAGATCAACATGTTTATCATATACCATTAGAACATTCAAATATATAAATTATTAACACTTATTTACTATTTATTATACGCTATGTATTTTTTATTTATTATACATTATTTATTTATACACTAGTTATTATTATGCTTCACATTAGCTTCTAGATGTAGGAATAATCATCTCTGCAGTAAATGTGATAAGTTATGGAATATTTTTAAAGTCCTGTCAAAAAACATTGAACAAACACTTTGTCAAATAAGAGCTTGACTCTTATTTGGATATGAACAAAATTAAAATAATATTTTATTTCTGAAATCACTGGTCACTCATTATTGCTTCTAAATATTTAATAGGTGCAGAATTCTGTTACACATGGTCACATTTTATCCAATGACAAAAGGAGGATGCTGCTTTCTCCTGACATCTCATCATTCTGCATTTGCAAATTCATTGACCAGGAAGGAATATTTTGTCCACTGTTTTCATTTTAAATGTGAATATTTGCCTCTTCAACAGAGTTCTATTTTAACATCTTGATTATTAAATATTCAAATAATTTTCCCTCTGCGTATACAATAATAGGTTAGCAACTAAGTCAAAGCATACAGGAAAAGCAAGAACAAACTTCAGCAAAATAAGGCCAAATGAATATGTTATGAGTATACCATAGCTGTTTAGATTTAAACAAGTGAGCATGTTAACATGGAGTATAACTATAGTTTTATGTCAACTTCATGTTCTTAATATTTTCTGTGAATGTATTCTTAAATTGAATAGAATTTTTTCATTTATATTATCTTGTGTCTATGACTTTTGTTTCTCCCATTTCCTTTTTATTATAATCAATTTTACTATTACTAGAGAGATTTCCTTAAAGTATATATTGATTATAATATCATTAGAGGTTTAGAATAGCTTACTGTACTAACTTTCAAGTTGATCATTTATAACTTCCAGTGCTCTTACTAGGATATGATGAACTGTTGCTAAAGTATATTTTATGATGTCTTAGAAACAGACCATCCCATATGAGAGTCTTTCTTGCCTTGTAAAAACAAACTTCTATTGATAGAAGAAAAGGGAAAAATGAATGGAAAGTTTCTGATTCATTCCTATTTTGTACATAGGTGGTAAAATGCCTATGTCCTCTCAAATTTGTCCATAACACTAACCCCATGATCTATAGATGAGTAGAGTATTTAAGATGAAGGAAAAAAACTCATTCAAGGTTAGCTTTTCATGTGTAATTCCTCTAAGCCCTCATGACAAATTAATCATACCCTCAAAAAGAGCATGTATAATTTCTGGGAAATTTCCTATAGATTCCCCAGGGGTTTTTTCCTTTTGATTTTATTTTTTTTTTATTAGTTATGTACACAATGTATACAGTCATGTCGGTTCCATCGTTAGCCTCCTCCCTGTCTTTCCCCCTCTGCAGGGACCCTCCTCATTGGGAAATATGGGTGGTGTGTTGTGGAGTTAGCCATCAGTTATGGGTAAGAGGCAATGTCTCTGTGCTTAATGACCCAATGTGTGTCTCTAACATTCTTTCTGCCCCTCTTCCTCAAATTTCCCTGAGCCATGTCGAGTTCATTTTAGATCTGCTTCAATGATGAGGTCTTGGGAGTCTTTGTGTCTCTGGATATCTGGTTTGGTAGGAGTTGAGTGTTCTCTGAATCTATCTCCTTCATCCTTGTGCTGGTAGCAGGCTCACCAAGGACACAGAACTCTTTCTCATTTCTCCAAATATTCTCAGTTGCAGCTGGGACCCTTTTGAGGTGTGATGGGCTGGTTCTCTCCTTAGAATCTGAAAAAGAGAGGCAAATTCTCCAATGGAGTGTGAAGTTAACACTAGAATATAAATAAATAAATGGGATAACCTTTGTTTTGTAGAGAGAATTTAATAGGTATAGGCCCTCTTGTAGCCCAGGATTGGTGGGAGCTTGATAATGGTGAGCGGGCTTGTTTTTTGATATGGTTCTGACTTGATTCACAGTTCCAGCTATGGATTCTGTTCTACTGAACAGGTAAGTTAGCCAAATCAAGAGCAATTGGTTTCCAAGCATGGTTGTGTGCCACTATTGTACTTGTGTGATCATCACATCAGGTTGTTTGCTGCTAAGTAGCTTAGACCAAGAGTTGCTTTGACAGATATTGGTCATTTTTCCCCAGTCGCTCATATAACACCTTCTGGCACTAGATGAGCTGTCTGGGGACTGACTCTCTTCCAGATTCCAGCCATATCACTCCATGATATGTACCAACAGCATATGGTATCTTCAGCAGTAGGGTCTTACCACTAACCTTTGGTGGGTCATCAAGAACTGTGACAGAAATCTGTCTTCTTTTGGGAAACCTTGTAGTGTAGGTCTCTATGATCAACAGCTCATTATAAATGTTAGCCACATTCTGGTACTGGGAATTACAGGTCAGTACCCAAGAAGAGAATGAAGAAAAAGATATGTAATATAAACAAGAAAGAGAGAAGACAGATAAGAGGGAGAGCAAGAAAGAGAGAGAGAGAGAGACAGAGAGACAGAGAAATAGGAGAAGATTAAGGTCAGTCTTCATCATACTCTCTACAGGGCCTTGTGATTCAGGTGTTCCCTCTAAGGGTCTCATGAAGGTTCAACCATTTATTTTGTCTATTAAGAAGTAGAATTATATGGTGCTATTGCCATTTCGGTCCAGTTTTGTGTTCTTTACCCCCACCCTCACCCTTCCCTTCCACTCCACCCACCTTATTGTCTGGTCCTCAAGATGTTTATTAGGTATGTCAGCATCTCGGGTAGATTCAGGTTAGGAGCTATAGATGAATGAGATATAAGAAGATTATCTTGCTGTGACTAGGTGAGTTCACTGAAAATGATCTGTTCCAGGTTCAACCATTTTTCTTCAAATTTAATTTTGTCAATTTTCCTCACTGCTGTGTAGAATTTCATAGAGTAAATATACCACATCTTGGTTATCCATTCATCTAATTCTGGACATTTGTGTTGATTACAGCTTTTAGCTATTACAAATTGAGCAGGTATAAACATGTTGAGCAAATCTCTCTGAGCTGAGGCATGGAGCTTTTAGGATAAATGCCCAGTAAGGGAATAAGTGGGTCTGATGGTAACTCTATAGTCAACCATTTTAGGAGTCTCCATATTGCTTTCCATAGTGATTATACATCTTTAATTCCTACTAACAGTGGATGAGTGTTCCTATGTCTTCACATGCTCACCAGCATTTATTTTCATTTGATGCTTTTTAATGATTGCTATCCTTAATGGGGTAAGGTGGAATCTCATAGTTGTTTTAATTTGTATTTCCCTCATGATTAGGGATGATGAACATTTTCTTAAGTGTATTTACCCTTTGTATTTCTTCCTCTGATAACTGTCTATCCAGTTCTTTGCCCCATTTTGTGAGTGGATTGTTTGACTTTTTATTGTTTAGGTTTTTGAGTTCTTTGTAGATTCTAGAAATTAGGCCTCTAGAAATTGGATAGCCAGCAAATATTTTCTCCCATTTTGTGGGTAATCTATTGGCTTTGCTTATTGTGTATTTGTCTGTGAAGATACTGTTCAGCTTCATGAGATCCCAATGGTTGTGTGATTGTTTAAGATCCTGTACTACTAAGGTTTTGATCAGGAAGTCTTTTCCCATTCCTATATCAAGGAAAGTTCCTCTTATTTTTTTCTTCTGGTAGTAACAGAATTTCCAGTCTTATCTTGAGGTCTTTGATCCATTTAGACTTGATTGCTTGAGATGTGTGGATAAAGTTTCAGTTTCCTATATATGGATATCCAGTTTGTCCAGCACTGTTTATTGAAGATGCTGACTTTTTTCCGGCCTATATTGTTAAGGCCTTTTTCAAATATCAGGTAACTTTAGTTTATTGAGCCAAAGTCTAGGTCCTTGATTCTGTTCCATTGGCCTATACTCCTGTTTTTATGCCAGTCCCATGTTGTTTTTTATTATTATATCTTTGTAATATAGCTATAGATCAGGTATGGTGATGCCTCCAGAGGTGTTTATTTTGCTGAGGATATTCTTGGATATCCGAGGCCTTCTGCCTTTCCATATGAATTTTGAGATCACTTCTTCTATCTCTGTGAAGAATAATGTTGGAATTTTGATAGGTATTGCAATCTTAATTCTGCTTATCCAGGGGCATGGGAGGACTTTACATTTTATGAAGTCCTCCTCAATTTCTTTTTTGAGTGTTCTTATGTTTTCATTGTATAGGTCTTTCATATCCTTGGTTAATGTTATTCCAAGGTATTTTCCAATTGCTTTTAAAGCTTGCTATTACCTGTGGATTTATCTTAACCTGCATTTCACAGATAAAGTTCATGATCCACACTAGACTTTCCCATTACAACAGATTATCTCTCCTGTTCTGTACTATGATAATTTTTCAGATCCTTTAGAACATTGTGTGGGGCTCACTATAAATAAGCAGATATCTTCCTGTGTCACCTAAATAGCAAGCAGTCCAAACAATGTTCATGTTTTCATTCTTTCCTTATGACCTTTCATGTATATGAATTCATCAATCTAAAAAAACATTGAAAATTGAAAAACTATCTAAAAGCTTATCAAAAAATAAAATACACTTAATAACTGTGTTATGTGGTGTGTGAGTGTGTGTGTGTGTGTGTGTGTGTGTGTGTGTGTGTGTGTGTGTGTGGTGTATGCCCATTATATATGCTCCTGAGGCACTGAATGCAGTTTCCTGTGGGATGTCAAAGGGACAGTCATATGTCCCCTTCTATCACTCTTCCTTGCATTCTGACTTGCTCCAAAGTCACTTGTTTATTCTGGAGTTTTCTGGGTTTTGTTACTGTTACTGTTGCTGTTGCTGTTTTTCCTGCAAGACCTGGCCATTCTCATATCTCTACTTTCCACAGGACTAGAGTTACAAACTCACCTGGCCAAACCAAATTGCTGATGTGACTCCTAGGGTCAACCTTGAGGGAGTCTCTTATGTCTTCTTAAGCCCTCATGCTTACACAGGAAGTGCTCTTAACTGCTGAGACATCTCTGTAGCTCTGATATCAATATTTAGTAAATGCTTTTCCATAGGCATGACCTAACACTGTACCTGAGTGAGATAATAGCAAAACTTATATTCAAATACTCAGCCCCATCCACCTTGTTGAATGACATAGAGAGAGGATGACCTCTGGAGTGTTAAAAAGTTATTTGAGAAAAGCTGAATTACTTAGTCTCTGCTTTCCCAGGTACTTAATAGAAATTGTCTCATTTGTACAGAAAATTCAGGAGAGGCCTATGCATTATGATTATTAGTGATTTTTAAGATACAGTAATACCATATCCCAAGGGTGACACCTCTTCAGAAGCTGCCTTATTATTTCTTTACTCATGACAAGAAGTTAGCAATGAAGAACAAGTTACTGGGTGCAATGTCTCCTTCCTTGATAGAGCTGCATATTAAGTCATGAGCTGCAGGCAAATACATTGATCTTTCTAGCCATTCAGAAGTAAAATGTCATGTAGAGCAACTACTTCTTCATTGCTATTCCAGCATAGTGATTTTTTTTCCTTCCCTTGAGATTTTTTTTTTTCCTTCACATTAAATATCCAAATGTTCCCACTCTTCTCTTAGGAAACATGGCAAACATTACCACAGGTTTAAAGGTACTCAGTCTCATTAGTGTTCTTTTTGATAAGAATTGTTTTTGCCTCAGGTAATAAAAAACATATGATGATTACATCTGGTAACCTGCTGCATTAAAGTAATATCAACTTGGGGCTGAAGAAATGGGTCAGAGGTTAAGAATGCTTACTGCAAAAGCAAGAAAACCTGGGTTCAATCTGAGTACCCATGAATAAAGCAGGACACGGCCATGCTGCTGTAACACCATCTCAGAAAGGGCAAAGACAGGGGAATTTCCAGGACTCTCTGTCTGGCCAGTCTAACCAAAGAACAGTGAGCTGTACATTGGGTGATGGGCTCTGTCTCAGAGAGTTAATGCTGAAGAGGAACTGAACACATCCAATATCCTCTGGCCTTTACATGTGTGGTGTTTGTATCCATGCATATGCATCTGCATATGTATGTACATACACCACATGCACGTACACACCCAGAATACACTTCATTCCACATATATTATGTTACACATACAAAAAATTGCCTTAGCCAGGCATGGTGGTGCACGCCTTTAACCCCAGCACTCGGGAGGCAGAGGTAGGAGGCTCTCCATGAGTTCGAGGTCACCCTGAGACTACATAGTGAACAGGTCAGCCTAAGTTAGAGTGAAACTCTACCTCAAAAACACACAAAAAAAATTGCCTTATTATATATACCACAACAAGACCAAGGTTGAGCAAGGACAGAATGCCCAGTCATTCACTGTTAGAAAATAAAGATGAAAGTACAAAGTACACATGACCTATCTATAATTCTTTTTTAAACAAAAGTTCTTTCTTACAGACTAGGGAGTTCACATGCAGTCCACAATCTGCTCAAACCATACCCATTTCCAAAATCAGCCTCAGTATCTTTGGGTTTAGCAAGATTCACAACACACACACACACACACACACACACACACACTTTGTTTATGCTAGCGATATCCCAGAACACTTGCTAAATATACAATGTTTAAATGAACAAAGAAAAGGTTAAAAAAATAAGTCAGAATGATCCCTGATCATTAGAAATCCTTAAATATAGGAATAAGTTCATTCATGTATATATGAAAAATAAAGATGCATAAATACATAAATATAAAATGTCTGTTGATTATTTAACCCCAATATGAAATTTCTAGACAATAATTCATTAAATTTCAGGACAAAATCATGTAATAAGCTCCAAGACAACAGCAAACATTATGAAAACTTTTTCCTTAATAACAACATTTTAAATTGTATTTTTATTCAAATGAAACTGGGGTGCAGTGATGCCTGCATTTTACCACTTTGAGAAATTGTGTGTCTTCCCTAAAGGTGACTGTTATCATGTAAAAGTTGATGGAAAATGAAAATCAGTACTTTCTCTGTGTGGATGAGCTTTATGAAAATGAGATAATCATGTAAAATATATTAACTGGCACTGGATTTTGATTTATACAGGAAGACAATATAACATCATTAAGAAGTTAAATTATGGAATCAGAGAACAAAATTTAAAACCTGACTGCCATATTTCAAAATTTTTAAATACATTCACCAAGTTACTTAGCTTCTCTGAGGACTGCCACCTGTAGTGTGGAGCCATGGTAGTCACTCTTTGCCTCGCATTAATGTACCCTATATTTAATTTTTAACAAGTACTGACCCATCTCCATGTGTTTATTGTTTTGTTTCTCTGCATCAGAGAAAAATGTTCCTATTTTTATGCATTTTGTCTTGCTCAGTAACGAATACCCAGAGTCCAGCTCCTAGGATATGATCAATACACATGAATTCGATCAAGGTCATAATTAATAGTATCTCCCTTATAATGTTATTGTCTATGGAATAGCACTTAAGGATAATCATTAAAAGAAATTCTGACTTTTTTCTTCTATTTTAAGTTTAGATCAATTTTGAAACACCCAAGACAAAATTAATCCAATTCGGAAAGAGTATTTTAAATGTAGGAAAACAGCAAATATAAAATCTGTTTTCCCAGAGTCTACAGGAGAAAGACAGAAAATAGAGCAAGTCTATGGCCATTCCACTCTGATTGCATCTGATCTTGAAAACTAAGCAGGGTCAGATTTTGTTAGCACATAGATGGGAAGAACAATAAAACAAGAAAATTTAGAAACCAAAATACACAAAAATTATATTCAAGGATACAAAAGAAGCTAATGCAAACTGGCTAATCTATGTAGTTGGGGTAGGCTCAGAGAACTGAAATCCAGCCCTGCAAGATAACGACTAGTTCGAAGTTGAGCAAATTTGTCATCAGATTACAAAAATGTTTCCATTGTTCTGTAAGCCGTCTATGTCATGCAACTCCTTTGTGTTGTCAGTAGTCTAGGAAGGGAATGAAAATGCTAAACTGCTCACTCAAAGGTCCTCAGGAAAGTAAATGTACAAAAGAAAAAGTTGATCTACACAGGCTTGCTTTGGCAGGAATGCAGGTGGATGTGAAAAAGCACAAATAAATAAAGAAAACGAAATGTGGTTATGGCATGCATGAAGCATAGTAGGAATAAGGAAGTTATCGAAGAAGAGAAGCCCCCACGCTGGAAATGGGATTTTCTCTTTCTGCAGTGGTAACACTTAGAGATTCCTCAAATTTTATGAGAAAAAAAGAATACCTAGTGCAGAAAGATAGCCCTAAAATAGTCATATCTTGGCTTAATAGTAACAAACGAAAATGACAAGTATGTTTGCAATAGCACATGTAGTATGACATAACAGGTGAGGTGTGAAGTGCAACACATTGGAGACTGGACTCATGATGTCATCGGTGTTGAGCTTCAGGAGTTCCCATCCTATGGGCATAAAGTATGGACACTACAGGCTAGCATCTGTCGTCCTGAGGTTCTTATTCTCCTGGATGATGATACATTACCAATAAACAGACAAAAAGCTCTGTGTTGTGGATATAATTAAATGTACTTTGTATTTTGCTATAGTTTAGCTCTGACATATTCCCAAAGCCTGTGTGTCCATGGCTTGGCTTGATCCCAGCCTGTGGCACTAGTGTAAAGTGGGGAACCTTTATGAGGAGAGACCTCCTAGGATGACTAGGGTGTCTGATATCTCCAAAGGGATTGGGGAGCTGGGTCTCATGCTCTCTCTTTTTCATTTTTTAATCAACATAGAGAAGCAGCTGGTTATGCCATGCATTTTGCCATAATATACTGTCTTATCAGAGGATCCAAAAGAAAGCAGACAGGCCAACTAGGTGCTGGAATAAGTTAAAATAGTAAGTGGAAACATTTTATTTTCTCTTTATAGGTTGCTCCTTTAGGTATCTTACTATCTTAATGGAAAGCTGATGAACACATGTTACACTCAATGACTGAGTAGGCAGCTCAGGTATGATGGTTCCATAAAGATCATGCTGAAAAGATAACTACTGAAAAATGATCTGAATGGCAAGAATCAACTAGCAATGGAAGAGCTCCTGGGTTTCTAAGATAGGAAGGACTATGTCTTGTGGCCAGATCACTTATATAGATGAGAAAAATCAGAATGGCATGCCATTAAAATAGAGGAAATAAATAATCTGGATGCTGAGATCTTCATCTGGAGGGTACCACCACCCAAAGTGTTAATATTTTAGGCTGGCCTCTGCCTATGTGAGTAAGGTTGACTAGGCAGTAACTGAGTTTAAATTTTGCTTGTGAACATAGGAATATCCTAACTGGGTTATGTTCTTCATGTTCTCTGTATTCAAGCTCATTTCTTAAAAGCTTAAAGCAAACATTAGGTGATATTTAAGATTGTGCCAAGGAATTAATTAAATATTGTGGAGTACTGAAAGACAGAAATGGGGAAGGAGAATCAACAACAACAACAACAACAACAACAAAAAACAAAGTATATATGAAAATGTCATAAACTCATTACTACAAATAATTATTTAGCTAATTATAAAAACTAATAAAAAGAAATATAACTTTGAAAAGGTCAATCCCCTTTTTAAGGAGGAGATGAGATGAGAGAGAAAGGGAGGGAGAATATAGTTGTACCAGGCCCTCTAGCCACTGAAAACAAACTCTAGATGCATGCATCACTGTGCATCTGGGTTTATGTGGGTACTGGGAAACCAGACCTAGGTCATTAGGCTTTAAGGCAAGTGCTTTAACCACTGAGAAATCTCAGCTTTTAAAAAACAAAAAGTTATTTGAGCAGAGAGATGGCTTACAGTTAAGGCAATTGACTACGAAATCCTGAGGACCAATGATTGACACCCCAGATTCCATGTAAGCCAGACGCACAAGGTGAAGCATGTGCAATGTCACACATGTGTACAAGGTGGTGCACACATCTGGAGTTTGATTACAGTGGTTGGAGGCCCTGGTGCATCAATTCTCTCTCTTTTTCTCTCTCTCTCTCACTTACTTTTGTACTCTCTCAGAAAAATGGACAATTTGTTGGTGCTTGCCTCAAAAAGTTATTTATTTATTTATTTGTGTGTGTGTGTGTGTGTGTGTGTGTGTTTTCACACCAGAGTCTCCTGCTTCTACAACCAAATTCATATCTGGTTTTACGTGACTAGGTGAAGACCAACAGGCTTTGTAAGCAAGTGCCTTAACCACTTTATTCTTTCTTGGCATTTCCTTCAGCTTTTCATAGATGAGATGCTGCCAAGTCACAAATTGCAAATCAAAACCAACTATATCTTTATTATTATTTTTTTAATTTTTATTAACATTTTCCATGATTATAAAATATATCCCATGGTAATTCCCTCCCTCCCCACCCCCACATTTTCCCATTTGAAATTCCATTCTCCATCATATTACCTCCCCATTACAATCATTGTAATTACATATATACAATATCAACCTATTAAGTATCCTCCTCCCTTCCTTTCTCCACCCTTTATGTCTCCTTTTCAACTTACTGGCCTCTGCCACTAAGTATTTTCATTCTCACGCAGAAGCCCAGTCATCTGTAGCTAGGATCCACATATGAGAGAGAACATGTGGCGCTTGGCTTTCTGGGCCTGGGTTACCTCACTTAGTATAATACTTTCCAGGTCCATCCATTTTTTGCAAATTTCATAACTTCATTTTTCTTTACCGCTGAGTAGAACTCCATTGTATAAATGTGCCACATCTTCATTATCCACTCATCTGTTGAGGGACATCTAGGCTGGTTCCATTTCCCAGCTATTATAAATTGAGCAGCAATAAACATGGTTGAGCATGTACTTCTAAGGAAATGAGATGAGTCCTTTGGATATATGCCTAGGAGTGCTATAGCTGGGTCATATGGTAGATCAATCTCTAGCTGTTTTAGGAACCTCCACACTGTTTTCCACAATGGCTGGACCAGAATGCATTCCCACCAGCAGTGCAGAAGGGTTCCTTTTTTTCCACATCCCCACCAACATTTATGATCATTTGTTTTCATGATGGTGGCCAATCTGACAGGAGTGAGATGGAATCTCAATGTAGTTTTAATCTGCATTTCCCTGATGACTAGTGACGTAGAACATTTTTTTAGATGCTTATATGCCATTTGTATTTCTTCCTTTGAGAACTCTCTATTTAGCTCCATAGCCCATTTTTTGATTGGCTTGTTTGATTCCTTATTATTTAACTTTTTGAGTTCTTTGTATATCCTAGATATTAATCCTCTATCAGATATATAGCTGGCGAAGATTTTTCCCATTCTGTAGGTTGCCTCTTTGCTTTTTTCACTGTGTCCTTTGCGGTGCAAAATCTTTGTAATTTCATGAGGTCCCAGTGGTTAATCTGTGGTTTTATTGCCTGAGCAATTGGGGTTGTATTCAGAAAGTCTTTGCCAAGACCAATATGTTGAAGGGTTTCCTCTACTTTTTCCTCTAACAGTTTCAAAGTTTCTGGTCTGATGTTAAGGTCTTTAATCCATTTGGACTTGATTCTTGTGCATGGTGAAAGAGAAGAATCTATTTTCATCCTTCTGCAGATATATATCCAGTTTTCAAAACACCATTTGCTGAAGAGGCTGTCTCTTCTCCAATGAGTATTTTTGGCATTTTTATCGAATATCAGGTGGCTATAGCTACTTGGGCTTACATCTGGGTCCTCTATTCTGTTCCACTGATCTACATGTCTGTTTTTGTGCCAGTACCATGCTGTTTTTGTTACGATGGCTCTGTAGTATAGGTTAAAATCAGGTATGGTGATACCACCAGCCTCTTTTTTGTTGCTCAGTATTATTTTAGATATCCGAGGTTTTTTGTGATTCCAAATGAATTTTTGGATTGTTTTTTCTATTTCCATGAAGAAAGCCTTTGGAATTTTGATAGGGATTGCATTAAATGTGTAGATTGCTTTAGGTAAGATTGCCATTTTCACGATATTGATTCTTCCAATCCAGGAACAAGGGATGTTTCTCCATTTTCTAGTGTCTTCTGCAATTTCTCACTTGAATGTTTTAAAGTTTTCATTGTAGAGATCCTTTACTTCCTTGGTTAGGTTTATTCCAAGGTATTTTATTTTTTTTTTGATGCAATTGTGAATGGGAGTGATTCTCTGATTTCATCCTCTGTGTGTTTGTTGTTAGCATATATGAAGGCTACTGATTTCTGTGCATTTACTTTGTATCCTGCTACATGGCTGTAGGTTTTGATCAGCTCTAACAGCTTGCTAGTAGAGTCTTTAGGGTCCTTTATGTATAGAATCATGTCATCTGCAAATAGTGATAACTTGATTTCTTCCTTTCCAATTTGTATCCTTTTTATGTGTGTCTCTTGCCTTATTTCTATGGCTAAGACTTCCAAAACCATATTAAATAAAAGTGGGGACAGTGGACACCCTTGTCTTGTTCCTGATTTTAGTGGAAAAGCTTCCAGTTTTTCCCCATTTAATAATATGTTTGCTGTAGGCTTGTCATAAATAGCCTTTATTATATTGAGATATGTTCCTTCTATTCCCAGTCTCTGTAGGACTTTTATCATGAAGGGATGTTGGATTTTGTCAAATGCTTTCTCTGCGTCTAATGAGATGATCATGTGATTTTTGTCCCTCAACCCGTTTATGTAATGTATTACATTTATAGATTTGCGTATGTTGAACCATCCCTGCATCTCTGGGATAAAGCCTACTTGGTCAGGGTGAATGATCTTTTTGATATACTCTTGTATTCTGTTTGCCAATATTTTGTTGAGAATTTTTGCATCTATGTTCATGAGGGAGATTGGTCTGTAATTTTCTTTTCTGGTTCTATCCTTGCATGGTTTTGGTATCAGGGTGATCTGGCCTCATAGAAGGAGTTTGGTACAATTCCTTCTTTTTCTATTTCCTGGAAAAGCTTAAGAAGCAATGGTGTTAGCTCTTCCTTAAAAGTCTGGTAAAATTCAGCAGTGAATCCATCCGGGCCTGGGCTTTTTTTAGTTTGGAGATTATTGATAACTGTTCGGATCTCCGTGTTTGTTATAGGTCTATTTAAGTGATTAATCTCATTTTGATTTAATTTAGGTAGGTCATATAGATCAAGGAAATCATCCATTTCTTTCAGATTTTCATACTTTGTGGAGTATATGCTTTTATAGTATGTCCCTATGAGTTTTTGAATTTCTCTGGAATCTGTTGTGATGTTATCTTGTTCATCTCTGATTTTATTAATTTGTGTCTCTTCTCTCTTTCTTTTGGTCAGATTTGCTAAGGGTTTATCAATCTTGTTTATCCTTTCAAAGAACCAACTCTTTGTTTCATTAATTCTTTGGATTGTTCTTTTTGTTTCTATTTCATTAATTTCTACCCTAATCTTTATTATTTCTTCCCGTCTACTGATTTTTGGTTTGCCTTGTTCTTCTTTTTCCAAGGCTTTAAGGCGAAGCATTAGGTCGTTTACTTGCGACCTTTCTAATTTCTTAATATAGGCACTTAAGGCTATAAATTTACCTCTTAGAACTGCCTTCATTGTGTCCCAGAGATTTTGGTATGTTGTGTTCTCATTATCATTTGACTCTATAAATTTTTTGATTTCCTTTTTGATTTCTTCATTGACCCACTCATCATTTAGTAGTGTATTGTTTAGTTTCCATGATTTTGTGTATGCTCCATAGCCTTTCTTGCTACTGATTTGTAGTTTAATTCCATTATGGTCAGATAGAATGCAAGGAATTATTTCAATTTTCCTGAATTTGTTAAGATTTGCTTTGTGTCCTAATATATGGTCTATTTATAGAATGTTCCATGTGCTCCTGAAAAGAATGTATATTCTGCAGCCTTTGGATGAAATGTCCTGTATATATCTGTTAGGTCCATTCCTTCTATGACCTCATTTAGTCCAGATGCCTCTCTGTTTATTCTTTCCCTGGATGACCTGTCAATTGATGAGAGTGGGGTGTTAAAGTCACCAACCACCACTGTGTTTGGTGTTATCTGTGACCTTAGTTCTAATAGTGTTTGTTTGACGAATTTGGGAGCCCCCATGTTAGGTGCATATATGTTTAGGATTGTAATGTCCTCCTGTTGGAGTGTGCCCTTAATCAATATAAAGTGACCTTCCTTATCTTTCTTGACTAACGTCGGACTAAAGTCTACCCTGTCTGATATTAGGATAGCAACCCCTGCTTGTTTTCTAGGCCCATTTGCTTGAAACACCGTCTTCCAACCTTTCACCCTAAGATAATGTCTATCCTTTGTAGAAAGGTGAGTTTCTTGGAGACAACAAATTGTAGGATCCTGCTTTTTAACCCAGTCTGCTAATCTATGTCTTTTTGTTGGGGCATTGAGACCGTTGTTATTAAGAGATATTATTGAAAGGTGTGTATTTATTTTTGCCATTTGTGTGTGTGTGTGTGTTTCTGGTTCTACCTCTGCTCTCTTCTGTTAACTCGTATTTGAGTATAGCTTGTTTTTTCTAGGTTCCTTATATGTGTGCTTTTCCTTTTGTTCAGCATGGAGGATTCTATCAAGTATTTTCTGTAGAGCTGGTTTTGTCTTCAAATACTCCTTTAACCTGCTTTTGTCATGGAATGTCTTTATTTCTCCATCTATTTGAATGGATAACTTTGCAGGATAAAGTAACCTTGGTTGACAGTTGTTATCTTTCAGAACTTGGAATATATCACTCCAAGCCCTTCTGGCTTTAAAAGTTTGTGTTGAATAATCTGCTGTAATCCTGATGGGCTTGCTTTTGTAGGTAACTTGATTTTTCTCTCTAACTGCTTTCAATATTTTTTCTTTGGTGTGTGTGTTTGGAAGTTTGATTATAATATGGCGAGGAGAGGTTCTTTCTGGGTTTTGTCTGGCTGGGGTTCTAAAGGCTTCCTGTATCTGTATTGGCACCTCTTTCCCAATTTGGGGGAAATTTTCCTCTAAGATTTTGTTGAAGATGCCTACTATGCCTCTGGAGTGTTCTTCTCCTTCTAGTACGCCCTGAATTCTTATATTGGATCTTTTCATAGTGTCCCGAATATCTTGAAATTCCCACTCATACTTTTCTATAAGTTTCTCTTTCTCTTTGTTGGACTGCATTAGGTTTGTCACCTGGTCTTCTAGCTTAGATATTCTGTCCTCTCCCTCATCCATCCTACTGGTGAGATTTTCTACAGAGTTTTTTATTTCATTAACTGTGTTCTTCATTGCTAGTAATTCTGACTGGTTTTTCTTTATTATTTCTATTTCCCTATTTATGTCTTGTATTGCCTTCTTTATTTCATTAAATTGGTGTCCTGCCTCTTCTTTGATTCCTTTGATTTCCTCCTTGATTTCCTCTTTGATTTCTTCTTTGATTGTTTTCATGTGTTCTTTGACCTCTTTGAACATATTTATAATTATGCTTTTGAACTCTTTCTCAGGCATTTCCTCTAACTCTTTCTCACTGGAGGACATTTCTGATGCATTAATACTTTTAGGTGGATTTATATCGTCTTGCTTTTTAGTGTTTCTTGTGTTATAATGTATATATTTTTGCATCTTGGATTAAGTTAATGCTTGGATTTTCTAGCTATCTGTGTATTCTTAGCTGTATCAATTGATTTGATGTAACATATTTTCAGGGTAGGACCTTAAGGTGTTAGGTGTGGCTCTTAAGACTCTCAGAGTATCTACAAAGATGTTCTTAGGGGTTGAGTTTCCCTGCTATAGGAGTATTCAAGCAGGCTGAGTGGAATAAAATACAGGTAGATTCTAAAATTTAACTAAACACTGTACACATTCAATCAAAAACAGCCCCGAGTATGTATGCAAGAGTAGTTATTATAATGACCAGATCCTCTATCAACAAAGAGGTTTAGATTTCTGGTCTGTTAAGGGATCCAAGTCAGCTTGTGACCAGGTGAGACCCTTCCCTGGTGCAATCCCAGTTACCTTGGGTGATTTTGGTCTCAGTCAAGTTGCTGCCTGGGTCGTCGGGCTGCTGTTCTGATTTCTGGAGCTGGGCACTTGCTTTTCCTACGGGGCAAACTGAGCCGCTGCTGCTGCCTCTGCTACTGCTGTAGCTGCCACTGCTGGAGCCACCACTGCTGCTGAAGCTGCTGCTGCTGTGTCCACTGCCGCTGCTCCCCCGAAGCTGCTGCTGCCGAGACTGCCGCTGCTGCCACTAATGGGTCTGCTGCTGCTGGGGCCGCTGTTACCGGTGCTGGAGCTGCTGATGTTGCTGCCGAGCTCTGCTCCTGCTTGGGTCCCGTTGTCAGCCCAAGTTGGTGTGGCCGGGTCCCGGGCCGCTGCTGTGTTCGCTGGAGCTGGGCTCAGGCGGTGGGGGAGGGGAGGGAGCAGCGGCTGCTCTGTTTCTCTCGCTTTTCCACGTGTTCTTCTACCTCACGGTCTGCTCCTCCGTTGCTCGCTGCCGCTCTCCCCTCACGTTTCCCGAGTTGCGGAGAGCGCGGTGTAAGGGGAAGCTCCCACACCTGGCTTTTCCTGTGGCTCGAGCCGAGTCTGGCGGCTTTCTGCTGCGCTGCGGCTGCGGCGGTTGGCCGAGCTTCTGGAGCCGCTTTTCCCGCCTGTGCAGGCTCTGGATGCTCTATAACTCTTCTACTTCTCCGCTGCCTCTTCAATTTTCTATACACCTCACTTTTTAGTAAAAGTGTGTATTTTGCTGAGTTTTTTTGGTCTTTTTCCCCCCTATGCTGCTTTGGCGTGGTACCTACGCCGTCATCTTAACTGGAAGTCCCCCACTATATCTTTAAACACAACTTGTTGAATAAGCTTTGATGATGAAGATAAGAAAGCAGCTTAAAAAGTGATCAGACTTTTCTGTTTTCTAAAAGTATAAATTTAAGATGTTCTCATCTCCTCATTGAAAAAAATAATTGGTGTATGGGACTAGAGAAATGGCTTAGCAGTTAAGGTATTTGCCTGAAAAGCCAAAGGACCCAGGTTTGATTCCCCAGGACCCATGTAAGCCAGATGCACATGGGGTACATGCATCTGGAGTCTGTTTGCAGTAGCTAAAAGCCCTGGCATGCCCATTATCTCTCTGTCTGTCTCTCTTCTATCTCTTTCTCTCTCTGCTTGCAAATAAATTAAAAAAAAATAAAAGCTGGTGTGTGAGGTGATGCATATGTTAATTAACTTTAATTAATTCTATGATGTATAGACATCAAAATGCCATATTTCATCCCGTAAACATCTGTGCTTAGACCAATTATAAAATGATCATACAATTATCATTGTCAGATAATGTAAAAAGAAACCAAAAATTGATTAGTGATTAAAATTTTCATAGCATGCTGACATGAATACTTTTCAAGTAATAATTTCTTTTAATAACTAAAAAGAGTGGTGTATTTTGATAAGAATAATGCACATGGCACCATACTTATAGTGGTTTGGTTTAGTATTTTTTTTGAATTTACAGTAATGCATAATACCTTGAATTAAGTACCTAGCATACTTCTAATTTTACTATTGGTTTTTCTTAATGTGAGCAATATGTAGTGATACAACCCTGGACAATAATTGGGAGGTATCACTTAAAGTCTGCCAAGTCATGCTAAGAGGCAAATGCAATACAATGCACTAAATGCAATGCACTATTGTATTAGTAATTTTGGATACAGATATTAAATTAATTAAATGAAATAATAAAAACTTTTATGTAAATATATTAAATATATATTTTTCAATAACAGTACGTAAACCATATAAAAATATTTTCCCTAAAATGAGATATATCTCTATAAATTACATAAAAAGTTAAAAAAATTAGATTTGCAAATAAAATGATATAGGTAGATTCCATTTATAAAAGCTAAGGATTAAACATCACTATTTGTATTATTTCTGCTAAAATATACTTTTCTCTCAAGACATTATAAAGTCTTTCTTTGCAAATCATAAAAACTAAATAAAATTAATTTATAGAAGCATACATCTGTCCTAGCTAACAAACATGCTAGAAATCACAACAAAAAAGTATTGTATGTGTGAGAAAATAAATGGTGTGGGTATGGAGGCTGATCAGTCTTTGAGACTAAACATCAAAAATAATCAGAAGCAATGTGTCTTTTTCTCACTTAATCAGACCCTGTGTTGCAGTTACCTTTGTGTTGGTGGGACAAATTCTAGACCAGAAGCAGCTTATTGGAGGAGAGGGCTGATTTCAGGCTTACAGTGTCCAGTGGACGCTTCATTATGACAGGGGCAGATGGTCACTTCAGCATTCATCTGCAGAGAAAGAGAACAAACAATAGCCAGAGTTCAAGGTGGCTCTTAACACACCATAGGGCTGGACTCCAGGTGTATCCCCAGTGACGCACCAATAGGGCCCTGTCTGCTGGAGATTTAAGTAGAAAGCCTAATGTTAATAAAAAACATAATGCCTTAGGTTATGGGGACCATTACAAGCCAAGCCACTACATCTAGAATCTCTGCTTAGATTTTTGGCTAGGATAAAATTCAAGGCATTCTGTCTAAAATCAATGTAATCATAATCCCAGTAGAAGAAAATTTAAATGTGTATACTGTTTTAAAAAATGCAATCGAGCTAGAGAAATAGCTTCATGGTAAAGCCGCTTTCCTGCAAAGCCAAATGACCCAGGTTAGATTCTTCAGGACCCACATAAGTAAGATGCACAAAGTGACACATGCACCTGAAGTTTGTTGACAGTGGCTGGAGGCCCTGGCATGCCCATTCTCTCTCTATTTGCCTCTTTCTCTCCTCTCCTTTTCTTTCTCCCTCAAAGAAATTTTTTAAAAAATTAAAGAAATGGCAATCAATTGCCCATCTTATGGTATGGAATTAGTGTAGATTCATGATTTTTTTGTCACATATATATTTGGAATCTAACATGTATTCTAATTCTCATAGCAATAACAATGCCCATTAAAGTCACTGGAATTCTGGATGTAGAGGTTAGTGTGTATGCAAGGCTTATTATGTAATCTTTCCTGGAGAGACGGAAGGAAGTTCATTTCTCACCCCAGATGGAGCACCAAGAACAGACCAAAAACTGACTTCCACTCAGGTAAACTCAGTGAGTTTATTAGCTATTTACAGGAGCCTTGGTAACCTGACAGCTACTACAGCACTTAAAGCCCTCTCCAGTGCAGGGGATGACTCATGAAAACTGTACACTTGCACAAAGATCCACCAGTCTCCTCTTCCCTATCAATTAATTCCTCCTTATACCAACTTGGGGAATGTGTTTGCTAGATAATATTTTTATTGGTGTGAAAAAAATATCTGACATGAGCAATTTAAGGAAGCAATGGTTCATTTTGGCTCAGTCTGAGGGCATAGCTCATCATGGTGGGCAGGCCACAGTGGCGAACGGCTGTGCTGTGGCAGCAGGAACGGGACCCAGCTCTTCACATGGTGTCTGTAATCAGGAGAGTGATGAGTGCTGGTGCTCCACACAATTTCTCCTTGTTATTCATCCAGGACTTCTGGCCTATGGAATGGCTTTGCCCACATTCAGGACAGCTCTTTCCACTTCAGTGGCATCTCTCTGGACACACCTTCATACACATACCAAGTGGTCTGCCTTTTAGATGACCCCAAAATTCATCATGTTGACAATCAAGATTCAACATGGAGGGACATTGTGAATCTTGTACTTGCTTAGCTTCCTGAGTCTTATAAGTGATGCAAACTTCCTGAGATTCATTTGTTTCAATAGCTTCCTGACTCTACTGAAAAGGAACAAAACCACAAAGGGAATGTTTCAATAGGGAGGAAATAGCTTCACAAATGCCACTCCCTTCACCACCTCTTTCATTCTTTTTGCAATGTTCCCTGAGCCATGAGAGGGGGTGATGTCGATCTCTCAGATTATTTTCATCTCTGTATAACTTATTTTGGGGTCCCCATGCCTGTGGGCCATGTATTCTCAGCAGCTTGACTTAGTAGGAAATAACCATTGTTCACTTCAGCAAGAACTTACTCTCCCTAGCTTAGACTGAGAGCAGGCATTTATTTGTGGATATAATGCAAACGTGTAGAATGCAGTATTGACAGGTTTGTCAGGTCCATCAAACCAAAAAAAGCAAGGGCTTCCCCAGTTACGGCTTATGACCTCTTAGCCTTAGGTCTTTTCCCTGGCTTACAATATCAACCTTAATTCCCTCCTTTGGAGAAGGTTTTAAATATATTCAGAAATCAATTGATTATATTTATTTTTAAAAATGCCACTATTCAGCCAGTGGGTACCTTCTGCCCAGCATCTTGGTTGTATAACATGCAAGGTGCACGAATGAGAGATACTGCTGGAAATAATGGTCTCTCAGCATATTATATTGCCTCCTCCAGTGCTACAAAAACCAGGCAACCTTAAGGTAGTTCTACCTCAGTTCCAGCTTGATTTATCCATGCCCTACTGCCAAACTGTACAGTGTCTTCCCTGGGCCTATGAGCCCAAGGAGAATACTGACTCAGTAAGGGCCCAGCCATGGAATTAAACCATGGATATTGAAGAAGAGGCCTGAAGCTGTTGCTGCTTTATAGACATCTTGGATGAATCTGAATCATTCTATTCTTGCTAGGGCAAGAAGGGTGTCCTTTATGGTTTTGTGGGCCACTCCCCTTCAGACTGCCTATATTTAAACAGTTACTGTGTTCATCATCTGTATCACTGAATAGGGTACGAAAAGGTCAGCAAATTGCCTTAGAAAATCATTGAGACTTCAAATATTGATGAACAAGTTAAAAAGCATTTAATTCATGAACAAGTACTGGAACATTATAGAATGAAAGCTGTTTCTTCAGCTCTGAGCTGCTATTGCCTTTGGCTCACATTATGGTATCTCTGTGAAAGAGCGCCGGGCAATGCTGTCACCCACAGCCATAGGCCCGTGTTTGTAAAATCAGTGGACATTCATGACTTGTAGCATCATCTCAGTCATGTTTCTTAACTGCAGTTTTATCTTCAGTTCCCTTATCATCCACGTTAGTCTGAGAGGATTAAACAGAGTGTTGTAGAAACAACTGTGAGCCATATAGTAGTGTGATGAAATCTCACATTGCCCCACATTGTCCCTGGATGTGATTCACCCCTTTGCCCAGTGCATCTATTCGCCATGCCCAGCTGTCACTTATTTCCAAGTTACCACATTGAGATTGAGCCTGGCCTGTGTTTGAAAAGCAAGGGCATCAGTGCTGGGACTGCTCCCAATGTAGATTTTACCATAAATATCGCTCTTTTTAAATGGGTGAGGACAGTGATGCAGTGCTTACACAGCTTCATCACTACAGGTATATTACAGATATGCTACAGGTGAAGCAATACAGAGCAGATACTACTCACCTGGATTTGGGAGCTTCAGGACTAACCCAGCACTTCAGGATGAACCAGGCACTGTGTGACCCAATCAATGCTCCTTCATATATTGTAAGTGTAACAGTCATGACAGGATTCAAGATATTCTAAAGAGAGATGTTTATGTTCTTCCCTTCAGCTCTTGGGATACTTGAAACAAATGATCCCAAGGAATTTGAGTTGTTCTAACATCTCACACTGAAGAAGGAAAAGGTTTGTCATTTGGAAAAATGATTTCATAGAGTTTTGACAAATTTTTAGGCCCCCTTTCAATAGATACCCTCTGTTTAAACATAAACCTCATGTCAGGACCTTGAAGACTGACTTTGGCATCACTGGACTTTTATTTGTCCTGTTATAGTCCAACCATGAGAATTAAAATCTGCTATGCTTCCAGGGCCAATTAAGAGTCCTTTTTTGTCATTTATTCATAGATCACATTTTTTTGTTGTTGTTGTTAAGAAAATACTTTATATGGATACATCATGCATTGGTACCATCTTTCCTCCTCACTGCCCCCATTCCACAGGAGGCCCTGGTCAGTGGTATTTCTGGTATTCCCCATGGGGTTGTGGGTTATACTTGTGGCAGCAGTCAGTTATTGGCAGGGGGCAGTGCCTCTGTGTGACATGCCTGCCTGTGGTTCTTTCAATCTTTAATCCCCATCTTGCACAAAATCCCCTGAGCTTTGGTGGGTGAGTTTTAAATCTCCTTCAGTGATGAGCTCCCAGGAGCCTCTGGATCTCTTCTTTGGTTCATGTTGAGTATCCTCAGGATCTGTCTCCTTCATTCTGGTGCTGATTGTCAAGGTCATCATGGCAGCAGAACTCTCGCTTGTGTCCGCACTTCCACTGTGGTTTTGCTTAACCCTTGACCGAGATATGAGGGGCAGTTTATCTGCTTGGGCCTCACTACCTTCTGAAAAAGAAAAACAGATTCTCCAGTGGAGGCTGAAGTCAGTATAGGTTAAGTTAGATAGCCATTATTAATTTAGTGAGAGTTTCATGGATGTAGCCCCTCTTTTAGCCAGACTAGTGGGAGCTTGACATTGAAAAGCATGATCTTTGCCTCCATAGGATTTAGAACTAGTTCTCAGTTCCAGATAAGGGTTCCTATCCACTGAGTGGATCTCTTAGCCAATCAGAAAGCCATTGGTTACCCACCAAGACTGTGTGCCACTATTGCACTGGTGTGTACATCCTGTCAGTCTGGTTGCTTCTGAGCAGCTCAGACCCCTGCTTGCTCACACCATTGTTGTCCACCTACTCCAGTAGCTCATGAGAGTCCTTTTTATGTTTATTAAGCTGGCAACTGAGAAGGACTGATGCCAGAAAGAACTCTTGTCCCAAAGCACAGGGGTACAGCATTCATAAAGACAAAAACCTCAAAAATAATAATGACATCAATGCCAGATGTAGGTTATGATAGCCTTGTAATGTCCATTACTTTGATTATGCACCTGCAGCTATTTTGGCTATACACCCTAGAGCTAACCTGGGTTTATACATCTGGGCCATGGTCAGGGTCCTGGAGAATATGATGCCAATGCAGACATAGCTGTCTGGGGAAGTTAGTGGCTGAAAAGCACTCTATCAGGCACAAAGTAGAGTCAGAGACTAATTGGGACCAAATGGCATTGACTTAGCTATCTCAGTCCCTCCTCTCAGTGTGGACACGATGAATATATCTTCTTTCTCCACTATTCATTATGACTTTTCCCTTTAACTGACCTAATGAGAACAGGTAGCCAAGCCTAGCTTGTTAGGGCTACCAGGGCTCAGGCCTTGTACCCTATGAGCTTGAGTAACAGTAGAGAGGACCAGGAAGCTAACATTACAGGCAGTTTAGTCAAGGTCACAGGGCCTCAAGGAGAGGTCTCTGAATGCAGAAAGGTAATTCCTGTCCAGAAGCTGAAATTCTAAAACTCTGACCCCTCAGGATGGTGGCTGCTGAATCATCATGATGTCAGCTGACCACCTACCTGCCTTTGCCTATTCTTCTCCCCACTTCCTGATTCTTCTCGGCTTCCTTAGAATTTTGGTAGACTCCCTGAGCTATCTCACCTTATCTCTTCACCAAAGACTCCTAGATGTATTTAAGCATTTTTATCATGTCTGTACTGATCCAAAGCCTGTATTCCATTCAGATCAATTAAAACCTAAAAAAGCACTTGTGGTCCCAAATGTAGGCAGCAACTCTTTGCCAGTCTCCTCACACCCTGCTGTGTAACTTTGCCCTATCTCTTTCCAACGTACCATATTTGCATGCCCTTCTATGCATACCCTCCTTCTGTTCTCATTTGCCATTCCATGTGACTGGGAGACAAAGAATCTGAGAACCACTGGCTTGGGATATGTCAGTGGCCTTTGAGTTTCCAGTGCTGTAAGTTCCAAGCTAAGTTTGCTAAGAGCTGAGCAAGGCCCAATTACTTTCAAAACCTGTAATGACATCAATCTTTGAAATCTCCTGTTGAAAACATGGAGCAACATTTCTGTCTATAGGAAGGATGACCAACTCGTTTCCTTTACAAATATTCGTATTTAACAAAAGGACAAAATTAACAGTAGTACTCTGTGTTCTAAGAGCCTTTATATATTTAAGTTAATATTTCTTCATGTCATGTTTAAATGAACAAGACTTTACTATTTCAGCCAAGAAATCTTAAGAAACTCTTAATAAACTAGAAGCCCTGCCAAAACTATCTATGAAATATTTTGAAATGAATAATTTCAATCACCCTTAAAATTCTAAATTAGCCTTCTTGATTATGACTTGTAGGTGTCATAACAGTAAAAATTGGGTGTTTTCACCATGTTTTAAACCCAAAGTCTGAACTCAAGTGTCAGAAAAACCCTCCTCCTCTCTGTGGAGTTCCTTAGGGATTACTCCTTTGCTTCCAACTTTTGAGAGCAGTAGGCATGTTTCCTCACTTTATGGTTTCAGGACTTTAATCTTCACATCACCTTTTCATTTACATATCTGCTTTCTTTTCAAAATTTTATTCTATATTTTAGTTATGTATAAGTGGTGCATATGTGTGCCCATGTATATGCATGTTCATATGTGTCTGTGCACATGTGTGTAAATGAATGCATGTAAAAACCAGAGATCAGCATCAGGTGTCTTTCTTAATCACCCTCCAACTTAGTCATTGAAACAGTCTCTCACTGAAGATTTGGCAACACGGGTCAGCTAGTGAGCTTCAAGGATTCCCTGTCTCTCACTCCCCAGTGCTAAGATTTCAGACCTGCACCACCATGCTTAGCATTTTATGTGGATAATGGGGATCTGAACTTAGGTCTTCATGCCTATATGGCAAGCAATTTACCCACTAAGCAATCTTACCAGCTACATATGGCCTCTTTGGTATCTCTTATAAGAATATTTTTGCTAGATTTAAGACCCACTCTGATAACCTAGAATGATCATGTAACACATGTCTTTAACTTAATCACATTTACATTTGCTCTAGGCCAAATAAGGTACTGTTTATTCACAGACAACAAATAACTTTGGAGAGTCATTTTTCCATCTTACCATACCCACTGCATAAAATTTTGTCTGCAGCTAAAATACTACTTTCTAAAGCATTCCATACTTAGATCATTTATTTTAGCAGAGTTAATTGTGATTAAATTTTTGGTTCATAGCCATATGTTTCAATCATTAATTAGACTGCCATGAAAATTTTATTCTCACAAAAATTCTACATAGAACTTGAAATCTACCCTAGATTTTTTCCAATGTTTATTGTTTTTCCTAGATATAAACATCACAGTTTATGACCTAGCCCAAAAATTCTCTATGATTGTGTAACCTTTTATTTGTAAAATGTTAAATACTATTTTAAAAGTATTCCCAAATATGTTTTTTTCTGAGGATCTCAAAATATGAAAAAGCTTAAATAGATTTAAGTTCAAGATGTTTTAGTTGCACAAAAACATTCAAAAGAAAGAAAATAAATGTTCCTCATGGTGTACAATATATATCATTTTGTAAATATCCATTTATTTATTCACTTATTTGTAGAAAATATAAGACAGAATATTGATATAATAAAATACCATGGAAACATTGTTATTTAGGGGTAACAGTATATATCTGCACTTAATTTTAAAAGATCTACCTTTAAGGTAGCTAGTACAATTAAAATAATTCCATGCACATGCAATCATTGCACTATTAATTTTTAGAGTTGAATAACATGTAAGGTCAAGATGTAAATATTGCTCCTAAAAAGGCAGATAAGTTTGTAAATTTATTCTCATCTATTAAGTTCCAAGCAGATATTTTTGTACAAAAGGATACATTTTTGAAGAACTGCGAAGGAGTTATGTGCAAAAGTTCTGCTCATGTATGACAGGATTTGTGCTAATACCTCCTACACACCATTTTTAAAATGCACCCCTCTCTGTTTTATAGATTATTGTCTTGGAAAGGGCCATGACTTCAAAGAAATGGATATTTATAAAACAAATCTTTGTTACCAAGGGGAAAAAACTTAATATACTTGGTAATTTAAAATGATAAAAGATATGAATAAATTACACACACACACACACACACACACACACACACGATATATATATATGGTTAATACAAATTATAGGTTTCCATGAAACAAATAACAAATCCGAAAGCCAAATAAAGGTTTCATATTTGATGAAATGTCAAAAGAACTGCACTCAAAATGTAATTTTATGATCATAACTCCTGTTTTCCTATAAGTCTTTATGATATTATATTGGGATGAAATCTGATATACAGTACATAACAATACTGGTGCAATAAGCTAAACACTATAATCAAGAAAAAAAACTATTTACATGAGTGTATACCTAGACAGTTATTTCTTACAAAAACATAATTGCATCAAGAACCACAGAATTTTGCTGAAAGCTTCTGGTCAAAAGCAAAGGACACGTGACAGGCAAATGCAGGGAGGCAGGAAGTCTGGAAGGCAAACAAGAGAACAGAAGGATTTGATTGTTGGGTGAAAGGCTGGACACACAAAGCCAGGCAAATTGGCAAACCTAACTTAACAGAGTTCCTTCTGAGCTGTAATTTCCTGAGAACAAATAGACATTAACTGAGTACCCTCAAATTCACAATGCTCACTAATTGCCAATGATAAATGTAAGATTCCAGCATTTAATCCTCAAGACTCCTGCTATAGTTCTGTGAATACCCTCTGTGAACTTTCCCACTCTATTTCTTGTGTGATAAAGGCTCTCATAGAAGTAACAAGGCTGTTTTGTATGTGTCTATGTTTAAAAATATGCATATCTAATCAAAAAAAAAAAAAAGGAAAATGCACTGGAAACGTTTTGTAAGTGTAAAGGTTTATTTACATTATAGCTTATTGGCCAGTCATTGTAAATTAAGCACCCAAGGAGAGACTTTGCTTTTTAATAAAAGCTGTGAGATTGAATTTCCAATAAAATGCTAACATGAATGGTGCACCAGTGCTCAAAATTTTGGTAAATGAAGATACTTTGAAGGCTTTGTGATAATTTCGTAAGAAAATCTGGAGCTAAGTTAAATGATAGTAAAAACAAATGACAGATTTCAATTAAATATGCATTAAATACTCTTTCATGGTCAGTACTGGGAAATTCGTAAGTAATTTCAATAAAGATTTTGTGATGTTAGTTAAGATTTAACCACTGTCTAGAGCTCTAAGAGACCAGAAAATCCTTCCTTCTTGATACATAGAAAAGAAATAATATCACCACTTTGGCATGAGGCTTGTTTTGAGCTGAAAGCTCTGAATAAATAGAAGACACAGGAAAGTTCTCCATTCTGTTTCTCCTCCCTCACCAAAGTCAACCTTTAGAAACAACTTGAGACCCTGTGTGGATATTTACCATGTTAGAGGAATTTCCATGGCAAACTGTAGCACCTTTCATTGTTAACTTATTTATTATACTCTTTCCACCAACTTACCACTGGTAGAGACTAATGGTCTTTCTTTCAAACACTGTCACTTCCTTAAAGATCCACTGTTCTTTCATGAGTGTACTCTATAACGTGAAATAAAAAAAAAAAAATCGGGAATAATTTTTCACAGAGACAGGACAAAAATGAACTCAAAATTCATATGAAATGGCACCAGGCCTCAAATATACAAACATATCCTCAGCAAAAGAAACACTTCTGGTGGTATCACCATACCCAATCTATACCTAAACTACAAAGCAAGGGTAACACAATCAGCATGGCACTGACATAAGAACAGAAACAGACCAAAGGAACAGAACTGAAGACCTGGACCTTAGGTCAATTAGCTACAGGTACTTGATCTTTGGCAAAGATTCCAATAACATAGACTGGAGGAAAGACAGTATGTTCAACAAATGGTGCTGGATAATTGGATAACCACCTGTAGAAAAATGAAACTAGACCCACTCAACTCACAATTCACAAAAGTCAACTGAAAATGGATAAAAGACTTCAATATCAAACCTGAAACTCTTCAAGTACTGAAATAAAAAACAGGAGGAACTCCCCATATTATAGGAGTGTGGAAGGACTTCCTGAACAAAACACCAGTAGCCCAGGAAATTAAACAATCTCTTAACCAATGGGATCTCATGAAACTAAAAAGCTTTTGCACAGAAAAAGATATACTATTAGCAGAGCCAACATAGTACCCACAGAATGGGAGAAAATTTACCCCAGCTATACCATAGGCCTAATACCAAGAATCTACAAAGAATACACACACACACCCCCAAAAAATCAACAAAACTAAACAATAAAAAAAAAATCAAGCAACACACTGAAAAAAAGGGGAGTAGAGAATTAAATAGGTAGTTCTCAGAGGAAGAAATACAAATGACTAACACACACTTAAAAAAGGTTCAACATCCCTAACCATCAGGGTAATGCAAATTAAAACAACTATGAGAGCTTACTCCATTAAGGATGGCAAACATCAAAAAAATCAAATTACCACAAATGTTGGTAAGGTTGTTGGAAAGAGGGATCCTCTTCCTTGTTGGTGGAAATGGAAACTTGTAAAATGACTGTGTATACATCAATATGGAGATTCCTGGAAAGATGAATATAGAACTACCAACAGACCCAGTTATTCCCTTACTGGCATTTATTGTAACTGGATCACACTTCACTACAGTGATATTTGCTCAAACATGTTTATAGTTGCTTAATTCATAATTGCTAAGAATGAGGTGCCCGTCATTGGATGAATGCATAATAAAGTTGTGGTACATTAACACAATGGAATTCTATGCAGCAGTAAGAAAAAAAAATGACACATTGAAATTGTATCAAAAAATGGATACACTTAGAACATAGTGAACACACACACAATCACAGAAAGACAAGCACCACATGTTCTCACTCATCTGTGGTTCCTAACTTGGATCATCTTGAGTTGCTGACATACCAGATAGGCATTCTGAGGCCCAGACAATGGGGAGGAAAGGTTCAGGCTGGAAAAGAACCCTTAATGAACTGGTACCATAGAAATCTTTTTTTTTTTTTTTTAATGTAGACTAAAAGATATAACCCTCAACAGGAGTATGAATGCCCAGAAAGAATGGGCCTAGAGATGGTGGGATGAAGCCTAATGTTAAAATAATTGGGCTCTAACCTGTAACTCACAGTACCAAAAATAGGTGCTACCCACATTGAGCTATTGATAAGAGAGGTCTTTGAGGTACTCAAAACAAGACAGGTTTCTGTCAAAGCACTTGATTAGCCACCTGAGCTAAATGATAAGACCTTATTGCTGAAGACATCATATGCTGCTGGCACAGAGCACAGAGAGACCTGGCTGAAAACTGGAAGAGAGCCCGTCCCCAGACAGTTAGCCTGTCTGCTGCTGGAAAGCACTACATGAGCTACTGGTGGAAAGTGGCCACTAACAGTGTGAACAAGCAGGGGTCTAAGCTATTCAGAAACAAGCAGCCTGACAAGAAATACACACCAGTGCCATGGTGGCATACAGCCTTGGTGGGTAACCAAATGGCTTTCTGATTAGCTTAGAGGTCTGCTCAGTGGATAGAAGCCCATTTCTGGAATTGAGAACCAGTTCTAAATCCTATGAAGACAAATATTATCCTCTTAAATGTCAATCATCCACTAGTCTTTGGCTAAAAGAGGGACTACATCCATCAAACTCTCCCTAAACTAATAATGCTTATCCAATTTAACCTATACTGATTTCACTCACCAGTGGAGAATATTTTTCTTTTTCAGAAGGTAGTGAGGCCCCAAGGAGATAAACCACCCTCATATCTCAGTCAAGGCCCAGACAAAACCACAGAGGAAGTGGGGAGGCAAGCAAGAGTGCTGCTTCCATGGTGAACCTGACAAACAACACCAGATTGAAGGAAACACAATCTGAGGATAATCAATATATACAAATGCAGAAACCCAGAGGCTCATAAGAGCTCATCACAAAGTAGACTTAAAACACATACAAGTATCAGGGAATTTTGCAGAAGGGGAATAAAGACTATAAGAGTCATAGATTGGGGTATCATGTCTGGTTGCACTCCTCCAAGCCCCCCCCCCATAACTGCTGCTCTCACAACACATAACCCACAATCCCATGGAGTAATACCAGAAACCCTACTAAGGAGTAACCCCTAATGAATGGGGGGAGGGAGAAAGGAAAATATGGTACAAGCAGAAGGCGTCGCATATCCAAACATATCCTCAGCAAAAGAAACACCTCTGGAGGCATCACCATACTTGATCTAAAGCTATATTACAAATCCATAGTACTAAAAACAACATGGTACTGGCATAAAAACAGGAGTATAGACCAATGGAATAGACTTGAGGACCTGGACTTTGGGTCAAGCAACTATAACTACTTTATAGTTGACATAGGCCCTAATAATATAGGCTGGAAAAAAGACAGCATCTTCAACAAATGGTGCTGGACAAATTGGATAACCATATGCAGGAAAATGAAACTTGATCGACATATTTCGCCATGCACTATAGTCAAGTCCAAATGGATCGAAGACCTCAATATAAGACCAGAAACTCAACTACTGCTGGAAGAAAATATAAAGTACTTTCCATGATATAGGAATGGAAAAACACTTCCTGAACAAAACCCCAGGAGCTCATGATCTTAAACAGTCATTCAACCAATGGGATCACATGAAGCTAGAGTTTCCTTACAGACAATCATATGAGCAAAGCCAATAGATTACCCACAGAATGGGAGAAAATATTTGCTGGTTATCCAAGTGACAGAAGCCTAATCTCTAGAATCTACAAAGAACTCAAAAATCTAAACAATAAAAAGTCAAACACCCCACTCACAAAATGGGGCAAAGAACTGAACAGGCAGTTCACAGAGGAAGAAATACAAATCGCAAACACACACTTAAGAAAATGTCCATCATCCCTAATCATCACGGAAATGCAAATCAAAACAACTATGAGATTCCACCTTACCCCAGTAAGTATAGAAAATATCAAAAATTCAAATGAAAATAAATGCTGGCAAGGATGTGTAGAAGTAGGAACACTCATCCACTGTTGGTGGGAATGTAAGATGGTACAACCACTTTGGAGAGCAATATGGAGACTCCTAAAAAGCTGACTATATACAGAGATACCAACAGACCAGTAATTCCCTTACTGGGCATCTACCCTAAAACCTTCAAACCACAGGCCAGAGAGATTTGCTCAACCATGTTTGTCACAGCTCAATTTGGAATAGCTAAGAGCTGGAATCAACCCAGATATCCATCACTAGAAGAATGCACAACTAAGATGTGGTATATCTACACAATGGAATTCTATACTGCAGTAAGAAAAAATGACACAGTGAAATTTGAGTAAAAATGGTTGAACCCGGAACAGATCATTCTCAGTGAACTCAACCAATCACAGAAAAAAAATTGCCACATAATCTCACTCATCTACAGCAGCTAACCTGAATCTACCCAAGATGCCTTATATAACCAACAAACATCTAGTGGACTAGACAATAGGATTGGTGGGGAGGGAGGAAAGGGCATCAGAGGGGGTGGGAAACACAAATCTAGATCCAAACAGCAATGGTACCATAAAATTCTATATCCTAAAAGGCAGACCAAATGGCTGAACCTTCATCAGGCCCTTACAGGGGACACCAGACCCACAAGACAATGGAGAGGGTATGATGTAGACTGACTTTAATCTTCCATAGCGTCTCTCTCTCTTCTCTCTAACTCTTTTATATTAGTTATCTTTTTCTTCCTTTTTTTAGTGGGCATTGACCTGTAACTCCCAGTACCCGCAAAGTGGCTATCATTCACAATAAGCTTGATCAGAGAGACTTACAAGGTACCCTAAAAAAGACAGATTTCTGTCAGAGCACTTGATGACCCACCAAAGGTTAGTGGTAAGACCCTACTGCTGAAGACACCTTATGTGGTTGACACATAAAACAGAATGGCATGGATGAAAGCTCAAAGAGAGTCAGTCCCCACACAGTCAGTGTATCTAGTGCCAGAAGGTGCTACTTGGGCAACTGGGGGAAAATGACCAATATCTGTCCAAGCAACTCATGGTCTAACCTACTTACCAGCAAATAACCTGCTGTGATACCCACACAAGTGCCATAGTGGCACACAGCCATGGTGGGGAACCAACTGCTGTTGATTTGGCTAACTGATCCCCTCCGTAGAACGGGACCCATAGCTGGAGCTGGGAAAAAAGTCAGAACCATATCCAAACATAAGCCCACTCCATTAGCAAGCAACCAATTGTGGGCTACAAGAGGGCCTACACCTATTAAATTCACTATAAAAGCAAGTAAAGGTTATCTCATTTGTCTGGTGCTAACTTACTCTCCATTGGAGAATCTGCTTCTCTTTTTCAAATAAATGTAGACCCAAAGGAGAGAGCCACCCCATCATACCTCAAAAGGGCCCTGGCTGAAACTAAGAACAATTGGTGAAACAAGCAAGGGTGCTGTTTTCTTGGTGAACTGGGTACCAGAACAAGGGTGAAGGAGATCAACACAGAGAAAAATCAACTCCTACCAAATCAGAGACCCAGAGTCCCAGAGGCCCCCAACACCTCATCATTGAAGCAGATCAAAAATGAACCCAACATGGCTGAGGAAAATTTTGCAGAAGAGGGGGTGGAAAGAATATCAGAGCCACATGTTGGGTCATGATATGCAGAGACATTTATCCTACTCATAACTGTGGGCTAACTCCACAATGCATGACCCATTTACCTCAACAAGGAGTGGACAGGAGTAGGGGGTAGGTCATGGATGAGCCTAACAATGGTACCAAATTGACTGTATTTGCTGAGCACAAAACTAATTAATAAAAAATAAATTAAATTTTAAAAAGAAAATATGGTACAAAAAATGATGTATCCATCCAAAATATGTTTTTGTTGTTGCTGTTGTTCATTTTTATTTATTTATTGAGAGTGACAGACAAGAGACAGAAAGGCACATGGAGAGAGAATGGGCTGTCAGGACTTCCAGCCACTGAAAACAAACTCCAAATGCGTGCGCCCCCTTGTGCATCTGGCTAACATGGGTCCTAGAAAATTGGGCCTCCAACCAAGGTCCTCAGGCTTCACAGACACGCACTTAACCACTAAGGCATCTCTGCAGCCCCCAAAATATGTTTTTAATAATTAAAAAAATACCTCAGAGTATTGACTGAGAACTTGCACATTTGAAGTATACCAGTAGCAAACTTTTGTTCTTTTCCTTTGTCTGTTCAGCTGAGAATTTAAGAAGTAGAAGTAAAAAGTTAGGGGCTGGAGAGATGGCTTAGTGATTAAGGCATTTGTCTTCAGAGCCTTCAAAACCCAAGTTTGATTCCCCAGTACTCACCTAAATCCAGATGTACAAAGCACTGCATGTGTCTGGTGTTCCTTACAGCAGCTGCCCATTATTTATATCTCTCTCCCTCTTTCTCTCCCTCCTTGAAAACAAATAAAAGTATGTTAAAAGTGGGGGCTGGAGGAATGGTTTAGCCCTTGAGACACTTGCCTGCAAAGCAAAAGAACCCTGGTTCAATTTCCCAGGACCCATGTAAGCCAGATGCTAAAGGTGATGCATATGTCTGGAGTTCATTTACAGTGGTTGGAGACACTGGCATGCCCATTATTTCTCTATCCGCTTCTTTCTCTCTCTTAAATAAAATAAAATAAAATACTTAAATATATATAAAAGAGATTTAAAAAGGGAAATATTTATTTATTTTCTTCATTATTTCCTCAAACCTCTTATATAATTGTTTTTCCTTTGATAAATTGAAACACATCTTATATTCCTAATTGCCATAGAGTTGTTTAACAACAAGCATCTGCAACATGACTCCTTGAGAAAACCAAAGTGCAATTTTATTGCTTACAAAGATGATAGCTTTGACCTTATCTGGGACAGAAAATTCAGGTGGAAGTTTATCCTTGGGTATGTTGATATGATGATGGTATTTCCATATGGGAGAGGTAGTATCCTGATTGGCAAACAATCTTTGTGAACTACATGGTTAGTCAAAAACTTCAAGATAGGATTTTGAAATCCAGTTCTCTCACTGAAAATTTCTCATTTCCAATTTATCGTTTTTAGGGGGAGGACATACCCCAAGAAGTAGCTTCATTGACCATTGAACAAACTTAAAGAATGCTCCATCTATTCTCCCTTAGAAAACAATGGAATGATAATCTTTTCTAGCATCCATGATGAGTATTGGGTGTGTGTGGGAAAGTAATGGGGTTGTGATTCCTATATTTATTATATGTATTCATATTTTCATCATATATGTATGCAGTTATTATACCATCAGTCATACTGTCTCTACTTCTGGAAAAGATTACCAAAGATTAATATCTGTGATAATCCAGAGTTATTGCCAATTACATTCACACATGAAATTTTCTGCCATTTTAACTTATTAAATTTATTGTATATCAATGTCTGTCTTCCTTTACTTCTTTTAGGTCTTCCCTTTATATATGATTCATTTTTAAGACTTTTCAAAAACTTCGTTAATGACAACTTTAAAATTATAGACACTAAATGATGATAATTCCCTCCCTTCCTCCATGTTCCCCTTCACAAATCCACTCTCCATCATATCCCCTCCCTGTCTCAATTACTCTCTTTTATTTTATTTTAATTTTTTATTAGATATGGAAATATTTAGCATGTAAACAATACATGTTTGTACCATCCTTTCCCTCCTCCCTGACCATTTTCTGGACAGTCCTTCCTCACTGGGAATGTAGGTCAACTCATGGGGAGACTGGGTCATGAATTATTGGGGCAGAAGTCATTTATGGGGGAGAGGCAATGTCTCTGTGAAAAATGCCCCAACTTGTGGCTCCAACAATCTTTCTGCCCCCTCCTTCTGCAAAATTCCCTGAGTCATGCTGGGAGCATATTAAGTCTACATTAGTGATGGGCACTTATGAGCCTATGGTTTGGTAGATATTGATTGTCCTCAGTGTCTGTCTCCTATACACTTGTGCTGATATCAGACTCACTAAGAAACTGGCACTCTTGCTCATTTCCCCAATTCTTCTGTGGTTTTAGCTGGGCTAGTGTGGAGTGCACTGGGTTGTTTATCTCCTCTGGTGCAGCTCCAGTCTGAAAATGAGAAGCAGATTGTCCAGTGGAGAGTGAAGTCAGCACCAGTTAAATGGGATAACCATTATTAATTTAGATTGAATTTAAAAGGTATAGACACACTGATAGCCCAAACTAAGTGGAAGCTTGACAGTGGAAAGCAGAATCATTATATGGATATGATTATGACTTTTTCCCAGTTCCTTTCCACTAAGTAGATCTGTTGGCCAATGCAAGAGCAGCTGGTTACTCACCATGGCTGTGTGCCATTATTGCACTTGTGTGGGCATCACATCAGGTTGTTTGCTTCTGAGTCACTGAGACATTGAGTTACTTGGACAGATGTTGGCCACTTTCCTTTGGTAGCTCATGCAGTGTCTTCCAGCACTAGATGGACTAATTGTCTGGGGACTGGCTCTCTTCCAGATTCCAAGCAGGTCTTTCCATTGTCTGTGCTGCCAATGTATGGTGTCTTCAACAGTAAGGTCTAACCATTAACCTCTGGTGAGTAATGAAGTACTCAGACAGAAGTATGCCTTGTTTATTTTGGGAGATCTAGTAGGTCTCTTTGATCAACAGATCCTTGTGGATGTAAACCGAATCCTGGTATAGTGAATTACAGACCATAGCCAAGGTAAAAGAAAAAAAGAAAAAGAGAAACAGGAGACATTTGAGGTTGGGTTTTCTATCACCCTCTCTGGGCCATTTGATTCAGGTGCTCCCCCTAAGGTCCACTTGAGTGTTCCACCTTTTAGGCTAACTTCCAGGATATAGGATTCTATGGTACCAGCTCAATTTGGTTTCAGTTTTGGGTCCCCCAACAACCCTTCACCATCCCCCAAGTCCTCCCCTCCCTATTGTCCAAGCCTCGAGATGATATTCAGGAATATCAGCTACTTAGGCTCTCCATGATAGGAAGTGCAGATGAGTGAGATCAGGTGACAATTGTCTTTCTCTGTGTGAGCTCATTCAGAAGGATCTGTTTCAAGTTTGACCATTTTTCTACAAATTTTATGGTATCTATTTTTTTCTTATTGGTGAGTAGAATTCCATCATGTAGACATATCACATCTAGATTATCCACTCATCCAATGATGTACACATGGGTTAATCTCAGTTTTTAACTATTATGAATTGAGCAGATATAAACATGTTTGAGCAAATATCTCTGAACTTATGTGTAGAGCTTTTAGGGCAAATGCCAAGTAAGGGAATAACAGGATCTGTTGGTAACTCTATATTCATCCTTTTCAAGAGTCTCCATATTCATTTCCATAGTTGTTGTAAAAGCTTACATTCCCACCAACACAGAATAAGTGCTCCCATTTCTACACATCTTTGCCAACATTTGTTTTCATTTGATTTTTTAATATTTGCTGTTCTGACTGGGGTAAGGTAGAATCTCATAGTCGTTTTTTTTTAATTGGCATTTCTCTAATGGTTAGGGATGTTGAACATTTTCTTGGTGTGTGTTAGCCATTTGTAATTCTTGCCCTGAGAACTCCCTATTTAGTTGTCTGCCCCACTTTTGGAGTAGGTTGTTTGATTTTTGTAGTTTTGGGGGCTTTTTTGTGTGTGTGTTCTTTGTAGATTCTAGATATTAGGCTTCTGTCAGTGGTATCAATGACAAAGATTGTCTCCCATTCAGCAGGTATTCTATTAGCTCTGTTTATGGTAGTTTTACTGTGTGAAAGCTTTTTTGCTTCATGAGATTCCATTGGTTGAGTGCTTGCTTAATTTCCTTGGAATACTGGGGGTTTGCTTACAAAGGTTTTTCCCAGTCCCATAGCAGAGAGAGTACATCCTATTTTTTCTTCCAGTAGTTCAAGAGTTTCAGGTCTTATATTGAGGTCTTTATTCCATTTGGATTTGATTGTTGTGTATGCCAAAATGAATGGATCTAATTTCATTTTTCTACATATGGTCATTCAATTTGTCCAAACCCATTTGTTGAAGATGCTATTGTTAGCACCGTTTTCAAAGATCAAGCAGCTGTAGTACCTTGACCTAAGGTCTTGGTCTTCAATTCTGTACCATTGGACTATGTTTCTGTTTTTATTCCAGTGCCATGCTGTTTTGTCACTGTGGCTTTGTAATATAGCTTTAGATCAGGTATTGTAATGCCATTAGAAGTTTTTTTTTTTTTTTTCTTTTTTGGTTCCTGGGGATATGTTTGGATATCTGAGGCCTTATGCCATTCCATATGAATTTTGAGATCACTTTTTAAATCTCTGTGTAGAATAATGTTGGTATTTTGTAGGCATTGCATTAGATCTGTGCATTGCTTTTGGTAGAAATGCCATTTTTACAATATTAATTCTTCCTATCTGGGAGCATAGGAGGACTTTCCATCTTCTCAAATCCTCCTCTATTTCTTTCTTGAGTGTTTTTATGTTTTCATTATATAGGTATTTCAAATCCTTGGTTAGTGTTATTACAAGGTATTTTTGTTGTTGTTGCTGTTGTTGTTGCTATTGAAAATGGGACAACCTCACTGATTTCTTTCTCTGTATATTTGTCCCTTCCATTTAGAAAAGCTACTGATTTGAGGGCATTCATTTTGTATCCTGCCACTTTGCTGAAGGAATTTATCACCTTTAGATGTATTGAGATGGAGACTTTTTAGTAACTTATGTATATAGGACTATGTCATCTGCAAATAGGATAAGCTGAGTTTTCCATTCCCATTTGAACCTCTTTTATTTCTTTCTCCTGTCTTATTGCTTGGGCTAGGACTCCCAGAACTATGTTGTATAGCCATGGTGACAGTATTCCTGATCTCAGTGGGAACTCCTTGAGTTTTTCTCCTTTAAGTATTATTTGGGCCTTAAGAGCTTTATATATAACCTTTATTATGCTGAGATATAAACCCTCCAGTATTCAGATCATGAAATGGTGTTTTATTTTGTCAAAGGTCTTGTCTGTGGCTGCAGAGATGGCTTAGCGGTTAAGGCATATGCCTGTGAAACCTAAGGAACCCAGTTTGATTCTCCAGTTTCCAAGTAAACCAGATGCACATGGTGGCAAATGTATCTGGAGTTGGTTTGCAGTGGCTAGATGCCCTGGCATGTCCTTTCTCTCTCCTTTCTGTCTCTAATAAGTAAATAGAAATAAAATCTTTTTTTTCTTTAAAAAAAGGTCATCTCTTCATCAATTGACATTATCATGTGGTTCTTATGGTTAAGTTTATTTATGTGTTGTATTGCATTAACAAATTTCCATTAAGCCATCCCTGCATCCCTGGGATGAAGGCTACTTGATCAAGGTGGAAAATGGTTTTGATGTATTGCTGAATTCTGTTTGAAAGGATTTTGTTTAGGATCTTTGCCTATAAGTTTACTAGGGATACAAGTTTATAGTTTTCTTTCCTTGTAGTACCTCTTTCTGGTTTTGGTATTAGGGTGATGTTAGTTTCATAAAAGGAGTCAGGAAGGATTTCATAGTTTCTGAATATGTGGAACAGTTTGAGAAAAAAAATGGCTTCAGATCTTCATTGAGGGTTTTATAGAATTCAGCTGAGAAGCCATCTGGTCCTGGACTTTTGGAGGAGGTTTTTGATTAATTTTCAATCTCCATGGATGTGATAGGTTTGTTTAGGAGATTAATTTTCTCTGAGTTTAATTTTGGTAGGTTGTGTGGGACCAGGAAATTCATCTATTTCTTCTAGATTATTTAGTTTTGTGGAGTAGAGGTTTTGGAAATATGCCCTGATGATTCTTCCAATTTCATTGATGTCTGTGGTGATCTCTCCTTTTTCATTTCTGATTTTGTAAATTTGAGACTTCTCTTTATTTTGCTTGATCAATTTAGCCAGGGGGGAGGGGTGTCAATCTTGTATATTTTTTTAAAGACCAAGCTCTTTATTTCATTGATTTTTAAAATTGTGTCCATTGTTTTCAGTGCATTAATTTCTGCTCCAATTTTGATTATTTCTTTCCTTTCATAGCTCTTTGGGTTGGATTCTCCTTGTTTCCCCAGTGCTGTTAGGTGGAAAGTCAGGTTAGTAATTAGGGATCTCTCTGTCATTATATTGAAGGCATTGAGGACTATGAATTTTCCCCTTATTAATCCTTTGATTGTGTCCCATAAATTTTGGTAAGGGGTGTTTTCATTATCATTCAATTCTAGGAATTTTACAATTTCTTTTTTTAACTTCATTTATATTTATTTATTAGACATATTAGAGAAATAGTGGGGAGGGGTGGAGAGAGTGAGAATGGGTGTGCCAGGGCTTCCAGCCACTGCAAATGAACACCAAATGTGTGTGCCCCCTTGTACATCTGGCTATCGAGGGTCCTGGAGAATAATGCTGGGTCTTCTGGTTTTGCTGGCAAGTGCCTTAAGTGCTAAGCCATTCCTCCAGCTTTATAATTTTTTTTTTTAATTTCTTCCATGATCCATTCTTTGTTTCAAAGTTCCTTGTTTAGTCTTCAGAATCTGGTAGAATTCTTGATGTGTCTCTTATTGTTAATTTCTAGCTTTAAAGCATTGCAATCTGACATGACTCAGGAAGTTACTTCAATTTTGCTGACTGTATGAAGGCACACTTTCTGGCCTAATATATGGTCAATTTTGGAGAAGGTTCCATGGGCTGCTGAGAAGACTATGTATTTTATAGATGTGGGGTGGAAAGTTCTGTAGATATCAGTTAAGTCTAATTGATCCATAATGTTGCTGAGCTCTATTATTTCCTTGTTGATTTTCTGCTTGGTTAATCTATCTATTGATGATAGTGGAATATTGAAGTCTCAGATTATGGTGGTGTTGGTGTTTATTTCTGTTTTATTGTCAAGTAGGTTTTGTTTTACAAATCATGATGCACCTGTGTTTGGTGCATACATATTTATGATTGTGATATGCTCATGTTGGATCATTTCCTTGATGAGTAAGAAGTGGCCTTCTTTGTCCTTTTTTTTTTTACTTTTGGCTTGAAGTCTATTTTATCAGATGATAATATAGCAACACCTGCTTGTTTTTTTATGTCCGTTTGCCTGGAATATCATATTCCAACCTTTCACCCTGAGGAGGTGTCTTTCTTTAGTGTTGAGATGGGTTTCTTGAAGAGAGCATATAGAAGGGTCCAGTTTTTTTCATCCAGCCTGTTAATGTATGTCTTTTTATGGGTGAGTTAAGACCATTAATATTTAAGGTTGTTACTGTGAGGTTTGAATTAATCCCTGCCATGATGAAATGTTTTATGAGGTTTGGTACTTTCTTGTGTTTTGTATTATTTTGAACCTGGTCTATTTTGTTATTGTGATCTTTTTCTTATTGGCTCTTAAGGTTAGCTGTTTGACTTTTCTGTGTGGAACATTCCCTCAAGTATTCTCTGTAGGTTTACCTTTGTGTTCATATAATCATACAGTTGACTTTTTTCATGGAAAGTATTTCTTTCACCATCTATTGTGACTGATACTTTGATATATAGAGTAGCTTGGATTGGAATCCATAGCTTTTTAGACTTTGAAGTGTTCCATTTCAGACCTTTCTGGCTTTCAGTATTTCCATTGAGAAATCTGATGTAATTCTGATGGGATTGCCTTTGTATGTTGTGAATTGTTTCTCTCTTGCTGCTCTTAACACTCTTTTAAAAAAAAAAATTACGTTTCATTGTTAAGAGTTTTAACTGTGATATGTCTTGGAGAGTTTCTTCTTTGGTCCTGTTGGTTTGGTGTTCTATGGGCTTCTTGTATCTGGATGGGTCTTTCTTTGGAGAGATGCAGAAACTTTTCTGTAATAATTTTGTTGAACATGTTCTTCTGTATGCCTCTGGCCTGGATTTCCTCTCCTTCTGGTATACACATAATTCAGATGTTTGGTCATTTTAGTGTATCCACCATTCCCTCATATTCTGTTCACTTGATTTCTTGAACTAAGCAAAGTTTGTGGCCTCCTGATCAATTTCTTTTGTCTTGTCTTCCAGGTCAGAGGTTCTGTCTTCCACATGAGTAACTGTTGGTAAGGGGTTCTAGAGAGGTTTTTATAATTTCCATTTAATGTTTGTGTTATTTTGCCTCATGTCCATTTCTTTATTGAGGTACAATTTCAATTTGAGTTCTGATTTTCTTGATGCTTCCTGGAATTCATTCTTTCATTTGATCAAGTTAAGCTTAACCAACCCTTTTTTGAGCTCTCCCATTCCTTGATGCACCTTCTCTTTGGAGAGTTCTAACATTTTCTTCAATCCAGTTACGCCAACTGTGAAAAGCTGAGTGCTCTAGGAGACGATTCTGTTCCATTCCATGGATATGATTCTTGGTTCTTTGATTGCTTCTAGTTCAGCAATGTTTTTGAGAGTTTCATTGGTTGTTGTGTTTTCATTTTGAAAATGAATTTCTCTTGATTTCTTTGTGCATTCCTTGGAGGCTTCCATTGTAGGTCTAGGCATCCTTATTGGAGATCTCTCAGTTTTCTGACTTTTGTTGTTTTTTTGTGTTGTTGTCTACCCATTTTAGGAAGACTCTTTATTTTATTGAGAAGGAAACACGTTTTTGTCCTATGGCCCATGAACCCTCTGATTCAGGTGAACAGGGATGTTGGTACCCAGTGGCCACTCAGGATACCACAGCAAAAGGCTTGATTCCACAGCTCACACACAGACTAGGCCTCCCCATGCAAGGCACAATGAAACCTACAAGTACCAGGGGACTGGGAGAAGCCAGGAAACAGGGATCTGGCCTACTTCCTCTGGGTGGTGCCCTTCAGCACACAGTCAGGCCCAGGTAACTTGAACTAGAGACCTGGGAGGAACCAGGAAGGAGTGGTCTGGCCTACTCACTCCACACCACTGGGCCTGCCTGCACACAGTATGCAGAGAAATCCCAGATTAGGGAGATGGGAGGAGCCAGGAAACAGGCCATATGATTCATTTTTAACTTTGGTGCTTAAAAATAACTCAGCACTATATCTAAATGCTTCATTTATTCCTCATAGGAAACATGTTACCTCCATTGCATAGTTAGAGAGATTGAGGCAAGGTGTTCTATCTTAGCCTACTTCATGGTATTATAACAAAAACCTGAAGCTGGATTCTTTATAAAGAAAGAGGGTTATCTTGACTCATGATTTTAGAAATGTGGACATTTAAAAGCATGATACCCACATATGCTAAGCCTCATTTGAGGGCTTTGTGCTTATTCTACCATGGCTTAGAAGTAGAAAGAAGTACTGGATGTGTACAAGGAGGAGGGAGTTGTGCAATAGGAAGGCACAGGAAGCCCTGACCTGCTCATAAGCAGCCCACTGTCATTCTGTAAACCATTCCTTTGACCAAACTCACTTTTGAGTCACTTAACCCAGTCACAAGAAAAGTTTTTTCTTTTGAGAGAAACATTAATCTATCCAAGAGAACAGTCTCATGACCAAGTAGCTTAACATTTAGGTTGAGGCTTCCAGGATATTAAATTTGAACACTGAGCATATTCAAACCAGAGCTAAGTCAGAATTTAAATACGCAACATGAAGGAGCTAGTGTCATACCCATCAACACTGGAAGCCAGATTCCAGAGTAAATTTTCCATTTATATAGAAACATTCTAGTCAGTAGATAAGTTTCCCTCACTTATAGACATCATTTGTGTAACTTTTCAGATATGATTGCTGCATGTGATCAAGATTCCATTATTGATAAACTTCAGCAAACTCTATTGAATTATCTTCTCCATTAGCTCCTGTCATGTTTGAAATTATTAAGACTACAAATTTTATTTTAATACATATTTAAACTAGTATTCAATTATATGCAACAGATGTAAAAACGTGCTTTGTTCCTTTTTTAAAGAATAGATAAGTAACATTTCTCTAGAATAAGAAAGAATAAGTGCAGAGCAAAACCTGAATGCACAGAGAATTTGTGGGAAATGAGTCTTATGCTGTATGATCAAAATCTACCACTGAATGATTTCATGAGGTTTCTGCTAACTTTCTCATCAATCACTGTAATTATTAACAGAACACTGATGCTAAACTAGCGTGGGATTTTGTTTTCTCTGTGTACACATGACAAAATTATTTGGGATTATTATAAACACTTTCAGTAAGAACTTACACTGAATTCATACTTTTGTTGGCTGTATTAATGATAGATTCTGTGTCTTGTCAAAATGATTCCTTATTCTTTAGGTCTCAGTGATGTGGATCTTGTTTCATTTTATGCTATTAGAGCAAAATTTCAGACTGAGCCATGTGTTTGTAGGTGACCGAAATGTGCTTGGCTATGGCTATTATGGCAAGCCAAAGAGGATGATGTTAGCACAACATAGCATAACATATTGGGAGGACAAGCAACGTGTACAGGAGACATAGTTAGAAAGGGCAAGAGGGCAGGAACTTACAACATGCCACTACCAACATTACTAGCTCTCTCAAAAAATACTAACATGTCTGTGGTGAGGACAGAGTCCTTATGTTATAATATCCTTTTAGAAGTCCTCCTCTTCATATTATGATGGCACTTAAATTTCAACATCAAGGAGCAGTAAATTCATATCAAAATATTACAGTATCTTAGATTGCTTACTTCAAACAAACCTTTTACTATTTGTTTGTATTTTTGCTTATTGACTGAACCTCACTGTGTAATTCAGTATTGCCAAAAAATTACTTTTTAGCCCAGGCTGGTCTTGATGTCATGATTTACTGCTTCATCCTCCAGAATCCCTGGTACAGGTGTGTGACAACCCACTCAGCTCAAATAGTGTATCCTCTATACTACCTCTGAACACTTTTATTGTCACTGCCATTAAATGAGTAGTCAATGGTTATATCTTAATAATATGAGTCACTTATATAGTTATCCAAACTTTTGATATGTCAGATAACTTGAGATGTTCTTATCCAAAATCGAACCCTTAATGATCTTTTGATTTCAAATTAATTTATAAATATTAAAGCATCTGTGATTTACTTTGTAGAATGAAATGTTTGAAGTAATTGTGTTTATTTTATTTCCTTAATTGTGTGAAAATTGTTATTGCTAAAGAAATGAATAGACATCTATTGTTTTATTTCTATGGAACAAATATTATGAATATGAATATTCCAAACATTACATGATGTCTTAAAACATATGCAAACATATTTACAGTCCATAATATGCCACATGCTACCTGGCCTATTAAGCAAACCATGTATTATCAGTCACAACTGTATTTATTATTTTATTTAAAGTAAGTAATCAATAATTTTTTTTATTTTTTGTTGGCAAGTGATTTGATTTCTAGCTTTGGCTGGTCTTGGAGCAGTTATTTTTAAGTGGGGCTGGGGAGATAGCTCAGCATTTAAAGATAGTTGCTTTAAAAGTCTGTTAGAAATTGTTCAATTTCCCAGCCAGCCACATAAAGCTGACCAGGTATTTATTTTCAGTGACAAGAGACCCTGGCTCCCCCTATCCCTGCCCACACACTTATTCAAATGAATAAAAATAATTTAAATGATGCAGGCTAAAAAACTCCTAAATTTCTTTGTCAATTGCTTCATTTTTATAATAAGGCCTTATCATGGTCATTTTTAAGCTTTTGGTATCCAGAGATAGTATTTTCTGTTGTTTCTCTCCAAAGTTCTTACAATTATCTATAAGCTAGAGTATTTGTATTTAATAAATTAAGTCTCAGAGGTACATGAAAGGATTGTGTGAGGAACCTTAGGACACAACTTTTTTGTTGTTGTTGTTCATTTTTTATTTATTTATTTGAGAGTGACAGACAGAGAGAAAGACAGATAGAGGGAGAGAGAGAGAATGGGCGATCCAGGGCTTCCAGCCACTGCAAACGAACTCCAGGCGCATGCACCCCCTTGTGCATCTGGCTAACGTGGGACCTGGGGCACCGAGCCTCGAACCGGGGTCCTTAGGCTTCATAGGCAAGCGCTTAACCACTAAGCCATCTCTCCAGCACAGGACACAACTTTTAAACTTCCTGAATACCATTCAGACCATACCAATGGATTGAATTGGGGTTTACAGAACTTTAGTATTGAACCTTATGGGTCTATAAACTGATAACACAAGATTATGTAAAACACAATTTTAGTATTTTATGACACAGGAATAAATATTCCAATGAAAGATGACTACAGCTTTAGTTTGGAATATAGCAAAAGCTTATTATTTTTTTCTTTCTGTTCTCCAGAAATAAACCAATTCTCTTTTCTTTAAGCAGCTTGCATTTCATAGCAATTTAGCAGATTAATCTTTGGCCAAAGAGCAAAACATTTACCTCTGGGGTATAGAAAATACATCTGTTTTCATTAATTTTTAGCTGAAATTTAGCAATAAACAACAGTAACAATAACAATACTTGTACTCTGCATTTACATATTTTATATAGTTGCAATTATTAATATCTCAAATCCATGGCTTATTTGCACTTTATTATTATCATTTTGCTTCATTTTTTCTTTAATTATTTAAAATAAAACTTTTGGCAGCACATACTAATATATTATGTGTATGTTTATGTGCCATAGTATGTATTTTTAACTATGTCTACAATAAGTACTGATTCAATAAGGGCAACAGATGTTTGCCTCACCTTAATATTAATTTGTTGGTAGACTTTGAATTCCTATCTTTGAGTTATCCCTACAGTGCCTAGTAGGTTATTGTGATATATACTCTCTGAGCTACAGAACACTAATATCTGTTCCCCCTGTTTTGGTCCCTCTATTTTATGGTTTTTTGACTGTTCATCTCCTGAGTAATCACTATCTACCTCCTGATCAATGCTTCCAGCATTATGTCAGAAAGAGAATGTTTTATTTATTTCTTTTTCTGTGACATTTTTCACTCAATACAGCCTTACATATGCACCCATTTCTCGGCAAAAGAATACCACTGTTTTACTACCTTCCTTATTATTATTATGTATCTGAAATTATTGTATTCATATTTGCATAAATTTCACTATTATTTTTTTTTTACTATATGCCACAGATATTATTATGTTTAATTTCCATTCTCATATTTTTAGGACTTTCCATAGTTTCTCTGTTGCTCTTTTGTATTCGTCAATGATTCATCCTCAGCCTGCTATTTTTGTTTGTTTGTTTTCTCGTGGTAGGGTTTGCTGTAGCCCAGGCTGATCTGGAATTCATTATGTAGTCTCCACGTGTCCTCAAAGTCATGGGGATCCTCCTACCTCTGCCTCCAGAGTGCTGGGATTAAAGGTGTGTGCCATCACTCTTGGCTTTCAGTATGCTTTTAGTGTTCACCTACTTGTATAACTTCTAGTTTCTTTGTTCGTTGATTTCTAGTTTTATTCTGCTGTCGTTAAAGAAGACACATGTTATGACTAGTTTCTTTGTGCAGGGATATGGTTTGGGGCCTGATATTAGTTTACTCTAGTGAATTACACATGTGCTGTTGAAAACATCTATTCTTCAGGTGCTGAGTGAAATATTCTGCACCATTATGGTAGGTACATCTGGGCTACACCATACTTTAATTCTAAACTTTATGTGTTAGAAACATTTACCTTTACTTCATCTCAGTACTCTCATTTTTATAACAATACAATCAACAAAACCAGTAAGAACATCCTTATGAAAAAAATGTAGAGAAAAATTCACTAATTGAGACCTTGACTATGATAACATAGTTGATACCACTACAATGAATCTAATATGATCAAATACTTTTCAGGAACTAAAATGAACACTATAGAAAAAATGTTTATACATCTTTGTTGGGAAACCAATCTATTACCTTGGTAACAGTAGCCAGATTTATACCTGAATAAAGAAATTCTATCCCAAACATGCTTTAGGGACTTAAGAAGCTGGAAATTCATCCACATTTACTAGGATTGTAGGTTTATCAGTTACTTTATTTGATTCTGTCATCAACTACCTAATAAGAAGCACCTTCCGGAATAACAACTGTTTATTTTGGGGTACAGCTCATGGGGGTGCTCTCCACCACGTCAGGGAATGCATGGCAGGAGGCACAGCAGATTGACTTCCCATCGTCTCAGCAGTAAGGAAGCAAACTGAGTAGAAGCGAAGCCAGGCTATAAAACCTCAAGGCCTGCCCTGCGTTGACCATTTCGTCCAGCATGGATCTACATCCTAAACATTCTACAGCCCCCAGAACAGCAACACCATGTCTTCACATCTATATGCCAATGATGCACATTTTGGATCCGACCCACAAGAGTATCTATACTCTGATAGTAACTTTTGGCATGTTTATCTGTTTGTAAGAGATAACTGAATGTCAAATCCGACCTTCCTTATAAAAATTTCCAGCAAAAAGTATTTGGAAAGACTGTGTGGTCAGTTGCCTTTCTTTCTGCACTCCAGTGAAGAATCAGGCTAAATTAAATGATACTAAATTTATTTTGTTAACAAGAGTAATGCTTCTTTGTCTTTTATCAAATGAGAAGAAACTATTTTCTTTTATATTCTTAAAGTTTATTTGTTTATTTGTGACAGAGAGAGAGAGAGAATGGATGCACCAGGGCCTCCAACCACTGAAAATGAACTCCAGTGTATGCACTACCTTGTGCATCTGGCTTACATGGGTACTGAGAATCAAAGTTTGTTCTTTTGGCTCTGCAGGCAAACACCTTAACCATTAAGCCACCTCTCCAGCCCCAAAATAACTATTTAAGTGTGGATTAATACATTTAACTTTTTAATAGCAATGTATTAAGTAGCACCTAATGGTGGATTTGATTTGTATTTCCCTAATAAGTAACGATGCTAACCACATTTTTATATGCTTATGGACTGATTGATTGGCTTCTGAGAAATTTCCATCTATATTCCTTGCCTATTTATCATGGGTCAATATTTATTTTTAAAAATATGTATAATTTAAATCATGTTTAACTGACATATAGCAATATAAAATTATACATATTGCTAGATCACCATATAATACTTATTTATATATAGTGTTTTATGCTATTTAAAATAGTTATCTTTTCATTTTTTCTATATGAATGAAACATTTAAAACGCTTTCTTTTATCTTGTTGAGATACAAGTATGTTAATGAACCAGATCAGTTTTCCTTATAAACTATAACTTATAATCATTTATCATCTTTCCCTATCTTTTTACCTCATTCTCCCCAACCTCTGTTAACCATTACTATTTATATACTTTTATGAAATCAACATTTTAAGATTCCTCACACAGGGCTCAGGAAATGGCTTAGTGGTTAAGGCGTTTGCTTGCAAAGCCTAAGGAACCTGGTTTGATTCCCCAGGAACCACATAAGCCAGATGCACAAGGGAGCACATGCGTCTGGAATTCATATGCAATGGCTAGAGTCCCTGGAGTGCCCCTTCTCTTTCTCTCTATCTTCCTTTTTCTCTCTCTCTCAAATAAATAAATAAATAAAATATTTTTTAAGTAGATTCCTCATATAAATGAGTTCATGTGGTATCTGTCTGTTTGCTCCTGGATAATTTCACTTAATATAATGACCTCTAATTCCATCCCTATTGTTTCAAATATTAGCATTTCATTATCTTCATGATTGTATAGTCTTTTATCAACATGCTGTAATATTTATGGTTGCATAGGTTGAAAACTCTGCAAGTCTACATTTCCATCTATGTTTTGTGAATATAAATTCTGTCTACATTAATGTTAATATGAAGTATTCATCACTAAAACAACAAAATGAAATTCCCTAATTATCTAATTAGGAACTGTTGGTATTACTTTCTTAGGAATATTTAAATTTTTATTTATTTCTATGTGAATATATATGCATGTGGAGACAAGAGAACAACCTTTGGTGTCATTCCTCAGGAATTCCATCCACCATTTTAAAAAATATTTTTATTTTTATTTGTTTGGTTACAGAGAGAGAGAGAGAAAGAGTCAGGGAGAGAGAGAGAGACAAAGAATATGAGTGCTCCAGGGTCTCTAGCCACTGCAAACCAACTTCAGATACATGTGCCACCTTGAGCTTCAGGCTTACATGGTACTGGGGAATCTAACATGAGTACATAGGCTTCATAGGCAAGCAAATTAACTGCTAAGCCATCTCTCCAGCTCCAGTTGCAATCATTTTTTTCAGCAAGTTTTCTCATTATTTCAGGCATTAAAGTTAAATTACCTTTTCACTGAGCAAATACTCATGGCAATTAGGATTAAGACAACCTTTTAAATTAAATATTCACACCAACATATTTTATAATAACATTGAAATATATTCAAAGTATTAATATCACTTACCAATAATTTTAACCACAGCTCTTTTTAAATTCAAAAGACTATAAGCAAAACTAGTGTCCAGATCTATCTGGTTCATTTGCTGGATCACACACTCTTTGAATCTAACTGTAGTTATAAAAATTGAAATCAATATGTTTCATCTTCCCTTGCTTTAATTACCACTATTAGCTGTGTTCTAACTCTTACTTTGGAAGGGATAAAGAGACTTGTGTACTGGAAAGGAACCTCTTTATGCCAAAACTAAATAATATACTAAGATGGAACCTTATAGAGGTAGCTAGAGATCATAGCTGAGTCAGTAGATTCCTCTCATTTCTAAAACACCTCTGTTCTGGGCCTCTGACTCCCAACTTTTTAATTTAACGAGTGAGTCTCAAGCCATCTCCTGCAATTTTAAAGATGGGCACATATGTGATTGATAGTATAACAGCAAATGCAGCCCTAAAACAGGTCTGTCAGAAGCAGAGGAGCATGAAAATCCGTCAACAAGCTGTCAATCAGAGTCTTCTGCTTTTGATGAGATGCAGAGAGCCAGAGACTGTTTAGGGGTTGGGCATTTCTAATACAAACTGTGTTTAATTTTCTATTAGACAAAAAGTCAGAAGTCAGAGGAATTAAGTTTCTCTGACCTGTGCAGTAATAGAAACGAGTTATATTCAGAAGACAATTATGGATATAATTAAGCATAGCATTAAAGCTTTCAAGCTTTAGAATTGGGGCTATTATAAAACTAAATGACATACAGTTAAAAAGTGGAAATATGACCAAGTCATGCACTTAGGATCTTTTATAGTTATCTCAGAGAATACAACAGATTAATATAGAAATCAAAACACTTGCCATCTGAACAATACAAGATATTTCCATAGATATTGTCATTTTAAGATTTAAAAAAAATTATTTAAAAGTATACTTGTGCTTAGTGCTTAGAATAGATAAAAAGTTGTGAATATTCTATAAAGGACGATATTTTCAAAACCAAGCCAAAATGATCAAAAATTGTATAATGTGAACGTAATTTTCATGGTAACCAAGACTCTAATACTACATAATTTTAAGCTTTCGCATTATTATTTTAGTCCAGTTCACTCAAATGCTACTTACTTATTACTTCCTAAAACAATAAAAAATGTACCTTTAAAATAGAATAATACACAATTGATATTTTCTTTACTTTTCTCAAAATATTTCCCATTTTAATAATTACTTATATTGTTCTCCTTTCCTAAGATGAATTTATTACTTCTCAATTATAAAGTGTGATGTTGGTATGGAACAGAAATTAAAAGATTGGAAAATATTCTGGAAAAGTACAAAAAAAATAAATGTTTAGTTAGTTAGTGAAAATCAAAACCATTATGGATCTTTAAATACCTGAAATATTTTTTTAATATTGCTGACACTTATCTTCATAAAATATTTTGTTATTTTATCCCAGGGTTATACAAACAAAGACTAAACTTGTTCTAAAAAATAATCCATCCAACATGAAGAGAAACTGAGATAAGGATGTCATTAGCACATAACAATGCTCAGTATACAAAGGCAAAATTGTACATGTTGAGGTGTTGGGAAGCACACTTTCAATACAAGGGATTGTGATAACATTTCTCTTACTGATGGTCTCAGTAGCCTCAGAGGTGTTGATACAATGTCAGATAAAATGTCCAAAAATCTACGAGTGGAATTCAATCTTACTCAGCTGATTGTTGTGCAGGCCTAAACAGAGATGGGGAGCAAGGCTGTTTTCTTAAGTGGGTCTGATTAGATAGTTATATTCATGCCTTTCTTTAACTGTCCACATTTAATTACTTTCCAGACTTTTAATATGCTGCTTTATCTAGTTGGATTAATGACACAGTGCAGGAGGCCGGTGATGTATATGAGTAATGGGAACTTAAACAAAGGAACCTTCTTTCTTTTCAAGTAATATTTTCAATTTAAGTCATAAAAAATAATAACATTGTATAACATGAGTGACTCTCAAGGTAACCATAACTTTAACATTACTCAGTTTTAAGTTTCCATGGTATTATTTTAGGAAACTTCACTAAAAAATGCTAGTTTCAAATGACCATATCCTAGTACCAGGATATAAGTGGATCAAAATTGTCAAAAATTATTCATTAAGGACTAGAACTTTTGTAAAACTGACCCCTTCTCAGAGAATAACGTATCCTCCCATTCAACATTGGAATCTATACTCAATTTTAAAATAGCTTATGTACAAAAACACAGTGAAATTATGAATCAAAATGTTTTGTTATATCCTGAAATTTTCTCAAGTGGTAGCAGAGAACAGATTTTATGACAGATAAAAAATTTGCACATAAAAATATGATGAAGATGCCAGGTGTGGTGGCACATGCCTTTAATCCCAGCACTCGGGAGGCAGAGGTAGGAGGATCACTATGAGTTCAAGGCCACCCTGAGACTCCATAATGAATTCCAGGCTAGCCTGGGCTAGAGTGAGACCCTACCTCAAAAAACAAGCAAACAAATATACATGTATATTGAAGACACCAGATAAATATTTAAGTATAAATTAATGCAAATACCTCTTTAAAGGAGATGGTTTGACTCTGAGGAGATTAATTAATTCATTAAGAATTTTTTTTTTTTTTCAAGGCAGGGTCTAATTTTAGATTATCTTGACCTGGAACTCACTCTGTATTCCCAGGCTAGCATCAAACTTATAGTGACCCCGTTAAATCTTCCTGCCAAGTGCTGGGAGAAAGGCATGCCTGGCTTGATATAAGTTTTGAAATCACTTTGTAACATTGAATGTCATGATATAACAATTATAAATAGTAAGATGTATCTTCTTCATTGTACAGATATCAATTACTTCAAAGAAATATGACAAATTTTCAAATTAAAGAAATTACTTGTTATAATTTTTATTATATTCTTACTCTGAGTTTTAATTCATAATTGTTGGTTTATTGTATAAAGTATTAATCATTTTAATTGTTATTTACCTGTTCATATTTTTTTTTAAATTTTATTTTTATGTATTAATTTGAGATTGAAAGACAGAGGGAGAAGAGCCAGATCGAGAGAGACAGAGAATGGGCACACCAGGGCCTCCAGCTACTGCAAACAAACTCCAGACACGTATGCCCTCTTGTGCAGATGGCTAAGGTGGGTCTTGGGGAATCGAGCTTGGAACTGGGGTCCTTAGGCTTCATAGGCAAGCGCTTAACTGCTAATCCATCTCTCCAGCCCAACCTGTTCATTTTTTATATCCATTTTTGTGTTCATTGTTTGTTTCAACATAATCATTTAGATCACCAGATTGGTTTTGTGGCCATCTATTCTGATAATAATTACAGAACAATAAGGCTTTCTATTTTGTTTATTCTTCTTTAAAAAATAATTTACTCAGTGGGAACCTAGGTACAATTGATGGATATTTGTGTGTATATATATATATATATCACTTGTATATGTACATATATATACACAAATATATATGTACATATCTATACAAATATATATATATATATATATTTATATATGATATAGCATGGAACATACACACACACACACACACATATATATAGATGTGTGTGTGTGTGTGTTGGCATGGAACAGTTAACATGTATCTGTAGATCTATATATTAATATGTCGAAACTGATAACTACCCTCTGTAGCCTGACATCAGTGAAGAGTGTGGTGAGCCACTAACCTTGCTCACTCACAGTCTGCAGTGGCCCCATAGGAGCAGTGCCTGAGCTCAGATTCAAGCAGGGGTCCCCACCTTGTTTGCTGTAAGGAAAATCTTTTCTGTTAGCTGGGAACCAATAATTTTTGTAATCTTCTCAGGAAATTCCAATGTACATCTTGGCACAAACCCACTGCCAACAAAACCCCTGAGGGAAACAAGAGCACATCTTCAGTACTCATCTGTCCTCTCATCTTTCCCAAGTTGGTGGCTCTTTGTCAGTTCTCAGATGGCATTGCCTATGTTCAACATATCATGAATTATAAGTGGTTAAATGGATTTTGAGATTCCTTTTCTGAAATGCCTTCCCCAGTGATGTTCCATGGCAGACTCTGTGATAATAGCATAAACCCCAGTGACCAAGAATAACACACCCTGACCTTGAGTTAAAGCTAACAGTGCCCTTTTCTTTATGAAAATAATAGCTTTTGTTACTCACCTTAAGAGGGGGAAATCAAACAAATAAATCAGCAAGGGTTCTACAGATAAAAGATGCTTTTTCATAAGGACAAATTTTCTACCTAATCAATATTGTTCTGCAGAACAAGGTAGATTCTGATCACAGGAAACAGAAGCTAAACTCTACAGAACTAAACAGTTGCAAGGACTCAGTGCTGATCTCTCTTTGTTCTCAACTCCTGTGTTATTCCTATTCTGAAGGGCATTGCCAAGGAACACAATAAAGTCACATGTGGTCTCAACTGCCTTTCTTCACATCCCTTTTCACTAAGGTAAATAAGATATCAATTTTAATGCGTGTTGACATAAAATATTAATATTTTAGATTTTAAAAGTTCTAATGAAAAATATATTACTCAACTCAGCTTAGTCTTGTGGAAAGAAATACTTTATGATAAGGTTCAATATTGTCACTAGGCTATACAGTATACAAATTAATTTTTAGCATTTTGATCTTACACCCTAACTATATATACAGGTAAATGCTCTGTTGTTATAACAAACTTTGTGGGGGGAAAAAAAAAAAACAAAAACTGTAATTTTCCTACCTATTCCTCTGTTCTAAAAATTTGGGAAATAGCTAATATAGTAATACCTATACCTGCCACACTGGTATGATTTATGCTTTGCAATCATAAAATATTGTATCTAGTCAACTGAATTTTAAATAGATGAATGCTTGTCAGGAAATTTTACCCTACTTAGGAATAAGCTCACAGTAACAACATATATTTCCCTTGTGAGTCTAGACACTGTCAGTGAGGAAAGGTCTTTTCTTGTGCCCAGTCTGGGCTTGAGTCTCTAAAGAAAAAGACACTAAAACTATTATCTGAGTCACTTAAGATATATGGCCCTGACTACCATTCTTTTCTTCATTTTTCACTTCAAATATGAACAAATAAGAACTGTTCCTCTCCCAGAAAATCTGGGACTGTTTCTTAAAGCTGGAAAAGGTGAAAGGGGTAAAAAAAAAAAAAAAAAAAAAAAAGAATTGCTCAATATTGGTTTAAAGGAATCATACCTTTCAGTCTAATTTACAAACATTACTTGCAAAATCAAAATAATCAAGATTTTTAAAAAATTTTTTTATTTAGTTATTTGGGAGCAACAGACAGAGAGAAGGAGGGATAGAGAAAGAGACAGAGAGAGGGAAAGAATGGGCGCGCCAGGGCTTCCAGCCACTGCAAACGAACTCCAGACGCGTGCGCCCCCTTGTTCATCTGGGTCCTGAGGAATCGAGCCTCGTTCCAACCGCTGTCCTTAGGCTTCTCAGGCCAGCGCTTAACCGCTAAGCCGTAGCGCTTAACCGCTAAGATGCACAAGGGGGCGCACACGTCTGGAGTTCGTTTGCAGTGGCTGGAAGCCCTGGTGCGCCCATTCCCTCTCTATCTGTCTCTTTCTCTCCCTCTCTCTCTGTCACTCTCAAATAAAAATAATAAAAATGAACAAAAAATATTTAAAAAAAAGAAACCCTACATTTTCTTGAAGATCAGACAACAAAAATTATTTCATTTGTGTTTCTTTCCAGATAGCTTTTCCAGTGGTTTAAGAAATAAAACTGATTTCCATTGAGTAGACCCAAAATGCCTTAAGCCAAATGGATATTTATGAACAAATCTCTTAAGGCTATAAATTCATCATTTTGTTGTGTTTCTTTGAGAAGCTCGGGAGAGTCTGGTGATTTAGAAGCCAGGAAGTAATTGATTTATTGCTGACAGCCAGGTGCTCAACAAGGAACCAGCACAAATAACAAAGTGAGGTAGCACTAAATAATGATGACCAGGAGCTTTTCCTTTTGTATGTATATGGGGGAGGGGGATAATTTGGACTCTAACTAGCCAAACACTGATTTGAATTAAAGCTTACAGCAGACTATCACTGAGGGACATTAAATCTTCCAATTATTCCCAGATCCTCATATAATTTGAGTTTCAAGATGCAAACATGAGATTATTTAAGTCTAGGTGAGGTATGTGATAGGAGCAGAATGGCTCTGCTGGAAGACTGAAAATTATAAATAACATTGACATGATTGGAACAGAAGATATTGGAATACATTGTCCTTAATATATAATATATAATAAACATAACTATTGACAATAAGAAGAAACACAACATGCTTTATAGCATTATTCTTTTTATTTATTTGAGAGAGAGAAAGGAGTGAGAGAGTTTGAGAGAGAGAAAGAGAGAGAGAATGAGCACACCAGGGCCTCTAGTCACTGCAAATGAACTCCTGACATATGCACTACCTTGTGCATCTAACTTAGGTGGGTACTGGGCAATCGAACCTGGGTCCTTAGGCTTCACAGGCAAGTCCCTTAACTACCAAGCCAACTCTCCAGCCTCTATAGCATTATTGTTACTGTTACAGCAAATCCAGTCAGAGCTTAAATAATATGCTGCCTGAGCACTCTCTGATGGAATCATAATGTGAAACTTCCCTTCTATATATAAAGGTCAAAGGTAAAGAATGGCACTAAAGTTGTCCTGGTGGAAAGACCAAAGTCACAGTATCTATTTACAGAGATATCATGAAGTAATGATTCTAAAATAAAGGTAAGAACGTAAATAAAATACATTAAAATAAATAACAGATATATATTTTTAACTTTATATTGATAATTTTTATATATGTTATATAAAATAATTTGATCATGAAACCATCAATTATCTTCTCTTGTTCTCTCATCCGTTCTTCCACTGAACCCAATTCTAATTTGAGATCTTTTCTTTTTCCTCTCACACCATCCATAACAGAACATTGATGGCATCTATATCTACAGGCCTTGTGTAGCAATTGACAATTGCTGTGAGTTTTGAAGTCATGAATGCAACAGCCTCCTGTGTTCAGAAGTCAGCATGCTAATGCCCTCCTCCAAATTCTCTGGCCCTTAGCCTTGGACAGGTTAATATGGATGCATCGTTTAGTGCTGAGTACTCCACAGGCACTTGTCTCAGCATCTGCAGAGCTGGAGTCTTCCAAGTAGTCCTCAACAATGGCAAAAACAAGTGTCTGACGAAAGGAGAGAGCAGCACTAATATGTGGACACACACATAAATATTTAAAGGACAATTTCCTGAATGCAACGTAGCCATTTATCCAAACAGTAATAGCATATCCCCTAAGGCCTATGATTTCCCCAGCCATAGGCTTTACTATTAGGCTTACATTCTCTATCAAGGTGTGAGTGGACCTCAAATCTAATCAGAGAGCAGTTGGTTAACCCCCTTTAACAGTCGTGCCACTATTGCATCCTTGGACCTGGAGGCTAGGTTGTGTAATTTTTCAGGGTCAACTGTTAGGCATGACCCTTAATGAATTTTCTACCTCAGCCTGTATAGCACATTCCAACCCCATAACAACTAGCCAGCAGGAAGGAGACATCCAGCTCACTTCTCACTTGAACCACAATAGAAGAATGTGGTGTCTTTAGCAATAGGGCTTTACAAAACATCTTTTTAAAAGAAACTTTGTATTTATTTCCATAGTCCTACTATTCTTTTCAAGTAGCCAGTGTGTAACTTTATATTTGTCAAAGAAAGGATGCAACTATAAAGGAAATCAGTTCTTTTCTTTTTCTTCATTAGTTTCACCGGAAAATACATATTTTATTACATAAAAATGTGCATTTTGTTCATAAAAGCAGTTTTGTTCTACTGATATCAGCAATTTTTGTTTAATATTTTTAACTTGTACTTATTTATGAAAGAGAGGGAGTGAGGGAGGGATGGAGAGAATGGATGCACCAGGGTCACTAGCCACTGCAAATGAACTCCAGTCACCTGTACTACCATGTGCATCTGGCTTATTTATGTTTTGGAGAATCTTGGGTCCTTAGGATTCATATGCAAGTACTTAACCACTAAGCCATCTCTCCAGCTTAATAGGCATTTTTGTTTCTAATTTATCTTACCAACTTTATCCATATATGATAATTTAAAATTCAAGATTTAGGAGCATGTAAGAAAAGTATTTATATTCTACTTAAAATTTCATTCTGGGGCTGAGGAAATGGTTCAGTTATTGTGTATTTGCTATTGCAGCTTGAAGGCCTCTTGGGCTGGAAATTGCCAAGTTCAGCTCCCTAAAACTCACATTAAACACTGGGTATGACCACATATATTTGTCACCCCAGTTCTGGTGGGACAGATACCAGAGAAGGGTTAGGACTCACTGAAGGACAGAAGCTTCAGGGTGAAGAAGAGACCCAATGTCAAGGAGAGAAATTCACAGAGGATGTGGAGTGATAAAAGACCAACAACAGATGTTCTCCTCTGGCCTCTGCAAACATACATGCAAACATATGCATGCAGCACACATCACACACGTGACACCATATGCATGCACACATATTAAAAATTAAATTCTTGTTTCAAGTATAAATGTGTGCCTGAAAAAAATTCATTTCCATTTTCTTATTTAAAACTGCATGACTTTGGAATTTCTAATTTTCAATTATCCTTATCCCTTCATCTGTACACTGTATGTAATTACAGCACTTCAGATCATGACTTCTTATTTATTTTAATTTTAAATATTTGATATAATGTATATGTAGAACCAATGGATAGCTTATTACAAGTAGGAAATGAGTAAAGAGTTGCTACTAATAGTAATGTTGCTATCATGATTACTACTATTACTATCATGTCTTAATACTACTGGTAATTGTGAATGATTTCTTTGTGCCTGTAGAATGTATATATATATATATATATATGAATATATCAGTAGATATTCACAATGCTTCTTTTTTCTGCAGGTGAACTACCTCCAAATACTGACCTTGCAACTTTTTAGAGAGATTGTAAAAATTTCTACACATCCCATAATTAAACAGAAAACTGGGACACAATATTAGGGAATGTAAATACAAAGACTTTGTTCAAACATACAATAATACCAATCTTCAGGTTAATGCTTTTGTGAACTGTCTCACTCATCTATAGCACCTAACCTGAATCTATCCAAGGTGCCAACATACCCAGCAAGCATCTCAAGGAATAGACAAGAGGGTGGGTGGGGGGAGAGGGGAATAGAAGGGAGGGGGTGAGAGACACAAATCTAGACCCAAATGGCAATGTTACCATAAAATACTACATCCTAAAAGGCAGATCAAATGGTTGAACCTTCACCATGCCCTTAGAGGGAACACCTGAGTCATAAGGCACTAGAGGGGGTATGTTGAAGACTAACCTTAATCTTCTACAGCCTCTTTCTTTCTCTCTCCTCTCTTTAACTCTTTTATATTAATTATCTTTTTCTTCCTTCTCTTAGTGGGCACTGACCTGTAACTCCCAGTACCAGCAGGTGGCTATGAAGCACACTGAACTTTTGATCAGAGAGACCTACAAGGTTTCCTAAAAGAAAGACAGATTTCTGTCAGAGTACTTAATGACCTACCAAACGTTAGTGGTAAAACCCTACTGCTGAAGACACCATAAGCTGTTGGTATGGAACATGGAGTGACAAGGTTGGAAGCTGGAAGAGAGTCAGTCCCCAAACAGTCAGCACGTCTAATGCCAGAAGGTGCTACATGGGCTACAGGGGGAAAATGACCAATATCTGTCCAAGCAACGAATTGTCTAACCTACTTAGCAGCAAATAACCTGTCGTGATGCTCACACAAATGCAATTAGTGGCACACAGCCATGGTGGGAAACCAACTGCTCTTGATTTGGATAACTGATTCTCTCAGTGGAACAGAATCGATAGCTGGATCTGGGAAACATGTTAGAACCATATCCAAACATGAGCCCACTCTGTATTATCAAGCTACCACCAATCATGGGCTGCAAGAGGGCGTACAACTATTAAATTCTCTATAAAAAATAAGGGTTATCCCATTTATCTGGGGCTAACTTAACTCCTTGCTGGAGAATCTGCTTCTCTTTTTCAGATAGATGCAGATACTATGGAAAGAACTACCCCATCTTTCCTCAAAAGGGCCCCAGCTGAAACTAAGAATAATTGGCAAAACAAGCAAGGGTGCTGTTTTCTTGGTGAACCTGGTACCAGCACAAGAGTGAAGGAGAATGACACAGAGAACAATCAACTCCTACCAAATCAGATATCCAGAGACACAGAGACTCCCAAGACCTCATCACTGAAGCAGACCTAAAATGAACCCAATATGGCTCAGTGAAATTTTTCAGAAGAGGGGGCAGAAAGAATGTCAAAACCACACATTGGGTCATGATATGCAGAAACATTTCTTCCTACCTGTAACTGTGGACTAACTCCACAAAGCATGACCCATATACCTCAACAAGGAGGGGCTAGAGGGAAGTGGTGGGGCATGGAAGAGGCTAACAATGGTACCAACTTGACTGTATTCACTGAGCACAAAACTAATTAATAAAAAAGAATTCCGTTATTGGGAATAATTCTTTATGTTATGATTAAATTGTTATGTCAACGTTTTTGTTCATATAAAGTAACATTTGTGGAGCAAGTAATAGTTTCTGAAAAGTTGCATGCCTTCTGGGACTGAATACAAATCCACTGAGGAAGAAGGAAAATGAGAATAAGAAAAGAGAATAAAAATGAGGGGTGGACAGATCAGAGAATTTTGTGGAAGAGGGGGCAGAGAAATAGAGTCACAGGTTGTCTCTGGAACAGTATGCCCAGAGACATTGTCCCACTCCATAATGACTGACAGCTGGCTCATAACTTATAACCCACAGCCCATTGAGGAGCACCAGAAACCCCACTGAGGAGGGCCTTCAGGGGTCTGGGGGCCGAGAGGAGGGAAATGATGGTCACAATACATGATGCGTCCATACAAATTATATTCATAATAATGATAAATTTATAAATAATGATGGGTGGTTAGAGAGTTCACTCAGTTGGTAACATGTCTGTCTTGTAAGCATGAGGATCTATAATTGGTACACTAGAACCCATGGCACGGCACACACACATACACACACACATACACACACACACACACACACACACACACACACACACACACACACACACAAGTCAGGTACAGAAACACATATTTGTAACTCCAGCACTGGAGAGGAGGAGATTAGGGAATACCGTAGACTTGTTGACTAGCTAGAATAACCTTCTTGGCCAGTTCCAGGAAAAAGACCCTGTCTCAAAAGAAAACAAAGAGGATGAATCCCAAGGAATAATATTTGTTGTCCTCTGGACACCACACACCACACACACATCCACCCCATAAGCAAACACACAGATGACATAGAGAAATAATGGAAACTTTATAGTTGTTCCCTAAGTCTGCCTCTTTTGATAATGATGCTTTAAATTATGTTGTTATAATTGATTCAGTATCAATGACTGGACAAGCTATGCTTCAGCAAACAATGGCTTCGCTTCGCCTATGTCACTCCTGTTTGCAGTTTCCAGGCTTCTTTCATCGCCCTGTGTAACTGTGTGCACAGAACAAGGTGCAAGTGGTGCTCCAGCCTCATTCTCAGCAGAAGATGAAAGCACAACGATACTTCTGGCTCCTTGTTGTAGAGCAGACTGCTCCCTACAGAAATATTCACTCCTGTAGGAAGAGGTAGCAGGAGGTCAACCACTCTGGGAGAACCAAAATTTTAAAGTTTACAGACCATAATCCCAAAGGTTACATAAAAGATTGTCAACTATTCACAGGCAGTCTTTGACCAGTGTTATCTTGCCATTGAAACATTTCCTCCAGGCCAGGAGAAGAAAGAAACTCAGGAGATTCATAATGCCAATAAGCCTGGAAAAAGGTTGTAGGAGCCCATGTTAAGGAAAAAGAGATGGCAAATGCTTGGGGACATGATTCTCACTTAGATCGAGCTGTGTGCAAAACATGTAATGGGCTTGAGACTCTTTGTCCAGCCAAGGTGACTACAGATTATGCAATAAACTCTAGAGACTCAGTTTCTGTGAGTCACTGCCAATGCTAATGTGGGCTTTTGGTGTTGCAAGTACTTTTGGGGCTCCATTGTCTATAAGCATTTACCATGAGGCTGAGGGAGATGCATCCAAGGTGGCAATCTGGACACAGGGAACTTCTGCAAGCAGCCAAGGTCATCGTCCAGGATGGGATGAGACTTCTGAGAGGTGGAAATGCTTTGGGGACTCCACGTTCCTGTAAACAAACCCTTACCCTGCTCTGTAAGTAACCTCAATAAACTCAGATGTTCACTAAAACTGGATTTTGTTGTAACCATACTTTGGTCTATCACCTGTGCCCTAGCTGAGGCGAATAGTCATGTGTTGGAGTAACTAGATGGGTGTTCATGTCTCCACAAAAGGTTCCCATGATACTCCTAAAATATGCCAAAGGAGTTTCACCTCAATATTCCTATAAAAAGGTCATAAAAAAGAGTGAGCAAATTTTAATAGTTTCAAAAATGTCCCTTGAGCATGAATTTAAGCCATAATACATTAGATCTTGATGTTAATATGAGAAAAATATTAGTTTTTAAATTTTTTTGTTTAATTTTATTTATGTATTTGAGAGCGACAGACAGAGAGAGAAAGAGGCAGATAGAGTCTGAGAGAGAATGGGTGTGCCAGGGCCTCCAGCCACTGCAAACAAACTCCAAACTTGTGTGCCCCTTGTGCATCTGGCTAACGTGGGTCCTGGGGAATTGAGCCTTGAACCAGGGTCCTTAGGCTTCACAGGCAAGTGTTTAAACTGCTAAGCCATTTCTCCAGCCCAAAAATATTATTTTTGAAGTTGAACAATACTTTGGAGTAGGAAGTAATTGATAGCTATGTGATATTCCTTTCTTAAAATATAGTTTGTTTATTTGAGAGAGAGAGGGAGAGAGAAAAAGACTGAAACAGAGAAAGAGAGAGAGAGATGGAGAGAGAATTAACATGCTAGGGTCTCTAGCCACTGCACACTAACACCAGACACATGCACCCCCTTGTGCATCTGGCTTATGTGGGTCCTGGAGAAATGAGCCAGGGTCCTTTGGCTTTTCATTAAAATGTCTTAAATGCTAAATCATGTCTCCAGCTCTTATGTAATATTTCTGATCAATGCAATGAGTGATGGCATCAAGCAGTTGCAATTTAATTGAATTATCTATAAATCAAGTGCAAGAATGAGAAGCTTGAAGCTGATAACCTTTTTTTCCCTAAGATTTTACTTTGTCTTTATTTATTTATTTGACAGAGGGAAAGAGGGCGAGAGAAAGAGAAAGCACATGAGCATGCCAAGGCTTCCATCCACTGCAAATGAACACCAGATGCAGATGCACCTGTGCATCAGGCTGACATGGGTACTATGGAATCGAATCTAGGTCCTTAAGCTTTGCAGGTAAATACCTTAATTGCTAAGCTATCTCCCCAGCCCCAGTGATATCCTTTCTAATATGAATCAAGAGTATTAAAAACACTCTACAGGGCTGGAAAGATGGTTTTGGGGTTAAGGCACTTGCCTACAAACCAAAGGATCCTGGTTCATTACTGCAGGACCTACATAAGCCAGATGAACAAGGGGGCACATGTGTCTGGAGTTAGTTTTCAGAGATTGGAGGCCCTACCACACACATTTTTTTTTCTATTTTTTTCTCTCTCTCTCAAATAAATAAATAAACAAAAATAAAATATATTTTAAAAATACCATACAAAATAGTCTTAATTTATCTTGTATAAATCCCAGAATTTGCTGAGATAGACATTTCATTCAGTAAGGTGAATCAGCAAATGTGTTGGGGAGGTAAATCATCAGAATTCCTTAGTTAATTTTAGCATATAATTTCATTGTTTTCTAGTAGAATATGCCCAGCAAAATATTTGTCCTATACAAAAAAGATAATTAATACTTTGTATAATATAATCTTTTACATATATATACATAATGACAAAATAATTTCAATCACTGTCATAATTTTTCATTATTATTCAAATAAAGCACAATTTTATGATGAAATATTTACATGTAGCTAATGTACACACAATTTTGCATAATATTTCAAAATGATGAAATAATATTTTCTTTTGTTTTTCAAATATAATTTCTTCTGCCTACTTTTTAAAGCATTTTTAAAACTTGAATAAAGAAGACATAACATACCATCTTTATAGTTCATGTGCACGAGCCCATTGTTGAGGATTTTATCCAATATTTTCTTCTTAACAGTTTCAAGTAAAAAAGTTCAAATTACAAAACTTCACAGTATATACTGTTTAAAGAATATGTTTCAGTCTCTTCATCATACCTCCTCTGGGTATAATACCAAGGAGGTACTTGGGTGAATGACATTAATTAACACAAATAAATATATATTGATAAAAAGATTCCTACTAGTCACTGGGATAAATTCTTTATACTAACTGAAAGTATATGCTTTCCTTTCAAACACATTTCTATCCTTTCAACTATCATTAGCACATATAAAGTTACATACTACAGCAATCAGAGATATGCTCACATACTATTCCTTAATTCTACAACTATTATCCACATGGAAAAATATTGGCATACAAGGTTGAGGGTCCTAATTCTTCCTTTCCAACTTTCCTTTTTAGTTGTTTAAACTTTTACTTCCACAACATTGAGTATAAAAAAGTATTTGTAAGGCTACATTGGATATAAAAATGGATGATAATTGCCTTCAAAATAATGCTTATCTAATACATAAAAACACATAGACATATTTATATATGAGTAAGTGTAATCTAGACTGAAAGTGAGTGGTAAACCAGGTGTGGTGGTACATGCCTTTAACCACAGCACTTGGGAGGCAGAGGTAGGAGGATCGCTGTGAGTTCCAGGCCACCCTGAGACTCCATAGTCAATTCCAGGTCAGCCTGGGCCAGAGTGAGACCCTACCTCAAAAAAATAAAAGAAAAAAAGAAAAGAAATATGACAAGAATGTAATCAGTTACTGTACTCCTCAGTGTACATTATAATTAAAAGATAATTACTTCCCTTTATTTTAAAAATAAAATATATTTGAAATATAAAAGAATAGAGACACTTTTCTGACACACTATATATACTAAGGAAACATTGAATGAGAATCAAGACACCTGAGCTCAACACTGCACAATTAAACTAAACTGATGATTGTTTTATTTATGTTTTAAAATGAGATATTTTCTAATTAAGCAGGAACACTTAGCTATTTGAGTGGTTTTGACTCAATATTTCCCAATATCTAAGTCATATTTGGCAATTCCAGCATAAGGCAAAGTAATTCACCCTGGTTCAGTGGTTACCACTTGTGATTACCATGACAAACTTCTAAAACAAGTTCTTCCCTGAACAGTTGAGAAAAGAAATCCAGAAAGATGAAATAAGTTGTTCTAGTTCATGCATCTACAAAATTTTAGAAAATTAGGCCAAAATCACTCAATGAAGATCCAAGTAACTATGAGAAGGAAATATGTAAGGACTCTTCCTGGGTAGTTTTAATCACTGAGTGATTCAAGGAAATGTAGATGAAAGTGGCTATTTTATTGAGTTCATTATTAATAAATTCAAACATTTCTTTAATTTGGAGGCTTTAAATACACTACAAAGACTAATGATGGTACCAATATGGCATTTGTTGTAACTGTTATGAAAGCTTAAATTCAAATTGACTTATCCCAAAATTTCATATGTATATCTGTAACTATGCAACTACTAGATTTTTGCATGGTCTTTACTCATGTACATATTCATTAATATATATTATGCATTAGTGATCATATTGAAACAGACACATTTATTATGCTCATGTATATCTAGAGAACAAATGAAAACTTAAATATTTTAAATTAAAGTATGTTAAACTGTTTTAAAAGTTCCATAAATAATGCCAAAGTACTAAGAGTTAAACATAGCTAATTGTTTATAGGTGCTTTAGAAACTTCCAAAACTCTAATAAATACACATGAATAAATTCTCAGAGTTTTCTACAAACACAGACTTTATAATTACTAAACAGTGTCTGCTGTTTTCTTTTCATTCTGATACACTGTAAGATTCATTTATCAATGGAATGTTGATTTTCTAATATAATTGCATAATTCATGAGCTTCTTACATAATATATACTTAATAATACTTCAGAAACTATAAAATTAAATGTAATAAGAATCTCCAAGGGAAAATAGCCTTGATTGTTAGTGATGTTTTCTTATATTATTTTATTATTAGATGTGAACATAGTTTATATGAAAGCATTATATGTTGGTACTTTCCTTGCCCTCCTCCCTGCCCCTTTACTGAAGAGGCCTTCCTCATCAGGGATGCAGGACAATCCAATGGGGATTGTGGGTCATGCATTATGGGGGCAGCAGTCTAAAATGTGTGGGGGAGGTAACATCTCTGTGCAAAATATCCCAACTTGTGGCTCAATAATATTGTTAGAAGATCTGGTTGTCATAATATCTGCTCTTCCATAAATACTCTGTGTTGTTTTTCATTGAAAGTGTACATTGTTTAGTTAAATTTTAGAATCTGCCTGTATTTTGTTCTACTCATTCTAATTGAATACTCTCATAGCAGGCAAACCAAACATCTAGGGTCACTTTTGTAGATACTCTGAGAGTCTTGAGAGCCACACCTACCACCTTAAACTCCTACCCTGAAGATATATAAGATCAGATTGATTGATACATCTAATAATACTACAGCTAACTAGAAAATCCAAGCATTAATTAATCCAAGATGCAAAAATATATACATTATAACACAAGAAATACCAAAAATCAAGGCAATATATATCCACCAAAAAGTATTAATGCATCAGAAATGACCTCCAGTGAGAAAGAGTTAGAGGAAATGCCTGAGAAAGACTTCAAAAGAATGATTATAGCTGGGTGTGGTGGCACACGCCTTTATTCCCAGCATTCATGAGGCAGAGGTAGGAGGATTGCTGTTAGTTCGAGGCCACCCTGAGACTCCATAGTGAATTCCAGGTCAGCCTGGGCTACAGTGAGACTCTACCTCAAAAAAAAAAAAAAAAAAAAAAAAGAATGATTATAAACATGCTCAAAAAAGTCAGAGAGGAAATCAAAGGAATAAAAGAGGAAAACAGAGGAATCAAAGAAGACACAGGACCCCAATTTAATGAAATAAAGAGGTCAATACTAAACAAAAATAAGAAAATAGAAATAATAAAGAAAAACCAGTCAGAATTACTAGCAATGAAGAACACAGTTAATGAAATAAAAAAAAAATGTGTAGAAAATCTCACCAGTAGGATGGATGAAGGAGAGGACAGAATATCTAAGCTGGAAGACCAGGTGGCAGATCTAATACAGTCCAACAAAGAGAAAGACAAACTAATAAGAAAGTATGAATGGAAATTTCAAGATATTTGAGACACTATGAAAAGATCAAACAGAATCAAAAAGAATTCAGGGTATAGTAGAAGGAGAAGAATTTCACTCCAATGCCATAGTAAGCATTTTCAACAAAATCATAGAAGAAAACTTCCCCCAGATAGGGAAAGAGGTGCCAATGCAGATACAGGAATCCTTTAGAACACCAAATAGACAAAATCTGGAAAGAACCACTCCTTGTCATATTATAATTAAACTACCAAACATACAAACCACAGAAAAAAATATTGAAAGCAGTTGGAGAGAAAAATTGAGTGACCTACAAAGACAAACCCATTAGGATCACAGCAGATTACTCAACTCAAACTTTAAAAGCCAGAAGGGCTTGGAGTGATGTATTCCAAGTTTTGAAAGATAACAACTGTGAACCAAAGTTACTTTATCCTGCAAAGCTATCCATTTAAATAGATGGAGAAATAAGGGCATTCCACAGCAAAAGCAGGTTAAAGGAATATTTGAAGACAAAACCAGCTCTAAAGAAAATACTTGAAGGATTCCTCCATGCTGAAGAGAAAGAAAAGCACACATATAAGGAACCTGGAAAAAGCAAACCATACTCAAATACTAGTTAATACACAAAAGCAAAGGTAACACAGGAAGAATTACAACAAAAGGGCAAAAATAAATACACACCTTTCAATAATATCTCTTAATATCAATGACCTCAATGCTCAACCAAAAGACATAGGTTTGCAGACTGGGTTAAAGAGCAGGATCCTTCAATTTGTTGCCTCTAAGAAACCCACCTTTCTACAAAGGATGGACACTATCGTAGCATAGGGCGAAAGGTTGGAAAATGGTGTTTTAAGCAAATGGTCTTAGAAAATAAGCAGGAGTTGTTATCCTAATACCTGACAAGATAGACATCAGTACAACATTAGTTAGGAAAGATAAGGAAAGTCACTTTTTATTGATTAAAGGCACACTCCAAAAGGAGAACATTACAATCCTAAATATATATGCACCTAACATGGGAGCTCCCAACATCATCGAACAAACACTATCAGAACTAAGGTAACAGATAACATCAAACACAGTGGTAGTGGGGACTTCAACACTACAGGCTCATCAATTGACAGGTCATCCCAGCAAAAAATAAACAGAGAGGCATCTGGACTAAATGAGGTCATAGAACAAAATGGACCTAACAGATAAATACAGGACATTTCATCCAAATGCTGCAGAATATATATTCTTTTCAGCAGCACATGGAACATACTCTAAAATAGACCATATATTAGGACACAAACAAAATCTTAACAAATACAGGAAAATTGAAATAATTCCCTGCATTCTATCTGACCACAGTGGAATAAAACTGCAAATCAATAGCAATAAAAGTTATAGAGCATGAACAAAATCATGGAAACTAAACAGTACACTACTAAATGATCAATGTGTCAGTGAAGAAATTAAGAAGTAAATTAAAAAAAATTCATAGAGTCAAATGAAAATGAGAATACACCATACAAAAACCTTTGGGACACAATGAAGGCAGTCCTAAGAGGGAAATTTATATCTTTAAGTGCCTAAATTAAGAAATTAGAAAAATTTCAAGTAAATGACCTAAGGCTTCATCTGAAAGCCTTGGAAAAAGAAGAACAAGCCAAATTGAAAATCAGTAGACTGGAAGAAATAATAAAGATTAGGGCAGAAATTAATGAAATAGAAACCAAAAATTAATCCAAAGAATCAATGAAACAAAGAATTTGTTCTTTGAAAGGATAACCAATATTGATAAACAGTTATCAAATCTGACCAAAAGAAAGAGAGAAGAGACAAATTAATAAAATTAGAGATGAAAAAGGCAACATCATAACAGATGCCAGGGAAATTTAAAAAATCATATGGACATATTATTATAAAAACATATATTCCACATATATTCATATTCATTTATTCATATGAAAATATGAAAGAAATGGATGATTTCCTTGATTTTTATGACCTACCTAAATTAAATTAAGATGAGATTAATCATGTAAGTAGACCTATATAACAATTATGGGGATCCAAGCAGTTGTCTAAAATAACCCAACTAAAAAAGTCCAGGTCCAGATGGATTCCCTAGTGAATTTTACCAGACCTTCAGGGAAGAACTAACACCATTGCTTCTTAAACTTTTCCATAACATAGAAAAAGAAGGAATTCTACCAAACTCCTTCTATGAAGCCAGCATTACACTGATACCCAAACCAGACAATGATAGAACAAAAAAAGAAAATTACAGACCAATATCCCTCATGAACATAGATGCAAAAATTCTCAACAAAATATTGGCAAACAGAATACAAGAATATATCAGAAAGATCATTCACCCTGACCCAGTATGCTTTATCCCAGAGATGCAGGGATGGTTCAACATATGCAACTTGATAAATGTAATACATTATATAAATGGACTGAAGGACAAAAATCATATGATTATCTCATTAGATACAGAGAAACAATTTGACAAAATCCAACATCCTTTCATGATAAAAGTCCTACAGAGACTGAGAATAGAAGGAACATATCTCAATATAATAAAGGCTATTTATAACAAGGCAACATATTACTAAATGGAGAAAAACTGGAAGCTTTTCCACTAAAATCAGGAAGAAGACAAGGGTGTCCACTGTCCCCACTTTTATTTAATATAGTACTTGAAGTCTTAGCCATAGCAATAAGGCAAGAGACACACATGAAAGGGATACATATTGGAAAGGAAGAGATCAAGCTATTATTATTTGCAGATATCATTCTATATTAAAGAACCCTAAAGATTCTACCAGCAAATTCTTAGAGCTGATAAACACCTACAGCCATGTAGCAGGATACAAAATAAATACACAGAAACCAGTAGCCTTCCTATATGTTAACAACAAATATACAGAGGATGAAAACAGAGAATCACTCCCATTCACAATTGTATCAAAGAAAATAAAGTACTTTGGAATAAACGTAACCAAGGAAGTAAAGGATCTATACAATGAAAACTATCAAACACTCATGTGAGGAATTGCAGAAGACACTAGGAAATGGGAAAAAAATCCCTTGTTCCACGTAAGCCAGATGCATACGGTGCCTCTAGCGTTCGAGTGCAGTGGCTAGAGGACCGGGTGTGCCAATTCTTTCTCTCTCTATCTGCCTCTCTCTTTCACTTGCAAATAAATAGATAAAAATAAAATAGTTTTAAGAAAAAAATATTTAAAGGATTTTTTTCAAATATACCATATTTTCAACTTTAGAACATGCAGTTAAGGAAGTAGAAGAACAAGAGTAACTAGAGCTTGGTGAGATTCTTCAAAATACTTAAAAATAAGTGGAAAATAGAGTAATGTTTCACAGCTAGTTACTTCAAAGTGCATGCTAGCATTGGTAACCATTATTTTTTTTTTCCTTTTGGAAGTTCCTCTACTTTTTTACATCAAGGGAAGCTAAATACTACTGACTTTAAATATGTTGTGTTTTAACATATCTCTTGGACTTCTTGGAGGACTAATAAGTGACTCTCTAACCAGGGAGGTACTTTGATGGCCACCATGAAGCACAGAGTCATCGCACCCAATGCTTCCCTCTATCTCCCCAGAGCAAAATATTGTGTTTCAAAAGTATAGATTGTATTTGTAGATTAGAAATTCCACATGATATAGTTTCTGCTATTTGAGTTGCCCATTCCTCTGTTAAGTGGAACTAATAAAAACTGAAAGCTGGGCATGGTGGCACATACCTGTTATACTAGCATTTGAGAACTAAAGCAAAAGCATCAGGAGTTCAAGGTCTTCCTCAGGCATGTGGCTACCAACATTAATTAATTAATCAATTATTTATTAAAAAATATAATGGAGGGTTGGAGACATGGCTTAACACTTAGGGTGCTTGCCTGCAAAGCCAAGGGAACCAGGTTCAATTCCCTAGTACCCATGTAAAGCCAGATGTACAAGGTAGCACATGTGTATGTGTTTGAAGTTTGTTTGCAGTGACTGGAGTCCCTGGTGCCCCCATTTTCTCTCCCTCCCCCCCTCTCATTTATATATATATATAATATGTGTGTGTGTATTTGCCTCTCTCTCTCTCAAATATAAAATGGAAGATAATGCTAAAGACAGTCTGTACTCTTCTTCCAAGACTTAGAGTTCTCCTGAAAGTTTGTTTATGAATATAAGCCATTGCAAACTGGATCCCCCACCAACATACTGATAACATCATAGAGAAAGAGAATTGTAGATAAAGATGAAACATATTAAAATGAAGATAAATGAGGAAGGAAAATAATGACCACAGACAAAATTAAAAAGATATAATCAAAATGGAAAAACAAAGGAAAATAGGAATAGAGTCTATGTTAAATGGAAAAAGGCAAGCTTTATAGAAGAATGAAACTTCCTTGTTTACACATTACTCATTTTTTGTGGCCATATGAAGCACATTACACAGGATGCCTTTCAGTATGCGTTAAGTAAGTACGGGGATGTTTATTTCATCCAACCAATGAGAAGCGTATTAAGTGTTCCACTGTATCAAAGAAGCAGTTAAGGAGTGGTGTGGTCTCTCAAGATTAATACTAACTAAATTGTGGGAAACTTATACTCTCTGAAAATGCTAACACCACCACCTGCTAATAAATTCCTTAATAAAACCAAGCATACCCCGTGCCAGGCACTGTACTACACGATGCCATGCCAGTCAGAGATAAGCAGAATAGAAGGATGGTCTTCCAAGAACCAAAAAACACTGCAAGACATGCTTTCAAATAGCTGTAATCTACAGCAATATAAGAAAAAGCTAAGTAAGGAGTGTAAAGTGTTCTGTGAGTAAAAGACTAGGAGCAATTTGGATAAGTAGGTATGAGGCGGAAGATAATGTAGTACAGTTAGAGCAAAGAGAAACTATAAGTTCAAAGGTCATTTGAAAAATAGCTACTATGTTCATATATTTTTTTTCTACAAACAGCTAAAACTATCTATAATCAGTCAGCTGCCTTAGTTTTTAGCTATATTAAATTATTTTGAGGTCTTCTTTCCAGGAACACCAAAATAAAATTCAAATAGAGACATTATAATTAGGAGATAATTCTAATTTCTTACTGTTATTATTTTCTTTTACATAGAGAGCTTATAAAAAATTAAAACAATTAAAATATTCAATATATTTTTCTAGTTCTAAAAAGTACACATATTTCTAACATGGGATTTATCTAATTATTTATAATTAGATAATTATTGCTAATCAACACATATCTGTTATAATGTGAGAATTAGTCAGTAGGATATTTGGCCCTCAATTTATTGTTATTATAATAAAAATGTCATAGAAATACTTTAATTTCCTAATTAAAAGCATCTTTGATTAATTCCATAAATTGAAATTTCAGTAATAAGTTTCATTATAAAGAAAACAACTTTGGGCTGGAGAGATGGCTTAGTGACTAAGGCACTTACTTGCAAAACCTAAGGACTCATGTTTAGCTGTCCAGATCCCACATAAGCCAGACCACAAATGTGAGGCAAATGCATGGTTGCACATGCCCACTAGGTGGCAGAAGAGTCTGGAGTTTGATTGCAGCATCTGAGGCCCTAGTGTGCCAATTCTCTCTCTCTCTCTCTTGCCTTTTCTAGAATAAAAAAAAAAAGAAAAGAAAAGAAAAACAACTTTAAAGACTCATGCTGTATTTGCCAAACAAATCTGTACTCTATACTTCTACTAACAGTGGCTTTTCTGTATTACACTTGATATTCAAATTTTTATAAAATATATATATATATATATTTATAAAATTAAAAAAAATATATATATATATATACCCCCAGCCTGGAGACATGGCTTAGCAGTTAAAGGCCTTACTTACAAGGATGATGGCCTAGGTTTGATTCCCTATTACCTTTGTAAAGTCAGATGCAGAGTGGTACTACATCTGGAGGCTTGTATTGAGAAGCCCTGGTATACCCATTTCTCTCTCTGTCTCTCTCTCTCTCTCTCTCTCTCTCTCTCTCTCTCTCTCTCTTTCTCTCTCTCTCCTTGCGAATAAATAAAAATAAAATATTTTCATATATATATATACTTTTATAAGTAATCTTTTATCCTCAAGCTTGTTATAGTTTCAGTGGAAAACATTCTCTACAGTCTCAAGTGATTAAACACTTAGTCTTGGGATAGCGGGGCTATTCTGGGAGTTTGTAGAACCTTTCACATACAGACCGTAGCTAGTTGACAAAGTGCGGTAATGGCAGGGCTAGAAGAAAACAGACTTCTAGGTTCCATCCTGAGCTCTCTGCTTCCTGGTTGTTTTTGGAGATGGGGGCAAGCCAATTCCAGTGCCTCCTGTACTGCACTGAACATGCTGGTGCCCTGGGTGCCTCCCATGGCATGATGGACAGTACCCTCCCCACAATAAATAAAACAAACCTCTTCTTGAAGAAGTTGCTTCTTGTCAGGTATTTGGTCACAGCAATGAAAGTGACAGAGTTTGATCATGATTTATACATGTATGAAGTTTACAAAGTCATTAGAGTCCCTTATTTTTCTGCTTTGCCATGGAGAAGTCCATATGGCATGGGAGGTGATAGTCCATCAAAAGAAAGAAAGACACCCCTCAGTGATCACACCTGGAAGTATGGGAAACAATTTTCTTTAGTTTATGGTTGAATTGATTGTGACTGTTAGTTTTCATAATTCTAAGTGTACTTTTTGCATTTTTGTTTCATATTCAGAAATTTAAATTGTCCATAAAAATCATGAAATATTTTACTGATATTAACTGTTTTATTTTACATAATACTTTATGGAATTTTATTTGTATTATAATCATATTTTTTATTGGACTTGTTCCATAATTTTACATCCTGTGTCTCAGCTACTTTTTTCATATACCTAAGAAAATGTAGATAATTGTTTTGCTTTGTCACAGTATCAGTTCTAGTAAACATATGATATAATGTATGATTAAAATATTTTTACCACTATAATATCTTAATATTTTTTAAAATATTTTATTTATTTGAGAAAGAAAGGCAGAGAGAGAGAGTGAGAGAGAGAGCATGCTAGGGTCTCTAGCCACTGTAATTGAACCAGAGGCCTGTACCACCTTGTGCATCTGGCTTTGGGTGGGTACTAGGGAATCAAATCTGAGTAGTTTGCCTTTGCTGGCAAGTACCTTAACTGCTAAGCCTTCTCTCAAACCCCTCAATAATATTTTCTTATTTTTGTTTAAACAATTTAAAATTTTCTTTTATTATAATTTAATTTTTTGAGATAAAAGGGAGAGGAAGAGGGAGAGAGGGGGGGGAGAGAATGAATGTGCCAGGACCTTCAGCCTGTTGTCAATGAATTCCAGATGCATGCATCTCCTTGTGGTGCATGTGTGACATTGCATGTTATGTCACTGTGTGTATTGGGCCACTTGGGACCTGCAGATTTGAACATGTGTTCTTAAGTTTCATGGGCAAGGACCCTAACTGCTAAGCAATCTCTCCAGACCTACTTAAATATTTGATGATTTGAAAGCAAACAATTTGAAGCTTTTTACTTAATATTACATAATGCTACAGCAACTTCTGTATGCAGTTGATAGGTATTTCTGTACAGAGCCAGTGATTATTTTCATAATTTCCTTTTTGACTCTTGATTTTTTTATTTCTATGGTTTCTTAGTTTTAGTTCATAAGTATAAAAGATTAGGTTTATCATATCTCATTTAGTCTGAACTATTGGAGTACTATGTGAATTAAAAATGACTACATATTTGGTATTTCAAGAGTGGACAGAATTTAATTTATTTTCTCTTGAAACTAGAATACACATTAATTACTTCCTAAACTCCACAGAATATGAATTAAGTGGCCCTGGGTGACTTCCAACATTTGCAATGTTAGGTTATTTTAGAATGTCAGCTCTTGGCATCCTTTCGCAAGAGATAGAAAAGCCCATGCCAGTGTACAGGACTTGTATAGGTGATCTGATTGACAGTTCAGGGGGTCAGATAGCTAAGAGCTCCATATTCTGACAACCATATCAATGAGCTATCTTTGGCACTCAGCTGAGGACTGTTTTCAGATAACAAAACCCTGACAAGAACTGACTATAGCCACATGACAGACCTCCAATGCTAGCAGTTCAGCTCACCCCTATTAATCTACTAATTTATTGTGCTGCAAATATACTAAATATACTAAAATATACTTTTTCCAGGTAATGTTCTCAGATTTCCCTTCATGTGTTCATCTTTATTTATTTGATTTTTCACTCTAGAGAATAATAATGGGAATAAGAAATCAAAAGAAATTATTGCTGACAATATGTTTTCATCATAACTCTATGGACACCATTGTCTTCTCTTAAGGCATTTAATAATAATGAATTTGTTAATCCCTACCTTAATTTATTCATTGCACAATATTTTCACCTTTTAAAAATCCTTCACTGTTGATATATTAATATTTATTTGAGAGATTTAAAATGCTAAAATGTTTCTTTTTATTAATGATTTTTATGCATTCCCTTGACTTCATTAGTAGCAATTATAATAAATCTCAACAATAGAGTTGTAGCCTCATAAATTTTTTTGACATGTGCTTAGTGTTATGGTCATGTTATAGCATCTTTCTTTGTCTTTTCTTCTTATTCCTGATGTAAGTCTTTTTCTTCAATATCAGTCTGTCTTTGTCCTTCACTCTGCATGCTGAGAGAATAGTACAAGTTATTTCATATACTGACTGAATATTCTGCAATGCTCAGCTCATTTTCATTATCACTCATTATTTAAATTTTGACATTTAAATGTAATTGCTTTTTTCTTATCCCTTTTGTATTTAATGCATTTTTGTCTCCTGTATACTGATTTTATGACAAGAGATAAGTGAAAATTTCCAAAAGCATAGTTAATCATATATATATACATATTTTTTAGGATCATGTATAGGACATGTACTCCCATTTAAATTACCATTTTCTTTTCAGTTCAACTATTTGTTCTGAGAATCAGCATAAACTATATCCATTATTAGGAGAGATTCTGAACATATAAACTCTGAGGCAACTGTAGAAAGGGGTACGGGTTTATAACATAGGGAGTATTTTATTCTAGTTGTTAACAAAAGCAGAGCATAGTGAGAGCTCCCATTGGGTAAGCATGAACTAATGAACATCTCAAAAAGCCTTTCGGGCTGGAGAGATGGTTTAGCAGTTAAGCGCTTGCCTGTGAAGCCTGAGGACACTGGTTCGAGGCTTGATTCCCCAGGACCACATTAGCCAAATGCACAAGGGGGCGCATGCATATGGAATTCGTTTGCAGTGGCTGGGGGCCCTGGTGTGCCCATTCTCTCTCTCTCTCTTTCGGCCTCTTTCTCTCTCTCTGTCTTTCTCAAATGAATAAATAAAAATTGAATAAAATTAAAAAACTATTTTAAAAAGCCTTCCTCTGTAGAACTCAAGCAGTTCATTGAGTTATTCAATGGAAATTTGTCTAGTATTTTTTCTTGGTTTGGTATAGGTTATTGTCTTGACAGACAATAGGCATATTTATGTATATATTTGTCTTCATATATACTTTATAAGTATTGTAATGGTACTAGAGCTTTTTAAATTGACATTTGTCTGTATGTGGAAAATATTCTATCATGCCACAGTTTGTGCTATTTGGTAGTTTGTGGGTTTTTTTTTTTTCTTTCTTTTCATTTTGGGCTTTGTTTTGCTGTTTTCTCAATTTCCTTGAAAAAAATAAGACACCTAGATAATAAAACTTAGGCCATTTCTTTCATGTTCTAGTCAGTGAAAAAAGGAGCATGAGACAAAAGGAGGAGGATGGAACAAGATGGTGGTTTCATTGCTTATAAAAATAGAAAATGTTTCTCTACAACTAAATTATAAACTTTTAGACTTCATGTTAGCATACTACAATATGGCTAGCTAATTTCACAATATAGAATGCCAATATTTATGGATTATATGTCCTATCATTTTCTACATATAATATTCTATCCAGTATTATTTTTTTAAAAAAAATATTATTGTTTAATAGAGAGAGAGAAAGAGAAAGAGAGGGACAGTGAAGGAGAGAGAGGGAGGGAGGGAATGAGCATATCAGAGCCTCCAACCACTGCAAGTGAACTCAAGATTCATGTGCCACCCTGTGCGTCTGGCTTATGTGGGTACTGGGAAATCGAACCTGAGACCTTAGGCTTCACAGCCAAATGCCTTAACTGCTATGCCACCTCTTCAGCACCAGCATTGTTCTTTTATATGTGTGCATGTATGGATGAATATTCAAGTGTCCTTCTGGTATATTATTTTATCTCATCTTATCTTAGCTCATAACATACATACACACACTGCTATCAATATTTTCACATAAATATCCAAAGCATTTCTTTAAACTATATGATGTAATATATTATATTTATTCAGATTATTTGCTTATATTAGCTAACTTTAGGATTTGAAGAGCAGTAATTAGGCATATGTAGGTATATATCTATACTACACTGTAATTTATCAGGCCCATACTTTCTGTTCAATACTTATTCTAATTTCTCAAGACTTTCAGCCTCATTCCTTTTGGAACTTTTGAAGTTTTACATACAGTTTTTAGGTTTTTTTTTATTTTTTTTAAAAAAATATGATGTCGTTATGTAAAGCACACATCAATAAACTGAAAAAATAAATATCCAAAATCCATAAATATAAAATTTTGAATGTTAAAAGGAAATACCCAAGGCCTAGAATATGCATGTTTTTAGAGCTGAGGAACAGAGGTCTGGAACCATAGAGGAAAATTTGCACTGTAAGATCCTGGGTTTTGAAACCAGTGGTTTGAGAAGGTTTGAGAATGACCAGACCATTCAAGACTGCTCTGAAGTAAAGCAAAAGTTTTATTCTGGAAAGACATGAGCTGCCAAACTGTCTCATGAGAGAAGAGCACAGATCGTTGGGTTTGTGTTGGTTAGGTTTTATAAAGCCTCTCTGCTGGGTGGAGGGTAGGTGAGTGGGTAGCTTTTTTGTGAAGTTAGATAGGGGAGTTTCTTCAAGGGAACTTTCCTGTTAATCCCAAGATTATGGTAAGGCAATTTGGGCATGTCATGAAAACAGGAACTCTTCAAATAAGCTAAATAAAAAAGTGTGGTCTAGGGGCAAGGAGAAACAATGGGTTGGGGTGGTTTCTGAGGAATATAGTCAGTTTGGTTCTTGTATTATCCTATAAGGCTTCTTTGTATGGCCATTTTGTCATGCACAGCAAATCCAGTGTGACCAAACAAGTATGATCATGTAAAAAGACTATACTAGAACCTTGTGGGTAAAGATTTTATGTTTCAGATAATGTATATTTTTAATTATAGTCAAGTGGTTTGAGTAGTCAATATATCCTAATTTTTATATTATCAAAATAAAATTAAAAAAATTGAGCCTAATAAATATTTTTCTCTTCAAAATGAACATTTGCTTTGATTTTGTGATGACTATGAGTTCATATAGATTTGTGGGAAATAATTCAAAAAAACCTTCTGTCCTTTTCCTAGCTTTTATCAATGATGGTAATTATAAAACTATACCATAATACCATTTTCAAGGTATTAACAAGACTGTTATCTACTGATGTTATGGCTTACCTGGTTTGATTTATGTTTATTTGTGTATTTGTATGTGCATTTTTTTAAAATTATCTGGGTAACTTTATCATGTACTATGATCTGCAGGGTCACTAGCATGAGAAGATACAAAACCACAGGATATTAGTTCACAATCCATTATTCCTACTCTTCAATGTCTCCAGGATATGTGAGGATACTCTTGTTTAATTCCTGATATTATTAATTTATGACTTTTCTCTTTTGTCTTCATTAACCTTGCTAAAGAAAGTTGAAACATGCAATTATTACTTGCCTGTGTTTCAGGTGGTCACAGTTGGGTGACTTTATAATAGTATGTAGCTCATCTAGTGCATTGTTTAGCCAACTACACATAGATATTAAAAATAAGACCATGGGCTGGAGAGATTGCTCAGTGCTTAAAGTGCTTGCCTGCAAAGCCTAATGGCCCAGGTTTAAGTCCCCAGTGCCCAGATGAAGCCAGATGCACAAAGTGGCACATGCCTCTGGAATTTGTTTCGAGTGGCTGGAGGCCCTGAAGTGGCCATTTATAGTCTCTCTCTCTCTCTCTCTCTCTCTTTCTCTGTCTAACTTGAAAATAAAAAATTACATATTTTTTTAAACAAGATTACTTTTAATAGCCTACCAAAAAATAATATTCTAATTGTCTATTTCTGAAACAAACTGTAGAGGGATTTGGATTGGTCTTGATCTCATTCACCTCCCCCCCCATACAACCCAGTACATTTAATGGAATGACCTGGTATCAGATGATACTCACTGGTCAAAATCTTTTTGTATAAATATTGTTTGGATATTTGGATTATAGGTCTCAGTATTTTTTAAATAAAAGGAATGTTCTGAAAAGCAACATAAATATAGAGCAATGAATTTGTTTCAAAGTAATTGGCCTGATTGAACTGATGTCACATCTAATTATGATGTATGTGTATTACTTGGTTCAAAACTATGTATAAAAATCATAAAGCACCTTATATGGTTGACACATAAAATGTAATGGCATGGCTGGAAGCTGGAAGAGAGTCAGTCCCCAGACAGTCAGTGCATCTAGTGCCAGAAGGTGCTACATGGGCAACTGGGAGAATATGACCAATAGCTGTCCAAGCAACTCATGGTCTAAGCTACTTAGCAGCAAATAAACTGTTGTGATGCTCACACAAGTGCAATAGTGGTGCACAGCCTTGGTGGGAAACCAACTGCTCTTGATTTGGCTAACTGATCCCCTCAGTGGTACGGGAGCCATAGCTGGATCTGGGAAACAAGTCAGAACTGTATCCAAAAATAGCCTGCTCTCCATTATCAAGCTACCACCAATCCTGGGCTACAAGAGGGCTTATACCTATTAAATTCTCTAAAATAAATAAATAAATAAATAAAAGTGTTATCTCATTTTTCTGGTGCTAACTTACTCTCCATTAGAGAATCTGTTTCTCTTTTTCAGATAGGTGTAGATCCTAGGGAGAGAGCCATCCCATCATACCTCAAAAGGGCCCTGGCTGAAACTAAGAACAATTGGCAAGTAAGGGTGCTATTTTCTTGGTGAACTGGGTACCAGCACAAGGGTGAAGGAGATCAACACAGAGAACAATCAACTCCTACCAAATCATAGACCCAGAGCCCAGAGGCCCCCAACACTTCATCACTGAAGCAAACCAAACATGAACCCAACATGGCTAAGGAAAATTTTGCAGAAGAGGGGGTGGAAAGAATGTCAGAACTACATGTTGGGTCATGAAATGCAGAGACATTATCCTACCCATAACTGTGGGCTAACTCCAGATTGCATGACCCATATACCTCAACAAGGAGGGGCCAGGAGTGGGGGTAGGACAAGGATGAGCCTAATAATGGTACCAAATTGACTGTATTCGCTTAGTACAAAACTAATTTAAAAAACGGAAAAAAGCAATATCTCAAAATTTAAATGGTTTTAATTCAGTAGATCAGTAAAATTTAAAATAGGCAAATATCTTTTAAGATTACTGAAGCCTGGCAAGATGGCTTAGCAGTTAAGGTAGTTGCCTTCAAAGTCAAATGACCCAGGTTCAATTCCTCAGTACATACATTAAAGCCAGATGTACAAGGTGGCAAAGTGTCTGGATTTCATTTGCAGTGGCTGTAGGCCCTGTCATGCCCATATTCTTTTTCTCTCTCTCTCCTTCATAAATAAATAAATAAAATATTTAAAAACTTTGAAACACTAATAAGAAACTACCATTGCTCATGGAAACATAGACTGTACAGTAGTTTGTGTGTCAAAAGAGACATAAAACTTCAACTTATGAAATGTGAGTACCAACAGAGCTGATTATTAATTATATGTTAGACAAATCTTTTAAATAGTGGCTCTCATTGTCCTAAATATAGACCTACTAGGAAGACACAGGTAACTCCACAAATTCTGTTATTAAGTGGTTATGTTCTCTAAATGCACACTTTCATTCAGATCCATACTGTCAGTCCCAAGAAGCTGACCAGATGTGGTAAGATTGCAGCCAACATGTTAGGGCATTGCAGTTTCAGTGCCATTGGACCTCAAATCTAGAGTGAATGCTGTATTTTATGACCAACTTATAATTGCCTAATAAGTTTGGGATGGTTAAAAATCAGCCTTCTCTCAGCCCCCTCCCCAATAATTTGGGGTAAGAAAGCACATAGGAACTCTGCAGTCTTCTCTCTAACATACTATATATGCTAAACCTATAGGAAAGTCAGGTAAATCAATACAATGTGAATAAATAACACTGGCAAGCAAATAACAATTATAATATGTCATGCAATTTTTCTTTAAGTACCCTTTGTTATGCCTCATAAATCTCAATCTGTCATGTTTCCTTGCATTTATAAAGCATCGGACACCCTGTTGGCTAAGGAATAAAGATTTTTCTAGGGGCATGTCAAAAGTAAAAACAGCAGAAAAACATTTTTTTAACAACTGACTTCACTTATCAAACAGTAGAACCTTAAAAAAGGTCTCTGACACCTGAAATCATTTAATGTTTTTATGTCAGTGATAGAAATCACTTCAGGTGTTGCCGCAGCAACAGCTTAGGAAGCAATGGAGTTCCGATGTGAGAAGATCCATCAAAAATAAATCAAACCTTGCTTCTGTGGTGCCAAAGGAAGTACGTGTAATGGAAAGTTATTAAGACCAGTGCTACATGCAGACATAGGCCCAGCACAGGGCCCTCTTGCTTGAGAAGTCTCCAATCCATCACTGCCCTTCTCATTTCTTCCCCACTACTGTCAGAGACTCATAGGCTATAGATTACAGAGGTAAGTGCTTTAAGGCTTGGGGGCATTTACTAGCATATCATTTTGCCTTTACATCACAGAGAGACAGGGAAAGAGAATGAGGGAGGGAAGGAGAGCAGGAGGAAAGGACAGAAAGACTCACTGAAAAAGTTTTAGAGAATTTGTAAACCTTTAATGTTTCTCTATTATCTAAATCTTCCAGGCTTTACATGATCTATTGTTCAATTCTTTTCCATTTGGAAGCAATTGACAGATTACCATAGTTCTGACTTTTCTCTGGTAACACATGCTTACTTTTAATGTTATAGTAAAGAAAAGTTTTAACCAAGGTAAATGGAAATAGCATCTTAATTTTCCATGGCTATGATAGAACTAATGTGCTTAATACATATTTATCACTGGAATTCTAAAATAAAAATTTAAATAAACCAGCTAATTGCTGGAAGAAGGCATTTTATCTAGTTATTTTAGTATGTGGTGTAATAGTAATTTCAAATTTAGGAGTTGCTTTAACAGTTAACAGAATATGCCTTCTGTGTAATGTTTGGAAGTAGAAGCAGTTTATTAGGGGTTTCTACAGGTATTTTTAAATAGAACAAACAGGTTGATTTTAAAATATGAACAACCCTGTCAATTTTCAGTTTGTTTTGCTTTGGTCGAACTTGGTGTGTGTTCATCACCCATCAGTTATTGTGAGGATGTTTATTCTAAATGAATATTGTTTCATGTTTGTTTGGGAAAATGTAGCTAAACATTTCACTGTCCCAGTCTGCAAAAAAAAAGCACAATTCTACTGCTTTGTCTTGCTTGTAGTCATTAAATCATTACTTTTACATAGGTTGCTGTTACTTCTGCTTTCTTTAAAGATTCAGTAGTTGATGTTTTATGAAGCCACAAAATACATATATTTTTATTTTGAACTAAATTTGTACAGTCCCATTGTAACTGTTGTTTCTAATTATAGATGTAAAATAAAATTTCATTTTTAATTGAAAAAATCCAATAAAAAGGATATTTAGAAAAAAAATACTAGGTTTAACTCTACAGAAAAGCACTCTTACTGTCTTTTTGCAAATGGAAAACAAAAGCCTATAGAAATTGTTTTACAATTTTTTTGAAAAGAGAACACAGCATTTAGAATATTTGATGTTGACTTAACATCTCCATCTAACTTTTCTAAATCTAAAGCAATATTCTCAAAGTTTATGTATGTGCATCTTTTTAAAACTTAAATAATTTTTATTTTAAAGTATTTATTCAGGAAAATTATTCCTTTTTTAAAGCATGTTATTTCAAAATATGAAACATAAGACTTGGAACATACTATCATGTAAAGACCGCAATAAGAAGTACAAAGTGAGATACAGCTGAGTGTGGCCTGACGAGGATGCCTGTCTCCGAGTGACTAAACTGCCAGCTCCTAATGACACGAGTTCATTTGCACATTAGGCCCATATTTCAACCTGTGAGACCATAATTTTTCATCTCCGATGTCCTTTTCAGTCACCAAATCCAGGTTTTCTACATTACACTGTGTGGTGCTACCATTTGGCCTTTAATTAATGTTTTCATCTGTCTCATGTCATTTCACATGCAGTGACTCTGTTAACTGAAGGAGGGATGTACAATACCAATAGGATACTAAGTACAGTTGATTGTGTAATATTTATTCACAGCCTATCCATACAGATTATGCAGAAAGCACTCATATCCATTTTATAGTTATAACTAAATCAAAACACAAATATAGAAAACAAATCCTGATGATTCTTAGCTCCCAGATAACATACAAATGGGCTATATCTTTCCATAACTCCAGTTTCAGAAAATACTATAATAAAGCAATAGAAAATGCAAACAAGAAGCATTGTTTTGATAATGGATTTTTAATTGTTCCTTTCTTTAACAACTGACTTTGAATTATTAACATGAATCATCTATTGGTTGAGAGTGTCATGGCTGGATGCCTTAGCATGCAAACTAGGCTGTGCATCATCCACCCCCAAAGTAGCTCTCCACCATTGACTTCTACCAGACTTCCGTTGGACAGCACCTTTATTTCTCAACATGCCTAAAATACATATCCATGCTCAGAGCCAACCTTCCTGACCCTGATTTACTTAGACACAAGTAAGAAAAAGTAAAAACTTATTTTATATTAAAAATTATGTCTACCTGAAGCCTATTCACTTATACAGTGTTATCTGATGTAATGGGCATTGAGTTATTCCCATAGCCTTATTGTATTCTCTCTTTTATTGGTGTATCAACTCTATATACAAAATCACTATATGTATTAAACTTACTTATTATAGTATCTCTGTCAGACAAAATTTTTTATGTGGAAACATTTTCTTTACTGGTAACTAGTTTTGTATAATACATATTATAGTTTATGTGCATTTTGTTTTACATTCTGTCAAATTAGGAAACCAGAATCTCATAGAAAAGAGGCTTACCAGTACTGCAGTCTTTTTACATGGTCCTGCCACAGACAGAAGAAAAGGGACATGGAAGTGAATGTCTGATGTCCAACATTATGATGATGAATAATTCACTAAACACTATGTTATCACTTAGGATTTTTCTCTGCAAAATATAAAGTGGTAGTGCACCCTTTCTCTTCTTGACTTTTCACGGAGGCCTCATTACTTATTTTCATTTTCTAGAACTATCTTTCCATAGTCCTGTGAACTAGATAACTTAAAGCAGCAGAAGTTTATTGCTTTATAGCTCTATGGAGCAGAAATATAAAACTAAGGTGGTTGAAAGTCCATGTTCCCACTGAGAGTTCTAGGGAAAAGTCCTTCTCTAGATCCTCCTTTCAGCCAAAATGCTTTGGCCAATTTTTGGTGTTCTTTAGCAAGGGAAGAGAAAGGGAGGGAAATGGAGTGGGGAGAAAGGATGGGGAAATAAAAAGGGAAGGAAAAGGGATCTTTATAGCCTTATTTCAGAAGTAGTTCACCATTTTATCTGCCCAGTTCTGTTGATCACAGGGATTAACTCTGTCACAATGTCATATGGAACAATAGAAGTGTGTAAATGAAAGGAATTTGGTAGTCATTTTGGAGGTAGGCTATTATATTTTATCTATATCTGGTGCAGAACAATTACTGAAAATATTCTATGTATTCCCATGTGTTTACTATACCTACCTATTCCCTATCTGTGTCTCTTTAAATAAAGATATATACATATACATACACACACACACACACACACACACACACACACACACATATATATATATATATATATATATATATATATATATATATATACACACACACACACACACACACACACACACAGTCAATTGTTGTAAAAGTAAGAAAGGCCCCTGATACTTCCCAAATTCCTCCACTGGGATTTTGAGAAACAGTATCTTAAATAGAGACATCTCAACTTCAGAGGGTACTTGTTTAAAGAGTCCCTCTGAACTTATTTGACATGCAAGAGAGGTTCATGTGAATTAGTCAATAGTACCCTATTTTGAGAGAAGCCAGCCAGCTAGAGCTCGGCATGTCGAGGTGCACCCGAATGTTCACAAAGGTGATTCATTGTGACACTGAGAACATCTAATTGTGGGCACAGCTAACTGAATTTTAATAGAATATTCTGTGCATGGAGGGAAGAAAGCATGCTCCTTCGCAGCAACAACTTCTATGTCTGTTTTCCATTGTTCTTCTGCAGACAGCATCGGTATGGAGACCCAAAATTCTACATACTGTAACAAGGATAGGATTATCAAATCAATAAGGCCATAACCTGTTCAAATTCTGTTTACAGATGCCTTTACCACCCTGTGTCTGCCAACTTCAAATTATTCATTTATGAAACAAAGGAAAGACAAGAGACTAACTCTGGTTTCCTCTTTCAATGAAGAAACAGAAAAAAATGTTTCAAATTTTTGTACAGCTACCCTATTATTACTCCTTAGTGCATGCTTGCTTTACAGAATGTCAAAAGGTACACTCAGGTTTTCATTTTTTCTTGTGATTATTATCTTTTCAAAAATTTGAAGAATTTGTTGTATCTACTCTTTTAGAAACATGCTATATCAAACTGGTTTAGAGAATGGTCTTTTGTCTGGGTCCTTCCCTCTGATAGAGAATGTTTGTAATGTGTACTTATTGCATGTAAACTTATGTTTATTGTAAAGGCTAGCTGAGGGAGAAATGCAGATTATATCACTCCCAGTTATTATCACACTGAAATTTCTATAAGCTTAAAATATTTTTGTTTATGAAGTGAAAAAATGAGTCTTTCATAATGATTGTATAATGATAATAGATCAATTTTGGAATGTTGTGTCCTCATTGGATTTTCCTAGTGATGCCAGGGAGAATAGAATTATGTCATTCAAAACACATCTTTACATACATTGTGCAAAGATGAAAACATATGCACCAAGCCATGGAGTGTCAGAACCCAGTGTATACTTGTCTACAAGAGGTAATATCAGTTTTTCAAATTGAAAATCTTAGAAACTATATAACCTTCTGTTTATGTCATTTGGATTCAGCTGTTGTAGAAGTATTCATGGCACAAAAATGACTACCACAGTAAGCTAAGGTTTTACTTTTATTATTCTTTATTATCATTATTATCATTATTATTATTAACAACATATTTTGTATGGCTACATCATGTGTTGATACCCACTTTTCCCTTGTCCTTGCTCCCATTACACAGGGGACCCTCCTCAGTGGAGTTGCAGGTATTCCCCATGGGGTTGTAGTTTATGTGTTCTGAGGGCAGCAGTTTTGTTGTTGTTTTTCTTTTTCTTTTCTTTTTTTTTTTTGAGAGAGGGGATGCTTCTGTGCATGATGTCTCAACCAGTGGCTACTGCAATCTTTCTGCCCTAGAAGACACTGGTTGTTAAGCATGTACAAGCATACCACTCCACCATGCCACTCATCTAAACTGGCATTAGGGTCATTCTATTGTCACACTTGGACCATGTCAGGTGTGTGAATTTTACATAAGATTCTAATCCTATTTAGCCAAGAAGGTAAAAGTATTCAGTACATAGAAATAAAGTGTTCCAAAGCCACCCAGGTTACGTATATGGCGTACATTCTGCACTGGGAAATCAATTCAATTTATCAGTAAAGGGAATTCTCAGAACAAAGTGTTCCTTCTGTCTCAGTGGAGCCTGACATATATCTTTGTACTTTGGATCCATGCAAATAAAATTACAGAAAACATTCATGGATGTATATTTGAGGAAATCAAGTTTTACTAGTTTTCCTTTAGGTAGGGATTATTATTACTACTACAAATAGGATTCAAAATACTAGAGAATAAGGAGCTATCACCATAAAGTATACAGTTTTACTATTGTTTATTAGAAAAACAAGTTACTAGGCCCCTGAAAGAACTTGTGTGTCAGGCAGTTATAAAATGTAAGTTCATGAATTTACATTTATTCAAAGCTATATTTATTTCTTTGTGCATTGAAAATTACCATTTCCTTCATATATCTTGAAAATAAGGCAAAAAGGGGAAGTATTAGACAAAAATGTATGTTACTATGATTTTAAGACTTTGAGTATTAATTCACATGGGTCAGAAAATTTCAGTTCATAGTTCCCAGAGTGAAAATAGATTTGGCAGGCTGTATATACTATAGCTAAAAGACACACATTGTTCATATGCAATCCCAAATCTTTCCATCTATTCTAAGGGGCTGAGTTATTATGGCTGGGGGAGACATAACTTGCTGCTATACTTATTCCATATCTTTCTGAACTGTACTGAACTAAAGACTTTTGTTCTAATAATATTTTCTAAATATTGGAAATGTCGTATATAATACAGGAAATTTAACCCAAGAGATTTTGTTTTGTTTATTTTTAATTAATCACTAACTCTAAGATTCAAAATTGAGTACTAAAGACTCCATACATAAGTAGGAAACTCAAAATAGCAAATTTGTAACCTATTTACTACCCTAAAATCAGTTAAAACTTTACTTCACATGAATGAGAGTTGATTTAATTTTTTGGTTTCATGGAGAATTGAACCTACAACCACAAGCATGCTGGCAAAGAAAGCATTCTACCACTGAGCAACAGCCTCAGCCTTCTGTCCATGATTTGAAACAGGGTCTCAGTTACTTCCAAGGCAGGTCTTGAACTCCTTCTGTAGCTCAGGCAGACCTTGAACTTGTTTTTGCTTCAGTTTCCTAAGTAGTTAGGATTAGTGGACTGCACCACCAGGAACAGCTTAAAAGAGAATATATTTCTATCTGGATTCTAATTAATGAACCTAAAGCTTTCATTCTAATTAATGATCAAGTCCCTCAATTTAACATAGTGTTTGTGAATAAGCCATATTTTAAAAGTATTATTAGGAAACATGGAGAACTAGTAGTTACCAATTTAGTACTGGCATTCGCATGGAATATTGGTGTGGTGGTTTGATTCAGGTGTCCCCCATAAACTTAGGTGTTCTGAACACTAGGTTCCCAGCTGTTGGAGACTTGGGAATTAAAGCCTCCTTTAGGTAGTGTATATTTGGGGGCGGGTTTATGGGTGTTATAGCCAGTCTCCCCATGCCAGTGTTTGGCACACTCTCCTGTTGCTATGGTCCACCTTATGTTGGCCAGGGGGTGATGTCCACCCTCTGGTCATGTTGTCATTTTTTGCTACCATCATGGAGCTTTCCTCTCAAGCCTGTAAGTCAAAATAAACCTCTCTGCTTCCCACAAGCTGCTCTTGGTTGGGTGATTTTTACCAGCAACGCAAACCCAATTGCAACACTTAGTTTCTAAAAATAATACTGATGCATTCCATAAAAACAATGATGTAACTACAGTGAAATATTTCTTCAGATGCTCATCCTCTAATAGTTTTTAGATCCATCTATATAAAACATGTTGTGTAGCTCATAACTGTATGTTCAGCCCCTAACAGCCCAGGATTCATCATAATGTAAGCATTTTTGATGAGACATACAAAATTATTGATAAACTTATAAATTTCTATCATTATTTTTTTGAATTATATGTTTTTAGACAGCATTTGTGTGCTGTAGTTACATATTTTCTTCAATAGCAACCTTTGCAGAGACAAATCAGCATCTTTATGTGTGTAAGAAAACAAGTTAATGGAGGGGCTGTAGAGCTGGTGAAGGCATTTGCCTGCAAAGCCAAAGAAGCAAGGTTCAATTCCCCAGAACCCATGTAAACCAGATGCACGGTAGCACATGCATCTGGAGTTATTTGCAGTGGCTGGAGGTCCTGGTGCACCTATTCTCTCTCTCCCTCTTTCTTTACCTCTCTCTCTAAAATAAATAAAAATAAATCAGAACATAAGTGAATGGCTACTAATGGGATTCTAATAGTTGCCTGTACACTAGTACAACAGAGTTCAGTACTTTCTACCATGCACAGGCTAGCAGTACTCATTATTTCTCAAAGGAACCTAGAGCATTTACCATAGGGAAGTAAGGAAAGTAGGGAGAAGAGGAGGAGCAGGAAGAAGTTGTATATGTGAGCTTACAGTAAAATAATCGCAGAAGCAAGATGAAAAATTCGTATAGAATATGGAAGCTCTTTAATATCACCACCCTTACAGCTAAGTATGAAATTATTACTCATTTCAGAGTATGTTCAATTTCTTTCTATGTGGACATGTGTATTGGTGTGGTATTCAATTAGAAAGTAACTATAGAAAAATTCACATGTATGTCATCTTAAATCTAGTAAGGAGCATGCATTCTACATTTCCACTCAAGATGATGACCCAACTGGGTGACTTCCAATACTATTTGCATATTTGAAGTCAGAAAAGCAAAATTAGTTTTTCATAATCATTCTGCTTTCTTTTTTACAATATATTTTTATTTATTCATTAGAGACACACACCGAGAGAGAGAGCACAAACAAGTGCCAGGGCTTCTAGCCACTGCAAATGAACTCCAGATGCATGCACCACTATGTGCATCTGGCTTACATAGGACTTGGAGAATTGAATCTGTGTCCTTAGGCTTTGCAGGCAAGTGCCTTAACCACTAAACCAGCTCTATAGAACCCTGTTTTTTCTTGTTTTAATTGTATTTATTTATTTGTGAATTAGAGAGAGGGAGAGAGGCAGATAGAAAGGGAATGGGTACACCAGAGCTTCTTCCTACTGCAAACAAACTCCAGACGCATGTGACACCTCCTGCATATGGCTTATGTGGGTCCTGGGGAATTGAACCTGGGTCCTAAGACTTCACAGGCAAGAGTCTTAACTGCTGAGCCATCTCTCCAGCCCAGAAAAGCAAAATTCTTAAGCTATTTATTTCATGGAATGTAACATATGATTTTCAGATATCTTTAGTGATTTGCTGTTGATTACCATCTATTGTGTGGTAATAAGTATACTAGAAAAAATCCATGTAAATAATTTTGGCTGAATAATGAGTAAAATTACAGGAGCTATCAGAGTCAATATAATATTCCCAGTTTGTAATGTATGCTATTAATATAGTATTTTATTACCATTTGCTTTCCTTCACTAAATTATAAATGTTTAAGTGGTCTCTGTGATCATTTCAATAGGTTGATCAGCTAATGTCAAATTTATTAAATACAAAAACTCATTTTAGGCTTATACTATGAAATTAAATCAAAATTAGAATTCAGATATTCAGTGACAAATTCATAGAAATTATATGTTGAAGTTGAAAAAGTGTTCCATTTCCTCTAAGCAATTTATGAAATACAAGGACCTTAAACCCAGTGAGCTTAAAATGATATGCTTGTCACTTGGGAAGTGGAAAAATAATTCACTTAGGCTGAGTTTGGTGTCATATACCTTTAATCCCAGCACCTTGGTGGTGGAGGTAGGAGGATCACAGTGAATTCAAGGCCACCCGCCCTGAAACTGCATAGTTAATTACAGGCCAACCTGAGCTAGAGTGAGACCCTACCTCAAAAAATCAAAACAAAACAAAAATTCATTTGCTTATCTTCAGTTTCTTCTTTGTAAGAAATTTATCTATAAGTTGCATCTTATGGTTGCAAGGGTATTTAGGCTATACATTCATAGATAATAATGATAATATATTTTAAAAGATTTTGTCTTCATTAATGCCACCATGCAAAACAGCTTCAAATTATTGCTGAGATTATTAAAGTTAAGCAAAAGTCAGCCATTTTTATAAGGGCACTGAAGTTATTAGTAGCACAATTAAAAGTAGAATCTAAATAACTCATTACACAGTGTTGCAGTTACCTTCTCATTACCTGGACAAAACACCTGACCAGAAGCAGCTGATGGGAGGGAAGAGTTTATTTCAGGCTTTTACTTTCAAGGAGAAGGTTCATCATGGTGGATGAAGATGGCTCTCCACATCACATATCACAGCAGAGAGAAAATAGCAAGTATGAGCTGACTGAGCACACTGTAGGCAGCACTGCCCAACCCCCAAGGTCAAACTCCTGTTCTGGAGTAAGGCTCCACCTTGCAGTCTCCACTCTATGGGGACTAAGTAGGAACCTTAACCACAAATACATCAGGCTGTGTGGAACATTTGCAATCATATTACCACAGCCAGAATTTGGAGACCCGAAAAGAAAGGAACAAGAAGCAAAAAAGCAACACTTTCCTGATGGATATCATGATGTTTCTTCTAAGTGCAATTTAATCTCAATTTCTGCATACATTAAACAATAATAATATTTTAATAAAGAAGTTAACTGAAAAAAAAAAGGCTAGACATGGTGGCACACATCTTTAATCCCAGCCCTCAGGAGGCAGAGGTAGGAGGATTGATGTTAGTTCTAGGCCAGCCTGAGACTACATAGTGAATTTCAGGCCAGCCTGGACTGGAATGAGACCCTACCTTAAAAAATAAAAATTAATAATAATAAGTGGGGTTAGGGAGGTATGTCAGTGGGTAAAGCACTTGCTGTACAAGCACAGGTATCTGTACTTGATGTCCTGAACCAAGTTAAAAGCAGAACATTGCAACAGATGTCTGAAATCCCAGTGTGCCCATGGAAAAGAGATGGAGACAGGAGAATCTATCTGAAGGTCAAGGCCCAGCTAATATGTAAAGAAAAGCAGTGTACAAATGAGATGAAAAGAAAAGAGTGATATCTGGAATGTGGTTTTTGACCTCCACATATGTGCCATGTCACATGCTCACCCATACTCACTTAAACAAATGTGCACAAACATGTACACATCATACACACACACACACACACACACACACACACACACACACAAAGTATGTATTTATTAAAGCTCTTTTATTTAAATCTTGATGTATGGAGTGCAAATGTTTTGGGAGTTAACATGATTAAACATTGATTGAGCATTTCTGTGGTGCTTTGATTCAGATGACCCCATAAACTTAGGTGTTCTGAATGCTAGGTTCCCAGCTGATGGAGATTTGGGAGTTAACGCCTGCTGGAGGCAGTGTATTGTTGGGGGTAGGCTTATGGGTGTTATAGCCAGTTTCCCCATGCCAGTGTTTGGCACACTCTCCTGTTGCTATTTTCTACCTTATGTTGGTCAGGGGGTGATGTCCATCTTCTGCTCATGTCCGCATTTTTTCTTGCCATCATGGTGCTTCCCCCTTGAACCTGTAAGCCAAAATTAACCTCTCTTTCCCACAAGCTGCTCTTGGTTGGGTGGTTTCTACCAGCAATGCAAACCAGACTGCAATAGTAAAGTGGTACCAAGGAGTGGGATTAGTGGTAGGCACCTAAATGTGTGGCTTTGGCATTTTGGAGCTGATTTTCAAGAGGAATGTGGAAGGATTTTAAACCTTGGCTGGAGAGATGCCTTGCAGTGCCATAAATACAGCTTGATGGGCTATTCTTGTCAGAGTTGAAAGACCTGAATGCAGTAAGAACTATGGAGTGTGAGGTTTGGCTTATAAGGGTGGGAAAGAGCTTTGCTTAGACTGGGCTAGCAGTTTGTGTGAGAAGCTTGCTCTTATGCCCATGTCCTGAAGAGTTGTGCAGGGTTGCTTTGCGTAGAAATGAACTGGTGTGTGCAGAGTGACACGGCACAGAAGGAAAAAAAAATCTTTGGGTGAACTCTTGCTTGTTCAGCTACAATTGGGAGATTAGAACCTGTGAGATTGGGCCAGCTGACCTGCACTGGGGAAACAAGAAGAATGTAGACTCTTTTTGAGGGGCCTGAGTGCTTAAGGAGAGTCCTGTTCTTCAAATTCTTCTTTATTCCCCCCTGGATTAACAAATTAGCACCTGACCTGGAATTGTGGAATATAAGAAATGCCGGAAAGAGAGGATAATTGAGTTTGCATCACAGTCTTGTGTTTTGAAAACAGCCGTTGGCAGTGTGAAGCAGGTTTTCTGGATGCCTGCATGGAGATTCCATGGGGCCATGAGGTTGAACCATAGATTGCAGTGGAGACCCAGTGGAGATGCTGGGAGCATGAGAGATGACTGCTAAGGAAAGCTGCTGGCCCTGATGAAGGTATCCAGGACTGTAAGTAGCACAGCTGGAGGGGTGGAATTGGAATGCCAGAGACTTGTTGCTGATTAGAATTAAGGACTTGGAGATTTGTCACTGGCAAGAGTTGTTGGACTTGAAGCTACAGTTTGATGTTTGCCCTGGTTGTTTTAAATCTTGTATTGCTTAAATATGTCTTTGCTATGCCTAATGCCATCTTTTTCAGTGCAAATGTTTATTCTGTGCCATTCTGGATTTTGGGGGGGATTTTTTTTTTTTTTTGGTATGGTGGCTCAGTGAAAAGATCTTGGACTATATAGATGTATGGACATCATTGGATTTGATAAAATCTATGGGGACTCTTTTTTTTATAATTTTATTTATTTATTTATTTGAGAGTGACAGACACAGAGAGAAAGACAGATAGAGGGAGAGAGAGAATGGGCGCGCCAGGGCTACCAGCCTCTGCAAACGAACTCCAGATGCATGCGCCCCCTTGTGCATCTGGCTAACGTGGGACCTGGGGAACCGAGCCTCAAACCAGGGTCCTTAGGCTTCACAGGCAAGCGCTTAACCGCTAAGCCATCTCTCCAGCCCTATGGGGACTCTTAAAGTCTCACTGAATGCATTGCATTTTACATCATGAGTGGTTATCAGTTTATGGGGCCAGAGGCAGAATGTGGTGGTTTGATTCAGGTGTTCCCCATAAATTTTGGTGTTCTGAATGCTAGGTTCCCAGCTGATGGAGATTTGGTAATTAATGCCTGCTGGAGGCTGTATATTGTTGGGGTCATACTTATGGGTGTTATAGCCAGTTTACCCAGGCCAGTGCTTGGCACACTCTCCTGTTGCTACTGTCCACCTCATGTTGGCCAGTGGGTGATTCCTACCAGCAATGTGAACCTGACTATAACAATTTCATTAATAATGATTTTAATTGATAACAATATGAGACTATGTAATAGGGATCTCATCTTTGTACTGGTGAAACATATAAATATGTTTCAAAAATATCTATGAAAATTATGAGCTTTGAAAATCTATTTTTAAAAAACTTAATAGTGTACTATTTAAATCCACTGTATTGTCCAATTTTGAAGAAAAAAATATCATGACAGTACCAGATGCATTCACCACACATTGCATCCGCACTGTGAGTGTAGCTAGGAAATTTAATTGGGTCTGGTAGTCCCTACAGACAAGGTCTTTCAACCACTGAACGATCCTCTCAGCTCCATATTTCTTTTTTTCTGACATTTCGTGATGATTAACTTAGATTGTCAACATGGTTATATTTACAATCACCTATGATTAATCTCTGAGTATTAAAGGAGCTTTTTTTTTTATTAATTAGCTTTGTACTCAGTGAATACAGTCAATTTGGTACATTATTAGGCTCATCTATTACCTACCCCCTTCCCTTGACCCCTCCTTGTTGAGGTATATGGGTCATGCATTCTGGAGTTAGCACCCAGTTATGGGTAGGATAAATGTCTCTGCATTTCATGACCCAACATGTGGCTCTGACATTCTTTCCACCCCCTCTTCCACAAAATTTCACTGAACCATGTTGGGTTCATTTTTGGTCTGCTTCAGTCATGAGGTGTTGGGGGCCTCTGGGTCTCTGGATCTCTAATTTGGTAGGAGTTGATTTTTCTCAGTGCTGATCTCTTTCACCCTTGTGCTAGTGCCCAGTTCACCAAGAAAACAGCACCCTTGCTTGTTTTGCCAATTTTTCTTAGTTTCAGCCAGGGCCCTTTTGAGGTATGATGTGGTGGCTCTCTCCTTAGTATCTACATCTATCTGAAAAAGAGAAGCAGATTCTCTAGTGGAAAGTAAGTTAGCACCAGACAAATGAGATTACCCTTATTTTTTTTATAGAGAATTTAATAGGTATAAGTCCTCTTGTAGCCCACGATTGGTGGTAGCTTGATAGGGGAGAGCGGGCTTATGTTTGGGTATGATTCTGACTTGTTTCACAGCTCCAGCTATGTGTCCCGTACCACTGAGGGGATCAGTTAGCTGAATCAAGAGCAGTTGATTTTCCATCATGGCTGTGTTCCACTATAGCACTTGTTTGAGCATCACAACAGTTTATTTGCTGCTAAGTAGGTTAGACCATGAGTTGCTTGGACAGATATTGGTTATTTTCTCCCAGTCGCCCATGTAGCACCTTCTGGCACTAGATGCACTGACTGTCTGGGGACTGAATATCTTCCAGTTTTCAGCCATGCCATTCCATTTTATGTGTCAACCACCTAAGGTGTCTTCAGCAGTAGGGTCTTACCACTAACTTTTGGTAGGTCATCAAGTACTATGACAGAAATCTGTCTGTCTTTTAGGAAACCTTGTAGGTCTCTCTGATCAAAAGCTCATTATGGATGATAGCCACATGCTGGTTCTGGGAGTTACAGGTCAGTGCTCAGTAAGAAAAGGAAGAAAAAGATAACTAATATAAAAGAGTTAGAGAGAACAGAGAGAGAGAGAAAGAGAGAGAGGCTGTAGAAGATTAAGGTCAGTCTTCATCATACCCTCTCCATTGTCTTGTGGGTCAGGTGTTCCCTGTAAGGGCCTGGTGAAGGTTCAGCCATTTGGTTTGTCTTTTAGGATGTAGAATTTTATGGTATCATTGCTGTTTGGGTCTAGATTTATGTTTCCCACCCACTCCGTTGCTCTCCCCTCCCTCCCCACCCATCCTATTGTCTAGTCCATGATATACCTGCTGGTTTTGTAAGGCATCTTCAGTAGATTTATGTTAGTTACTATAAAAAAGTGAGACTATGTGGTGATTTTTTTTTTTTCCTATGATTGGGTAAATTCACTGAGAATGATCTGAGGTAGGGTCTCACTCTTGCCCAGGCTGACCTGGAATACACTATATAGTCTCAGATTGGCCTTGAACTCATGGTGAACCTCATACTTCTGCCTCCCCCATGCTGGGATTAAAGGCATACACCACCATGCCTGGCTAAAGGAGCTTTTGATTAAGTTAATTTAATTAACTTAAGTTATTAATTATTAATATTAATATTAGTATTAAGTATTAAGTTATTAAGTTATTAAGTAAATTAATTTAAGTTAATTTAAGTTAAGTTGTCCTATCTCGTGGGCTAGGGTCTGTTTCTGAATACAAATGAGAAAGCTAGATGACATTTCTTCTCTGCTTGAAATGCAGATTCACTGAAACCAGTTGCCTTCGATTCCATCGCCATATCTTCTCCACCATGATTTACTAATGTAGTAATCTAAAATAAGGGCTTCATCCCTTAAATTATTTCTTATCTGGTACTTTATCATAGCACTGAGAATAGTAACAAATTCATAACTGGGATGGTCATTGTGTTAAACCTGACCAGGAGATGTGATGGCTTTTGGAACAGGTTTGTGGGAGCATTGTGGATCAGTTTGCAACTTTGAGGCAGACAAGCCCTACAATTCTGTCAAAAGAATTCAATGACCCTCTCTAGTGAGTGTTTGGAAGACCATAATGCTGATAACATGAACAGTGGAGACCCAGCTTAAGAAATTTCAGAGGAGAAAAAGGACTCTATTGGAAACTGGGTTAAAAGTTTGTGCTTTATTCTGGCTGCATCCTACCCATATCCTGAGAAGTCAAATGAGACTAAATTCTAATGCAATAGACTTTTTTTTTTTTTTTTTTCCTGTTGGAGGAGCTAACAAGAGAGAATATCCTTCAGTGTGGGTCACTGTTACTGCTCACTGTTCTTGTTTAGGTCTACAATGAGAAAGAGCAAGTGGCACCAAAGTGCACAGTTCATGTAGGAAAGCAGCAGTGAGACTAAATTAAACCTGCAGAAAGAGCAGATTTGAAAGCAGCTACAATTAGCAAAGCAATTAGCACCACTAAAGAGAAAGAGACACCTACTGTTGTCTGCAACTGGACAAAAGAAAAAAAATGCTCTGAGGGTCAGCTGAGAACCAAGTGTTCCAACACATAAGCTTCTTTTTCATTCAAGCCAAAGTACCACCCTAGCTTTGGGTGGGACAATTTTTGGGGCTGGGTTCACAGATTGATTGAAGAGGAGGAGAGAGCTGAAGAGTATCCTTCATTCTCTACTTTCGCTATGGACTCATTACCAGCTGCCTTCTGCTGCTTTTGCCACATCTTCCTTGCAATGTTGGACTATATCCTTTGGAACTGTAATGCAGAATAAACCCTTGATCTTCTAAGTTGCTTCTCAAACATTTTGGTGCAGCAATGAGAAAAATATGTAATATAAGGATTTATTCATTTGTGCAGTTATAAATGTATATGTATTTATATTAATGTTAATTTGAATTATCATAGTATATCCAAACATTTTCTGAGAGGCAGAAAAACAGCTAGGAGGTATTAGAAATAAGCCATGAATTAGCCTTAACCACACCGGACTCCAAAAACCTGATACAAATTCAGCAATATTTATTTACTGTCTGCTGATATATAGGGTTCTTCTATAGTCAAATACCCCTAGGAAGTACCAAGATGTGAAAGAGAATTCATTGCTCCATTCATTCAACATAAATTTATGTTATCTTAGCCATTGGCTCAAGGGATTCACAAATTATTTCCTGGATGGAGATTCTGTGCCATTTTAGAAGATAGTTATATTGTGTTGATGAAAAATAATTACAAATGTTCAAGCCCAAACTGTCCATATTTATTGTTTGACCTGAACCTTGTGATTTATCTGAGAAAGAAATTATAACAAACTTTTGCCCTCAATTTTCTCCTGAATTTTTAGTTTTTCGTTTTCTGGTTAGGTCTTGGATCTATCTATCTATCTATCTATCTATCTATCTATCTATCTATCTATCTATCTATCTTCAGGAGATTAAACTTTACTTTTCTCAGAATACATATATATTCTTCCCAGTGATGTAGGATTTTGGGGATCCAGAAAGTGATTGCATAAACATGGAGGAGATCTCAAACCTGTGAACCATAATTTTTGGGTCCCTATCCAATTATCAAAGAGCTGAAAACAATGGACTCTGAAAAATGTAAATTATGAAATATAGTTTAAGGATAATCCAGGGGAAGTCTAGCTGAAAACTTTAAGGCAGAAGGGAACTTTCTTCCTTGCCTGGCCGGAGGGTGGAGGATGAAGAGAATCAACTTCACAGAAAGCAAAGCCAATGCATTTGAACACAGTCCCTTCACCTTTACATAGGGGTCAGAAAAAGCTAAGTGATAGTGTAGTGAAGGGCTTCAATCTTAAAAGACAGATTATACATAAAATGAAACAAGACAGCCTCCAGAATCAACATACATGCTGTAAGCAAGTAGGAAAACACCCAGGCATCAGGAAGTGTCCCCCCCTTTTCTGATAAGGGAAGAGGGGAAGGTATGTACCCTGAGGCACAGGATAAAGAAAGGCTAGGAGAAGAAGAAAGAAAGAAATACATGTTTTTTAAAAAAAAAGTGAAAGAGAGCTGGGCATGGTGGTATTTGCCTTTAATCCCAGCTCTAAGGAGACAGAGGTAGTAGGATCGCCAAGAATTCAAGGTCACCCTAAGAATACAGAGTAAGTTCCAGGTCAGCCTGGGCTAGGGTGAGAATCTACCTTGAAAAATAAAAAAAAAAAAAAAAAGTGACAAAACACTCAAAAGCAAGACAAGAAACTTTCTACACAGCAGAATCCAAGTAATCCCTTTCCATCCAGCCTGGGAAGGAAGAGAGTTTAACCAAAGCAAAACCAGGAGAATGCAGTTTCAGGAGGATGAATAGCCAAGAGAGAGATGGCAGGCCCATATTTATTTGTCAGACATCAAATTAGCATCAGCTTTGCCATAAGACTCAGGTGAGTAAAGAAGAGATCTGATTTGTTGGTGGGCTCAAGGGGCTGTGTCAGAGGGGCCAGTCCTCCCAGGTGTGCTGAGCTGTAGAAGAAACAGGAGGTCGCTGCTGGGGAGTGTTTTTCACAGCCGTCTCGGATGAGATTGGGTCAGACTTGGGTTCTAGGATTGCCAAGGCAGGCAAGGTGGCATCAATGTTCTCTGTGGATCATTGTCACTGTATGACTACCTATTTAGAAATAAAATCTATTTTTAGCATTACTTCTTGAAAGCATTGTCCTTTCAAGTTGAATACTGAAGTCATTCTTTTCAATAATAATTTGGCTATATATGTGAAGTTGTTTTCTGAGACCTTTTTATCGTATTGTTTCTCTTTATGCCTGTATTTATGCCAGAGTCAGACTGCTTTTGAGTACTCTTTAAAATTCAAACATCAATCTGCCTGATCTTGAGGGACACTCTTTGAAGTGACCTATCACTAGGGAACCCCTGTTTACCATCTCAAGTACATGCATAATAGAGTATACATATACTTAAGAGTATGGAACATGAGCAGGCCTGAGCAGAGATTGTCCATAGTGATATAACACTTGTCAATCAGTGTAAGGGTCCACCTGAACTTATAAAACAAACCTTGAAAGAGAACTCAGTGCTCTTGACTCATGTGTTTACTAAAGCCAATTCCCACCCTGTGGACTATATTCTTTGATTTTGCTCCCTTTATAGTTTCATTACTGCTGCTCCTTATCTTGTTCAATATTGTTTTGAGACATAAAACAACTATACCTGACAGCATAGAACAATCTTGAATCCCCTGTGGCAACACTCCATCTTTCTCTCTTTCTTTCTTTCTTTCTTTCTTTCTTTCTTTCTTTCTTTCTTTCTTTCTTTCTTTCTTTCTTTCTCTCTCTCTTTCTTTCTCTCTCTCTTTCTTTCTTTCTTTCCCTTTCTTCTTTCCTTCCTCTTTCTTTCTTTCTTTTTTTTTCTTTATTTCTTTCCTTCATTAAAATCTTACTCAGGATCTGTAAATTCCAAATGAACTTTTGAATGAACCTCCACATGCAAATGAAATTACTTGGTTGGTATTCAGATTGGAATAACATGGACTGTCATTGTTATATATACCTCAAACCCCTTGAAATCTGTTTAAAAACTCAATTCTTTTAACTTTCCATACTCAAGATAAATAATTTATAGCAAATATGTAGCTTGAAAAATGTATTATTTTATTGTTTCTCAAAGCAAATATTCTCTGCAGTAAGAAAATAGATTTGATCTCTAAGAGTATAATAGGAAAAACACCACTACATATCTTTTATCGAATCATTGGGATTTATAATTTAAATTAATTCCCTAGGGAGGAATTTTAACTACTATGGAGACCACATATAATGATATATAAGTAAAATTAGACCATAAAAGAGTATTTCTTTTACTCTATCCTAGTGAGCTAAAATTCACATTTAAAGTTGATTTTCATAACAAATGCCTTCTCATTCTGTTAGGTCTTGGGGAAGCCTTTGTACTCTCAGCTTTTAGCCTGTTATTTTGTCCTGATCTTATTATTTTTGCTCACTCTGTATCACAGAAAATAAGTTATTACATTTACCTTCTTATTGCTGGAACAAAGCACCTGGCCAATAACAGCTCATGGGAGGAAAGTTGTTATTTTGGCTTACAGTCTTTTGGGGAAGATTCATCATAGCAAGGGAAAGCATGACATGAGCAGGGCCTGGACATCACCTTGCCACAGAAGATGAAAAACAGCAGCAAGTGTCTATTGTGCTCCTAAGCCTGCCACCAACAACACATCTACTCTAGCAAGGCTCCACCTCCCAAACTGCCACCAACTTTGGACCAAACATTCAAAATACATAAGTTTTTGTGAGACATCTGATTCAAATCAACACCATGCTGTTGTATAGGCCTATGTGTTAGATATGTGCATCATATCTAATTAGCAGAAACATCATAATGTCCTGTGTAACTGAACAATTATTGTACAATAAGAGTAAAAGATAAGGCTACAATCCCCTAACCTATTTTGTGACTAATTTATTTGGGAATCTGTTAGTTATAATTTAGTGTAATTTTTCAATCAAAAAGGCTATTATACTACAACCAAGAAACATTGGTATCATTATATTATGAATCCCAAATTAAGAAACTTCTCTGTACACGCATTTTAAGCTCACTTTTTCTAACAGTGGAGCTCTATGTAGAGAAACTCAATACTGAGCCTGAGTCTACTCTGTGGAGGTTTTATGTAAAGAGGTATTCATATATTCATGCAACCTGTGAGAATGATTCACCACCAGTCTCTTGGTTCTATTTGGTGAATATAGCACTGTCTGAGGCAGTTCAAGCATAGTTACGTACAAAGAACCACTTTACTCATCTCTAATTGTAAAGTCACAATTGATTCCCTCATCCATTTGTGTTCTAAGCAAAGAACTGAAGTCTGACAAAGGATCCCACTGCTCTGTATGCCTGAGCACGTCTTGTTGGCTACATTTGGGGCAATCATTTGTGTGATGGCTGAAAAGTAAACAGAACTAGCTGTGTTGGGCTTCAGATCCGTTTCTCATCTTGAACTTTGTAAGGTTCATCTATTTGGGTATTAAAAACAAACTTGGACAGGAGAGATGGCTCAGCTCTTAAGATGTTTGCCTGAAAAGCCTAATAACCCAAGTTCAGTTCCCCACTACCCACAGAAAGCCACATGCACAAAGTGGTGAGTTCTTTTGCAGTGGCTGGAGGCCCTAGTGCAGCCATTCCCTTTGTCTCTCTTCTATCTCTCTTTGCTAGCAAATAAATAAGTATTAAAAAAACAAACTGGATAGATTATAAATGATAGACATTTCCTGATAGAAAGTGATTTGGCTGGCATGCTCAAGGACCTAGGTTTGTCCCTAGTACCACAGAAAAATTTAATACTTTTACCATACAGGGATACAGCTTAGGAGATCTCTTGCCTAGCGTGTGTGAAAACCTAAGTGTAAATCTCCTATAACCACCTCTCCAGCCAACAGAATATTAAACATTTCTTTTTCTCAATTCTCCTGGAGGAAGTATACTGTTAGAGCAGGTTTATGGGTGTTATAGCCAATTTCCCCTTGCCAGTGTTTGACATACTTTCCTGTTGGTGTGTTCCACCTGTTGTCAGCCAGAGGGTGATGTCCACCCTCACCTCATGCCATCGTTTCCTAGCCATGATGGAGCTTCTCCTCAAGACTATAAGCCAAAATAAACCCTTTTCTTCCCCCCAAATCTGCTTTTGGTTGGGTGATTTCTGCCAGCATTGTGAACCTGACTGCAACAAACCTCACTGTGATTAATATGTAGCTTTCTTCTAACCCCTTTTACTTGTGCCAAACTCTGTGTTGTCTGATTTATGGCCAGCTTCACGGTCAAATAACATGTAAGATCATATTTCTCATTCCTGTGAACATTACATTACTAGCTTTTTTTCTCTAGAGTCTATACTGGAATATATACACCTCTGCAAATCTCTGAGGTTTCAACCTGTTATATTTCTGACTATAAATTTTCTCGACTGGCTGATATTTACATAGCTACCTAGATTTGTACACCCTGAAAGCCCTAGCTCATCCTGACTCATCACTGAGCAAGCATGGCTGACCCTCACTAACCTCAGCACTGTCCCTTCTTTGCCCCAGGGTGGCCTGCAGTATTGGGACTGGCACAGGGTGTGATGCATGGTGACTCCTCCACTCTGGAGACAGGATCTGTTTCTCCTGGCAGCAGCTTACAGGGCCAACTATAAAAACCTGAAAGTTCATGGGCCCCCTGCTCTCTTCCAGGAAATCTCAGTGAAGTCAAGGGGAACTGGCAGACAAAATCCTCTTATTTCATTTCCATTACCATTCAGTTCCAAGTGACATGACCCCACGTAACCTGTTTCAAACCTTGAACCTTGGGTAGGCTTTCTTGTGAAGGGGCTCCTTAGTCACAAAGGATGACGTGTTTGTGTTTCGTTTTTCTTGACTCACTTTATTTATTCTTTCCACCCTAATATTTATTACTAGCATTCTTTGAAATATAAACAAAGCTAGTTTCTACTTCTGCCTGGTATCTAGGTATCATATTATATTTTTCTATCATAATTATGAGTGCAGCTTGGTTTGCATTAGATCATGGGCGACATTGCTGATAATGGAACTTGATAGGAAGGGGATGTTTTGGAAAGTTTAGTAGCTTTCGGAAGCCAATTGTCTGGACTCTGAAGTGCCTGGCTAGAAGTACTAAGGCTAGATTTCATTTAAACATGTTCATCAAATTTTCAGAAAATATATGTTTTGTGTGCAGGCTTCTAAAAATGTAATTAAATGGCTAAAGCTAAATTCCAAGATACTGGGGAAACCTAAGAAATGAAAGAAATATCTTCTAAAGCATATGCTTATCATAACCAATCTGCAGCCATGGGCCAAAGAAGCATAGACTGAGACTGCCACACCAAAATAAAGCTTTTCTTCTATTAAGCTCTTTATCTCCTGTATTTGTTACAGCAACGCAAAGCTGACCCACATGGGCCATGAGAGAATAAAGAACAGGATTCCTTCATAGCACAACTAAATTGAAGATTTTTCTGATTGAAATTTAATACTTTTGACCTTTGGCTAGAGAAATAGCTCAATTTGTAGAGAGTTTGTTTCACAAGCATGGCAACTTCAAGTTCACACTACAAAACTGGAGAGAGGAGGATTCCCAGAATTTGCTAGACAGATGCTCTAACCGGATTAGTGAGTTCCAGGCCAGTAGGAGACCCTGTCTCAAAAAAAGATGGACGGCATGCCTGACACGAGGTTATCCTCTGGCCTTCGCATGCATGTATACTGTGTGTGTGTGTGTGTGTGTGTGTGTGTGTGTGTGTGTGCACATACACACGTACAAATATGCCAGTGGCCTTAGCAAGTCTTTAGCTATTCCTAAAATCTTCGTTTAAATTGAATGAGTCAAATTATTTTGTTGAATTATTTTCTATGTTACCTAAACATATTTTATGGACCACAAGTAAAATACAAATATAGTTATATTTCCTCTCTCTCTAAGCTTAGTGCCAAACCCAGCCAACGGGAAGGGGTATGGAAAGTGTCTAGACCTCACTGTCCTGATAGAGCAAAGACAAAGGATTAATTTAATGTTTGTGCTCAGTGCATTATTTTGCCACTAGGCAACTAGAGTTGATTGAATACATTAGTCAAACAATTCACTCTAATTTTTTAGTTTTCCATTACCTATTTAAATAATAATAATATAAAAAGATTTATTTTTAATTGGAGAGAGAGAATGAGAGAGAGAGGGAAAGGGCAAACTGGAGCCTACTGCCCCTGTAAATGAACTCCTAATACACAGGCCACTTTGTTCATCTGGCTTTGCTTGCATCCTGAGGAACTGAAGTGAGATCACCAGACTTTGATAGCAAGTAACTTTAACTGCAGAGCCATCTCTCCAGCCCTGGATTTCCATTATTTCTTGCATCCCACAATATCACAATGTTGAGGCACAGGGCACTGAGAACCCTAAAGCTATTTGAAAAGTCACAGAAATATGCAGATTCATTGCCATAAAAATGTTAAAAAATGAAGGAACTGAAAATGTCACTAAGTGTAACAGTGACCTAATACAGCATCATTGCTTTGCCAGGATGTGGTTTGTTACTGCATTCACATGCTTCATGTCTGTGGGACGGGCTGAGCACTCCATCACAGAGCCTCAGCCTCAGCCTCTGTATGTCATTTTAGTCAACATGTTCCCCTGTCTGCTGCTTCTTTCAGATGAGTAAATACAGTGTCTCTCAGGAGGACATGGAAGGACTTCCCATTATCTCACGAAAACAACTTAGGAGGGAAGTGTATGGCCTATATTTCTTGCTTCAGCATCTCTCCTAAATAATTAATAATAATAACAATAAATGTTTATTTAAGCATTATTTTGGAGGATATTTTCTTTGTAAGATGAGTTTTTGTTCATGTACTTTTATGTCAATGACATTTCTCCAACCCTGGGGAGTAGATGTTACTATGGTATTCATCAGAAGGGGAAGCAATATAAAATATTCTAGAATTTGTCCACACATTTTTATAGCTAAATAAAAGAAGTGACACAATATAAAGTACTTCTAATATTTCATATTACCATAAATTTCCCCTTGTCTTCATTTATTGTTATTCCTTTAAAGTGGTGTTCCTTTTCATAAAGAACAAAAAGATTAAATATATGCTAGATATAATATGAAATAATAACTACCATTTATCAAACACTTAATATATGACAAGTACTGTATAAAATGCTCTGTATCTATTACCTTATTTAATTTTGACAACAGCTCTTTAAGATATATATTATTATTCCCCTATGACACTTGCATTTATCCTCAATTTAGAAGAGTCTAAGTCTTACAGAGTTGGAATAATCTCCCTCTAGTTGTGTCCTGGCACACTGTTTAAACCTCATTTTATCTGCTGGCAAGATCATAGTTCTATGTTATCTTGTCACAGTTCAACATTTGCTGTTTGGCATAAAATTTAATTTACCTTGCAAACTTCTAGATAACAAAAAAAATTCTTAAATTTATTTTAACTTTCATTCACTAATACAAACAAAATTTCAGTCAGCATTTACTCAATGAATAAAAATAGATGAATGTATTAGGTAAATGTTTTAGGCATATGAGCTTTGCATTTTTAAACCATGGCATTGAATAAACTATGAGTTTTTCAGAATGTAAAAATTAAAGAAGAAATAGAGTTTTAAAATTGTTATGGTGACTTATTCAATTTTTGTATTATTTTCACACCTAAAGCTATAAAATATGAACCTGGTATTTTCTTAAATTCTGAACCAAAGGGCACAAACTATCACTAACACTTTATTTAAAAAACTCACAGTCAAATGAATAAACCTACCAGCCAAAATAACTCTGTTACTCATTAACTACTGTAATTCAGTTTATTATAATATGGAATTTGAGCTTTAACATTTCCCTTATTTTCATAAAATTTATGTATAATTAAGTGAGGAACAGTCTGATTTATCAACTTACCAAGAAGTTGAGCATTAGTAAATTATCAGTGATTTGCTTACTCAAAATTCAGATGTAGCATTTTTCTCAATTTTTTTTCATTTTTCCTTTTCCTATTTCTTTTTTTTTTTTTTCTTTTGGTTTCTTGAGGTAGGGTCTCACACTAGTCCAGGCTGACCTGGAATTCACTCTGTCGTCTCAGAGTGGCCTTGAACTCACAGCGTCCCTCCTACCTCTGCCTCCCGAGTGCTGGGATTAAAGGCGTGCACCACCATGCCCAGCCTTTTCCTATTTCTTTATTCTCTTTCTATTACAAGAAACTAGGCCCAAGAATGTATACTTCTGTAATGATATACAGCTCTGGTAATTGACTAAATGTGGCATATGATTGAAGTATCCTTTTATCTTTGAAGTGAGTCACAAACAATTTTTTCTAACTTCTTAATTTTGTTAAGACATTTATTCTGCCTTACATAATCTATTGTGGAGAATGTTTCATTTCTGTTTCATCAAAATTTTGTTTTGCTTCTGTTGGATGGAATATTCAATACATATATATTAAGGGCAATTGATCCAAAAATATTTTTTTTATTTCGCTGTTGATTTTCTAACAAGATGATTGATGTGCCCATTGTTAGAAGTGAAGAAGTGAAGACTCCTAATATTATTGTATTACAAAATTTCTCATGTTGCGTATCTAGTAATATTCCTTTATATTAAGTGTTCTACTATTGGATACACACACACACACACACACACACACACACACACACACACACACATATTCATTCAGTGGCATTGGCTGAGACCCTCTCATAGACACTACACAGTACTTACCTACTATTTTTGCAGCAATATAAGTGTACAAATGACAAAATCTGTTCTATGTAATTAAAACCAAAGCAATGTTTCCAAGCTTGGGTAAAATGAACATTTTTCTTTAAAAATGAGTACAATGAATGATTTATAATAATTCGCCATAGATACAATAGCTCAATTACACTAAAATTTCAAGAAATTGAAAAATAAGGCTTCGGACTGGAGAGATACCTTAGCAGTTAAGGCACTTTCCTGCAAAGTGTAAGGAACCAGTTCCTAGTAAGTCAGATGTACATGGTAGTAGAACATACCTATGTCACTTCAATGTTTATAACCACTCTCATTTTTGGTTATCAGATGGCTGTGTCCACCAGGATGACTCAAAAGTCACCACAGTGTTCAGAAGAAGTGACAGAGGTATGTTTGGCACTGAGAAATCTCTATCACAACTTCCAAGGCTCAGAGTCCATTGTGGAAGAGGAGGAAGAAAGAACATAAGAGCCAATGGAAGGGTAGAACTGCTCACAGGGTAGTTTGCTGGGCTTGCTCACCTAGGTCTCGCCAATTGGAGAGTGGTTTGTTTCTCCCATAACAGACTATTAACACTATTGCACCAGTTGGCATATTTGGCCTGGCTGGTCAATCTTAAGGCTTACAGTGTCCACTGCTATCTGACACTTTTGATGAAGTGTCTCCCCTCCAGCTGCATGAAGCATAGCTTTATTCAGTTTTCTGTCAGCTGGTCCACAGATAGGGTTTTCTGCTCAGCTTGGGCTTGATTTCTCAGTGACCTGAAGCCCAAGCAAGTGGGATCTTCAGCAATAGGTTCTTACCAACTAGTCCTGGTGGGAAACCAAGAGCCTTGGCAATGGCTTATAATGTTTTGGGAGTAGTAGGGACCTCCATGACCAACAACTCACTGGAAGGTATCCCATCCCCGGCAATGAATTTTTTCTAGTAACAATCTATGGCTTCTACATGTGCCATTATCGAAAGAAGTAGGTTTCCATGTAGCATATTTATAACATCTTGAATTTTTATAAACCCTCTTCCCACCCTTGCTTTACTAACTCCTTGACATCACTTAGGCCATTGCATTCCCAGTAATCTGTTCATCTACTTACATATGTAGAATACCCTCCCCTTGAGTCATTCCTTCTCCCTCCCTTACAGCCCCTTTCTAGCATATTGGACACTGCTAGTGACTTTTACTCCAACTCACATAAAAATCTAAAGATTTGTAGCTAGGATCCACATAAGAGGGAACATGTGGCATTTGGCTTTATGAACCTGGGTTACCTCATATAATATAATCTTTTAAAGATTCATCCATTTCCCTGCAAATTTGATGATTTCATTTTCCTTTATGGAGGAGTAGAAGTCCATTGAATAAATATACCACATCTTCATTATGCATTCATCAGTTGAAGGACATCTAGAGTGGCTTTGTTTCCTAGCTATTGAGACTCAATAAACTTGGATGAGCAAGCATCTCTGAGGTACTGAGTACTTATGATATATGCCAAGGAGTGATATATCTGAGTCCTATGTTAAATCTATTTTTACCTGTCTTGGGAGCCTCCACACTGATTTCCACAATGGCTGTACCAGTTTGCATTCCTACCAACAGCATGGAATGGTTTCTCTTTTTCCACATCTTTGCCAACATTTACTGTCATTTTTTTTTTTCTTGATGATAGCCTTAATACAAATTTTCTAACAGATTGGAAGGACCATGGGTTTATACAAAGTGCCAAAAATATATACTTAGAAGAACAGATCATTTATAGTACAGTATATTTAGAATAATAATCAGTTAAAATGGCTAGTAGATCAAATTATATCATTCTATGTTTAATATCAGTATTTGTTCAAGGCAGGGTTTCATTGTGTGAAATATGCTGATTTATTTCTTTATGAAGTAAAAACTCCTTTGATATTTTTGTTTTTATTATTTAAAATATTTTTATTTATTAAAAAACAAAAGAAAATGAGAGAGAGAGGCTTGCCAAAGGCTCTTACTACTGAAAACAGACCCTAAACACAAGCACCACTTTGTGCATCTGGCTTTATTTGGGCACTAGGAAAATGAACCTGGACTGGAAAGCTTTGCAAGAGAGTGTATTTACATGTGCCACCTCCCAGACACACTTTATAAAAATTTATTTACATTTTTTCTTTTTTAAAAATTAGTTTCATACTCAGTGAATTCAGTCAAGTTGGTACCATTGTTAGGCTCATCCATGCCCTACCCCTTACCTCTGGCCCTCCTTATTGAAGTATATGAGTTATGCATTGTGGAGTTAGCCCACAGTTATGGATAGGAGAAATTTCTCTGCCTATCGTGACCCAACTTGTGGCTCTGACATTCTTTCTGCCCCCTCTTCCACAAAGTTTCCTTGAACCATGTCGGGTTCATTTTTGGTCTGCTTCAGTCATGAGGTGTTGGGAGCCTCTGGGTCTCTGGATATATGATTTGGTCGGAGTTGATTTTTTTTTTTTCTGAGTCGATCTCCTTCACCCTTGTGCTGGTACCAGGTTAACTAAGAAACCAGCACCCTTGTTTGTTTTGCCAATTATTCTTAGTTTCAGCTGGGGCCCTTTTGAGGTATGATGGGGTGGTTCTCTCCTTAGGATCTACATCTATCTGAAAAAGAGAAGCAAATTCTCCAAAGGAGAGTAAAGTTAGCACCAGACAAATGGGATAACCTTTTTTTTTTTTTTTTTTTATAGAGAATTTAATAGGTGTAGACCTTCTTGTAGCCCACGATTGGTGGTAGCTTGATAATGGAGAGTGGGCTCATGTTTGGATATGGTTCTGACTTGTTTCCCAGCTCTAGCTATGGTTCCCATTCCACTGAGGGCATCAGGTAGCCAAATCAAGAGCAGTTGGTTTCCCACTATGGCTGTGTGCCACTATTGCACTTGTGTGAGCATCACGACAGGTTATTTGCTGCTAAGTAGGTTAGACCATGAGTTGCTTGCACAGATATTGATCATTTTCCCCCAGTCACTCATGTAGCACCTTCTGGCACTAGATGCACTGACTGTCTGGACACTGACTCTCTTCCAGCTTCTAGACATGTCATTCTGTTTTACGTGTCAACTTCATATGGTGTCTTCAGCAGTAGGTCTTACCACTAACTTTTGATGGGTCATCAAGTACTGTGAAAGAAATTTGTCTTTCTTTTAGGAAACATTGTAGGTCTCTCTGATCCAAAGCTCATTGTGGATGATAGCTACATGCTGGTACTGGGGGTTACAGGTCAGTGCCCACTAAGAAAAGGAAGAAAAATATAACTAATATAAAAGAGTTAGAGAGAAGATGGAGAAAGAGAGAGAGAGAGAGAGGAGCTGTAGAAGATTAAGGTCAGTTTTCATCATATATATCCATATCCATATATATATATACAACAGTAACAGTATATGTACTTTTAATGAGAGAGAGAGAGAGAGAGAGAGAGAGAGATAAACTGGGCACATCAATTATTCCAGCCTCTGCAAAGGAAATACAGATGCATGCACAACTTTGTGCATCTGGCTTTACATGGGTACTGGGAAACTCTGATTGTTAAACTTTCCAAGTAAGTGCCTAACCATAGAACAATCTATTCAGCCCTCAATATTTTTTGAGCATCATGTGTATGTGTGTATATATATATATATTATTTACTTATTTGAGAGAGAAAAAGGTAGGAGAGAAAGAGAGAGAGAGAGAGAATAGAGAATGGGCAAACCAGGTCCTCTAGCCACTACAAATGAACTTCAGACACATGTGTCACACTGTTCATCTGGATTAATGTGGGTACTGGGGAATAGAACCTCGGTATTTGGCTTTGTGGGCAAGCACCTTAACCACTAAGCCATCTCTCCAGCCTGCCCTCAATATTTTTAAGTTCAGCAAAATTTTACATCTGTAAAATTCTGCATATTTCACCTTGCAGTTCAGGATATGGATGTGCCTCAATTTGAAAATGACTAGGATATAATTGAATCAATATTTTTTTCTTTGTCCTCTAATTAAATTACTGCTAATTAAAGAAAACACTCTTCTTGTAAATTAAGATGAGGTATTACTATGCAACTAATATTATTTTCATGACAATGCGGTTTCTGACTTCAGTTAGAAAAGGATCTATAAAATGATGATTTTTCTACACCAATTATCATAATATTCCTGGGGTTGAAAGGAAACTATTACTATAGGTTTCATAAAAATAACTTTAAAGTGGTATAATTATTAATAGAGCACTGGTGAATAAAAACAGGATATAGGACACTAGGATAGATACCTCAGTAGATAAAGCATTAGATGGTCAAGCTGGAGTACTCCAGTTTAATCCTCACACCCCATGTATAAAGTCAGAAGCCATGGCAGGGTACTGTAATCTTAGCATGATGATACTAATAAGAACATCAGAGACAGAGACAGAATTTCCCAGAAGCCTGTGATGAGTATTGCAAAGAACAGCAGAAGAGTATCCCAAATGTGAATCCCTCTCTCAAATGAAGTGGCTAGAGGACTGACCTCTAGAAGTACACATATACATACACACACATGCACACATGTGTGCTCACGTGCTCACCCACAAATAAAAACCAAAAAAAAAAATCTAAAAATTAAAAATGATCTAAACAGCATCAAAATATTTTATGCTATACAGATTGAGTTCTTAATGATGACCATATTACAGATGGATAAAAATTCTATTTGTATGGATAGATACATAAATATTTACAAATGTTCATGTATACACACATGTGTTAAGCTGGGTATAACTTAATAGTTAAGGAATAGGTGACATATTATTCTCAACAAATCCCTTTTCTCTCTATAATATTCTGGCTTAAACACCATTAGATAGACTAGGGGAATAGCTCAGGGGTTAACGTACTTGCCATGTGAGTATGAGGACCTAATTTTAGATCCCCAGAACTCATGTGAAAATGCTACACATTGTGATTCATGCCTATAACCACAGCACTGGAGAGGCAGAGATAGGAGAATCCCTAGTGCTCACTTGGTAACTAACCCATTCAAACTGATAAATTCTAGGATAGGAGAGACTGATTCAGAGAATAATGTGAGTTGCAAAATTGAATAAGATACCTAAAGTCAACCTCTAGCTTCCACAAGTGTACATACATGCACACACACACATATCTGAAACCCACACACAACTGAACACACACATACACACACACTCAAAAACACACAAAGGCATAAAACACTATAAAATTGTTATATAAGGATGTCAAAGAAAATAAAGCCATGGGAATAAGTACAATGGCTTGAGCAATCAGATACTAATTTGTAGGAGTTATTTTAAGTGCCATGAATGTTTATAACATCATTATATTATAAACTTAGTGGATCACAACAATGTGTACTCACTCATTTTTAGTGGTTTGGCAATCTGGGAGAGGCTAAGGGGATAGGTTCTTGTAATCTTATCAGGGCTCACTTAACAAGGTGGCCTGGAGCTGAGATGTCAACTAGGACCTGGGAAGACATACCTCTGCTAGTTGGTGGTGACTGGCCATCATATGGGTAGTCAAGGACTATTAGGCAAGATAAGTACAGATGGATGTCTACTTTTACTCCCGTAAGGGCAGTTGCATGTTCCTAGGAATAAGAAACTGAGGAACACAGACCACATGCACTTTTTAAGACCTTTACAAAAACATGTTTCTTATCATACTGTTGGTTCAAGCAAGTCTTTGGACAACAAAGAGTTAATGTAAGAGAGAAGTGTGATTTATGAAGCCATTAATTCCCAGAGAGTATGAATTATTGGAGTGTCTTACAAATAATACAAAAGAGAGATGAAATTAATTTCTAATGTAATGTAGGTGATGAATGAATGAATTAATGAATGAAACCTTGATCATGAGCAGTTTGACCTCTGACCTCAGAATTACGTGTACACTATGATCAAATGATTGTTGTTTCAATGTTTATAGCTTTTACACAAAATAGAACTGGATTCCATTGTGTACAGTGGACTATACCAGGCTGAAAATCTCCTTACAAAAATCTACAATGATAAAAGATTTACCCTGTTCAATTGTGCAGCATGAGAAATCCTATGACAATATTAAAAATCACTGATAAATCTCTATTCAAGACAATTAAGGTTTTAGACAGTTTAACTTATAATTATTCGAATTTAATTTTAGTTACAGTACTAAAGGTGAGTATGATGGGGGTTCCCCTTTATAAGTTTCCCTTCCTGATGAAAGAGAACAGGACAGTGACTAAGTGCCTTAAAATATACTATAGTACTTTATTACAAAATGTAAATTATATAGCAATGAGATGTATTGTATAAATATTTTAAGGGATTCAAATTGTATAATGATGCCTTGAATTAAGTGAATAGGAGTAACAAAAGAGGGATTAATTTTCAAATGGAATACAGAGGCCCAAATGACAGACTTTCTTTCTTTCTTTCTTTCTTTCTTTCTTTCTTTCTTTCTTTCTTTCTTCTTTCTTTTTTTCCTGAGGGAGGGTTTCACTCTAGCTCAGGCTGACCTGGAATTCACTATGTAGTCTCAGAGTGGCCTCGAACTCATGGCAATCCTCCTACCTCTGCCTCCCAACTGCTGGGTTTAAATGTGTGCACCACCATGCCCGGCTAGACTCTCAAACTCTAGGTCTTAGAGTATTGAAACCTATGACTATGTATTTCCTCCTATTTGACCCTATGTATGACTTTCTTGAAAAATTTATAAGATAGTTTATCTACCCAAAGACTATTAGAAGGAACCAAATTCATATAATTAAAATTTTCAAGGATAGAAAAGCCAGGCACACACTTTTGATTACAGTATAGGGGAAGCAACATGGTAAGAGGAGCACTGTGTGTTCAAGGCTAGCCTTGGCTATGAGTTAGTTCCAAGTCAGCCCAGGATAGAGTGAAACACTACATATATACAAAAAAGTATTTACAGAGTAAGCCTCAGAGGCATGGTGGCACACACCTTTAATTCCAGCGTTTGGGAGGCAGAGGCCAGCCTGGAGCTAAATAATGAGTTCAAGTGAGCCTGGGCTCATGAGGGACCCTAGCTCAAAAATAATAAATAAATAAATAAATAGATAAATAAGTGAATGAATCTGTTGGGGCTGAAGAGTTAAGGTGCTTTCTTGCAAATACTAATGACCTGGGTTTATTTCCCCAGTACTCACAGAAAGCCAGATCTACAAAATGTAGCTTGTATCTGGAGTTCACTTGTAGAGGCTGGAGGCCCTGACTTGCCCATTCTCTCTGTCTCTCTTCTGTTTCTCTCTTCTTGTAAATATTTAAAAAAAAATAGGATTTTTGCCGTTTTTATTTCTAGAAATACAATTTAAATCTTTATGGCAAATTAAATTTGCATTTATTTGAGAAAGTATCTTCTTTTGTATGTCTACAGGTATGTGTATTTTATTTTTCACGAATAAAAGTGTCTATATTCACCTTGGCAAATCTATGAAAGAATACATTTGTTAGCCCTTTGTAATTGATTCTTCTCATATGAACCTGTTATTTTCTTTTCATTTTCTTAATCCCTTTTATTCTGAATTTCCTTGGGTTCCCTTAGGAGATGCATTTAAAAAAAAATTGTCAGGAATGTTAATATATGAGCATACTGCAAATTTTGTTCCTTCTCCCCCATACCCACTCCAGTCCTCAGTGGGACACAGGTAATCACTGTGCCAGTAAGTTCCAGTGAGGAGGACAATGCCTCACAGTGCACCTTCTACTCTGTGTCTCTTACATTCTTTTGCTCTCTTTTCCACAATGTTCCTCAGCTTTGGAGGATATGTTAGAAGTCTTCCTTAGTGTTGAGCTCTTATCTCCTCAGTTTCTACTGCTATCACCTTAGAGAAGGTTCTCTGGTTAGCAATGACAGCAACACTCATATTTAAACCACCAGTTACTCTGTAATATTTCCTGGCTTTGGCAAATATGATAAAGATGATTGTTCTCATGCTAGGCACTCAACATTTGCTTCTTGTCATTCTGATGGGTCTTGAGTCTCCTTGCTACCATCTGGAAATAGCAGGTTCTATAACTAAGTGTGACAGCAAAATTGATCAAAGGGGGATAAATTGTTTTTAAAATTACATGCTATTTTAAACATCTGAAGCTCAGGAACTTTTGCAGAAGAGAGAGCAGAAAAATTGTAAGAGCCACAGATTGAGACATCATGCCCAGAGGCACACCCTCCCTCTACAATCACTGCCTACTCCCCACAAACACATAACCCATAACCACATAGGGAACAGTGCAACCCCACTGAGGAGGGTCCCCAGGGGAGTGGCAAGGGCAAGGGAAAAGAGTGTAATGACACATTATGTAGCCATAAGAAATATGTTGTTAATAATTATAATAATAAGCATTGAAAAAACTTAAAGGATAAAAAAGAAGAAGAAAAAAGAATGCATATGGTCATTTTTCTTTGTTTTATATGTAGATTCCTGGTATGTGTTATATATGTTTACATATATAATATGTTTATATTTATTTATAATTTGTATTATATTTGTATGCATTAAATACTATATGTAAATCATTTTAACATAGTCTGTATAATTAAGCATATAATTAAAATGGATACATTTCTAAATTTCCAGACACCTCAGTTTCTTACAATATTTTCTATATAGCAATTTATTTTTTCAAAAAATTTTAGTAATAGAAGAAAGGAAAGATGGATAAAATGCTTGACACTCAAACATGAGGACTTAACATTGGAACCTCAGAACACATACAAATATAAATGACCTCCCATGATTATGTAAGTAACTCTAATTTAAATCAGTGAATCAGAAAAAAAAATAAACAAGAAATATAAAGAGGAGGATTGGGATCTATCAGGAAAAATGGTGATTTTATTGGGAGTGAAAGAGTAAAGAGAGGATCAGAAGTAGAGGAAGTGAGCTAGAAATGCATTGTGTAAATGTATGAGATAACCAAATATAAATAAATTAAATAAAAGGAAGTCTGACAATGTGGTAAGCATTTGTAATCCTAGCCACATCTATGGGCAGCAAGGGAGTGAGAAGAATTCAGAACGAAGTCGGGGCCAGCTAGCCTAGCCCAAGCCAAGGTGCATTACTTCCGACCCTGCTGCAAAGACGGTGGGAGTAGGAGGTCTAACCTCAGAGCTGTCTTCTCACCTTGGCACAGTGCTGGGATATGCACATGCCTGTACTCACATGCATGAACACACATTGTTAGTAACTTGTTTTGGACGTTTTCCCTTTCTGTAAGAAATAATTGATTTTTATCTTTAGACTAACAGTATTTTACCAAGATCTAATTATATTCATCTTATTATACCATTTCTCAAGAAATAAGTAAATTATTGATATAAATTTTCAGTGTTTCAAATATATACATATCATTAATATATATATGGGGTTCTTGCAAGGTAGGGTCTCACTCTAGGAATTCACTCTGTATCCTCAGGGTGGCCTTGAACTCACAGTGATCCTCTTATCTCTGCCTCCCGTGGGCTGGAAAGGCATGCAACACCACGCCCGGATATCTTTTGTATATTATTAAAAGCTGCTCCCACAACACATAACCGATAACCCCATGGGGAAAACCTGTAACCTCAATGAGGAGAGCTCCCTTCAAAAAGGGGCAGGGATGAAGGAAAGGATGGTACCAACATGTGATGTATTCATACTAAGTATGTCTGTAATTAATAAAAAAATAAAAATTAACCAAAAATAAATGACATTTGAAAAATTGAAGTACCCCACTGTTTCAAAGATCATATTTTTATATAAATAAATATGCAAAACTACATGGCCGTGGTGACTGCATCTGGAATCTGAAATCTATTTTACACCTTCAGTACTGAGCCAGCAAGATGTTCCTTTCCAATACCACAGAAAGGAGTGTTCCAGATAGGAATAGGCAGAGCAAAGGACTTTAGATTTGCATGGTAGGTACTTTGCACATTCCCCAGCTGACTGATGCTTCAAGAAACAAGAATGGACTGTAGATGAAGCTTCTTTACTAAGAACCAGGCTCCAGATTGTGCTGTGAGTCACACAGTCAGAGGTGACAAGAACAACACAGCAAAGAATATGTCAATTAAAGTAATATTTAAACCATAGCATTTATTATTTGGACCAAACCTGTCATCTGAGTCTCAACAAAGGTATTTTCTGCTACCATAGAGATTTTAAACTTCAAGGAGAGTTTTATAAAACCCAAAACTTCTGCTATATAATGAAAATTTATTTAAAATTCTAGTAACCAGAGAAGCCTTATCTCACAAGAATGTCAATGCCAGGATGACACAGATGTTAATATGACCTAGTATGGACTCTAAGACAGCTGTCATAAACATGATCCCAGGGACAATTGCAAATTCCCTTCTCAATGAAACAAAAAGGCTAAGCAAAAACATCAAAAAGAAAGAACCAAATGGAAATTTACATGTGAAAAACTATAATAGAAAAAAAAAAAAGAAAACACTGAATGAGCTCAGTATTTGAGCCAAAACAAAAGAAAAATAATGAGGAGACCTAAAGAGAAATCAATAAAAATTATGCAATAAGAAGAGTAGGGGAAAAAACACATTAGAAAAAATTTACAGAAAACCAGAACCTTTAGAACATGAAACAAGATGTTTATCATTCAAATCTTTGTTGTCAATGAAGAAAAAAAAGCTTCCTAAACATGGCTCAATGCATAAGCTAACAGATATATGAAGCAGAATGCCCTGGAGTGGATAAACATGAGAAATACTTGTAAGGAAGGACTGGAGTTGTTTCTAAGTGCTAAGACGAAAGCACTGAAAGCAAACAGAAGGAAGTAGTGTAACAACCACATGGGAAAACAATGTGAAAAGGATCAGATTTCTCGTCAGAATCACAGAACACAAAACAAAATGATAAACATGTTTAAATAACAAAGGAAAAGAAATGGAAAGCCAGGTGTGGTGACACATGCCTTTAATCCCAGCACTGGGTTGGCTGGGGGGGGGGGAGAGAGGAGACAGAGGTAGGAGGATGTCCGTGAGTTTGAGGCCACCCTGAGACTACATAGTTAATTCCGGTTCAGCCTGGAACACAGTGAGACTCTACCTTAAAAAATGGAAAAGAGAGAAAAGAAATGGATAGCCAAAATGCTGGACCCAGTGAAAGCATTCATCAGAAATACAGGTAATAAAAACAAACAGAAGTTTAAGCTACTGGAAGAAAAACTAGGAAGGACTCTCTATGATGTAGGAGTGGGTCAAGACTTCCTGTATAATATCCAAGTGGCCCAGAAAATTAAACAACCACTCAACCAGTGGGATCTCATGAAGCTAAAAAGCTTTCATACAGAAAACCATACAACAAACACACTACCCACATACTAGGAGAAAATCTTCACCAGCTACACCTGAAAGAGTCATAATATCTAGGATCTACAAAGAATTCCAAAATCTAAGCAATTAAAAAAATCAAACAACCCACTCAACAAATGGAGAAGCAGGCTGGGGAGATGGCTTAGCGGTTAATGCATTTGACTGCAAAGCCTAAGGAACCTGGTTCAAATCCCTAAGACCCATGTTAGCTAGATGCACAAGGAGGTGGATGCATTTGGAGTTTGTAGTGGCTGGAAGCCCTGATGTTCCCATTCTTTCTTTCTCTCTTCCTTTGCCTCTCTCTCAAATAAATAAATAAATAGAATATTTTTATAAAATGAAGCAGAGAACTGAATAGGAAATTCTCATAGAAAGAAACACAAATGGCTAATAGTAAAGAAAATGTTCATCCTTAGCATTAGTGAAATGCAAATTCAAACAATGATGAGGGCTGGAGAGATGGCTTAGTAGTTAAGGCACATGCCTGTGAAACCTATGGACCCAGGTTCAATTTTCCAGGTCCTACGTAATCCAGCTGCAGTTGGTGGCACATGCATCTGGAGTTTGTTTGTAGTGGCTAGAGGTCCTGGTGTGCCCATCCTCTCTCTCTCTCTCTGCCTCATCTCTAATAAAAAAATAAAAATAAAATCTTTAAAAAAATGATGAGATTTCACCTTTATCCAGAGAGAAAGACAATAAATATTGGTGAGGACATGGGGAACTGCTGCTGGGAGTGACAACTTAGACAACCACTATGGAATCAATATGGACACTCCTGAAGAAGATGATAATAGAGCTATGAATTGACCCAGCTATTCCTCTACTGGGCATCTCCCTAAAGGCTCTACTCTTCATTGCAGAGATATTAGCTCAACCATGTTTATAGCTGCTCAGTAGCTAAGATTTGGAATCCACCTAGATGTCCATCATTCGACGAAGGAATAATTACGATGTGGCACATATACGCAATGGAAATCTACTCAACTGTAAAGAAAACTGATATAATCAAATGTGTAGGAAGATGGACAGACTTGGAACACACCATACTAAGCAAACTCAAAAAAGCAAAGAAAGACAAATACTACATGTTCTCCCTGATCTCTGGTTCCTAACCTGGAACAGTTTGAGTTTCAGGCATACCTAACAGGCAACCCCAGAAACAGAAAATGGAGAAGTTTGGGAAGAGGGCAATGGGAATGTTGGGGGAGATAATCACAAACCAAAATACAAAATTAATTTCTACCACGGAAAACTTCCTCCTAGATAATAGACTAAAAGACATATAACCTTCAATAGGAGTATGGAGGGATTGTCTGGCATGAAGGGTTATGGAGAGGGTGGGATGAAGCCTAACCTTAAAACATTTGGCTCTGGCTTACAACTCCCAATTGTTTATCAGAGAGAACTACAAGGTCCCCAGTACAAAACATAAAAGGTAATATGCTGTTGTTGAAGACACCACATGGTGCTAACACAGAGGGAGAGATCTGGCTGGAATTTGGAAGGAAGCCAGTTCCCAGGTGGTTACCCAGTACAGTGCTGGAAAATGCTACGTGAACTGCTGTGGAAAAATGGCCAGCAATGTTGTGAGCAAGCAAGGGATTCTTCTGTACAGAAGCAGGCAGCCTGACAAGACATACACTGCTGTGCAATGGTATCACTCAGCTCACATGGGTAAACAATGTCTTTCTGATTGGCTAAGAAATCAATTCAATGGAAGGGAACACATAGCTGGAACTGAGAACCAAGTCAGAATCTTATGGAGACCAAAATTATGGTCTCCATCAATAAGCTGTCATTGCTTTTTGGCCCAAAATAGTGGATACACCCATGAAAATCTCTTAAAATTAAGAATGTTTATCTTCTTCACCTATGCTGATCTCACCTTCCACTGCAGAATCTGTTTATCTTTTATCTTTTTTTTTTTTTTAATCCAGAAGGTAGCAGAAACTGAGGGCAACCAAAATCTATAAGCAAGATAAGAAAAGATAGCTGACTCCCTGACAAGTGATGAACCACCCTTTCACATCATATAGGGCCCAGGTGAAACCACAGAGGAATTAACTAGATAAGCAAAAGTGCTGCATCCATGGTGAGCTGATTACTTATTCCAGGGTAATGGAGACAGACACTGATGATACACAAAATGCACCAAAGCAGAAATACAGAAACTGCTGAGAGCACAACAGTAAAGCAGACTTAAAATATACCCACCTTAGCTCAGGGAAGAGGGGAAGAAAGTTTGTAAGAGCCATACAGTGGGACAAAATATCCAGAGGCATTATTCTGCCCCCCCCCCACCCAATGACTGAGTGCTGCTCTCATAACTCACATGCCACTGAGGAGGGTGCTCAGTGGCATGGAGGAAGAGAGGAGGGCAATGGTGGTACTAACATAGGATGTGTCCATACAAAGTGTCTACCAAGGAAAGAAAGAAAGAAAGAGAGAGAGAGAGAGAGAGAGAGAGAGAGAGAGAGAGAGAGAGAGAGGAGGGAGGGAGGGAGGGAGGGAGGGAGGAGGGAGGAGGGAGGGGAGGAAGGAAGAAAGAAAGAGGGAAAGAAAGAAAGAAAGGAAAAAAGAAAGAGTCCAGTGACGTGGTAATGTAGCCAGTGCTTCATCCATGTAGAAGATAGTGGATCTTGGAGGTCTAGGATGGATCTGCTCAGGAGTATATAATATCTATGAAGAGTGTGTGGTTTACTGTGGTTTCTAAATCAAGGAACACTATACAGGGATCTAAGAGGAGACAGAGAAAGAGATGGATGACAGGGTATGTTGGTGCATGCCTTTAATCCCAATATTAGGGAGGCAGAGGTAGGAGGAACATAGTAAATTTAAGGCCACTCTGGGATTACAGAGTGAATGCTTGGTCAGCCTAGGCTAGAGTGAGTCTCTGCCTCAATAAATAAATAAATAAATAAATAAATAAATAAATAAATAAATAAATAGAGAGAAATGCTCAATAACATGCAAGCTATAATTAAATTGGCATTTTCTCACAATAGAAAAAAAAGGAAACTTTAGAATTTAGGGAGTAAAAATGTAAAATAAAGTGAGATAAATACATGGTCAATAAGCAGAGTGCTCTTTTGAGTTTGTAAAATTATTGTTGACCATTGAAAATAATAATTATTTTTTTCATTTGATGCTATTCTGCGTGCTCATAAAAATAACATAATTACATTACATTGATGAAGAAAATGTAGATGAAGTTAAATTATTATATGTTACTACATTCCATTGATAATAGTAAAATGTTGATACTAGTGGGTGACAATTGAAAATAAATATATGCTGAAATCCCTTGAAAACTGACTTTACAAACAAACAAAACATATATACTCCATGTCACTTCAGGTAAGTAAAGTAAAATTCAAAATATAAACATTCTATCGATGAGCAAGAAAGGAAAGAAGCAAGCAAGGATGGGAAGGAGGATGGGGAAAATAACAAAAAAAAAGGGAAATAAACAAAACTAAGTAGAGAGCAAAAATTGCATTAGATATAATTGTATAACCAATATTAAGTAAACTACCATAATAAGGGATAAAATAACAACATAACCTAATAAAATCCCACAAAATAAACTCAAGTTGAACTAAAAAGCATACATGTAATACCTGACACTGCAGCAGCACAAGAAGAAAGTGGCTGAAAAACTCCTGATTGTGCTCTGGAAATACATGTGAACAACAACAACAAAATCACAGATAACATAAGCAAAAGTAGAAAATGAGTTCTTGTGAACAAAGAAAATTTCAAGACAATGATGATCCCAGTGCAGAGAAAACTCTTAGAAAGCATTAAAATGTTTCCAAACCATAGATCTTTCAAGGAGTTAGTACCATAAATGTGTAATTCACGTGACTCAATAACCAAAGCAACAAACCCAACCACAAGTGGGCAGGAAACTGAAAATGTTTCTCAAAACATACAAGTGGCCCTATGAAAATATGAAAAATGATTCAAATTCCCTAGTCAGTAGAAAACTGAAAAAAAATAAACACAATGAGATATTGATAATTGTTACAAAAAAAAAGGAGATAACAAGGTGTCAGCATGTGAAACACAAGGCACACTTGTCCCTTCTCAATACAACATGCATGTGTACAGAATGAGTGAAAGACTATGGAACTTCCAATAACGATCAGTGTGTGAGAGGATATATAGTGTGACAAATAGTACATATAGTGCTTATATAAATGAAAAGATATTGCTAAGAGTGTGAGTTTTAGCTATGGCAGAATGGATTTTGTAGGTCTATATTAGTTAGATGACCATAGTTGATCATGCTGTCTTGTACAGATGAAACTGGTTAAAATATTATCACTTAAATGTGCTCTCCACACATATGTGCGTGCACACACACACATATGTACACATGGATAAGTATATGAGGTGAATGATATGTCAATTAGCTTGATTATCGCAATCATTTTATAGTATTTACCTATGGTAAGATATGTTCTATCCTGTAAATATATAAGATTCTATTAGCCAATCATGCTTCTATGAAGAGAAATTTAGAAAAAGTAACTTTTTAGAAAAAAAAAAATAAGCCTGCAGGGATAACAAATAATTCTTTCCAGAGAAGAAAGAATTACAGTAAATACAAAGCTGTCAATTTTGTAAAAATCAGTTTAGCAACAGAAGACCATTTTCATATATAATAGTAATTACAGTAAATATCATGTGTTCATAATGATCATGGATTATATATTATTTTCTCTTGACATAGCATTGCTTTTGAATCTTGCTTATATGAAGAATATACAAAAATGCATTTTCTTGTTTTTATGTTAGCACCCAGTGTACCAGTTGATACAAGTATGACAGTAAACAAATTTTTGACTAAAAGAATAATAAAGAAGTTATTATATTACAAAAATATATGACGTGATTCTCAGAATCTCATTCTCAGTTGCTCCACATTATCTACCTATTTATCTTTCCAGATTCATTTTTCACACCTTTAATATCTCCCTGGAAGGCAATGACGAATGTTGAGGAAATGAGTTCATATTGACAGGGTTTCTTAAGCAAGAGCTAATTAAGCATTAGGAAATCAGGAATGTAGGGGGCAGTGTATTTTAGTGGTATTCAATTAAATATAGAAAATAATCTTCTAGGTCACATTTGCACTAATTTGAAAGTGGAAGGAGAAACATGAATGCACAGGATAAGTCACATGTAGAAATCCTATTGAAATGCAAAAAAAAAAGCCAATTTATTCTGTGTCTGGTTGGCTTGTATTTAAGTTTCCATTAAATTTTGAAATTTAGAGATGCTTTTCTTTACCCCCCAAATTATGATTTATTAATTCAATAAAAATATTATTTTATTTATTTTTAAACATTTATTTATGTATTTATTTATGTATTCATTTATGTATTTATGTGAGAGCGACGATGAGGTGGTAAAAGAGAGAAAATGGACATGGCAGGGCTCTATTCACTATGAACTAATTCCAAATGCATGTGCCACCTTGGGCATCTGGCTTTACATGGGTACTGGGAAATTGAACCTAGGTCCCAAGGCTTCACAAAAACTGCTTTAATTTCTGAGCCATCTCTCCAGCCCTATTTTACTTTTTGAATTAAGAATTATTTATTGACTTCTGGTTAAGATAGCAGTGTAGTTACCACACCAAAGCAGTGTAAGGGGGGGAAGCCAAAAAAAAAAAAAAAAGCCAGCAAAATACACACTTTTACTAAAAAGTGAGGTGTATAGGAAGTTGAAACAGCAGCAGAGAAGTAGGAGAGATACAGAGCGTCCAGAGCCCGCACGGGTGGGCAGAAGCACGTCCTGTGGGGCGGGTCCATGCGCCAGACTGTGGTAGCAGCACTTGCTTGAGCCACAGGAAAAGCCAGGTGAAGGGATTTTCCACTCACAAAGGAGCTCTCTGCAAACTCAAGAAATGTGGAAAACCACGGTGAACAATGGAGAAGCAGATCACAAGGTAGAAGAACACGTGGAACAGTGGGCAAACTGAGCAGCATTGGCTCCCTCCCCTCCCCACCGCCAGTGCCCAGCCACACCTACTGAACTGACAGAGCACCAAAGAGAGACACAATCAAGAGCGCAGCTGAGACCAAAATCATCCCAAAAGGTAACTGGGATTACATCAGGTCAGTACCTCCCTAATAAACCTGGTATATATGCCTAAACCAGCAGTGCTAATTGCACCTTCCATATCAGGATAAATTATATGTTAAATCAGATGGATGGTCAAATTTGCCATTCTTAAATAAGCTGTAGTTTGGGCTTGTTATTAGTTGCTTCTAGAATTATAGTGGCTTTGTTTAGTCTTCTGTTATACATTAGGGAAGGGTCTCACCTGGTCACAAGCTGGCTTGGAACCCTCTACAGACCAGAAATCTTAACCACCTTGTTGTCAGGATTAAGGGAGTGGGTGAGGGACCACACAGTCTAAGGGACAGATAGAGGATCTTGTTGTCCATAATACCTACTCCTTGACAGTGTACATTGTTTAGTTAAATTTTAGAATCAGCCTGAATTTTGTTCCTCTTAGCCTACTTGAATACTCTCATAGCAGGCACACCCAACATCTAGAGTCACTTTTGTACATACTCTGAGAGTCTTCAGAGCCACACCTAATTCCTTAAGCTACTACCCTGAAGATATATAACAACAGATTGATTGATACATCTCATAATACCCAGCTAACTGGAAAATTCAATCATTAAATAATCCAAGATACAAAAATATATACATTATAACACAAGAAACACCAAAAATCAAGACAATATAAATCCACCAAAAAAGTATTAATGCAACAGAAATGACCTCTAGTGAGAACAAGTTAAAGGAAATGCCTGATAAAGATTTCAAAAGATGATTATACATATGCTCAAAGAACTCAAAGAAGAATTCAAAGGAAGCAAAGAAGACATATAACACCAATTTAATGAAATAAAGAGGTCAATATTAGACATAAATAAGGAAATAGAAATAATAAACAAAAACCAGTTATAATTACGAGCAATAAAGAACACAGTTAATGAAATAAAAAAAACTCTGCAGAAAAATCTCACCAGTAGAATAGATGAAGGAGAGGACAGAATGTCTAAGCTAGAAGACCAAGTGGCAGATCTAATACAGTCCAATAAAGAGAAAGACAAACTTATAGAAAAGTATGAGTGGGAATTTCAAGATATCTGGGACACTATGAAATGATCAAACATAAGAATTCAGGGCATAGTAGAAGGAGAAGAATTTCACTCCAAAGGCATAGTTGGTGTCTTCAACAAAATCATAGAAGAAAACTTCCCCCAAATTGTGAAAGAGGTGCCAATGCAGATACAGGAATCCTTTAGAACACCAGCCAGACAAAACATGGAAAAATCCTCTCCTCGCCATATTATAATCAAACTACCAAACACACAAACCAAAGAAAAAAATATTGAAAGCAGTCAGAGAGAAAAATCAAGTTACCTACAAAGGCAAGCCTATCAGAATTACAGGAGAATACTCAACACAAACTTTAAATGCCAGAAGGGCGTGGAATGATATATCCCAAGTTCTGAATGATAACAACTATCAACCAAGGTTACTTTATCCTGCAAAGATATCCATTCAAGTAAACAGAGAAATAAGGACATTCCAAAACAAAAGCAGGCTAAAGGACTACTTGAAGAAAAAAACAGTTTTACAGAAAATACTTGAAAGAATCCTCCATGCTGAAGAAAAAGAAAAGCACACATATAAGGAACTGGGAAAGAAACTATACTCAAATACTAGTTAACACGAGACAGCAAAGGTAAAACCGAAGAACTACAAAAAAAATGGCAAAAATGAATACACATGTTTCAATAATATTTCTTAATATCAACAGCCTCAATGCCCCAAGCAAAAGACATAGGTTTGCAGACTGGGTTAAAAAGCAGGAGTCATCAGTTTGTTGCCTCCAAGAAACCCACCTTTCTACAAAGGATGGACACTATCTTACAGTGAAAGGTTGGAACATGGTGTTTCAAGCAAATGGACCTAGGAAAAAAAGCAGAGGTTTGCTATCCTAATATCTGACAAGGTAGACTTCAGTCCAACATTAGTTAAGAAAGATAAGGAAGGCCACTTTATATTGATTAAAGGCACCCTCCAACAGGAGGCCATTACAATCCTAAACATATATGCACCTAACGTGGGGGCCCCCAAATTCATCAAACAAATGCTGTTAGAGCTAAGGTCACAGATAACACAAAACACAGTGGTAGTGGGTGACTTCAATACCCCACTCTCATCAATTGACAGGTCATCCCAGGAAAAAATAAACAAAGAGGCGTCTGGACCAAATGAGGTCATAGAAGGAATGGACCTGACATATATCTATAGGACATTTCATCCAAATGCTGCAGGGTATATATTTGTTTCAGCAGCACATAAAACTTTCTCTAAAATATACCATATGTTAGGACACAAAGCAAATCTTAACAAATACAGGAAAATTGAAACAATTCCTTGCATTCCATCTGACCACAATGGGATCAAACTGCATATCAATAGCAAGAAAGGCCATAGAGCATACACAAAGTCCTGGAAATTAAAAAACACATTACTGAATGATGAATGGGTCAATGAACAAATCAAGAGGTAAATCAAAATATTTATAGAGTCAAACAATAATGAGAACACAACATACCAAAATCTCTGGGACACAATGAAGGCAGTTCTAAGAGGTAAATTTATAGCTTTAAGTGGCAATATTAAGAAATTAGAAAGGTCACAAGTAAATGACCTAATCCTTCACCTTAAAGCCTTGGAAAAACAAGAACAAGGCAAACAAAATTCAGCAGGCGGGAAGAAATAATAAAGATTAGGGCAGAAATCAATAAAATAGAAACTAAAAAACAATCCAAAGAATCAATGAAACAAAGACTTGGTTCTTTGAAAGGATAAACAAGATTGATAAACCTTTAGCAAATCTGACCAAAAGAAAGAGAGAAGAGACACAACTTAATAAAATTAGAAATGAAAAAGGTAACATCACAACAGATGCCAGAGAAATTCAAAAAATCATAGGGTCATAATATAAAAACATACACTCCACAAAGTACAAAAATCAGGGAGAAATGAATGATTTCCTAAATTTATATGACCTTCCTAAATTAAGTCAAGTTGATATTAATCACTTAAATAGATCTATAATAAGCATGGAGATCCGAAAAGTTATCAAAAATCTCCCAACTAAAAAAAGCCCAGGCCCAGATGGATTCATTGCTGAATTTTACCAGACCTTCAAGGAAGAGCTAACATCATTGCTTCTTAAGCTTTTCCACAAAATATAAAAAGAAGAAATTCTACCAAACTCCTTCTATGAAGCCAGCATCACTCTGAAACTAAAACTAGGCAAAGATAGAACAAAAAAAGAAAATTACAGACCAATCTCTCTCATGAACATAGATGCAAAAATTCTCAACAAAATATTGGCAAACAGAATTCAAGAATATATCAGAAAGATCATTCACCCTGACCAAGTAGGCTTTATCCCACAGTTGCAGGAATGGTTCAATATATGCAAATCTATAAATGTAATACATTACATAAACGGGTTGAAGGACAAAAATCACATGATCATCTCATTAGACGCAGAGAAAACATTTGACAAAATCCAACATCCCTTCATGATAAAAGTCCTACAGAGACTGAGAATAGAAGGAACATATCTCAATACAATAAAGGCTATTTATGACAAGCCTACAGCCAACATATTACTAAATGGGGAAAAACTGGAAGCTTTTCCATTAAAATCAGGAACAAGACAAGGGTGTCCACTGTCCCCACTTTTATTTAATGTAGTACTAGAAGTCTGAGCCATAGCAATAAGGCAAGAGACACACATAAAAGGGATACAAATTGGAAAGGAAGAGATAAAGTTATCTTTATATGCAGATGACATGATTCTATACATAAAGGACCCTAAGGAATCTACTAGCAAACTGTTAGAGGTGATCAAAACCTACAGCCATGTAGCAGGATAAAAAATAAATACACAGAAATCAGTAGCTTTCATATAGGCTAACAACAAACACATAGAGGATGAAATCAGAGAATCACTGCCATTCACAATTGCATCAAAGTAAATAAAGTATCTTGGAATAAACCTAACCAAGGAAGTAAAGAATCTCTACAATGAAAACTTTAAAACATTCAAGTGAGAAATTGCAGAAGACGCTAGAAAGTGGAGAAACAGCCCTTGTTCCTGGATTGGAAGAATCAATATTGTGAAAATGGCAATCTTACCTAAAGCAATCTACACATTTAATGCAATCCCTATCAAAATTCCAAAGGCATTCTTCATGGAAATAGAAAAAAAAAATCCAAAAATTCATTTGGAATCACCAAAAACCTTGCATATCTAACATAATACTGAGCAACAAAAAAGAGGCTGGTGGTGTCACCATACCTGATTTCAACCTACACTACAGAGCCATAGTAACAAAAACAGCATGGTACTAGCACAAAAACAGACATGTAAATCAATGAAACAGAATAGAGAACCCAGATGTAAGTCCACACAGCTATAGCCACCTGATATTCGATAAAAATGCCAAAAATACTCACTGGAGAAATGAAAGCCACTTTAGCAAATGGTTTTGGGAAAATTGGATATGTGTCTGTAGAAGGATGAAAATAGATTCTTCTCTCTCTACTTGCACAAGAATTAAGTCCAGATGGATTAAAGAGTTTAACATCAGACATGAAACTCTGAAACTGTTAGAAGATAAAGTAGGGGAAACCTCTCAACATATTGGTCTTGGCAAAGGCTTTCTGAATATAAGCCCAATTGCTTAGGCAATAAAACCACAGATTAACCACTGGGACCTCATGAAATTACAAAGATTTTGTACTGCAAAGGACACTGTGAATAAAGCAAAGAGGCAACCTACAGAATGGGAAAAAATGTTCACCAACTTTATATCTGATAGAGGATTAATATCTAGGATATACAAGTAACTCAAAAAGTTAAATAATAAGAAATCAAACAAGCCAATTAAAAAATGGGCTATGGAGCTAAATAGAGAGTTTTCAAAGGAAGAAATATGGATGGCATATAAGCATCTAAAAAAATGTTCTACATTCCTAGTCATCAGAGAAATGCAGATTAAAACTACATTGAGATTCCATCTCACTCCTGTCAGATTGGCTATCATCATGAAAACAAATGATCAGAAATGTTGGTGGGGATGTGAAAAAAGAGGAACCCTTCTACACTGCTGGTAGGAATGCAATCTGGTCTAGCCATTGTGGAAATCAGTGTAGAGGTTCCTAAAACAGCTAAAGAATGATCTACCATATGACCCAGCTATAGCACTCCTAGGCATATATCCTAAGGACTCATCTCATTTCCTTAGAAATATGTTCTCAACTATGTTTATTGATGCTCAATTTATAATAGCTGTGAAACGGAATAAGCCTAGATATCCCTCAACTGATGAGTGGATAATGAGGATATGGCACATTTATACAATGGAGTTCTGCTCAGCGGCAAAGAAAAATGAAGTTATGGAATTTTCAGAAAAATGGATGGATCTAGAAAGGATTATACTAAGTAAGGTAACGTAGGCCCAGAAAGCCAAGTGCTGCATGTTTTCAGTCTTAGGTAGATCCCAGCTACAGACGACTGGGCTTCTGTGTGAGAAGGAAAAATCTCAATGGCAGATGTCAATAAGCTAAAAATGAGATACCAAGGGAAGAGAAGGGAAGGGAGGAGGGTATTTATAGGTTGGTATTGCATATTTGTAAGTAGAAGAATAGATTAATGAGGGTGAAAAGGCCCAAAGTGAGGTCAGGGGAGGAGATTGAGTAATGTAAAGGTGGAAGGAGGGCTAATCAAAATCGGAGAGGATATAAATAAATCAAATGGAATCCTTCACTTTTGGACAATGGAACACTCAGGAACTGTAGGTAGTTGCTAGAAAATTTTCAGTGCCAGGGATGGGATACCTTCCAGTGAGTTGTTAGCCAGGGAGGTCCCTGATGCCCCCAAAACATTATAGGCCATTGCCAAAGCCCTTGGTTTCCCACCAGGAATAGATGGTAAGACCCTATTGCTGAAGACTCCACATACCTGGGCTGCAAGGCCACTGAGAAATCCTGCTGGAACTGAGCTGATAACCTCCTCCATGTAGACCAGCTGACAGAAAGCTAGAAGAAGCCTTTCTACATGTAGTTCAATGGGAGAAATAAATACCACCAGTGAAGATACTCAACAGTGGACACTGCAAGCCTTATAGTTGGCCAGCCATTCCAAATGAGCCAATGGGTGCAATAGTGTCACGTCTGTCATTGTGGAACCCAACTGCTCTCCAGTTGGACTGGAGGCCCACTCCAAGGGAGGTAATACATCCCTGATACTGAAAGCTTAAAACAGGGGTAGTCATGAGCCCTAGAGTTGTAACATCTGCTAATGTCTGGATTAGTGTCCATACTATGCTTATCAAAGTGCCCAGTAAGCACTTCTCTTAATATTCATAAACTTATATTAATGCTACTCTCACTTTGGATAATCTTCTATTTTCAGATGGCAGTGACCTTGGGACAACTCAGAACATATCATGGTGTGGGAAAGAAGTAACTAGAGTACCGAGTAACATCTTGATCACACCTTCCAAGGCTCAGGGTCTAATGTGGAAGAGGTGGCAGAAAGAATGTAAGAGCCAAAGGAAGGGTTGGATTCCTTACAACATGGTCCCTCCAGACAAAAAATTGGCCTCGATATCCATGACCTCATAATGCCTGACAATACCTACATAAGACCATCATGAGAGGAGGAAGGATAATGGCATCCAAATAGAGGAGAGACTTATTGAGATGGGGAGTGGATGTGATGGAGAAAGGAATTTCAAAGGGGAAAGGGTGGTATTACTATGGGATATATTTTATAATCATGGAAAATGTTTAATAAAACTGAAAAAAAGAATTATTTATTGTTCAAAAGTGTATACAGTTGGTCATCTCTGGGAAACAACAGCATATCAGAAGCAACCCATGGGCAGAAAGGGTGTATTTTGGCTGACAAACTTGAGGGGAAGCTTCATCATGTCTTAGCAAGCATAGCAAGAACAGACAACTGGGTGTCACTTCTGCACAGCAGCAGAGAGAAAGTAGGGAGAATGAGTTCTCTGAAAACCCAGTGGGGCTGGACTAGTAAACCACAAGGTCCGTCCAGAGTGACACATGTCCTCCTGTTGGGCCCTAAAAGGTCCAGGTGTGAGGCCTAGTGGAACTTCCTGAGCCTAGCTACAGTTTGGCAACCTGTCTCTGGCCAGCTAGGACTCAGCAAGACGCCTAATGGCTTCTGGCCTGCTACTTCCGCGTGTTAATTGTAATTTCCATTTCAATAGTTAAAGTTTACTATTGGCCCTTACCTCTTCCTCCATCTTAAAATCCCCTCCTCCGTCCCCAACATGATATAGGCAACTGCTCAGAGTAATAAAGGGAGTTGTTTCTGCGAGCTCCTGCATTGAAAATACTCCCTACTCAGTGTGGTTTTTCTCCGGTGGCCAGGAGGTTTCTGAGGACTCATCATCCCCTCAACCCCTAGGGAGGAACCAGCAGACCTGGTCCTTCCCTCGGCACTACCTGACCAGGAAGGAGCCCCGGCATCCTCCAGCAAGGCTTCACCTCCCAAAGGTCCATCTTCTGGGGATTAAATATAAGGTTTAATCACAAACATAATTTTATGGAGGACATTTTACACATCAACACACAGCTACTAAAGGAATTCGGTCAATTCTAGTCGGAGAGCCAGAAGTTATTAAAAATGGCAGTAAAGTGAGCTTAGATTCAATCTATTTGATAACTACACTATGATCTTGCTGAAAGCTTCATTAACACTTTATTTCCATTGATAAATATAGTGTATGTGTGTGTGTGTGTGTGTGTGTGTGTGTATCTTTTCTTTTACCCTAGAAATGTGTCTTTTATGAAGATTATTTTGGTTTGAGAATTTGTTTAGAAATATTCTTTCTGTGAATTTTCTTCTAAGTTCCTTGTGAAGACACTTTTGGTTCTGTTTTGAATCATGCTCACAGAATTTAACACATTCAAGCTTCTTTAAAAATTGATGTACTGTGTACATATAATTTAGCAGCCATGAGATAAAGTTAATACTTGGTTTTGTTCTATTTTCCCAAAGTGGTTATATAAAAAGATTGAATATAATTATGACATTACATAGATGTTTATAATGGTTCAATTTAAGTGCTACAAGCTAGCAAGATTGTATTAAACACAGCAAACATAGTATGTAATATTTATACGATTCATATAGGTTAACTCAAATAAACAGCTGGTATTACATCTATTCCACTTAAAACTGAAGCATAGACATGTTTGGTTTGAACACAGAGTTAATTTGTTTCTCTGTGTCTCATAGATTATTGTTGCAGTCAGGTTTGCATTGCTGGTAGAAATCACCCAACCAAGAGCAGCTTGTGGGGAAAAAAGAAAAAGAGTTTTATTTTGGCTTACAGACTTTAGGGGAAGCTCCACAATGGCAGGGAAAATGATGGCATGATACGTGTGTGTGTGTGTGTGTGTGTGTAGACAAAGATATTGTAAGTTCAAAATGCACTTAATATGGCCAGCCTACCAATCAGCTTACATAGCCTAAATTAAATGTGCTGGATAGGTTTAAATTAGCACACAGGTGGACAAGACCTTCTAACATGCAGTGTGATTTATAACAAAATGTTGATTTTCACTATATACACTTAAGTGAACATCTTGTTAATGATAATTGGATACAAAAACAAACATTGATGACTTCCAGGTACTATGACAGCACAGTAGCCACGCAAAAGGTGCCAGAGGGGAAATACAGAGAAAAACAGCAAAATTCACTCTTTTATTGAAAAGTGATAATGTATAAGGAATTATCAACCTCAGCAGAAAAGCAGGTAAGAAACAAAATTATGACAATCACGGAAGCAGAGAGAGCAGGGTCCTGCAGTGGAGCCTGAGCCATAGCTGAAGCCAGGCGGAGTGATTCTCCTCTCACACCAGCCGCCTCACTGTCAGGAAACCTGAAGGAGAAGAAAGTGGGGACCAGATGTGTAGCTCTTGAGGAAGAGGATCACAGGGGCCAGGTATGCAGCTCAGGTACAACTTCAGGCACCCTCCACATCTCCCCTATCCTAACCACCAGCTCCAACAACCACTAGAGATGTGGGAAAAGGAGACCATCTACATAACACCCAGCGCAGGCAATCAGAGCAGCAGACCTACTGACCAAGTCAGCCTAGCCAAGCCCACAGTGCAGTGAAGAGGAACTAGAGCCATCCCAAAGGGGAACAGGGCCTACTTACACTGTGTCAGAACCTGCCACAAAGCCCCGTGTATAAGCCTGCACTGGAGTGCTATCACGCCTTCCATGTCAGGCCAGCTTATGTGTTAGAGTTGATTGATGGTCAGGTTTGCCATTCTTAAATAGGTGTATTTTGGGGTTGTCCTGTGTTGCTTCCTGATTTATAGTGCTTTTTTCTTCATCTTCTGTCATCCATAGGGCAGGGTCTCACTTGGCCCCAGGCTGACCTGGAAGCCAGTACAGACAAGAAATCTCAGCATTCTAGTCGACAGGATTAAGGATGTGGGGCAACACACACCCTTAGGGACCTTGACTTTGTAAGATTATCTCTTGGTTTTAATACCCACTCTCATATAACTACTCCAAGGTGGTTTTGATTGAATGTGTATATTGTTCAGTTGAATTTTAGAATCAGTCTACAGTTTGCTCCACCCAGCTTTCTACAATACTTGCATAGCAGGAAAACCCAACACCTAGGATCACTTCTCCTGTTATCCTGAGAGTCATATAAGAGCCGTGCCTGGCAACCTAAGCTCCAATTGTGAAGATACATGAAATAAAATTTACATATCTAAGAATACTTCAGATTATTAGAAACCCAAACATCAAATTAGCCCAAGATGCAAAATTTTCTGCATTATAATAACAGAAATACAAACAAAAATCAAGGCAATATAATTTGAATGAAAATTATAAATCCATCAGAAATGACCTCCAGTGAGACAGATTTAGATGAAATTCCTGACAAATATTTCAAAAGAATTGAAGAAGAAAACACAAACTACTAAAGGAGAACACAGGAAACCAGCATAATGAAATAAGGTCAATGCAAGACATGAGTAAAGAAATAGAAATACTGAAGAAAAATGCAATTAGAAATTCTAGAAATGAAAAACACAGTAAGTCAAAAAAAAATTCTGTAGAAAGTCTCACCAATAGAATGGAGGAAGGAGAGGACAGAATATCTAAATTAGAAGACTAGATGGCAGATCTAATACAGTCCAACAAAAAGAAAGACAAGCTAATAGAAAGGGATCAGTAAGAATTTCAAGATATTCAGGACACCATGAAAATATCAAACTTAAGAATTCAGGATATAGGTCTGGAGAAATGGCTTAGCTGTTAAGGTGCTCACCTGAAAAGGCTTGGTTTGATTCCCCAGGACCCACGTAAGCCAGCTGCACAAGGGAGCACATGCATCTGGAGTTCGTTTGCAGCGGCTGAAGGCTCTGGTACACCCATTCTCTCTCTCAACCAACCCCTGTGTCTTTCTGTCTCTCAAATAAATAAATAATAAGTATTTTAAAAGAAAGAATTCAGGATATAGGAGAAGAAGAACTTCACTCCAAATGCAAAGTAGGTATGCTCAATAAAATTACAGAAGAAAATTTTCCCCAAATTGGGAAAGAGATGCTAATAAATGTTCAAGAGGCTTTTAGAACACCAAACAGACAAAACCTGAAAAGAACCTCTCTTCACCATACTATAATTAAACTACTAAACGTGCAAACAAAAAAAGAAATTATACTGAAAGCAGCTAGAGAGATAAAGCAAGTCATTTATAAAGGCAAGCCCAAAAGTATAACAGCAGATTGCTCAACACACATTTTAAATGCTAGACGGACTAGGAAAAATATATTCAAAGTTCTGAAAGATAACAACTGTCAACCAAGATTACTTTATCCAGCAAAGCCATCCTTCCACATTGATAGAGATATAAAGACATCCCACACCAAAAAAAAAAAAAAAAAAAGATAAAGGAGTACAGGACCACTAAGCCAGCTCTATGGAAAATACATGTCCCTACATGAATTCAGGCATAAGACAAAGGAAAGTATACCCATAAAGAAACAGGAAAAAAATAAAGCATACTCAAATAATAGTCAATACAAGAGAGAAAAGGGAAAATAGGCAGCACTACAAAGCAAGAATAGTAAGAATAAATACATATCTTTCAACAATAACTCTTAATATCAATGGCCTCAATGCCACAACAAAAAGACACAGACCTGCAGACTAAATTAAAAGGAAGGATCCTTCCATTTGTTCCCTCCAAGAAACTTAACTCTCCATAAAAGACAAACACTATCTTAGGGGAAAATAGTAGAGAATGGTATTTCAAGCAAATGGGTCCAGGAAGCAAGCAGGTATTGCTATCCTAATATGTGACAGAATAGACTTCAAACCAACGTCAATGAAGAAAGATAAAAAAAGGTCATTTTGTATTGATGAAAGGAACAATTCAACAGAAAGATATTGCAATTCTAAACACATGCAACTAATGTGTGCTTCCAATTTTGTCAGACACATACTATTAGGCTTAAGGTCACAGATAACCCTAAACACAACAGTGGTTGGTGACCTTTATACCCCACTCATTTTACAGGTCATCCCAACAAAAACTAAACAGAGAGACATCAGGATTAAATTATGTCATAGAACAAATGAACCTGTCAGATGTCTATAGAGTTTTCCATCCAAATTTTGCAGAATACACATTCTTCTCAGCAGCACAAGGAACATTCTCTAAAATAGACCATATATTAGGACACAAAGAAAATCTTAACAAATACAGAAAAATTGAAATAATTCCTTTTACTCTATCTGATCACAATGGGACTAAGCTATAAGTCAGCAACAAGAAAAACTACAAAGCATAGCAAAGTCATGGAAACTATAAACAGTACCCTACTGAATGATGAATGGGTCATTGAAGAAACAAAAATGTAAACCAAAACATCTATAGAATCAAATGATAATACTAGCATAACATGCAAAATCTTTGGGACATAATGAAGCAGTCCTAAAAGGGAAATTTATAGCTTTCAGGGCCTATATTAAGAAATTGGAACAGTTGCAAATAAACAACTTAATGCTTCATCTTAAGGCCTTGTTGAAAGAAGAAAAAGGGAAACCAAAAATCAGTTTATGAGAAGAAATATTAAAGATCAGGGCAGAAATTAATGAAATAGAAACAAAAGTATACATAAAACTGTTAAACCCTTAGCAAATATGACCAAAAGAGAGAAGAGACACAAATTAATAAAATTAGAAATAGGAAAGGCACCATTACAACATATACCAAAGAAATTCAGATTACCATAAGGACATACTTTAAGAATATATACTCAACTAAGCTTGAAAATCTGAAAGGTTTCCTTATTTTATATTACCTATCAAAATTAAATAAAGATAAGGTAGTCCATTTAAATAGATCTATAACAAGAAAGGAGATCCAAGCAGTTATATATAAAAAAAAAATCTCCCAACTAAAAAATGTACAGGACTTAATAGATTCACTTCTGAATTTTACCAGACCTTCATGGAAGAACACCAACATTTCTCAAACTTTCATATAAAATGAAAAGGAAGGAATACTACTAAACTCCCTCTATGAAGCCAGCATCATTCCAATATCAAAACCAGACAAAGACAAAAGAAAATTATCAACCAATACCCCTCATGAACATAGAGCAAAAGCTCTGAACAAAATATTGGCAAACAGAATACAATAATATATTAAAAAGATCATTCACCCAACCAAGTAGGCATTATCCCAGTGATGTGGGGATGGTTCAACATATGCCAATCAATTGACTTAGGAACAAAAATCACATGATCATCTCAAGAGATGCAGAAAAGGTATTTGATAAAATCCAAAATCCCTTCATGGTAAAAGTTCTAATGAAACTAGGAATAGTGGGAAGATATCTCAATAAATAAAGGCTATTTATGATAAACCTACAGCAAACATAATACTAAATGGGGAAAAACTTGAGGCTAAAATTCAGGAAAAAGACAGGTTGTCCACTGTCCCCACTTTTATTTAATATAGTACTGGCTGTCTTAGCTATAGCAGTAAGGCAGACGTGAGAGGGATATAAACTGAAAAGGAAGAGATCAAACTGTCATTATTTGCAGATGATATGAATCTATACATAAATGGGACTGAAGACTACCAGAAAGCTGTTATAGCCGATAAACACTTTTATCAGCATAGCAGGATGCAAAATAAACACACAGAAATCATTCCCTTTCCTATATAGTAACAACAAACATGTGGAGCATGAAATCAGGGAAACACTCCCATTCACAACTGCCTCTAAAGAAATAAAGAAGTAAGTATGGGAGACAGAATCATCAGCAGTGAAAACAGTGGACACTGCATGCCTTAAGTATGGCCAGCCAGGCCAAATGACAGAATGGGTTCAATAGTGGCATTTCTGTTATGGGGGAAACTAACTGCTATCTAATTGGACTGGCGGCCTCCTGCATGGGAGGATATACATGCCTGATACTAAAAACCTCATCAAAAGCCTATGGAGGTAGAGGTCATGAGCCCTGTGAATGTAAACATGCTCTTTTCTGGCTAACTGCCTGCTCACCAAACTGCCCTGCAAGCATTTTGGTACACATTAATCCACATGTATTAATGCTACTCTCACTTTTGGTTAGAGAAGCTTCTCTTTCCAGATGGTGGTGACCACTGGAATGACCCAAAGCATGCATTAGTGCTGAGAAGAAGAGTATTAAGTACTGAAAAGTCTCTATAATATCTTCCAAGGCTCAGGGTCCGTTGCAGAAGAGATGGTCAAAAGAATGTAAGAGCCAAAGAACGGGTAGGACTGCTTACAATGCAATTGTTCAGGCAGAAATTGGCCCTATATCCATTATCTTGTAGTGCCTAGCACTACCTTCATAAGACCCTCATAATAGAAGGAAAAGATGATGGCATCAAAATAAAAAGGAGACTAATGGGGAGAGGGAGAGGTATGATGGAGAGTGGATTTGTGAAGTGGGGGAGGAGAGGGAATTATCATGATTTATTGTCTGTAATTATGGAAGTTGTCAGTAAAAGTATTACAAAAAAAAAAAAACACCCTTTCCTAACAAATAATGCACACCGAAAACAACTCTATTTGCCTGTGGAACCTGCTGGCTGGCTGGGACATGTGTGGTTGTTATGGCTGGAATGGAGAGTATCACGTACATTATAGCTACAGCAAAGACAAGACAAAAGTTCGAAATTACAATTGTGACTGAATGCAAATTGCTTCCCACCAAATAATGCCAAAAATTGTATGTGGGCACCTTGAATACATACATATATATATATATATATATATATATATATATATATATATATGTATATATATATATATATTGTGTGTGTGTGTGTGTGTGTGTGTGTGTGTGTGTGTGTGTATGAATAAAACACATATACATGACCTTGGTAGGGAAAGAGTGATATTGTCACAAATCTACTGAGGGTTCCTTGGCTCTATTGAGTGACTTGTCACTCACTTTTGCACTATTTGAGTGGAAATAGCAGCTTCCTTCATATTGGTAGCTCTGAGCCTTTGAATGTCCCCAGGCAGAGAGCTTGGCCTTGAGAACCAGAGAAGTATGGCTCTGGGTGTCTAAATCCCCAGATATGTGACTCAAGGCCTCCCATATCAGAAGCTTATTGAATGTTCATAATGGGCCATGGGCCCAGCTCCCAGCAGCTAGTTTTACTGCTGCAACTTTGGATGTCAGGGCCAATGGGTCTTAGTCACTGAGGTGCTTGGGGTCTTTCTGGAACTTGCCTTGTGGCCTGAGGTTATAGTTGCTCAGTAATCTCTGCTCTTCTTGGCCTCCTGTGGCCTGCAGTCTCAGATGTTTTCAGCCTCCCTCCTCTGCAGTCTCGGGTCTAGTTCTCTTGTCTTCTGTGGCTCAGGTGTTTCAATCCTTCCCTCTTCCATGGTCTGAGGCCTTTGTCTCTTTCTGTCTCAGGCCGTCTATGCCCTCCATGGCATCCAGTCTCTGCTCCCAGACACTGTTTGAAACTCCTAAGCAACCCTGAAGCTGTGGCTACAGGACTTGCTTAGGGCTGATAACTTCAGAAATCTATGTTCTTTTTTGGAATCAGTTTAGCTCACTCTATGCTAAAAACTAAAAGCAAGTGATAAAATCATTTGGGAGGTTTAACTGGAGTCTAACTTTGCCACAGGGGACTAGAAGTGGTAAAAGGAGGAAAGCCTCCAAGCCTGGAAGGCAGGAAATGACAGGGCCTTTCGCAGCCAATCACAAATGCACAGTTGCTGACATGGATAAGGTGGTGTCCTCCCAGGTACAGCAAGGACTGGGAAAGGAGGTCAGGAACAGGGCTTCCTGGAGGCCACAGACAAGGGAGTGTAAAAGTCATCTGGAGCTATCACAAGCAGAGTGAAGTTTCTGGGGCCATCACAGTGTTCCTAGAACAGCAGTGACTAAAGCCCCTCAGTTCTGTGGGTTTCACAACAGCAGTGAGGCCTCCTGGAGCATCTTTACTTGAATTACATTTTCCTCTCTGTATCTGAATCTGGATTCCAGTTGCCCTGAGTAGCTTTGGGGTGTTTAGAACAGCTGGTGGTATCACTGATGACAGCTCAAAGGAGGGTGAGGATACTTGCCTGACAGCTGCTGCAAAATTGAGGGCATGGGGTACTGAATTTGAGACTGCAACTCACCCATGGAACTGTGGGACTTCAGGCATTGGGGGTCAACTGATGTGGCTCCACATCCAGCTTGTGTCTCTGCCTTGAGGCAAGCCCTTAGTTCCACTCTGACTGCTGCATCTGTAGCCAATCATGCATAGTCTGACAGCTGACAATTAAATGTCCCAGTGGGTCGCTCCCTACAGATTCTCTCATTTAAAGAAAAAGCAAAGCCATCAGTGAGAGCTGAGAAAGCATCTAGTATGAATGAACCATCTCAACAGTGTCTAACTCACAGTGGAAGGTCCTTGGGGATTTAGAGTCCTCCTAATCTGCCTCAATAGGAAACTCTCACCATTAAAGTTGATTCTTTGTGAATTGGCTGAGACACCCTAATGATTATAGGACTCCAGTAAAATGATTTAGTCACTGTTAAACTTTAACAAGGGACCATCAATTTCTAATCATACATAAACTATATTAAAACTTAATAAGACCCATTTAAGTGCCTGATTTTACCAGTGAAGAAGGAGGTATACCATTTAATTTTGTTCTTAGGTTGCTTTGGCTACTTTTGATTCCGGAAAACCCAATCTACAATTTCTTCATGGTACTATGCCTAATTTCTCTTTAGCGTATGTTCAATATGAAGCAATCTTTATGGCATTTCAACATAAATATGCTTAAGATTTACATTTTTTTTCATTATTGTCTCTTAGCATTAATGATTTTTTTCTTTCTGACATGAGAATAATATGAGACAAGTAGATAACTTTGATTGATTCCCAGCCTATCAATGTACTAAAATACATACAACTCTATAGTTATGAGTTTTATATATGATGTTTACATATGATGTTTTTCACACAAAAAAATGCTATAACTGTATCTTGAACTCTGAAAATATATTTTCAATATATCCAATTGCTAAAGTTTTGCTGTCTCTTGGAAAAAGAAGTATGAAATCAACTGACAAGAAAAAACATTCTCTATGGACAACTGAGTTTAACTGGATCACAGACTCTTCTTACTGTAACTTCTTCCTCATTAGGAATATGACCATTTGACTGTTATTGAACTTTATTTGCATTTATTTGTATTTGCAGTTTCCAGAACTTGACATTATAATATGAACAATTTTTGTTGTATACTTTTAAACAATCCTGTGCTGTTCTTTCTCTGGAACTTGAAAGACAATATATAGAATGGATGAATCTTGCTCATCAGCTTTATTTTTTCAACATACAACTTATTTTGTTGGAATTGTCAAAGACTATACTTAGCTCTCATAGTGTTTTTGTTAAATGTTACAACAGTAAATAGTTTGAGTTCAATAAATACTGGTCATTGTGCTGTTCAATGCAGTTACCCAAACCATTTTATAGATTAACAATATCTTTCAGGTTAAAAATAATTAGAATCTTTTGTTATATTGAAGATGCTTTTTTGGTGACCCCTGTTGATAATGCAAACAACCTCATCAACCACTTAGCAACTTATACATCTTTCAACTTCTGACTACTTGTTTTTTCTTCATGATATTTACTTTGTATAGTTTTGTTTGCTTCTGTGTATATATTTTTGTGAAGTATTCACAAGGGTTAAGTTAAAGTAAACCAAAGGATGTCTTGTATAATTTATTAAAAATTAAAAAAAATAATTAAAAAACAAAGGGGGCTGAAGAGATGGCTTAGTGGCATTAAGGCATTTGCCTGCAAAGCCAAAGGACCTTGGTTTGATTCCCCAGGACCCACATAAGCCGGATGCACAAGGTGGCACATGCATATAGAGTTTGTTTGCAGTGAGGCTGGAGGCCCTGGTGCTCCCATTCTCTGTCTTTCTCTCTCTCTGTCCCTCCCTCCTTTCCTCTTTCTTTCTCACTCTAAATAAATAAGTAAATAGGTTAAATAAAGAGATATGGACATAATTGAAGTTCATTTTATTCCCTGTCACTTGTTCTTTCTCTCTGAAAGTAGCTGGTTTATGACCTGTTGAACATGTCATGTATGAATATTATTTCATAATATCATATATATATAAAATGCATGAATCTGAAGCCCTCTAAATTCACCATTTTCTTTTGAAATTTACCCTTTTGTGTATATGCAGCTTTCATTCATTCATTTCTGGCAATACAACAACTGCCGGAAGTCTTTTTTTCCTACTTCTTTATTTTTATGAACAATTTTGCAATGTTATTAAATATGTTCTTTTGTATGTAACAATTTTTTCGACATTATCATTCTTTTATCATTTTATTTATTTATTATTTATGAGGGGTAGAGAGAAAGAGGCAGATAGAAAGACAGAGAATGAGCATGACAAGACCTCTAGTCTCTGGGAAAGAACTCCATTCACATGCATCTCCTTGTGCATCTGGCTTATGTGGGTCCCGGGGAATAAAACCTGTGTCCTTTAGCTTGGTAGGCAAACACCTTCACCACTAAGCCACCTCTCCAGCCCTACACCATCATTCTTAATCTATTCACTTGATGGCATATGAGTTTTTCAAGGATAGCCTAAGGAGAATATGTTGTCAAAAAAAGAAAAACAATTTCTGAGCACAAGTTAGGTTCTTCTCTGATGTTGGCCTGCCAGGAAATGCATCATCAGTGCTTTTTCATTCAGTATTTGTTTTCACATCCCTATTCAAACATTCCCTCTATTGTGAACAACAGCATATTTTTCTTATTAACTTATTGAGAATTTTTAGATTGGCTGAAAATTAGCATTTGAAATTAACATATTTCATAACTAATGCATGCATATACCTTGGAAAGATTTCCAATTTTTTGAAACATCTTTAATAACTTATGATTTCTTATATCTAGGCAATTTTACATTCCCATCAATTGACATTATGATGTTTGTTATTTCTACAGTAGAAATTGTCTTACTCTTTTGTTTATACTTATTTATGGCATACAGGGCTCAGAGAATTATCTAGACTTGAAAATATATAAAAATGGTGTATAGTGTTTGCTTTGCTGAGCTTGATGCCTTGATGAATTTTATATTGAATTAACTACTTGAAAATTCTGAAGAAACAGAGTCTAACATGTAGATTCAATAGATTTTTATCTAGTAAGACAGATAATTTCTGTAAGATTAAAAATTGAACATCAGACTTTATAGTCTATGTCTCTAAATGACAAAACACAGAAATCTTTCCCTAAAAATATTACCTTTAATTACTTATGTGGATACAATTCTTCAAATGTATGCTAGTCAGTTTTAAAATATTAGTGGTTCTTTCATTCATTAATGAGTATAAAGAATGCATTTAAATGAATTCATTCTATATTTCTAGTATTAATTAGGTGTTTCAAATTTTACTCATAATTCACTTTGAATGGTTAATTTCACCACATAGTCTTCTATTTTATTAAAGAAACTCAAATTCTTCAGAAATGCTTACTAAAAACCCTTAACTATTATTGAAAATATTAGTTAATATTTTTCTGTCTTGATTAATATTTTCCTAGAAACTTGTTTCTTACAATTTTATTTTTGTTTCAAGTTCTTAGTCTGGTAACATATTTTACATTAATTTCTGTTTAAGGCTATACATTGCATTCAATTACTTTTGATTTCTATTGTTTTAATATTATTTGATTTTTTAAAATTTTATGACAACTTTATAAATATAAACTATATAATATCATAATCCCTTATCACTACTATCCTTTTTACCCCTCTCTAATCCCCCTCCATTGAATTCCTTATTGTTTGCAACTAGTGCTTTCTATTTTGATGTCATCATTTTTTCTCTTATTATGCAGATCTTGTGTAGTGACTGTGAGGTGATAAGGAACCAGGCCACTTTATGTCTGGAAGACTATATTGTAAGCATCCCTACCCTTCCTTTGACACTTAAATTCTTTCCACTACCTCTTCTGTACCGGTTTCTGAGCCCTTAAGGTTATGATAGAGACACTGCATTTAGTACTGGTCACTTATTTACACTTTGATTAACCTTTTACTCACCCCAGTAGTCACTGTGATCTGAAAAGAGAAGCGTCTCTAATCAAAGATGAGAGTAGCATTAATATCTGGAATAAGCATAAATATCAAGAGGGCAGTTTTTTGGGCATAATATATACATTTAGCTAAAAATAGTAGTGGTTTCCCCTGAGGGCTTGTTACCTTCCAGGCCATAGACTTTCCATTAGCTTTTCAATACCAGGCAGGAATTTCCTCCCTTGGAGTGGGCCTCAAGTCCAACCAAAGAGCAGTTGGTTTCTCCCATAGTAGACATGTCACCAGTTGGTATGTTTTACCTCGCTGGTCAGCCATAAAGCTTTTGAGGGTCCACTTCTGGTTAACACTATTGATAAATGTTCTCTACCCAAAGACTGTGTACTGCATAGCTCTTTCCAACATCCTGACAACTAGTCAATAAGGAGGAGGCTTCCAGCTCATCTCCAGCTTGATGTCTCATTATCCTGAAGTTTAAGCACGTGGAGTCTTCAGCAATAGAGGCTTACCATCCAGTTCTGGAGGGCAAGCAAGAACCTCGGCAATGCTTTGTACTCGTTGGGGGCATAAGGGTCTTCCCTGTACAACAACTCACTGGAAGGCATCCCACCCCAGTACTGAAGTTTTTCTAATATCAATATATGTCTTTTGAGCAAAACATTATCCACATCCATAAGATACTTCTGTCCCAAATCACTTTTCTTAACACATATTATTGGCTAATGAACAAGTAGGTTCCCATATGGTTTATTCAAAAACTTAAAATTTGATTAATCTTCCTCCCATACCTTCCTTTTCTCCATCTCCTCCCTTTAGACCATACCCTCCCCCAGTATTCTGCCCCTATGTTTCTGTTTTAAACTTTCAACTATTTATTTTGTTATGCTTGCAGCTTTTTAGACACTTCTGCTAATTTTAACTTTTTTTTTTTTTTTTTACTACATGTATAAATGTATTCTCTCTCTTTGTGTCTCATATTTTTCATTTTTCTTAGTGCTATAATTGTTGGTATTGATGGTACTTGACACTATTCTCAGGAGATGATGCCTGAGCATTTGGTAATGCTTTTTACTAAAACATCTAAAATCAAAGATTAGCCTTGCCCTTGAAGAGTTATGAGTTGTTTTCTTGAAGACTCTATTTCTCATGATTTTTTTCACCTGAAAATGCCAGTATATGAAACATACAAACCAAACCAAGGGATTTTTACAATAGAAATATAATACTAACATGTTATATCTGAGAAAGCAAATATGCTATCTAAATCTTATTAATTCAATACTTTCTTCTTTGTTGCTTGATTAAACAAATGCATACAAATTAACTCATAAGTCCCATTGTAACTTATTTGTTCTTTTTCTATGGATTACCAAGATTAATTTGTCATAATGTTTGAAAATAGCAACTCTTCACTTTTGTGAACAATGATTTTAAACTATTTAAACATCCCAGTCTAAATAGTGTGTAGCCAATCTGTACAAGGATTTCAGGAAGAATTCTAGTGTTTAAAATGTAGCCTAACCTAGCCTTCCTTTTCATTCAAAAACAAAACACAATGGGGCTAGAGAGATGGCTTAGTGGTTAAGGAGCTTGACTGTAAAGCCAAAGAACCCAGGTCCAGTACACAGGGACCTACATAAGCCATATCCACGAGGTGATGCATCTGTCAGGAGCTTGTTTGCAACAGCAGGAGGCCCTAGCATGCCCGTTCTCTCTTTTTCTCTCTCATAAATAAGTAAAATAAAATATTTTTAAAATTATGTGATTGAATCACTCTGAGGATTCATAGAGCCTTAGAGAAATGAAATACTATGAAAAATTTTCAAGAATTGATCTACTTCACCTAAACACATAATAATGGAATGACAGCCATTTACAGAAGTGAATTATTCATCTTACATTTCCAATTAACCCTGGATTTCATGATGGAATGGTGGAAAATCAATTTTCCATAGTGAAGCCATCTGCAATGGGTTGAATTGCTCTATAATCTCACTACTACATATTATATGCAAATGAAAAATTATTCAACTTTATGTTAAAAGGCAACCTCTCATACTATTTGTTAAAAAATTGTTTACTATTTTCACTAACATGTCTGTTTTCTGACAATTTCTTCCTTTATAATTAACACTAGTCCTCTTAGAATGAAATATAAAGTAGAATTGCATCACTAACTTTTATTTGTTATATATAGAAAGCTGTTGAACTACCACAAACTATTATCTTCATGTTGATTAATATTCATATTATGTAGCAGCTATACATGTATTCTTATATTATTCATTTCCTATTTTTAAAAATTATTTAATAGTGCAGTATTCAAGTTACTAAAACTTGTATACAAAACTATATATTTTTAACAACTTTACCATTTTAGCATTTAGAAATCTTCCTTATTCCTTTCAAAATCACTTTTCCATATAAAATTTAGATTTGATTAATTAACTTCTATGACATAGTTTATTGAGGCTTTACTTGAAGTTGTAATAATATATTGTTTTTTACCTGGGGATTGTTGGAATGCTTAACACAGTTTCCTCTTCTTCTAGTAGGTTGTATTCTCTTTTATTAATTCGTATACCTGATTTATATTTTACAAGTACTTATTCAATATCTGAATTTGAATGATTCTGATTCCAGTTTAGTATTTCTAGGCAGCATCTCTAGTTACCTGTCACCTCAAATTGCTCAGGTAAAAGCTACATAATAACAATAAAAATTTACTCCAGCTAGGCGTGGTATGTCATGACTATAAGCTCAGCACTCAAGAGGCTGGGACAGGAGAATTACCATGAACATAAAGTCAGAGTTGGCTATGTGAATATCCATAACCCCACTGAGGAGAGTCCTTCCAGGAATGGTGTCTGGGAGAGAGAACATAGGAGTACAACCCAGTGGGTATGGCCAGTATGTAACATGCTCATACAATAAAGTTCTCAATTAAAATGTGACTGCACTGATATATGTTGTTTACGTCATTTCCAACACTGTTTTTTTGTACTTTATCTGTGTGGTAACCTTTACTTAGCATCTCATAGTTACCTCTCTTTTGCTCAAGCATTAATTTCTGCTTCCTTCATTGTTTTCCTTACTTTAAGTGTCTTTATGTATACTTGAATTTCTTAATTTGTACACTTACCATCATTTTATATGTTTCCCCACATCCTGTTTTACCTCCATCCCAAAAGTTTCCTTTATTTTTATTCTATACATTCATCATCTTTTGGAAGAAAACTACATTTTCTTATTTTAAATTTGTGCATATTAAATCAAAGTTGTACATATTACCAGGTAATGTTTTGATGCATATATGAATTGCATAGGTTAAATGTATCCGTAAATTTCCACATTTATCATTTATTTAAGGCAAACACTATTTTAATAAAACCATTTTCCTAGCTTCCTACGTGATAATACATTATTGTTATCTATAATGGGTGATAGCATGCCAGGACCTCTCAGTCCTATCTAACTTGCTTAATACTAGCTGATTAGCCTCTTTCTATTCATTCCCAGAATAAACTGAAACTGCCATGCCATTGGACAATTATCTTAGGTCAGCTCTTACTAGGTTTTACTTTCCTTTCTATAGCCAGCTTATTTCACATACCTGTATGGTCTCCAGTTCCAACTATGTTGCCACAAATGATGGTATTATTACTAAGTGGAATAAAGGTAAGTGCTGATAAAAGTGTACACATTGTGGGGGAAATATAAATCAATACAGCATTGTAGAGAACGTCATGAGATTTCTTCAGAGAATTAAACACAGAAATGCTGATGTATCAGTAGTCCTACTACATGTATCTTCAGAGGAAATGAGTCAGGATGGTGAAAAATATCTCCATCCCTTCTATGTTCTAGGATAAGGCATATGCCATCATACACAATTTATACATTCTCCTTTGATACTGTCCAGTCAGGAATATTTTTCAGTTTATCTCTGTTATATCACATAGGATAATCTAATGATAATTCACATTCAGGTACACTTCACCATTTATATAATCTTTATTTTACATTTTTGTTTCTTACAAGTGATTGAATTCACCCTGGATGATAGCCAAATAATAGACCGGTCAAGATTAGAAGCTTTTATAAAATCGGCATTGTAGACAGTGTTCATTTATTTGAATTTTAAGTAATTTAGTAGCTAATCACTGAATAAACATTAGTACCATCTATGAGTCACCACTCATACTATTATTTTGACAATAGATAGACTCTTTTCTAAGCATAGTCATGCACAGGAAGATTTTTGAACTGTCATATTACTGAATCCATCTACTCAAGAATCTGATAATCTCCTTTTCCTCTTTCGGGCTGCGCGAAGTCAGCTCGTGGGGCTCTGAAGACCCGAAAGCTGACAATTCCTTCGCGCCGCGGAGGCTGCCCCCCGCGGCTCGGCGGCAATCACCATGCCACAGAATGAATATATTGAATTACACCGTAAACGCTATGGATATCGTTTGCATTCCCATGAGAAAAAGAGAAAAAACGAAAGTCGTGAGGCTCATGAACGTTCAAAGAAGGCGAAAAAAATGATTGGTCTGAAGGCTAAGCTCTACCATAAACAGCGCCATGATGAGAAAATACAAATGAAGAAGACTATCAAAATGCATGAAAAGAGAAACACCAAACAAAAGGATGATGAGAAGACTCCACAGGGAGCAGTCCCTGCCTATCTGCTGGACAGAGAAGGACAGTCCAGAGCAAAAGTACTTTCCAACATGATTAAGCAAAAGCGGGAAAATGGGAAGTCCCTTTGCCCAAAGTCCGTGCCCAGGGAGAAACAGAAGTATTAAAAGTTATTCGAACAGGAAAAAGAAAAAAGAAGGCATGGAAGAGGATGGTTACTAAAGTCTGCTTCGTTGGCGATGGCTTTACAAGAAAACCTCCTAAATATGAAAGGTTCATTAGGCCGATGGGCTTACGCTTCAAGAAGGCCCATGTAACACATCCTGAGCTGAAAGCCACCTTTTGCCTGCCAATACTTGGTGTGAAAAAGAATCCCTCATCACCACTATATACAACTTTAGGTGTAATTACCAAAGGTACAGTTATTGAATTGAATGTGAGTGAGTTGGGCCTGGTGACACAAGGAGGCAAGGTTATTTGGGGGAAATACGCACAAGTTACCAACAATCCTGAAAATGACCAGTGCATAAATGCAGTCTTGCTGGTTTGACAGCGTCTCACACACCTAACTCCTGACCGTTATTGAAGACTACAAAGCCAATCAGGAAAACTACCATGACTACAATGTTTCTGAATATTGCCAAGCAGCATTAGTATCTACAATCATCAAGAGAAGTATTGATGGAATTGTACACAAACAACAACAACAACAAAAAAAAAAAAATTAAAAAGTTAAATGGCCCAGTTTTACAAACTGGCCCTGGTTTGGGGGACTAAAGGCTTACATATTAATAAAATTGGGGCTGGAGAGATGGCTTAGCGGTTAAGCGCTTGCCTGTGAAGCCTAAGGACCCCAGTTCGAGGCTCGGTTCCCCAGGTCCCACGTTAGCCAGATGCACAAGGGGGCGTACGCGTCTGGAGTTCGTTTGCAGAGGCTGGAAGCCCTGGCGCGCCCATTCTCTCTCTTCCTCTATCTGTCTTTCTCTCTGTCGCTCTCAAAAAAATAAATAAAAAATTAAAAAAAAATTGGATGACTGAAAAGCAAACATACAGATATCAGTATGTGCATTAAAGAGTGGATACTCAGAAAAAAAAATCTGATAATCTAATGAGAGATTTCATTTTAATTAGAACAATATATGATCATATAAATGCTTTCTCTACCTTTATAGGGACAACTGAACTAGAGCCCAGTATAATTCTAGACAAACAAGGTAATGTTGATTTTCCCAAGAACTTAAAACCTATGGAATAGTTAAAATGTTAATAAAATATTCTGAATTAATAATTTGAAATTAGTATTATTTTACACAATAGGTTTTACCTTTTTAAATCTAGTTATATATGTATAACCTCAGAAATTCTAATGTCAAAATGTACAATAAGCCACATAATGACATCATGCTCTTATATTGATGTTTATCTCTGTGACTTTTAAAATTTGTGTATATTTCATAAAATAAATAACATTATAACTATATACACAGTTTTACAATATTCAGCTTTGGAATAATGATTTGCTTGTATTTTTTAAAGTCAATATTGCTATCCAAAGTAAACTCAGAGGTAAAATTGGGTAGCAACTTAATTAAAATAAAATTTTTAAATTTATTTATTTATATTTATATATTTACAAGAGATATATAGAGAAATGGGCTTGTCAGGGCTTCTACTCATTGCAAGTGAATTCCAGAGTCATGCACCACCATGTGAGTCTGGCTTAAATGGGTTCTGGGAAATCAAATCTGGGTCATTAGGCTTCTTAGGCAAATGCTTTAGCTGCTAAGCCACATCACTAGCATCTAAAATATAATTTTAATCTTACCTGTTACTTGAAAAATGGAGACAACTTCTTTACCTGGATAGTCCCTTGATGACATAGTATGAAAAGGAAAACAGACTAGTAAACCTTATGGTCTACCAAAAAAACAGTATGACGTAACTTCATTAAAGTTTTATATATTAGCAATAAAATATAGCATGACAAGAATATAGCTTTGTTCATAAAACCAGCAACAGTATAGGTTCTTGTTATGGCTTAAGAAAGATATATGAACAGTTTGAAGAAAATTACAGAAGTAAATCTTTCTTGTCTGCCACTAAAGCTCTGCTGATAGTTAAAAACAAGAACACATGAGGTAAGAAAAGTTATGAATTTCTTTGGGTTTCTTAATACTTCTAATGACAATACCTGAGGATTTTAATGATATAATCTTTTTATCATTAGCACTAGCTTTCATTAGCTAACATAATGTAAGTGACATTATACATAACACAGACTGCAAATTGTGCTAGCCATTCTTAGAGAAGAGAGTGGATAGAAGCTTGAAAATGCCATATGTATTGAAACAATAGTTTCAGATTATTTCTATAAAATAAGTGCAGATAATAGGTTTCTTGTAATCATTTGTTTTCTTCACTCACCTAAGGTTTTCTTATAAACTTCTAGAAATAGAATCACTAAAATCTGATTTTATATTTTTTGGAAACAAAGAACAGAAAAGCTGTAACCCAACCCCTGTAGACAAGCACTATGGAGAACACAGTATCTGCTCTCTCTCTCTCTCTCTCTCTCTCTCTCTCTCTCTCTGTGTGTGTGTATATGTGTTTGTGTGCACACGCGCGTTGTGCATGCGTGCATGTGTGTGTGTTTTAACCTGATGTTTGATAAACTCTGCCCATCAGGTTTGACCTTGATAGGTTCTAAATTGCCATTTATTTTTTTTTTCCTCGCCCTGTCACCCTGTATCTCATTTCAATCTAGATATTGGAGAGTTAAGCTATGTCTTAACCTCTGTTCCCGAATCAGCTCATCTTTGTAACAACTGTGTCTAAAATTCAAAGCTCTCCAAATATTTGAAAAGTTGATGAGGGAATGATAGAGAATAACATCTTCTTGTGATTCCCCTTAATTTTTTAGATTAATAGAAGGGATTTGAATCTCCTTTCAAATGTAGTTATATCATAGATGTTGTTGTCATTGACTTTGGATAAGATCCAAAATACAAAAACCTTTTTGAGTCTTGTTGGGCCTTGAAAGGCCAGGGTGTGAAGCCTAGTGGAACTTCCTGAGCCTAGCTAAAGTTTGGTGATCTGCCTGGGACTCAGCAGACGCCTAATGGTTCTGGCCTGCTGCTTTCGCACAGGAGATGGAATTATCATTTCAATAGTCACAGTTTATTATTGGCCCTTACCTTTCCGCCATCCTAGAATCCCTGCCTTCGTTCCCAACACTATATAGGCAATTGCTTGTAGCAATAAAGCGAGGTCCTGCTTTGACAAGACTCCCAACAATATAGGCTATTGTTGTTGCTCTTGGTTGCCCACCAGAAGCAGCTGGTAAGTCCCTATTACTAAAAACACACCACACTTTGGTTGTAGGACATAGAGAGCAAACCAAGACTGAGCTAGAAGCTTCTTCTCTGCTGGTTAGCATTCATAGTGCCAGACACCTCTGTGCAGGACACTGTCAGGAAAAATTCATCAATGATCTTACACTGCTCTGGATGCTCCATACCACAATAACCTACTGCTCATTGAAGATGTGTTCACTGGGGTGATAGTTATGAATGTTATAGGCATAAGCAATGACTTTATCAGATTTGAGATCTGCTCTGTAAACCTGGCCAAAAGTCCACTTGCTGGGGAGGTCATAGACCCTTGCACAGAACCTGCTACTGTTGTTTTGCTAAGTGGACATGGTGCTGGTTTGATTCAGGTGTTCCCCACAAACTTAGATGTTCTGAACGATAGATTCCAGCTGATGGAGATTTGAGAATTAACGCTGTGGTGGTTTGATTCAGGTGTCCCCCATAAACCTAGGTGTTCTGAATGCTAGGTTCCCAGCTGATGGATATTTGGGAATTAATGCCTCCTGGAGGGAGTGTATTGTTGGGGGCGGGCTTATGGGCTTTATAGCCAGTTTCCCCATGCCAGTGTTTGGCACACCCTCCTGTTGCTGTAGTCCACCTTATGTTGGCCAGGGGGTGATGTCCACCCTCTGCTCATGCCATCGTTTTCCCCTGCCATCATGAAGCTTCCCCTCAAGCCCGTAAGCCAAAATAAATCTCTTTTTCCCAGAAGCTGCTCTTGGTTGGGGGATTTCTAACAGCAATGCGAACCGGACTGCAACAGTAAAGTGGTACCAAGGAGTGGGATTGCTGCTAGACACCTGACTATGTGGCTTCAGCCTTTTGTAGCTGATTTTCAAGAGGAAAGTGGAAGGAGTTGAAACCTTGGCCTAAGAGATGCCTTGCAGTGCTGTAAGTACAGCTTAATGGACTATTCTGGTCTGAGCTCTAAGACCTGAATGCAGTAAGAACTATGGACTGTGAGGTTTGGCTTATGAGGGTGAGAAAGAGCTGTGCCTGAACTGGGCTAGCAGTTTGTGGGAGAAGCTTGCTCTTGTGCCCATGTCCTGAGAAGTTGTACAGGGTTGCTTAGCGTAGAAATGAACTGGTGTGAGCAGAGGGATATGGCACAGAAAGGAAAATCTTTGGGTGAACTGTTACCCGTTCAGCTGCAACTGAGAGATTACAACCTTTGAGACTGGGCTAGCTGACCTGCGCTGGGGCAACAAGAAAAATGTAGACTCTTTTGAAAGGGCCTGAGTGCTCAAGGAGTGTCCTGTTCTTCAAAGTCTGCTTTGTTCCCCCCTGGATTAACAAATTGGCACCCTACCTGGTATCGTGGAGTATAAGCAATGCTGGAAAGAGGGTCATTGAGTTTGCAACACGGTCTTTTGTTTTGGAAATGGCCATGGGCAGTGTGAAGCAGGTTTGTTGGTTGCCTGCATGGAGACCCCATGGGGCCATGAGGATGAACCGTGGCTTGCAGTGGAGACCCAGTGGAGATGCCGGGACCATGAGATGGCTGCCGAGGAGCTGCCGGCCCCGATGAAGTTTCCCAGGACTGTGAGTAGCCTAGCTGGAGGGGCGGAATTGGAATGCCAGAGACTTGTTGATCGAACTTGAAAATTTGTCACTGGCTAGAGTTGCTGGACTTGAAGCTACAGAGTTTGATATTTGCCCTGGTTGTTTTAAATCTTGTATTGGTTCAGTGTTTCTTTGCTATGCCCAATGCCATCTATTGCAGTGTGAGTATTTATTCTGTGCCATTCTGGGTTTTTTGAGGTTATATTTTGGTATTATGGCTCAGTTAAAAGATCTTGAACTATGGGGATGTATGAACATCATTGAAATTGATAAAAACTATGGGGACTTTTAAAGTCAGACTGAATGCATTGTATTTTACATCATGTATGGATATCAGTTTATGGGGGCCAGGGGCAGAATGTGGTGGTTTGATTCAGGTGTCCCCCATAAACCTAGGTGTTCTGAATGCTAGGTTCCCAGCTGATGGATATTTGGGAATTAATGCCTCCTGGAGGGAGTGTATTGTTGGGGGCGGGCTTATGGGCTTTATAGCCAGTTTCCCCATGCCAGTGTTTGGCACACCCTCATGTTGCTGTAGTCCACCTTATGTTGGCCAGGGGGTGATGTCCACCCTCTGCTCATGCCATCGTTTTCCCCTGCCATCATGAAGCTTCCCCTCAAGCCCGTAAGCCAAAATAAATCTCTTTTTCCCAGAAGCTGCTCTTGGTTGGGTGATTTCTAACAGCAATGCGAACCGGACTGCAACAAACGCCTTCTGGGGCAGTGTATTGTTGGGGGTGGGCTTATAGGTGTTATAGCCAGTTTCCCCTTGCCAGTGTTAGCACACTCTCCTGGTACTATAGTCCACCTTATGTTAGCCAGGGGATGATGTCCACCCTCTGCTCATGTTGTCATTTTCCCTGACATCATGGAGCTTCCTTCGTGAGCCTATAAACCAAAATAAACCTCTTTTTCCCCACAAGCTTCTTTTTATCAGGTGATTTCTACCAGCACTGTGAACCTGACTGCAATAGAAAAGTGTTAACGAGCAATGAATTGCTGCTAGACACCTGACTGTGTGGCTCTGGCCTGTTGGAGCTGATTTTCAAGAGGAATGTGGAAGGATTTGAAACATTGACCTAAGAGATGACTTGCAGTGCTGTAAGTACAGTTTGATAGAATATTCTGGTCAGAATTGAAAGACCTGAATGTAGTAAGAACTGTGGACTGTGAGGTTTGGTTTATGAGGGTGAAAAAGAGCTTTGCTTGGACTAGGCTATAAGCTTGTGTGAGGCTTTTTGTTATGCCTGAGAAGTTGTGCACAGTTGCTTTGCATCAAAATCAACTGATGTGGGCTGGAGAAATGGCTTAGCAGTTAAGCGCTTGCCTGTGAAGCCTAAGGACCCCGGTTCGAGGCTCAGTTCCCCAGGTCCCATGTTAGGCAGATACACAAGGGGGCGCACGCGCCTGGAGTTCGTTTGCAGAGGCTGGAAGCCCTGGCACGCCCATTCTCGCTCTCTCCCTCTATCTGTCTTTCTCTCTGTGTCTGTTGCTCTCAAATAAATAAATAAAAAATTTTAAATTAAAAAAAAATCAACTGATGTGAGCAGATGGATATGGCACAGAAAAAAAAAAGTCTTTGGGTGAACTGCTGCCCATTCAGCTGCAATTGAGAGATTACAACCTTTGAGACTGGGGCAGCTGAACTGCACTTGGGCAACAAAAGAATGTAGACTCTTCTGAAGGGTCCTGAATGCTCAGGGATTGTCCTGTTCTTCAAAGTCTACTTTATTCCCCCCTGGATTAATGAATTGTCACCATATCTGGTATTGTGGAGTATAAGCAATGCTGGAAAGAGGGTCTTTGATTTTGCAATATGGTCTTGTGTTTTGGAAATGGCCATGGGCAGTGTGAAGCACTGGATGCCTTTGCTGGATACCTGCATGGAGATCCAATGGAGCCATGAGAATGAACCGTGGGTTGCAATGGAGACCCAGTAGAGATGCTGGGATCACGAGATGGCTGCTAAGGAAAGCTGCTACCCTGATGAAGTTTTCCAGAACTGTGAGTAGCCTAGGTGGAGGGGTGGAATTGGAATGCCAGAGACTTCTTGCTGGTTAGAATTATCAGAGTTGCATATTTGTCACTGGCTAGAGTTGTTGGACTTAGAGTTACAGAGTTTGATGTTCACTCTGATTGTTTTAAATCTTGTACTTGCTAAATGTTTCTTTTCTAGACCCAATGCCATCTTCTGCAGGGTGAATGTTTATTCTGTACCGTTATGGGTGTTTTGAAGTTATGTTTTCGTATTTTATGGTTCAGTTAGTTAAAAGATCTTGGACTATGAGGATGTATGAACATCATTGGAATTGATAAAAACTATGGGCATTTTAAAAGTGAGATGAATGCATTGCATTTTACATTATGTATGGTTATCTGTTTATGGGGCCACGGGTGGAATGTGGTGGTTTGATTCAGGTGTCCTCCATAAACTTAAGTGAATGCTGGGCTCCCAGCTGATGGAGGTTTGAGAATTAACTCTTTCTGGGGCAGTATTTTTTTTGGGGGGTGGGTGGGTGAGCTCTTATGGGTGTTATAGCCAGTTTCCCCAGTGTTTGGCACACTCTCCTGTTGCTATGTTCCACCTTATGTTGGCCAGGGTGTGATATCTACCCTCTGCTCATGCCATTGTTTTCCCCTGCCATCATGGGGTTTCCCCATCGAGCCTGTAAGCCAAAATGAACCTCTTTTTCTCAGAAGCTGCTCTTGGTTGCGTGATTTCTACCAGCAATGCTGAACCTGACTGCAACAGACATGTTTCCAAACTGCTTTCTAAATGTTTATATTAATACCCATTTATTAGTGCTGCTCCCAGCCTTGTTCAGAGATGCTTTTTCCTGTAGCCACCATATTCATGACAGGTCCAGATGTTGAGAATAAGTGACTTTTGAGTCCTCACCCTGAATGGAATATCGATATCACACCATCACAGGCTCAGAAAACATGGTAATAAAAGGGTCATAATATAAAAGCAAAAGGTTAGGGAGAAGTGTTGTCTTCTGGACATAACATATCTTCTGGCCACTATACTCATGGACTCACAGCAGCTCTGGTGTGTACAAGATTGGACCTGTCAACATTCTGTCATGAGCCTCCACTCTGTGAGAGGAACTCTTTGCTGTAAATATTTGTGGTATAAGAAGAGTCATGGCAATAATACAGCCACTGGTACATTGTCTATGGTCTGGTAAATAACCACACTCATGCTAGGAACAATAGGAAAAGTCAGTTATGCTCTCTCTCTCTCTCTCTCTCACTCACACGCACAAACACACACACACACACACACACAAAATGAAATTAAAAGGGGCACTAATTGATTGGGAAGTAAAAGGAAAAAAAGACAGGGTAATAGAGTATGGATATAAAAAAGCTAAATTTATATACATATACATGAATTTGTCAAAGAATAAATAAAATATTCTAAAAATTTTATACAGTGATATACGTTGTATTAGTGACAGTTTTTCAAAAGATTTGAATTAAAGAAAGAATTTTGTTAAGGTTTTAATTTGTCTAAATGTACACATATATGTGCACAGATATGTTTGTTTTTCATGCAAGACAAACAGAAAATTTCCTGCACAGGGCCATGACTATTGCTGTTTACTTTCCTGAAACTTACATGCTGATTTCTTTTCTCAAGGAAGATAAATTCAATCTTTTCCCATTGTTTGACATGTTATTCTTACATGAAAGGAGGCAACCTTTTCAATTACCTAGTCTAGCTTATGACATATATTTTTCAAGGAAGATAGGAATATTTCATCAAAACTGTTTCTTTGGAAATATCATAGCAAACCTAGTCATCTGTCTGAATAATTCACTTTTAGTGAAAGGAATGAATTTCATGGCATGAAGTTGATATAACGTCTAACTTTTATTCCTTCGAATTCCTTAGTATAATGTTTTGAGACCCCTCTGCTTTGATTTTCATTAGTGGTACATCTTCTCACAAATATCATCCACATGTTATTTGTTGAAAAGGAAGTATGTAGAACGAGAACTCATGACTTAATGGAATATTAGTAAAGGGTTTCAGTTATCCACAAATATTTAACATGTCCATATGGGCTTGTCAGTACAGCTTTTGAAATGTAACAAATTAATATATTTACTTCATCTTAATTTGTGGACAGATGGCATGAGGAGGACTGAGGGATGTGCTGAGCTATCCCTCAGCTTGTCAAAGCTTATTTACAGCACAGAAGTCATTCTCCCATAGCTGATTATCTGCTTCATTTAGTAAGAAGGAAATTAACCTCTGGTTCTATGCTGATGACTCAGCAGGTAGTGTACCAATAATGAAAAAGAAAAAAAAAAAAAAACTGCAAAAAGTCCCCCAAACTGCCCTGGTCTTAAATCGAACAAGACCTATTAAGGGCTAAATTGCCTTATTGGACCCCTGAGATAAAACCAATTACTTTAGCCTACGAGTTGGAATAATAAAATATAGAAAAGGAATGGAAGGATTTATCTCTTACCATAACCAATTAAGAGATGTCACTTTAAATGTTATTTTTTCACATAATTGTATAAATATTAATACCTTATAATCTATGTGGTTTCAGACACACACACACACACACACACACACACACACACACACACACATACACACAAAAGGATTCAGTATAAGAAAGTACATATTTCAACTCCATAGATTAAATGTTCCTTCACTTAAACTTTTAAAAAATATTTTATTTGTTTATTTATTTATTCATTTATGAGAGAGAGAGAGAGAGAGAGAGAGAGAGAGAGAGAGAGAATGGACATATCAGGGCCTCAAAGCCACTGCAAAGGAATTCTGAACTTTGTTTGTGCATCTGGTTTACATGGGAACTGGGGAATTGAACCTGGGTCCTTCTGTTTTGCAGGCAAGTGCCTTAACTACTAGGCAATCTCTCCAGTCTCCTTCACTAAATCTTTAATTAAAAGTAACCCTCCCCAAAATACTGCCAGGTCCATGCATTACATGGAGTGAGGGAGACACAAGATAATTCTGGTGACACAAAATTCACTCGTAGTCACATATTAAGCTATTTCATAGTTCAAGTTAACTTAGTGAGTCTGTTTCTTGATTTGCCAACATGCCTTATGGCTGTCAAAGAGAAAATATTTCTATAAGTATGTCTAAGGGATTTTTCTTTTCCTTTTAAGACAGGCGGCTCTCCTGGCCTCCAACTCATGATCTTCTTGTCTTAGCTTCTTAAATTCTGCTATGAAAAATGTGTTGAAGAAATACTTTCATATTTTTGGACAAATAATGGGAACATTAGGATAATAACTAATGTGTGTGCAAGTACATGCGTGCACATGCACTTAAAGGTAAACAGTACAGGGCTGGATAAATGGCTTAGCAATTAATATGTTTTCCTGTAAAGTCAACGAACCTCGGTTTGATTTCCCAGAACTCATGTAAGCCAGATTCTTATGTGTCCCATGTGGAAGACAGAACCTCTGACATGGAAGATGAGTGAGAAGAAATTGATTGGGATGCCAAAAATTTTGCTTAGTTCAAAAAATCAAGTGAACAGTATGTGAGGGAACTGTGGGATACCCTAAAGTAACCAAACATCCATATCATGGGAATACAGGAAGGAGAGGCAATCCATGCCAGAGGCATGGAGACCATATTCAACATGAGGGGTACATCTACATACAAGAAGACCACAGAACACAAGACAGACAGGACCAAAGAAGAAACATGCTAAGATGCATCATACTCAAAACTCTTAATTAAAACAAAGAGAAAATGTTAAAAGCAGAAAGACAGATACAATTTATAACATACAATGGCAATCCTATCAGAATTACATCAGTTTTATCAATGAAAACCCTGAAAAATAGAAAGGCCTAGAATGGAACACTTCAAGGTCTGAAAAATTATGCCTTCAAACTCAAGCTACTCTACTTAGCAAAAGTATCCCTCATAATAGATGGTGAAAGAAACACTTTCCATGTAAAATTTCAACTGTGTGATTATATGAACACAAAGACAAGCCTACTGAAAATACTAGAGGGAATACTCCACACAGAACAGTCAAACAACCCATATCACGAACCAACAAAAAGAAGATAACAATAACAAAAATAGATGATGCTCTGAATAGTACAAAACACAAGAAAGTCATAAAACACCTCATCATGGCAGGGATTAATTCTAACCTTACAGCAGTAACCTTAAATGTTAATGGTATTAACTCACCCATCAAAACACACAGGTTATGAGAAAGGCTAAAAAATAACTGTACCCTCCTTTCTGCTGTCTTCAAGAAACCCACCTCACCACAAAAGAAAGATAACTCCTCAGGGTGAAAGGTTGAAAGATGACATTCCAGGCAAATGGAAATAAAAAAAAAAGGTGTTTCTCTATTTATATCTGATAAAATAGACTCTAAACCAAAAGTAATCACAAAGGACAAAGTAGGCCACTTCCTACTCATCAAGTGTATGATCCAACATGAACACATCACAATCATAAATATATAAGCACCAAACACAGGTGCACAACAGTACCATAGTTTATAAAACAAAATCTACTCAACAATAAAACAGAAATAAACACCAACATCATCACAGTCAGAGGCTTTAATACTCCACTATCATCAATAGACAGATCATCTAAGTAGAAAATCAACAAGGAAATAATAGAGCTCAACAATATCTTTGATAAACTAGACCTAATGGAAATCTAAAGAATATTCCATACCAACTCTATAGAATACACATTCTTCTCAGCAACCCATAGAACCTTTTCCAAAATTGATGACATATTAGGCCATAAAGTGTTCCTTCATAAAGCCAGGAAAATTTAAGTAACTTCCTGTATCATGTCAGATTACAATGTTTTAAAACTAAAAATTAACAAGATAAACATCAAGAACTCCTTCAACTCCTGGAGACTAAACAACACACTTTTAAACAATGAATGGGTTGTGGAAGAAATTTAAAAAGACATTGTAAAATTCCTATAATTGGATGATAATGAAAACACAACATACCAATAATTATGGGACTCAATGAAGGCAGTCATAAGGGAAAAATTCATAGCAATGAGAGAAACCAATTTAATAACCTAACTGTCGACCCTAAGGCACTGGAAAAACAAGAAGAATCCAACCCAAAGAGCCCCAGGCAGAAAAAAGAAAATCAAGATTAGAGCAGAAATTAACAAATTTGTAACTAAGAAAATAATTTTTAAAAATCTATGAAACAAAAAGTTGGTTATTTGAAAAAATAAGCAAGATTGAAAAATCTCTGTCCAATTTGACCAAACAACAACAACAAAAAAAAACAAGAGAAGTCTCAAATTTACAAAATCAGAAATGAAAAAGGAGAGATCACAACAATCAATGAAATTAGGAGAATCATCAGGACACACTTCCAAAACCTCTACTCCAACAATTTGAATAATCGGGAAGAAATGGATGAATTCCTAGATACATACCACCTACCTAAACAAAACTCAGAGCATATTAGCCTCCTAAGCAAACCTACCACACCCATGGCTATTGCAAAGGTAATCAAATACCTCCCCGAAAAGAAAGCCCAGGACCACATGGCATCTCAGCTGAATTATATCAAACCTTCATTGAAAAAGTAATACCAATTTTTCTCAAACTGTCCTGCATAATAAGAGAACAGGGAATCCTCCCTGACTCCTTTTATGAAGCTAGCATCACCCTAATACCAAAACCAGACAGAGATGCAACAAGGGAACAAAACTATATGCCTATATCCCTAATGACCTTAAACAGAAAGATACTGGACAAAATCCTTCAAAAGTATTATCAACCTTGATCAAGTAGGCTTTTATCTCAGAGATGCAGGGATAGTTTAACATATGTCAATCAGTCAAAATAATATACTGCATAAATAAACTGAACCATAAGAACGACATGATCATCTCAATTGATGCAGAGAAGGTCTTTGGCAAAATACAATACCATTTCATGATGAAAACTCTGGAAAGAATAAGCATGAAGGTTTTATATTTCAATATAATAAAGGCTATATATAAAGTTCCTAAAGCCCAAGAAATTTTTTCTTTTTTTTCTATTTATTTATTTATTTATTTGAGAGCAACAGACACAGAGATAAAGACAGATAGAAGGGGAGAGAAAATGGGCGCACCAGGGCTTCCAGCCTCTGCAAACGAACTCCAGACGCGTGTGCCCCCTTGTGCATCTGGCTAACGTGGGACCTGGGGAACCGAGCCTCGAACCAGGGTCCTTAGGCTTCACAGGCAAGCACTTAACCGCTAAGCCATCTCTCCAGCCCGCCAAGAAATTTTTGATGGGGGAAAAGTCAAAGGATTTCCCACTGAGATCAGGAACAAGACAGGGGTGCCCACTCTCACCACTGCTCTTCAACATAGTATGAGAAGTACTAGCCCAAGCAACAAGACAGGAGAGAGAAATAAATGGGATTCAAATTAGAACAGAAAAAATCAAGTTAGCTCTATTTGCAGATAACATGATGCTATATACTAGCAACCTGAAAGTCTCCATCTCAAAACTTCTAAAGGTGAGAAATTTCTTCAGCCAAGTGGAAGGAGACAAAATCAATGTACAAAAATCAGTAGCTTTTCTATATTCAAAGGACAAATGTACAGAGAAAGATATCAGTGAGGTTGTCCCATTCTCAATACCAACAAAAGTAAATAAATAAATACCTTGGAATAATACTAACCAAGGATGTGAAAGACCTATATATAAAGAAAACATTAAAATACTCAAGAAAAAAAATAGAGGAGGACTTGAGAAGATGGCACTTTCTCCCATGTTCCTAGGTAGAATTAATATTGTGAAACTGGCAAATCTACCAAAAGCAATAGACATATTTAAGGCAATACCAATAAAAATGCCAGGTTTATTCTTAACAGAGATTTACAAAATGGTCTCAGAATTCACACAGAGTGGCAGAAGACCTCAGATATTAAAGCATATCCTCAAAAGAAAAATCACCTCTGGTGGTATCACCATACCCAATCTAAAGCTATATTATAAAGCCGTAGTGACCAAAGTAGCATAGTACTGTAATAAAAACAGAAATATAGACTAATGGAATAGAATTGAACACTCAGGCCTTAGGTCAAGTCACTAGAGCTGCTTGTTTTTTGACAAAGTTGCCAAGAATGTAGACTGGAGAAAAGGCAGCATCTTCAACAAATGGTGTGGGAACAATTGGATGACCATCTGTAGAAGAAATGAAATTAAACCTACTCATACACATAATCATATGAAAAATTAAGTCCAAATGGATTAAAAACATAAAAATAAGACCTGAAACTCTTCAACTACTGGAAGAAAGAAAGGGATGCACTCTCCACAATATTGGACTAGCTAAAGACTTTGTGAATAAAACCCCAGTAGCCCAGGAAATTAAACAAACACTAAACCAATGGGATCTTATAAAACTACAAAGCTTTTGCACAGACAAATGTGACATAAGCAGAGCAAATAGATTGCCTAATGAATGGGAGAAAAATCTTTGACAGTTATACCACTGACAGAAGCCTAATATCTTCATTCTATAAAGAACTCCAAATGCTAAACAAGAAAAAATTGAACAACCCACTCCAAAAGTGGGGCAGAGAACTAAGTACTGAGTTCTCAGAGGAATAATTTCAAATGACTAACACACACTTAAGAAAATGTTCCATATCCCTAACCATTAGGGAAATGCAGATTCAAACAACTATGAGATTCCACCTTACCCCAGTAAGGATAGTAAACATTAAAAAAAAAAAAAATCAAATGTAAACAAATGTTGGCGAGGCTGTGGAGAAATAGGAATTCTCATTCACTGATGGTTGTAATATAAGCTGGTACAACTACTATGGAAATCAATATGGAGAATCCTGGAAAGGATGAATACAGAGTTACCAACAAACCCTGTTATTCTGTTACTGGTTATTTTCCCTAAAAGCTCCATATCTCAGTTCAGAGATATTTGCTCAACCATATTTATAGCTGCTCAAATCATAATAGCTAAGAACTGGAGTCAATCCAGATGTCCATACTGGATGATTGGATAAGCCAGATGTGCTATTTCTATATGATTCAATTCTACTCAACAGTAAGAAAAAAATGACACAATGAAACTTTTAGAAAATTTGCCAAACTTGGAACAGATCATTCTAAGTGAACTTACACAATCACAGAAAGACATCCATCACATTGTCTCACTCATCTGCTGTTCCTGACCTGGATTAGCCTGCATTGCTGACATACCTGAATCTCAAGGCTTGTATAATAGGGAGAGGAAGGCATGGGTGAAGGGGAAGAGTTGAGGGGCACAACACTGAACCTAAATTGGACTAGTACCATAGAATCCTATATCCTGGAAGTTATATGAAAAGGTAGAACCTTCAAGAGGACCTTAGAGGGAGCACCTGAAGTGAAAGGCCCTGCAAAGGGTGGGATGAAGCCTAGCCTTAAATTTCTTCTGCTTCTCTTTCTTCTCTATCTTTTTATTTATTTTTTTTCTTTTCCCTTGGCACTGGCCTGTAATTCCCTGTGCCAAGATGTAATTTACATCCACAATGAATTGTTGATCAGAGAGACCTAGTAGATAACCCCACCACACACACACACACACACAAAAGACAGACTTCTGTCAGAGCATTTAACCAGAGGTTAATGATAAGACACACTGCTGAAGACACCATATGCTGTCAGCTATGGAGAGACCTGATAGGAATCCAGCAGAGAAAGTCCCCAGACAATTACCCTGTCTAGGGCTGGATGGTGCTACATGAGCTACTGGAGGAAAGACCAACATCTGTCTAAACAACTCAAAGTCTTGGATTGGCTAACAGATTTTTCTCAGTGGAAAGGAAACCATATCTGGAACTGGGAAACAAATCATAATCATATCCAGATAATGATTCTGCTTTCCATTATCGTGCTCCCACTAACCTTGGGCTATAAGAGGGTCTACACCCTTTAAACTCTCTCTAAATTAACAATGGCTATTCCCATTTAACCAGTGCTGACTCCACTTTCTGTTGGAGAATCTGCTTCTCTTTTCTGGATGGGAGCTGGACCTGAGGAGATAAAAGACCCAGTGCACTCCATCCAGGCCCAGCTGAAACCACAGAGGAAATGGGGAAATGAGCAAGAGTCCTGCTCTCTTAGTGAATCTGATATCAGCACAGGGTGAAGGATTAGACACTGAGGACACTCAACACCTACCAAACCAGAGATCCAGAGGCTCCTAAGTGCCCATCACTGAAAGTAGACTTACAATGCTCCCAGTATGACTCAGAGAATTTTGCGGAAGAGGGAGTGGAAAGATTGTTAGAGCCACAAGTTGGGACATTTTGCTCAGAGACACTGCCTCCCCCAATAACTCACTGCAGCCCCCATAATGTATGGCCTACAATCCCCATGAAGTTGACCTGCACCCCAAAGAATAAGGCCTCTTCAAGAAAGGGGCAGCGAGGATGGTAGGATGGTACCCACATGTGTTGTTTACATACTAACTATGTCCATACCTAATGTTTTAAAAGCTGCGTGACAGCAGGGGAGATGGATGGCTGAGGGGTTAAGTGCACTTGGTTACAAAGCAGCAGGTCCGGGCTTGATTCCCCAGGACTCAAAGTGACATGTACATCTGTATGGAGTTCGTTTGCATTGTCCAGTAGCAGATTATCTGCTTCATTTCATAGGAAGGAAATTAACCTCTCATTTCTATGCTGATGACTCAGCAGGTAGTATACCAATAATTTAAAAAAAAAAAAAAGTTCCCTAAACTGCTTTGGTCTTAAATCTAACAAGACCTATTAAGAGCTAAATTGCTTTATTGGACCCCTGAGATAAAACCAATTATTTTATCCTACTAATTGGAATAATAAAATGTGGAAAAGTAATGAAAAGATTTATCTCTTACCTTAACCAGTTAAAAGGGACCAGAACAAGAGGTCCTGGCCAAGGCAAAGGGCACTGGAATGCATTCTCTCATCCCTCTCAAGTAAATAAGCAAATGGATAAAATATTTTTTTAAAAAAAAGCTGCATGATTAGTGTCATATTGAAGGTTTCAAAGTATATTCGTTCTTGCAAAAGTAAAACTATAGAGGTAGTGATTTGTTTGCAGGTTCCCAGAGCCATAGATATTCAAGACAGTACAGAGTTATTGAGTTATGCGTCTTCAGTAATGCAAGTTGTTATTAATTTGAGACACATTGGGAGAAGAGTAGAAAGTACAGGAGCTCTCTGCTCATTTTTTTTTTCTGTAAATGTAAAGTGATGTAAATAAAAACATAATTTTAAGTGGAAAAATTAGATCTAATGGTTTTTGGTCCAGAAGGATGTATGATTCATATTAAAACTGTTTTAAGTCATGATTAATAAGAATTCTCTCACAATTTCAACTAAAAAAAAAAAAAAAAAAAACAAGGTAGAGAAACCATGTTCAACAAAATCTACTAAATCCCACATAATACTTCAGTTAAGAGTCAGCAGACATATATTTTTCAGTTACATATGCTTATTTAGGGACACTAAACATTGTAACATACTGTATGAATTTTTCCAATTCTTCAGACAAATAAATAAAGGAAATGAAATGCAGTCTTCCCTTGCTACAGGACACAAGACAGACTTATGAGCCATATATTAGTGATGGGTGGGACAAAAAATAGCCACATATTCTGTTCTTGTCCTATAGAAACTCAGTGATGATGAAGATGTTCAGTACATCCATTTCAGCACATCAGATTCAATCCACTCACAGTCCTTGAGCCCTTCAAATGTGCCCAATAGGACTGAGGAACTGATGACACTGATTCACTAGGTAGTTTCAGGGTGGCCTTGAACTCATGGCGATCCTCCTACCTTTGCCTCCTGATTTCTGGGATTAAAGGTGTGCACGACCACGCCTGGCTAAAATTGTATCTTAATGACACAAATATACTCCTACCTGTATCCATGCTCACATATACCTGTGTTCACCGTGCTTATTCAAAAAATATGTAATTCTTAATACCAGTTAAAATGGTATATTTTCTTAGAATTTGTATGCAATTAACTTAAGAATGCCCTTGTATCTAAATTGTTTAAATAAGGTCATGCTATTCATTTGTAAATTTATATTATTTGGATCATATGCATCAGTCCAGAGCACTGTTACATTATTTTCTGCACCAAATTACCTGTCTTTTTGTGAATTTAATCAGAGTTATCGCTCACATTTTTAATTGTCAAGTAAACAAAGAAGGAGGAAGAATAAAGAAAAACTTGAAGACATTTAAGGCAGGAATAAAAGAGGAAATATTCAAGTCCTTAGAGTTCAAGATGGATTTTAGAATTCCTACGGGTTGAAACACTTGAAAGAGTAATGGGAAAGACCTAAACCTAAATGAATATATAATTATGTATGTATTTTAAGGATTTTATCTAACCCGAAGCTAGTGGGACGCTGGTTGACTATGTGGAAGAGTCTGAACGCTGCACAGCCTGAGTGAAGGAGGAGCCCACAGGGGAGCTTTCGCACAGGCTCCAAGCAGCTAGCTAAGAATCGGGAAGCATCACACAAGAGCAAGGACAGTGTTTGTGGGGGACTCCTAGAGAAGTTCCAGAAGTGACCCCAGCACCTGAGATTCCACCCTCGGAGCATCACTTGTGGAAAGGACTACATCCACATTCAGTCTCTCAGCAGAAGAATTTGCTGCAGGAACCAAACTTGCCTATGAAGCCTAAGGACCCAGGTTGATGCTCCAGTACCCATAAAAGCCAGTTGCACAAGGTGGTACATGTATCTGGATTTTGTTGACAATGGCTGAAAGCCCTAGTGTGCCCATTATATCTGCCTCTTTCTGCCTCTATCAGATAAATGACTAAAATATTTAAAAAGAAGACATTATAATTCTAGGTGTACCAAATCATATAAAACAACTACTTCTAGGTAAAGCCACAGATTAACTATAGTACAGTCATAATGGGTAACTTCTATACCCCACTCTCACAAATACACAGGGGTTTTTTCAGCCAAATATGAATAGAAAAGTCTGAGGTTAATGGCATCATAAACTAAACAGACGAAACAGATATGTACAGAACAGTCCATCAAAGCACTGCAGAGTACACATTCTTCTTAGTAACCAATGGCATTTGTCTAAAATAGATCAAATACAGGACACAAAGAAAGTCAACAAATATAGGAAAATTGGAAGAACTTTTTGTTGTCTATCTGATCATAATAGAATACAGCTAACACTCAGTATCAAGAGAAAAGATAGAAAATATACAAACTCATGGAGTTTAAAACAACACACTATTAAATGATGGATGTCACAGAAGAAATCAAAAAGGAAAAAAGTCATATCAGTAAATGAAAATGAAAGCACAACAAATTAAAACCAATGAGACACAAGGAAAACAGTCTAAAGAGGGAAGTTTGTAACTGTAATGCCTATGTAAAAAAAATATAAATATATAAAATCAGACAGAAGCTGGAAAGATGGCTTAGTGGGTAAGTGTTCTTCCTATGGAATCATGAATGTCTCAGGAGGTACTGAACCTCGATCTCCAGAAAACACATAAACAGCTAACATGACCATGAACACCTGTAATCCCAGTACTGAGGTAGCAGAGATTTGGCATGCTCCAGAATCACTAAAAGATTTTGTCACAGGAAAAGCTCATAGGTGAGTTGTTGAGAACAGCCGCCCTTCTTCTCTGGCCATGTATGCAAGCCCATGGGGCACCACAAGTTAGCACACAGGGTGTCACATGAGTATATGCATCACACCATGAAGTCAAGGACAGAAATTAAATGATTGTCCCAACACATACAGAAAAAGCTTTTGACAAGATCCACGAGGGCTGCATGAGCTAAATCTTGAAGAGACTTTGGATAGAAAGAACATACACAAAATACTAATCAAGCCACTATGGAAGGAAGTATAGAGTTTTGCCAGAAACCTAAAAATAGATCTTCCATTTGAATAGGAATACATAGTATGAAAGTAGACCTTATACTGTCTATGGTTTCAAAGAGGACAAAAGGGAGGTAGGTGGTATAAAAGTAGGTATGTTCAACATAACAATTTTTATATTATTTTATGTATCTATATAAAATTTAAGAAGCACAAATTAGAGAAAAGATATTTGTCTAAGATGGGCTAATATACTTAGTATCAATATCACCAATATGATCTGCAAAATGGAAAAAATGTTTGATGTTGCCCAAAATTAATTTGAACTTTTCCAACCCTAAAAATTATTGTTTGTTCTTGCAAAGACACATATGTTTGTTTAACTTATATCTTACATGAGATGGGAACCCAAAGGAGAGATATAATGTATATAGACCTTGCTATATTTCAATAAAATAGAACCTTGAAGGTTTTATTTTAGGATAAATGGTTAAAGCATATGATCCCTTGGGTTGGAGAAATGGCTAGGCATTTATGATGCTTGTCTGCAAAGCCTAACAACCAGAGTTCAACTTCTCAGTACCCATATAAAGCCAGATGCACAAAGCAGTACACCCAGAATCATTTGGAGGCCAAGTACTTATTAATTAAACAGTAGGAAAGGAGCCTGGATGAGCCAAATACAAACATTCTACTATGAAATGGGAAGGGAATGCAGAAAACAGCTCTCACCCACCAGTGTGGATCTAGAAACAAACAGGTAAGGCTTCACTAAAATTAGGGAGGAACAGACAGATAAGGTTTGAATTCAAGCAGCTAGAAAATCAGAATATCAACATTTGAAGCATGAGGAGAAATAATGACATCAGTTACACTTACTGTATAATTCTAATACTGTTGAGTGGGAAGAGCCAAAGAAAAGTATTATATTCATCTTAGAGTATTAGATCAAAAACACTGAGAAATGGAGACTTTGGGTCAGAAAAAAAAATGTCATTAGGTCAAAAACAAAAATCTATCACCCAACAGAGGCAAGAAGTATCAGAAAACAGTAGACAATTTGTCAATTTCAGATATTTATTCATAGGCACCTTACCTATTTTTTATTAATTTATATTTTATTAACTTATTTTCTTAATAACACCTTCCATGATTGTAAACAATATCCCATGGTACTGCCCTCCCTCCTCCCACTTCCCCCTTTAAAAAAATTTTTTTTGGTTTATTTTTATTTATTTATTTGAGAGTGACAGAGAAAGAGGCACAGAGAGAGAGAGAGAGAGAATGGGTGCGCCAGGGCTTCTAGCCACTGCAGAGGATTTCCAGATGCATGTGCCCCCTTGTGCATCTGGCTAACATGGGTCCTGGGGAATCAAGCCTCGAACCGGGGTCCTTAGGCTTCACAGGCAAGTGCTTAACCACTAAGCCATCTCTCCAGCCCCACTTTCTCCTTTTAAACTCGAATCTCTATCATATCCCCTCCGTCTCAATCAATCTCTCTTTTATTTTGATGTCTGATGTTTATTCATAGGAAACTTACCTATATTTTTAAAAAATAATCCATAGGGAACTTATATCCAAAACTTTGAAATCACCTCCAGAGATAGTCTCAGTACGTATAGAAAGAGCCTAGAGTGTCTCCATGCAGTACACACACTCTAAGCTAAACCAAACATACATGCAGCGAATTCAGCAGTTTTAGCTTACTCCTTCACTGAAATACAAGCACACAGAGTAGACTGTAATGAATTAAGTCTTGACAGTGTTATCCTCTCACTCATTTCTACATGTGCAAAGCAAAGTAGATTTTCTCGTACCAAGAAAAATAAATAAATAATGCTATTTTCTACTTTTGTTTTGAATGTGTGTGCGTGTGTATGTGTAATGTGGGAGAGGTGGTGTGTACACTTGTATGTGTGGTTATTCAGACCTTAAGGCATATGCATGTGGGTGTCCTTTTTCTTCTTATCCATGTGTTTTCTTGAGATGAAGTCTCTCACTGAACCTCGAGTTGCTGTCTTTGGTAAGATAGGTTGATCAGTGAATGTCAAAAACTCTACAGTTTCTGTCCTTGGTAGGACTGAGATTACAAGAGTGTGTTGCTACCCATGCCCACCTATTTACATGGATGTTGAAGAATACATCTCAGGATTAATCAGGTCCTTTCAAGCCCCATGCTTGAGTGGCAAGTGTTCTTACTTGCTGAGATATTCTTTAGCCCATATTTTCTAATTTTGTTATAAGCTAAATCTCATCATTTTACATTCTGTAGATGTATTTCCATATTAAAACCAATTTATAAGTAAAATCAAAGAATTACACTTATACTCTTATGGTAGAAGAAATACTTTAAAAGTCCTATTTACAACCTATATATAATGTTTTATCTGAGAAATGGATATAATTCAGTACATCAAGTTAATCAATGGCATCTCAAGAGACTTATTAGATATATACAATTTTGCCTATTACAATTATAGATCTGTTATAGGTATCATTCATTTTAGGAAATGTATCATAATATGCAGTGAGAAAATACCTTTCATGAGGAAAATAATCTATTATTACCTGATGGGTTTCAGAGAGACTGTTCTCTCACCTACAATAATATATCATAGATAAGGTAACAGCATCCTAGCTCAAAAGCTTCAAAGAAAACATTGTTATGGACCTGCCTTTGAGATCATAGGCCCTTATTTCAGTGGGTGTGCACACAAGAGCTGTCCTTCATTTGTATAGCAATAACATTCCTATTTTTTTCTATTAATATTAACTCATTTTGTGATTCATCTAGAGTGTATTTTAAAATCTTTTTATTGATCTATTTTGTTTTCATTCTAAGAATAAAATGTATAGAATATTTTGTGTCAAAAGAAATTTACACAAGAAGAAAATGGAAAAAAAAATGTTGCATAGCAGCAGCATGTGTGAAAATAAAAGAAGAAAAAATAACCTTTGGGATTTTAAACAACAAAAAATCTCAGGTATTAGGCATGGCAATGTATTACCTGAACCAGCTAATATGCTTTGTGGTCTACTAAGAGCATTATCATGTTTAAATACAGAGGTGATAGATCCAGGCATTCTATTTGCTTTATGCTCATATGTGAACAATTTAAATGCATGCCCATTTACCTTAGCAAAGCAGGAGATAAATGCACTCTTTATTCTGATAGCATGGCCTTTTGATCACATTCTAGAAATAGCCTCCTGAAATAGCTGAATTTGCTGCTCAATTTCATCCAGGAAAACAATTAAATTGTTAATTGATGGGCACAAAAGTATGCATTTATATTTGTGGGCTTGAATAACCTAATACAGACTAATGCATAATATATAATAAGTAAATATTTATTGAAAAATATTTAATTCATTGAAAATATGAAAGAATGAATTTTAATTAGTCTAAAGTCCAAAATATCATACTCACATCCATGCTTTGAATCTTATTTAACAAGTTCCCTCATTGAAGGCATTTGCATTTCACCTTAAAGATGTGTTTCACTGGATTCACTATTAGGAAGTGATTCTCAGAATTAAATATTATGAGTGAAAATTGAGTAACTATAGAAAGGTGGGGACATCCTATAAGCAATCCCATGTCCAGGATTAGATAGAGTAAAAGGACAAGATACTTGAGTTCATCTTAACATATTGTATGAACAATGTCAGTTAATAACTTGTATCATTTCTTGAGAGATAAACATAGTCTTGACAATTTTAATAGATAAATAAATTTAAAGGCAACAGATCACACATACACTTATACACCTAGTATGAGGGAGGGGGAAAACTATAGAATACTGTGTAACTGACATGCTTTTCCAGAGTCTTCTAGATATTCCATGAGAAAGGATAAACACCAAATATGTATTTTTCACCTTACTTATAGGGTAAAGCAAAGAGATAGACAAGATTTCTCCTAGCCCCTCTCCTCTCTAAGGATTTTTGCCATTATTATCACTGATAGGAGAGAAAATTCTTGATATCCAATGACTTCCTATCACACTTCTTCATTAAATCCAAAGCATTAATCTTTTCATTATCTTTATCTTAATTCATGTAAGATAAATTTCAAAGTTAGGAGGCAAATTTTCATGTATCTTGTCATTAACATTTTAATTACTAAGACTCTATCCTATAACTACCCTCATCTTTTACTTCTGTCCAACTGATGCCCTAATTTACTGCTCATCATCTACAAGATCCCCTACATCTACAGCCTCATCATGAAATTAGGTTTTATCTTCCTGACCTCATACTGGTTGTCTATGAAGACATAACTCCACAAAAGTCCTTTCAGATTCAGGTGATGACTGTCAATTCTCGCACATCCTGTTACGGAAGATGGAGAGTGCTCTTGTACTTTACAGCTTAGTCCCCATTTTTCTCCCTAAACACTTTTTTGGAGGGTGGTACTGTATATGTATATCTGCATACATGTGTTGCACACATGTGCGGAGGCCATAGGAAGATATCAAGTGTCCTCTTCCATCATTCTTCTGAAGTATCTCCCTGAAACAAACTATCTCACTAACCTGTGGCTCGCCAATATTTGGGTAACTGGCTAATGATCCTTCTATTTTCAAACCCCTTAAAGTTATGCCTGGCGTGATAGGTATACTGGGTGCTGGAGCTCAAACAGGGTTCTTTATACTTGTGTAGCATGTGCTTTTTACCACTGAGTCAGTGCCCCAGTCCCTTTTTTGAAGCACTCTAAAATGTCTACTATTGAAACAATAGGTTTAATATGAATTCTGAATCATTTATACTGGCTTTAAATCTCCAAAAGAAATAATTCTTGAAAATTCAATGAACACTAAAGATATTTTCATCGTTTTTACTTCTGATTAATATGTTCTTTTCAAAATAATTTTTCCATCAGTTTATCTCTTCCATTCAGCCAATGAGCAGACTTAGATAGTGTAATTAAAAAGAAACTCTTTACAATTTTCCTTTGATTCAAAAATACACTGATAACATTGATAACTTCCATCGTGATTTATCAAGTACACTTGTTCTCATCCCTCTTTCGATTGCAATTGTAGAACTGCACACTTTGCCAACTCACATGTGCCTTCTCCACTTCATATCCCCTTTGTAATAGTTTTTGTCACAGCGGTACAGTCTTTATATTTGCTGATTGATTCTTATATATTTGAGAATCTCAATATTCCTTAAAATGATACATTTATTTAATTCTTGTACCTTTTAATTGAATGTGGCTGAGGAAATATATATGCTTACTGACTAGACTCACTTTAAACTTATGACACAAAGCTTCCAGACACAAATATTTTGTCATGTGGTTTACCTGTCTTCATTTTCAGAAGACTATTTCATTGTTTATTTTAATTTGAACACCATGGCTTTCAACTGAATATGTCATGTCTCATAATGCACTTCTAATTAAAACCCAAAATGTGGCAATCTGTTTTAACTACAAGCTCTCTCACTTAACAGTATGTCTTTATACATAATCTACCTTTATACTAAATACTATATGTGGTATTTAGTATACCACTTCATTTGCAATGCCATAATTTCTCCATTTTTGGATTGAGAATATTTACTCTGCCACTATATGGTTGAAGTATTTAGCTTATTTTGACATTATAGGAACTTATAGTTAAGAGACTCTGCTCATTACATTTTTGAACAAAGTTGCAAATGTTGTCTTTCAGATCATTGGCTTATGGGGACAAGTGTTAGGAGGGGTTATAACTAAAACATGTTATGTATGGCTGGGCATGGTACTAGATAGCTTTAATCCCAGCACTTGGCAGGATCACTGTGAGTTCAAGGCCAGCCTGAGAGTACATAGTGAATTCAAAGTCAGCCTGGGATAGAGCAAGAGCTTGCCTTTAAAAAAAAAAAAAAAAAAAAAAAGGAGTGTTATGTTAAATGTCAAGTTGACATGCAGTGGACTTTTTTTTATATTAGTTATGGACATACTCAGTATGTAAATATCACATGGTGGCACCATCCTTTCCCTTATTCCTGGTCCCCTTCTGAAGGGATCCTCCTCATTAGGGATGTAGGTTATTCTCCCGGAGATTGGGGGTTGAGATGGAAAGACTCACCTAATATGTGGTCAGTGTCATTCCATGGACTGAGGTTGTGCACTGCATAATGAGAAGAAGGAAATGAGCACCCACATCACGATCTACTTCCTGACTGCACACACAGCATGGCCAGCACCTTCTTGTTCCTGCTACCATGTCTTCTCTGCCAAGACCGATTATACCCCATCAAACTATAACCCGAAATAACTCTTCCTTTGGTTGCTTTGGTGAGGCACTTGTCACATCAATGAGAAATGTAACTAATATACTACATAAGAAGTAATCATGCTATTTTAATTTCTTTTATTACTTACTTGAGACAGGTAGACAAATCAACACAAAGAAAGAGAGAGAGAGAGAGAGAGAGAGAGAGAGAGAGGGAGAGGGAGAAAGAGAAAGAAAGTTTGGCATGCCAGGGACTACTGCCATTGCAAGCAAAATCCAGACACATGTGTCACCTTGTGCATCTGGCTTTACATGTGCTCTGGGGAATAGAACCCAAGCCATCAGGCTTCACAAGCAAGTGCCTTTAACCACTGAGCAATCTCTAGAGCCCCTAATAAAGTAATTTTTTGAAGGCACATCCTTCTACAGGTATGCTAAACCCTCTATACTCAGGATGACCCTTCAGTTTCAATATGCATATGTTTCCTCCAAAGAAGCTTCTAAAAGATGTGACTTCTAATTTATTGTCTCCTCTCCCCTGACAATAAATGTCTTCTTCATAAGATTCACACATCCATTTATCTCTGTTAAAATTCAGCTTTCCTAATGAGGTTTACTTAGACACATTTTTCAATTTTGAAACCTGTTTCTTTTATCAAGTATCTTCACAATTATAACTTATTTACACTAACTTCATGACTACATTAACTTAATAAAATGCATGTTTGCTAAGAATATTTCATATAAAGAATATTTCAACTATAGTAAGAAGGCAAGGATAGTTTTCATAATTTAAAAATATTTCATTTTTGTTGGCAGCTGGTATATATAAACAAATATGGACATGATTTTTCAACATAATTAAAATAAAGTAACTTTCCACCTAAAACCAATCTTTCCTCCAGAATGCTCATTGTAGAATGCAGCTTCAGAACAGAAGCCATTGTAAGGTACGAATAACCTGCTAAATTACAGAGATAGTAACCATCACTTATAAACGGTGGCATAACTGTGATTTAAGAGTTAAAGGACCAGAGGTAAATGAGCTATAAAGAAAAGGAAAAACACTTTACTTTTACAAAGGATAATCGTTAAATATTCTTGGTTTCTAACCTGTATATTAGGCAAATTTTACTGAGATCAAAAAATATTGATTACTATGAAAAGTCCTATAGTAAATAAAAAAAATAAAAATACTAAATTGGAGGAGCATTTTGGAATATGGATGTGAAATTCATAGGAAATCCTACCAAGTCTTCATAAATGACTAAATTAATCATAGGGTAGAAGAAACAATAAAATAATGTCTTCTAAAGAATAGTTCAATTTAGAAGTAGTTTAGCTATTTGTAGAAGTTCAACTCATATACCTGCTTAAAACCAAGCAGAATCAGATAAAGAAGATAATGTAAACTGTCTTGCTTTGAGTAAAATTGCAAGATATGTGAAGGAAAAAAATCATACTTGATCAAGAACAAAAAAGCCAATCAATATTCTGTTTAAATATATTGAAAATGAAAACTACAAATTATTTATTGGAAAAGATACTTAAAAATTTATGAAATATTGAAAAACCTTAAAAGAACATAATGACAAAGAGATAAAGCTATATTTACAAATAATAAATTTGAACTTATAAATCAGATAAAATATAAGATGAAAATAAGGACCAAACCAGTGTTAGATTTGACATTTCACAGGGCATATTAGCAAATTAAGAGTTATACTAATAAAGTCTTCAAAATAACATTTAAATAACATTGATTTAACCTGGATGATATATAAATCTATACTAGCAAATATAATATATGTAAATTTGAGTACAAAAAAGACATTAGTGATATCTAGGAGAATTTTTTTATAGCCATAGTCAATCAAACTATGCCTTGAATAAATCAAAATGATAACTAAATTGAATTTAGTAATCAAGTTATTGTAAAAGCATAATTAAGAGAAAATTCTCAAATAGTGAAAAATAAATACTAAAAGGGCTGGGGAGATGGCTCAGCAACTAAAGCATTTGCCTACAAAGCCTGATGATCTGAATTCAATTCCCTAGTACTCACATAAAGCTAGATGCACAAAGCGGACCATGTGTCTCAAGTTTCAGTTAAGTTTCTTCAGCTAGAGGACCTAGAAAGCCCATTCTTCCTCTCTCTCTCTCTCTCTCTCTCTCTCTCTCTCTCTCTCTCTCTCCTCGGTATGGTTGTACACACCTTTAATCCCAGCACTAGGGCAGCTTAGGTAGGAGGATTGCTGTGAGCTCAAGGCCAGTCTGAGGCTGTGAATTCCAGGTCAGCCTAGGCTACAGCAAGATCCTACCTCAAACAAACAAACAAGCAAAAAAAAAGTACAAAAAAAATAACTATAAGGATATCAGCTGACTTTTGTGATAGATAATGGAAGTCAGAAGACAATAGAATTATTTCATTAAAAGAGCTGATATAAAATCATGTATTTCAGAAGATAGTCATTTGTTAATGTATATTTTATTTATTTATTTGAAAGCAGAGGGAGATAAGCAGAGAGAGAATGTGCATGCCAGGGCATCCAGCTACTGCAAATGAACTCCTGATGCATGTGTCACTTTGTGCATCTGGCTTTACATGGGTACTGGAGAATCAAGCCCAGATCATTAGACTTTGCTGGCAAGCACATTGACCACTGAGAAATCTTTTCAGCCATGTGTTTGATTACATAAGGAAATGTTCAGGGAAGAACTGAGAAAATTCATTGCCATAATGCTGTAGGAGTATAAATAATAAAAGAAAATTATTGACAATGAAGGACAATAATAACATATGGAAAATGAGAATAAATAACAATAAAATGATAAATATATATGAAAAGAGGTTTTCTTGATCTGTCATTTCTCTGCCATCACATCAATAGGTAAAGAATATCCTGTGAGATTTGCAAAAATATGTGAAATATATCACAAAATTTTGATCAAAGAAGAGAAGGGGAAACGAAGGTTCCTATCACGTGAAATAATTCCTAGTCATTTGCTTTGTCAGTTTGTTAAGAGGTGAACACACTATTTGGATGTCCTTATGTCCATACCAAAAATATGCAACTAAGATAATGTAACAAGATTAAAGTATTATTGCAGAGAAGATAGACAGATGGAAAACAGAAGCAAATATTAAGGTAGTACACTTTGGGGGGGTGTAGATGTGGCCCACTGATATTAATTAGCATTACTTTCATAAGAAGTTAGTTGTCAGGAAGTGGTTCCTTGGAAAGATGATATGAAGAGGGTCAAGAGAAGGTAATGAGAAGGAATTATGATCAAAATACATTTGATATATATAAGAAAAATTTTCAGTTATATGAATTATGAAAATATAGTTACTTGAATGGGATTTTATTAAAAATAATATTTGATGCTCAGTAGCTGTCCACTGACATAATGACTTCATAATGCCTTCAGTTACTTTTAAAATGTAATATTCAAGTATATTTTGTCTACTAAAAACAGTTTGAATTTTTTCAAATTTTAAATTAAAAACTAAATTATTCTGCAGAAGTCATCTTTAAGATATAAAAATTTCAAGCCAAACTGGCAAACAGTATGACCAACATATTATCTGACAGAAGAACTGCCGGAATTCTGTATTTTAAGACTTTCAAGCTGTCTGTAATTTGATCACTCTAGAGGTGTAATTCAGAGACTGGGTTACTCAAAAATCCCTCTATTTTTTATAAGGTTTCTCTCTTTCTCTCTCTCTCTCTCTCTGGTGATAAGAAAAAAATATACATTAATTATACACTGCTGGCTTCTAGTATATATTTAATGAATTTAAGTGCATTTTACTTGTACTTTCAGCTTATATTGGAAGCAGAAACACACACAACCAAATTTAATATTACTAAGCCTTTTAATGACTTCCAATCATGTAACACTACTCTGAATTTAGTTTCTACAACTTGAAAGCTATTTAACTATTACCTATGGCTTTTAACATATCTGTATCTTTAAGTATCATATTTCCTGAAATTAAAAAAGTCAACTATACTGTCACACATCTGCAATTCCAGTTCTTGGAAAGCTGAGAGTATTGCCATGAACTTGGAACCAGCTTGAGCTGGAAGAACCTCCCCTAGAAAAAAAGGGGATAGAGGGAGAAAATAAGAAAGGGAGGGAGGGATGGGGAAAGGAAGATGGAAGGAAGCAGAAAGAAGAAGGAAGGAAGGAAGGAAGGAAGGAAGGAAGGAAGGAAGGAAGGAAGGAAGGAAGGAAGGAAGGAAGGAAGGAAGGAAGGAGGAAAGAAGGAAGAAAAAAGAGAACGAAGGAAGGAGGAAAAAAGGGAAGGAGGGAAGGAAGAAAGGAAGGAGGGGAGAAAAGAGGGAAAGAGGGGAGGGAGGAAGGAAGAAAAAGGGAAGGAGGGAAGGAAGAAAGAGAAAGAAAGAAAGAAAGAGAAAGAAAAAGAAAGAAAGCTGGCAAAGTTTTGTGCTATACTACTTCCAAATCTAGGTTCAGAATTTAAATCCCATTAGCTGTATCACCACAAGACCAGGTGGACTTCAGCTCTGGACCCCTAACTTAATATTCAGCATGTTAATTAGCATTACTGAGCCTCAAATTCTCACTCACACAATGAAAGCAGTAATACTTCTTTAGCTTCTGAATTCTTGCAAGGGCTGAGTGACTTCACAAATAGTAGAATAATGATGTCTGACATAATATACTGAAAATTGTGAAATTTGTTGATTAAATTTAGTAATATTTTTATTCAAATAGAAATCATTTTGTAATACTAAGTCTCCAAAAATCTCAAAATTTTAGTTGTTGTTGTGCATGGCACTGTTCAACTCTGAGTTCAATGATGTGTCAGCCGCAGCTGATAGCTAGCTGGCCACAGTGAGCATATATATATCTTGAAAATTGATAGATGAAACAAATGAGATATTTTTTTTTACAAAGTAAAAGAAATACCTAGAAAAAGAGAGCTTACAAACACAGATTAAGTTGAAAAACAAGTGCAAGTTAAATTTAGGCACCCAAATGTGTAAATATATCAGTCAATGATATCCAGCATAACAATTCATGATGCTAAAATAAGAATGCATCTAAAACCCCCATAATGCCATTATAGTTATAGTGATTCTTGGGAAATGTCTCACTGTCTGTTATAGTTCATCAAGCTGAAGGCATTGATAACGTAGTAGTAGGAAAACATAATATTTTCTAAGCAAATAATGACAAGGGAGAATTTTTATTCTCATATTAGTATGAAAATTTAATTTTGCACTGTCTTACTCCAGTGCCTATACACTGCTGAGCAAATCATATATGCATTTGTATAAGAGTACAAATTAAATGGGAAAGTGAAGTCTCTCTGACCTCATCTGCCTCCCAACTCTACTATTTACTCCGCATGAGTTAAGAAAGTTTCTTTCTTTCTTTAAGTACTTAATTTCTTTTGTTTGACAGAAATGACATGATAGTATCTCAGCAGGAGAAACAAATGGCTTTCCTGTGAGTATCTCGGGACTACACACGTAGGTCTACTTCAATTCCTTTGCCCATCTTCCCCATTCTGACTTTGGAGTAGCTTACTCAGCTTCTCACAGCGAAGATTCCCAAGGGTGAAACTGACAGAGCACGGCACAGTGTGACTCTCAGCCAAGGGGAAGGACAGTCAGTGGCTTAATGCCTCAGTCTCCATTTCTTCTGGATTAGAATTGACCATAAACTACAGAATTTTGTCACATGAACATGCATATTTTTGGTTAAGTATTTAGTATATACTTATTTACAATTCAAGTTTAACTAGCCATTCTCAATTCTTTTCCTTCATATTTTCTATAATCTGTAACATAGTCAATGGAGTGACATCTCATTTTTGTTTCATTTACTCTAGGAGAAAGTTTGCAGATCATCTCACAGTTCTGTTACTTTTCTTATCTAATATCCACTGTGTTCTCTGTGTAACATGGATCAGTTTATTTCTCCTGGCTTCTGTTTCTACCAGTAAGCTTAGCAATTGCACAATAATTTCTCTTGGAAATTTCCAGCTTTAGCATCCTAATATTCTGCAAGGGGGACTGAACTTAAATTATTAATGTAATCATAATTAATTATTTTGATAAGTTTTCAAAAATTTGCAATCGGATTCAAGAAGTGATAGAAGAAGGAACATAAATAAAGACATCAAAACAAGCATTAAAATGAATTTGAGATACCCATTTCTGACTTATCATCTGTCATTCAACTGCTATGGTATTGAAAGCATAATATGGGTCATTAATGTATTCATAGAATTCTAATCACTATGGAAATTTAGAAATTTGAGATGTTTGACATGTCAGGTAGTAAAACTGACAAAACTCTAAAAGTTGAGGTATTTATTAGTGGGCTTTCATTTAAAATGATGAGTTTTTATTGCTATGTAATCTGTCATATTATAAAATTGCTTTTCCAGGCTAATAAAATGGTTTATAAAACCTGACATGAAATATATTTGTAGTAGTATATTAATATTAGAAAGATGCAAGAATATATAAAATATAGATGTAGAAAACTTCTCTAGATAAGTTCAGCCATTGTGTTAGCAAAAAGTTCTTTAGTAAATTCTAAACAGCAGCAACTCCCCAGGGAAGGAAATAAGATGAGATTTCATGAGATACTAGAGTTTTCTCTTTCATTACAAGCCCACTTAGCATGTCCCCCACTTCATTTGAAATGGCAGAAGTGGCTGAAAGCAATTTGCCTGGAAACTAGACAATGTAAATTTTCTTTGTGAATGGTGTTCCATTTAAGTGTTTGTCAGATAGCTTCTGAAAGCCTTTAATGGCATTAATTAATTCAAGACAAAGCAGGAAATGGGTGGCACTTGGAAAAATTTATATAAATAATCCTGGTCTGACAGAGCTTATTAAGTCTGGATAGTTTGATGGCCAAAAGGAAAGTAAAAATGTTTCAGCAATATGAGGGAAACTGCAGTGGCGATCAGCTGTGAAGTCTTTGAAGGACTTAAATGGTGCCCTGGAAGCTAGCTGTGTTTCAGGCAAAAGACTAATCCTTTCCGGTTGGATAAGAGCTGCTCAAAAGATCTTGAGCCACTTGAAATCATTGTCCTGTTTACAGAGAAATGATAAGGAGGGTTGAAGGAGTGTTCATAAAGCTGATACAGGTTGCTATGTAAATAGGCATGATGATGAACTTCCTTATTCATGCTCCACCAGTCCGATTCTCCTCGGCGATTTGCTGCCTGGCTTGCTGTTTGACTGCCAAATGTACTGGTCTTGCTGCCAGATGTGCTGGATTACAGTGAGGTGGAAAGCTAAAAATGCTTTGCAAATATTCAGCTGTACATAGAAGGCAGGCAGCTCGCAAATGTCAGATACACAGTGCTGCACTCAGACTTTCAAAAGTCACTCCAGTATCAGTCACTTCAATGAGTGATATATTTCAGGAATGTGTGTGCTTTTGCTTACGGCTATCTGATCTCTACAGTTTTCTTTGATAAAAAGAAAGCTAATTGAATAAGTTTATCCCCAATATTAGTTGAACTGATAAAAAGATATTTTAAGAAAAAATAGCACCATTTTGAAAATTAAATAGTGCAAAATTGATTCAGAGAGAAGGACAGACATTTAGAAATTTTTATTTATTTTATTTTATACATATATTATAACAGGTTAGAGTCTAACCCCTTGCCCCTGCTCCCATCTCCTTTATATTTACAATAACAGTAGTTAAGTAAAAGTTTGATTTTAAATATGGGATCTTTCAGAATTTGTATCCCCTTGATAGATTTAAATGACCTCCTCTAAACATTGGCTTCTATGTTCAATAATACTAAACAAGCAATATTAACTAATATCCAATGAGCAATATCTCTTTTATCATCTGTACTTTTATCCATGGCTTTTATCATGCTTACCTGTGAAATAGAATTTGGGTATGAATTTTGTCTGTTTTATCCACTCCTCAAAGAGATATATGCCTGAGGAAAGTTGTTTCTTTCTGCCTTGCGATCACAAGGATGTGAATATTATTTAATACATAGTAAACAATTTTCAAAGTCTAAAGTGCTACTTCATAGTATGTGATCATATTTCTATTCATTAAAAATGTTCTTTTTCGGTCTGGAGAGATGGCTTAGCGGTGAAGCGCTTGCCTGTGAAGCCTTAGGACCCCGGTTCAAGGCTCGGTTCCCCAGGTACCACGTTAGCCAGATGCACAAGGGGGCGCACGCATCTGGAGTTCGTTTGCAGTGGCTGGAAGCCCTGGCGCGCCCATTCTATCTCTCTCCCTCTATCTGTCTTTCTCCCCGTGTCTGTCGCTCTCAAATAAATAAATAAAAAATGAACAAAAAAAATATTTAAAAAAAATGTTCTCTTTCACAGGCACTTCTAGGAGAAAAATGAAATGTTATGTATCATACCAAGCTAATAGCACTTGGTTAATGTAGATTTTTTCACTGTAAGAATATCTATTCATCTACCTCCTTGTCAGGTTATGAGTTCTGAGGCAGCACATACCCACTTTCTTTCTACATACTCATCAAAAGGCTTGTCAGGGTGCTGGCAGAGGGCTTGTGATAGGGTAGGAATCAATATCTATTGAGTGAATTAATGAGTGTCTGTGCATGTTTCCAGAGAGGATTAGTATGTAGGAAAGTAACGAGGTGGGAAAGGTGGGCCAAATGTGTCCCCGACTAAAAAGAAAAATCTGAGGATAAATCAACATGCATCTGTCCACCTTCACTATTTCTGTGCAAGAGCATCTTTCACTGCTCTGTTCTCTACTCAGCGTCCTGAGCCAACCTAGAATCAGTGTTAGGAGTATCACGTGCTTCAATGTCAAGTCTCTGTCTCAGGTGTGCAACTAGATCTTGTTGGTTTACCCAGCCCTAATTGTGTGAGTGAATCTAATAAAGCCTGTTTGTGTTTGAGTGTTGATTCTGTTCTTCTAGAGAAGCCTAAAGAAGTGGTGTTTTATTTCTTTTCAAAACTAATTACTTTATTTTGTATGTGTGTGTCTGTGGATAGGTGCACAAAGGTCTCTGGCTGCTGAGAACTAACACCCATCCATTTTTATATGGATGACTGGGGAATTGAACCCAGGCCATTAGGCTTTGCAAGCAAGCAACTTAAATTTCTGAGCTCTCGCCTTACCATCATCAAGTTATATTTCCTCACATGAAAATGATTAAGAAGTACGTGTGGGGGCTAGAGAGATGGCTTAGCTTGCGAAGTCTGAAGACCTAGGTTTGGTTCCCCAGACACCTCATAAGCCAGACACACAAGGTGACACATTTGCACAAGGTCACACATGAGCACAAAATGGCACATGCATGTGGACTTCCATTGCAGTGGCTAGAGACCCTGGTGTGCCAGTTATCTCTTTATCTCTCTTCCTCTCTCTCTTTTTGTCTCTCTCACACACATTCGTAAATAAAAATGAAAATTTTAAAGTATGTGTGGTATACATTTTTAATCCCAACACTGAGGAGGCAGGAATATCTTTGAAGTTTAAGACCAGTCTGGGATACATAGATATCTCTAAAAATATTATAAATTATCCTTTCTATCTGGTGACCTGCTCTTAATTTTTTGTGGCAGTAATCAAAATAGGGTGGGGAGCTATGTATGATTTAGTAAATGTGCATGTGTTAATCATTGTTTGACCTGAGTTAAATTCTTTATACCCCAAAATCAAAATAGGATGGCTCAATATTATTTTATGAATTGCCAAGATTTATCCACTTATAGCAAAGTTTAAATATGACAGGAGAACACCGAGGAAGCAGAAATCTAATTTGGATGGACTTCAGGGTAAAGAAGTTGCATGGTATATTAGACAGGTAAATTGGAAATACAATGGCATGATCCCAATTGTACAAGGACTAGGATGTAACTGCTTTCTAATAAAGGGAAAGAATTATGAAAATGAAGCCAATCCCAGTTGTCAGGACAGAAACTCCAACTCAATTAACAGGAGTGACCAAACTGATTTCCACTTTTGTGATTATGCAGTTATGACCTTAATCCTTAGAAAAATTTGAAATAAGGATAAATAATCACAGCTTCAGAACAGACTTACCAGCATTCCTCAAATGTGAGGTCTGTAAGCTTAAGAGTTATATGTAATTTTATGTGCATTAGAAGTGATCATAGAACTGGACCTAAGTTCCCAAGAAATACCTGCACAAAAGTTTTGTTGCATTAACTTAGATATTTTAACAACATATACAAGGTGACTAACCTTTATTCTCAATGCTTATGATCAGACATGTTTGAGAAACTATGCTTTTTCAGATTTTGGAATTATTTGCTTATACATAATAAGGTGTTTGGGGATCAGTGCCAAAGTCAAAGCAGGAAATTTGATTGTTTCGTATGCACATCCTACAAACAACATTTTCAAGACTCTTGTGCATGAAACAAAGTTTATGTATATTGAACCATCAGAAAACAAAGGTGTCATTATCAACTACCCATGTGAATTGTCTGTGGTTACTAAGCTACATTTCTGAATCTGAAACTTTAGGCTACCAAAAAACAAAACAAAACAAAACAAAAAAACAATTATGCTCATTCCCACACAAGTTCTTAATAGGAGAAAACATGCATACATTACCATAGTAAGAACCATCAATGTGTTTCAGGAAAGTGAGCATCACAATGGCTACTTCAGGCTATGTCCATAGTTCTCCATGGCAACAACAAACCACATAGATGTCAGTGATGAGGAAGCAAGGCTTTTCCCACCACAGCAAGGCTTCTTTATGCATGGCTGCTGAGTTAGCACATCCCAGCATGATTATTCTGTCCTTGGCATGCTTGGTGCCTACAGGGCTGTCTCATCAGCTATACTCAGTGTCTTTTGGGGGTAGTAATACCGAACAGTGATATTGTATCAGATTCCAGGCTTGTTCTCACATCATAATAACTATGGCATCTGCTTTGTGTTAAGCAGATGTTTTATCACTACAGATCTACAAAAATTTAATTCTGTGTAGCTTCTTAAATTTCTGCACCCAGCCTGTTGAATATTCACAGTTCTGTTCAATTCCAGTCTATAGTGATAGATCTTTGCCTGTTCCAAGGACAGCATACCATTAAGTGGCATGTGTTCACTGAAATGATGATAGATCTATTCTTTTAGCACATGCTAGAGAACTTCATTTTTACTTATATGCACTGTTTTCTATTTCTATTACTTCTGCTAATCTATTTTACATAGATCTGCTATACATTAATTCTGTATCTTCAGGTCACACATACTGACCATTCCAAGACCATGTTCTTTGTGATGTTTCTCATAGTATGGTCCATTTTCTTAAACATTTTAACCTTTTGTACTATAAATATAAATGGTTTCTCTTTAACTTATTACATAGGGATATCCAGAGGCTTTTATAAATTTTTAAATATTTTTATTTATTTATTTGACAGAGAAAGAGAGAGAGAGAGAGAGAGAGAGAGAGAGAGAGAGAGAGAGAGAGAGAGAATGGGTGTGCTAGGGCCTCCAGCCACTGCAAATGAACTCCAGACGTGTGTGCCCATTTGTGCATCTGGCTAATGTGGGTCCTGGGGAATTGAATCAGGGTTTTTTGGCTTTGCAGACAAACACCTTAACCACTAACCTATCCTTCCAACCTCCAGAGGCCTTTTTAAGAGCACTGGTAACATAATTTGTAAACACATAGCAGAAAAAAGTTGCAGACCCTGTGAAAAAAAGTTACAGACCCTATGAACCTCCTCTTCATGTGGGCCATTGTGTGTCTTCTACCATTACTTCATCTGGCCAGAACTCACTCCCATGTTAATGTTCTCTTAGGGAGGAGGCTGGTGTGTACAAAAAGTACTTATTTCTGTAACAGAGAACAGAGAGGATGTTCTCACTTGAAGATACTATGGGGAATTGAACCCAGGCCATTAGGCCTTGCAAGCTCTATGTTGACAGCCTACTTAGGAGTGAGCCATCACATGAAATAAATTTTGGATTTTGGAACATTTTGATTTCAGATTTATGTTAGAGATGTGTCACATTCAAATCCAAGATGCTGGGACAAACTTCTCAGGAGGTACAGTTTTGGCAGGAATGAGTTTATTTCAAGCTTGCAGGTCCAGAAGAAGTTCCATCAATGGTGTAAGATGCTGCTTCCATACATCCAGACAGAGAGAAACAACCAACCATCCAGCAAAAACAAATAGCAGCAACCCAACCCAGAGCTCAAACTCTCTCTCATACCCTTGGGCTGGAATCAGACCAACTCAGTAACAAGACCCCAGTGACACCTCCTCCAGCCAGCTGCTGGAGACTTAAACATGAATGGAATTCTACGCAGCAGTAAGGAAAAATGAAATAATAAAATTTGCAGGAAAGTGTGTGGATTTGGAAAAGATCATCTTAAATGAAGTTGCACAGTCTAAGAAATACAAAGGCCACAGGTTATCTCTCATATGTGGCTCCCAAAATAGACCAACTGAAGAGGAGGGCAATGGCAGTTAACATTAAGACTATGGGTGTATAACTACAATGAGACCAGGATAAAATGAAAACAAAGAGGGAGGAGAGGAGGGGTTCCAGAAAACCTGGTTAAGGGAAAGAATATTGGTGGAAGAGTTGGAGTAAGAGAGGGTGGGAAAGGGAAATATGCAAAACAAAACACTATAATTCTTAGTACATTAGGAACCTTCCTCTTAGATAGCAGTTTCCAAGAGTATCCAATTGAGGTGGCCAGACCAGACCAGTATACCCAGAAGAAGGTGTAAAAAGCTTAATCCTAAAATCCCTTGCTCTGGCTGGTGACTCTCAGCACCAAAACTGAGTTGTCCCCCACAGTGAGTAGTTGACTAGGGAGACCCATGAGTTATCCAAAACAATATCAGCTATTGCCAAGCACTTAGTTTACTGACAGATGTAAAAGGTAAGACCCTATTGCTGAAGACAAAGGCTGCTGACTCAGAACACCAAGAAACCATGTGGGAACAGAGAGGCAAACCTTCATGTTCCTAGAAAGTGCTACACAACTGCAAACTATACAACCTACCAGACAGACAAGAAATATACCTTTATTCTCTTGGCACACAGCCTCTGTGGGTAACCAACTGCCCTCTAGTTGGACATAAGGCCCACTCAGTTGGAGAGAATACATAACTGGTACTAAAAATGAAGCCAGCATCCCATGGGCAAGAAGGTCACAACCATCAGAGAGAAGCCCCCTTATTCTCTAGAAAAGTTGAGTATGTCTTCTCATTAACATGTCTCTCAACATTATATGAATATTCATATTAATCACAGCTTCTCCTACCATTGGTTGGAGATCTGCTTTATATTACAGATGACAGAAAATACTGGGAGATCGAAAAGCCACCAATTCAATAAGAAAAGACAGCTGCCTTCCCATCAGAAGATGTATCACCTCTACCACATTCACTAGTGTCCAGAAGAATTGACATAGTAAGCAGTGAATGACAAGTATTGCTCCTAAAGTTAGCCTGACAGTTACCTCCATTGAAATAGCAACAACCACAGTGGAGAACTGAAACACATCAAAGCAGAAATAGTCTACATAAAACTCAACACCAAAAACAAACTGATAACCCCTGCAAAGGCTTAGGGACTATTAAGGAAGAGGGGTCAAAAATTGTAAAAGCCACAGAGACACAGTGGATAAAAATATCCTGAGGCATAGCTCCATACTCCTGTGTATAACAGAGGCAATAATTATCCCATAGTGAACAACAAGGACCCTACTGAGGATGACCCTCTGGGAAATGGAGACTGAGGGTGGAGAGAAAAAAAAGACTATATTCTATGTAAAATATATACATTTATATAAATTGTAAAAAGCATAATAAACAAAAATTCCTGGGTCTACAGGACCATACATTCAAACTGCCACAAGATGATTGTGGTTTGGTAGGTATTGAGCGTTCAGTGTCTATCCCCTTTGCCCTTGTGCTGATATCAGATTCACTAAGAAAGCAGTACTCTTTCTCATTTCCCCAACTTCTCTGTGGTTTCAGCTGGGGCCGGGGTGAACTGTGCTGGGTCATTAATCTCCTTAGGACCATCTCCCTTCTGAAAAAGATAAGGAGGCTCTCCAACAGAGAATGAAGTCAGCACTGGTTAAATGGGATAAACATTATTAATTTAGAGTAAATTTAAATGTTATAGACCCTCTTACAATCCAAGATTAATGGGAACTTGACAATAGAAAGTAGAATCATTATCTGGATATAATTCTGACTTGTGTCCCATTTTCAGATATGGTTTCCATTCCACTGAGCAGATCTGTTAGCCAATCCAAGAGCAGTTTGTTACCCACCATGGCCGTGTGCCACTATTGCACTTGTGTGAGCATCACATCAGGTTCTTTGTTTCTGAGTCATTTATACTTCGAGTTGTTTGGACAGATGTTGGCCACTTTCCCCCAGTAGCTCATGTAGTGCCTTCCAGCACTAGATGAGCCAAGTGTCTGGGAACTGGTTCTCTTCCAGATTCCAATCAGGTCTCTCCAAGGTCCATGCCAACAGCGTATAATGTCTTCAGTAGTAGGGTCTTACAGTTAACCCCTGATGGGTAATCAAGTGCTCTGACACAAGTGTGTCTTGTTTGTTTGGGGTATATAATAGGTTTCTCTAATCAACAACTCATTGTGGATGTAAACCACATTCAGGTACAGGGAATTACAGGCCAGCACCAAGGTGGGGGAGGGAAAACAGAGAAGAAAGTCAAACAGAAGAAATTTAAGGTTAGGCTTCATCTCGCCATCTCTAGGGCCCTTCAATACAGGTGCCCCCTCAGTTTCTCTTGAGGGTTCCACTTTTTAGTCCAAATTCCAGGATATAGGATTCTGTGTTACCAGTTTAATTTGGGTTCAGTTTTGTGTTCCCCCCATCATTCCTCTTCCCCCAAACCCTATCATCCCTATTGTCGAAGCCTCAAGATGCCATTCAGTTATGTCAGCAACTCAGGCTGATCCAGGTTAGGAACTGCAGATGAGTGAGATCACATGACAATTGTCTTCCTGTGATTGTGTGAGTTTGCTTAGTATGATCTGTTCCAAGTTCAACCATTTTTCTACAAATTTTATTGTGTCATTTAGTTTTAATTACTGCAGAGTAGAATTCCATCATGTAGCTATACCACATCTTGGTTATACATTCATATAATAGCGGGTACGTGGGCTGATTCCAATCCTTAGTTATTATGAATTGAGCAGCTATAAACATGGTTGAGCAAATATCTCTGAACTGGAATTTGTAGCTTTTAGGGTTAATGTCCAATAAGGGAATAACAAGGTCTGTTGGCAACTCTAAATTCATCCTATTAGGGAGTCTCCATACTGATATCCATAGTAGCTATACCAGCTTATGTTCCCTCCAGCAGTGAATACTGTTCCCATTTCTCCACATCCTGGCCAACATTTATTTACATTTAATGTTTTAGTGTTTGCTGTCCTTACTAAGGTAAGGTGGAATCTTATACTTATTTTAATTTGCATTTCCCTAATTGTTAGTGATGTTGAACATTTTCTTAAGTGCATGTTAGCCATTTGTAATTCTTCCTCTGAGAACTCCCTATTCAGTTCTCTGTCTCACTTTTTTAGTAGGCTGTATGATTTTTTATTGTTTAATTTTTTGGGTTTTTGTACATTCTAACCCTAATGGCTTCTGTCAGTGGTATAACTGGAAAAGGTTTATCCAATTCAGTGGATAATCTATTGGTTTTTTTATGCTTGTTTAATTTCTTGGGCTACTGGCATTTTGTTCAGGAAGTATTTCCCAGTCCTATGGCATGGAGACTGCCTCCTATTTTTTCTTCCTGTAGTTGAAGAGTTTCAGGTCTTATATTGAGGTCTTTAATTCATTTGGACTTGGATTTGGTATATGGCAAAATGAGTTGGACTAATTTCATTTTTCTTCATATGGTCATCCAATTTGTCTAACACCACTTGTGGAAGATGCTGTCTTCTCTCCAGTCTACATTGTTTGCACTTTTGTGAAAGAGCAACCAGCTGTAATTACTTGACCTAAGGTCTGGGTGTTCAATTCTGTTCCATTGGTCTATGTTTCTGTTTTTATTCCAGTACCATGCTATTTTTGTCACTATGGCTTTGTAATATAGCCTTAGATTAGGTATAGTGATACCACCAAAGGTGTTTTTTTTTTTTAATTTATTTTCTGATGAGATGTTTGTTGCCTCGGCCAGTGGGGAGTTGAATAAGGACCCCAGGAGAAGTTAACCTGAGTGGAAAAAGGCAAACATACACAAGAAGGAGACCATGCTAGGTGGTTGTCAAGGCCTCAAGATTTTATTTTTTCCATGTAGATTTATATAGGGTTGTAGGGTGAAGGGGACGTGGTCAGGGCAAGGAGTTATAGGGGGAAGAGGATGTGGTTAGGGCAAAGATCACAGAGTTACTGGTTAAACCATAATGCCTTTGGTTCTTCATCAGCTACTAGCAGGATGGGGGAGTGTTTGGCCAGGTGTACAATCCCATTGTTTCTGGTAGTTGAATATTAGGTGAGGAAGTAGAAACTGAACTTGCTATATGGTGGTTTCTGTTAACATGGCTGAAGTTTGGTTCATAGCTCCCAACAGTTTGTATATCTGAGACCTCCTGGCATTCCATGTGAATTTTGAGATCATTATTTCAATCTCTGTGAAGAATAAAACTGGTGTTTTTATTGGTATTTCATTAACTCTTTTCAATGCTTTTCATATAATTGCAATTTTCACAAAATTAATTCTATCCATCCAAGTGCATGGGAGGTCTTTCCATCTTCTCAAGTTGTCTTTGACTTCTTTCTTGAGGTTTTTTTTTATGTTTTCATTATACGGTTCTTTCACATCCTTAGTTAGTGTTAGTATTTTTTTTTCATGCTATTGAAATGGAACAGCCTCAGTGATTTCATTTTCTGCATATTTGTCCTTTACATATGGGAAAATCTACTAATTTTCGTGCATTGACTTTGTATCCAGCCACTTCACTGAGGAAATTTATCACCTTTAGAAGTTTTGAGATGGAGATTTTTGATTCACTTATATATAGGATCATGTCATCTGTAAATAGGGCTAACTTGACTTCTTCCTGTCCAGTTTGAATCCCTTTTATCTCTTTCTCCTGTATTAGTGCTTGGGCTAGGACTTCCAGTACTCTGTTAAAGAGCTGTGGTGAGAATAAGGACCCTTATCTTGTGACAAATTCTAGTGGGATGTCCTTGAGTTTTCCACACTTAAGTGTTATTTGGGCTTTAGGAGCTGTATGTATAGCCTTTCTTAGGTTGAGATATAAACCTTACATGCCTATATTTTCCAGTGTTTTGATCATGAAGTGGTTTTTATTATGTCAAAGGCCTTCTATGCATCATTTGAGATGATCATGTGATTCTTATGGTTACATTTCTGTGGTGTATGACATTGTCTGATTTCTGCATGTTAAGCCTTCTCTGCATCCTTGGGATGAACCTACTTGATCAAGGTGGATAATGCTTTTGGTGTATTGTTGAATTTTGTTTTCAAGGATTTTCTTTAAGATCTTTGCATCTAATTCATTGGGGATATAGGAGTATAATTTTCTTTCCTTGTTGCATCTCTGTCTGGTTTTGGTATTAGGATACTTGCTTCAAAACGAGTCAGGTAGGAGTCCCTGGTCTCTGATTATGTGAAACATTTTTAGGAAAATTGGTTTCACTTCTTTAATAAAGGTTTGATAGAATTCATCTGAGAAGCCATCCACTCCTGAACTTCTCTTTCTGGGGAGGTTTTTGATTACCTTTACAACCTCCATGGATGTGATAGGTATATTTAGGAGATTAATCTGTACTGAGTTTTGGTAGGTGGTATGTGTCTAGGAATTCATTCATTTCTTACAAATTATTCAATTTTGTATATTAGGTTTTTGGAAGTATGCTGTTATTTTTTGCAATTTCATTGATGTGTCTTGTGATCTCTCCTTTTTTATTTTTGATCTTGTTGAGACTTTTTCTTTTTCTTTTTTATTTATTTATTATTTTTTTTTTTTGCCTTACAATTTGGCTGGGAGTTTGCTGATCTTGTTTATTTTTTCAAAGAACTAGCTCTTTGTTTCATCATTAAAAAAAATTGTTTTCATAGATTCCAATTCATTAATTTCTGCTCTGATCTTGATTATTTCTTTCCCTTGGAGCTCTTTGGGTTGGATTCTTCTCATATTTCCAGTGCCTTTAAGTGGACAGTCAGGTGATTGATTTGAGATCTCTCTTTCTTTGTAATTATGGTATGTAGGGCATGAATTTTCCCCCTATGGCTGCATTAATTGTGTCCCATAAATTTTTATAGGTTGTGTTTTCATTATCACTCAATTCTATAAATTTTATAGTTTCTTTTTTTTTTTTATTTTTAGTTCTTCCATGACCCAATCATTGTTTAAAAGTGTGTTGTTTCGTCTCCAGTTGCTGATGGAGTTCTTGTTGTGTCTCTTGTTAAGTTCTAGTTTAAAGCATTGTGATGTGACATGATTCAGGAAGCTGCTTCAGTTTTGCTCACTCTATGAAGGCATGCTTTATGGCCTTATATATGGTTAATTTTGAAGAATGTTCTGTGGGCTGCTGAGAAGAATGTGTATTCTGCAGAGTCAAGGTGAGAAATTCTATAGATATTTGTTAGGTCTAGTTGATCTATGATGTTGTTGAGCTCTATTATTTCCCTGTTGATATTTTGTTTGGATGATCCATCAATGATTATGGAGTATTGGAGTCTCCAACTATGATGGTATTGGTGTTTATTTCTGTTTTATTTTCAAGTAGACTTTGTTTTATAAACTGTGGTGGTGCTCCTGTGTTTGGCACATATATATTTATGATTGTGAAGTGCTCATGCTGTTTCATTCCACTGATGAGTAAGAAGTGGACTTCTTTGTCCTTTTTTATTACTTTTGGATTGAAGTTATTTTAGAAGATATTAATGTAGCAATACCTGCTTGTTTTTTTTTTTATTTCCATTTGTTTGGCATATCATTTTCCAACCTTTCCCCCTGAGGAGGTGTCTATCTTTAGTGGTGAGGTGGGTTTCTTGAAGACAACAGATAGAAGGGTCTAGTTTTGATCCATTCTGATAACCTGTGTCTTTTGATGGGAGAGTTAAGACTAGTAATATCTAAGGTTATTATTGTGAGGTTCTTACTAATCCCTGCCATGATGAGATGTTTTATGGGGTTTGGGGCTTTCTTGCATTTTGTATTATTTTGAGCCTGTTCTATTTCTGTTATTGTGATCTTCTTTTTCTTGATTCTTGAGATTGGTTATTTGACTGTTCTGTATGGAGTATTCCCTCAAGTATTCTCTGTAGGTTTGGCTTTGTGTTCATATAACCATAGAGTTGACTTTTTTTTAATTATTTATTTATTTGAGAGCAACAGACACAGAGAGAAAGACAGATGGAGAGAGAGAATGGGCGTGCCGGGGCTCCCAGCCTCTGCAAACGAACTCCAGACGTGTGCGCCACCTTGTGCATCTGGCTAACGTGGGACCTGGGGAACCGAGCCTCGAACCGGGGTCCTTAGGCTTCACAGGCAAGCACTTAACCGCTAAGCCATCTCTCCAGCCTGGGAGTTGACTTTTTTATGGAAAGTTTTTCTTTCACCATCTATTATAAGTGGTACTTATGCTGGGTAGAGTAGATTGGGATTGAAGCCATAATTTTTTAGACTTTGAAGTGTTTCATTCCAGACCTTTATGGATTTCTGAGTTTCCATTGCGAAATCTGACATAAATCTAATGGGATTGCTATTATATGCTGTGAATTGTTTCTCTCTTGCTGCCTTTAATACTCTCTCTTTGTTCTCATTGTTTGGCATTTTAAGAATGATGTGTCTTGGAGAGTTTATTCATTGGTCCTGTCTATGGACTTATTGTAGCTGGATGGGCCTCTGTTTCTTCAGTAAAGGTTCTTCAGTAATTTTGTTGAATATAGACTCTATTCCTCTGTCCTGGATTTATTCTTCTTCTGGCACACTCATGATCTGGATATTTGGTCATTTTAGGGTATTCCACACTTCTTTCACATTGTGTTCACTTGATCTTTTGAACTTAGCAAAGCTTTTGGCTTCTTGATCAATTTCTTCTTTCTTGTCTTCCACAAGTGTAACTGTTAGTGAGGGGGTTCTAGAGAGATTTCAATAATTTCTATTGGATTTTTGTTTTCTGTTATGTTATTCTACATTGTGTACATCTCTTTTTTGAGGTATGATTTCCATTTGAGTTCTGATTTTCTTGATGCTTCCTGGAATTCATTCTTGCATTTGAACAAATGTTCATTAAGTTTAATCAACCAGTTGTTGAGGTCTTCCATTTCTTGAGTTACCTTCAATTTATTCATCTCTCTTTTTAATGTTTTCTTCCATCAAGTTAATCCTACTGTCAAAGTTGAACTCTCTAGAGATGATTCTGTTCAATTTTGTTGATACAATTGTTTGTTCTTTGATGGTTTGCTTTCAGTTCAGCAATTTTTTTGATCAGGGTCACATTGGTTGTTGTTTTCATTTTGGGATTGAATTTCTGTTGCTTTCTCTATGATTTCATTGGAGGTTTTCATTATAGGATTAGGCATCCTTGAAGGAGATCTCTCAGTTTTCTGACTTTTGTTGGCGTTTTTGCATTTTTGTCTACCCATTTTATGGAGACTCTTTATTTTATTAAGGAAGAAGCAAGTTTTTGTCCTTTGGCCCATGCACCTTCTGAATCAGGTGAACACCGATGTTGGTACCCAGTGGCCAGTCAGGATACCAGAGCAAAAGTCCCGATTTCATAGCTCACACAGGGACCAGGCTTCCCCAAGGTAGGCACAATGGGACCTACCAGGACCAGGGGACTAGGAGGTGCCAGGGAATGGGGATCTGGACTACTTACTCTGCATCATGTCTGCCTGCTCACAGTAGAGCCCAGGGAACTTGGAGCAGGGAGCTGGGAAGAGCCATAAAACAGGGATCTGGCCTACTCACTGCATAGCACAGTGCCAGCCCCCACGCTGCCTGCACAGGGAACTCGAAGCCACTTTGCTGGAGAGCTAGGAATCCGGTGTCTGTCCTACTCACTCCACACTGCCACCACACACCTCCCTGTGGGAGACCCACTCTAATTTTCTAGTAGTCTCTTTATGATTTCAGTTTTATTCTATAGCTATTTGTTGCATTTTCTTTATGTAGTGCATTTTTCTGGTCACTCACTTCTAATAATAGATCATTTCATTATAAAAAGTATAAGTCTGCTTTAGTTGGAGCCACTTAACTTTTGTTTCATTAACTGATTTCCATCATTATGCATCTAAACATTAGAAATATATGCATACATATTCCTAAACATTAAACATGTTTAAATCCCATAGCTCACATTATTGTTTCCCATGCCATCTAATACTTCCATGTTCATTCTAATGTACTTTTCTTATATTTAATCTCCTTTCTTTGAAAATCAGAAAAGTAATTATCATTACTCATCAGTCATATAATTACATTTAAAAGTAGTTCCAGTGAAATATAGCATGGTAGGACACACCTGTATTTCCAGAACTTGGAAGGTATACACAGGCAGATCAGGATTACATAGCCAATTTTGCTTCATAGCAAGTTCAAGGTCAGCTTGGGTTACTTGAGACCCTGTTTCAAGAAGCAAAATACAGAAATCCAAATGATAATACATAATAAAATAAAAGTCTCTAAGGAATATAAACAACTTCAAATATTCCTCTTTTTCCTACTTCTTTATCCCTGTTAACATCCGAACTGCTCCTTGAAGCTGATACTCCATGCTTTGCCTTAGTAACTGCACACTCTATTCCCACTCTCCAAGATGCCTATCTGCCTCAATAAATAAAACAAAAAAAGTTTTATTGGCAATTTTCATACATACAACGTGGATTTTAGCACCATATCATTCAATGATTTACTTTGAACGAATGCTTAAGATATTAAGAAATTAAGATCACCTTTGTAAATATTTCTATCAAAATTGTTCTTGTACTATCCAAAATTCAGAGTTCATGGAAAATACTAGCTGGCTTTTTAAAAGTTGTTTATTTCTTTAAGCTATTTTCATAAATGAAAAATATTTCTTCTTGAAATAAATATAGACTTATTATTTTACATTGATTAATATGTTGTCTTTCTTTTCAACTACTAAACATGTAAGAACTAAGCAAACTATATCTTCTAGGTTTCTATTTCTTAGAAACTGTCATTTCATCCTATCAGAAACATCTTCATCATTATCTGCTGATGACTTATAAAATGAAGAATATTCTTTTAACCTTATTTTACTTAGGATTTATGAAAAGTGACCAAATTATAAATAAGCATTGGCATTTTTCAAGCTCATATTTATTTAAGAAAGGAGAAATTATACTGATTTAACTTATTGTTTAACTTGTGCAAGTACAGCAAAACTCTTCCTTCAACTTTGAGTAATGCTGTACCCTCAAGCTTTTAGAATCACCACACGTTGGGATAGTTTCACTAAAAACAATTAAAGGTCCACAAACAGAAAAGCACATTCAAACACATAAATACTCACTGGACATATACTCAAAGTAATATCAATTGTATTAAAATTTTATAAGAAAAGATGATTATAAAAATGTTTTGTAAGTAGTTTCATAGGATGAAAATAATAAAAACTGTTATGACATGCATTGCTTTATGTCATCTATTTGAGGATATCTTGTCATAATGAATGGAATGCCATATCAATTCAGTTGGAATTTCATCAATAACATGTGGCCTCCTACATATATTTTAACAGACTGCAAGTGCCTTGACATATGTCTGAGAGTTAAAAAACACTTGGCTTTTTCAAGAGTCTAGGTCTAGCAGACATTCCAGCTATCAAAGTGGAGTTGCAAAGGGAATCACTATGGTTTATTGCCTATAGTTATGGAAGTTGTCAATAAATAAATGAATAAATAAGTAAAAATCAAGGCCAAAAAATGTTTCAAACTCTTAGAACTATATTCTCAAATAGTAATCAAACCACAAGCTGGTTCTAAAGTAAGAAAAATAGGTAGGAACAGTTTTATGTATCGATTTAAAAAATAATGTATTCTTCAACAATATTAAGTTAATATATAATAATCACATAAATTCTGGACTTAAATCACTATCAACCTAAAGAATAATCCTATTGTCATTTCAGTATTTTGAAAAATATAATGGAGGTAGGCTCAGAGATTCAAAGTGTTATGAACTTCAAATTACTGAAGCAAACTTCGTAAAACACTGTGGAGTGGTAAGAATAAGAAAAGACTTGATTCTAAATTCTTCAATGTAATTTTATTTAGAAGATGGTTTTACCTTTAGATTAACACAAGATATACAGGAACACATACATATGAATTTTTTTTTCTGTATTATCCCCTTAGGGACATGGTTACTAAATAATAAAGTTTTCACTTTTGCATTGGTAATTAAAACCCTAAAACATGCAGAAGACGGAATTATACTTTGTAATTAAGCAGAGAGTGACATGAGATAAAACACATAACATCTGACATTGCAGACTGAACAGCAGAGAAAAAGCATCACTTTGAGGACAAGAAGTATCTGCAATTAGAATTATGTTTACCAAGTTAGGAACTATCAGACTGTAATGATAAAAATCAGCAGATTATATAAAAGAAAAAAAAAACAGTTATTTTAAGTCAAGATATTGATTCAAAGGAAGAAAATTTTTCACTCAGATTTAGCAGCTTCAATCCATGGTTGACTCCACTGCTTTGAGCCCATGGCAAGCAGAAATATCAGGAGTGTGCTTCAGAAGCCACCTGCTTCGGGATGGGCAGTTACCAGTGAGAATTCAGCACAGATGTGCTTCTTCCTTCTTTCCCTTGTATTCTCTCTTGGCTCCAGCTTATTAGATGGGATCATTCACATCGAGAGCAGGTGTTACCCTCATTAGTTAGTCATTTCTGGGAATGCCTCTACAGATAGAAGTATCTTTAACTGACCTCCCACACATGTTTAAATCAAACCTAGTAGAACATCAAGAGTAATATCATAGGTATTGATATATTATTGAGAGAACTACACCAGGAAATTTCATATTGTTCCTGGTTAGTAATTATATTATTGAATTCGCATAACAGACTTTAAGAATAATATGACAAAGGCCACTATTTTAAAACTTTTCTTAAGCAAAATGGAGCATGAAAAAATTCATTGATAAAATAACTAACAAAAATAAAATACATTTTATATAATTGCACATATATAAACTCATATTATAAAGAAGAGCATCCTAATATTTATATGAACTACAATGGCTCATAGTTTTCATTCGCAAAAAAATATTCACTAGGCATGGTGGCAATGGTCTGTAGGCTCAGGAAGTGGGATTGCATTCTAAATCACAAGCATTATGAGTTCATGGCAAACCTATGTTACATACTAATACTCGATCTCAGAGGATAAAGGAAAATAAGAAAGAGAATTACAAATAATTACATTTTGTGATTGTCAGAGTAGAAAGAGTTTCACTGGTAATCTAGGGTCTAAGATTCAGTACTCTCTCTAAGAAGAAAGTAAACTTTTCAAATGTGTCTTCCAATGAAACCAGTTTTGGTTCTAGCATCCTAAATACAGAGTACTTAACATGTTGAATGAGTACCTAGTCTCTATAAACTCAATTACCATATCTACTAAGTAATTTTAGCTTCATTACAGGTAATTTTAGAAACTGGTCCTGCAACTCAGTCAAGATAGTGAACTAGTCTAATATAGGAACATTCAGTCTGGTGTAAACTACAAAAAAATGTTCATCACACTTAAATTTAAAAAATGATATATATGTAATTAGGGTTAATAGTGAAATATTAATAATGAAGATGAGATTAAAAATTGGTATGCAGTCAATGATAAAAGTAGTTATACTGAAATCAGTGCATTATACTATATGATAGGTAGTTGGCTAACCAGAATTTAACTATCTACATAAAGATAAAAGTCAAAACCAATTGTGATGGTTCATATATGGAATCTCAGCAACTGGAAGGCTGAGGCAGGTGGCATTTAAGTCCATCATATAGTGACCCATCTAAAACATTCACTGAACAGCAACAGTAATACAGACTACAGTGATGAATGAGTATAACATTAGCAAAATCTAACCTTCCATCCACCTTCTAGAATGCAAGAATGTTTGGTATCTTTAATGACTTTTTATAAAAATTATTATTCTTAATAAATGCCATTCACACATATAGGGATCTTCCAGCTGTGATACTAAACTATCCTCTAGAACTTTTTTTCTAAGATCCAGAGGACAAAGGGCCACAGTGAAATAAATGGCAGCAGGGAAAAAACCTCAGAATCATAAATGAAAACCCTGGCAAAGAAGTGAACAATCACAGAATATGAAGGATAAAAATAATGCATCTTAGGCTGGAGAAATGGCTTAGCTGTTAAGGCACTTGCCTGTAAAGCCTAAAGTCCCATGTTTTATTTCCCAGTACCCAAATAAACCAGATGCACATGGTGGTGAGTGTGTCCAGAGATTGTTTGCAGTGGGTAGAGGCCCTGCCATGCCCATTCTCTCTGTCTTTCTCTCTCTCTCTCTCTCAAATTAATAAGTGAATAAAATATTTTTTAAATGTTTAAAAACATAAAAAGTACAGCTTGATTCTGTATGTGTTTGAAAAATATCTACCTGAGGGACTTCAGGGTTTGGGATAGCTGAATATTAATAGGTTATTATATTAATATTAATAGGTTCTTATATTTTTAGATAAACTCAGATTAAATTCTTTTGATATCAACTTAAGGCATTCTTTGAAGTTGGGCCACTCAGTAGGACACAAGACATAGTTGATATAATTAAGATTTTAAGATTGAGGAAGCCTAGGTTCATATTAAGTCAACTGTGCATTAGCTGTATGTCTAAGCAAAAAAGATTTTTGTGTATGCTGTTTCCTTCAGGTGTAAAATTCAAACAACCTAAGGTGGTTGTGAAGACTAGCTATAGTACATTTAGAATAATGACTGACACATCAACACACATCACCTGAGCTATTATTGCTGCTATGTCATTAGTATAATTACTTACACAGACGCAACACAAAACTTAAGAGAATAGCCAGGATGAATGCATAGAATTCTCTTAAGTGTTTCACCTGCAATATATGATGGCCATTATAGACAGGTAATACCAGTGTTACTATATCTTCCTCACACCCCTTTTCATGAGAATTTTTAAACATTTTTGTATTATCTCCAAACTCTTAAGTTTCATATTCCCTGGAGATCTCCCGAAGCCTGTCCTCCTGGGGTTTACAAATAGTCCATCACATTAAGTAATAGCATTTCCATGCTTCTTGAATAAAGATCCACAAAAATGGGGTGAAAAGTTGTTATTTATATGCATGTCTCAAATTTGTAGCTATACATAAAATTTGAATCACAAATGATATCTAAAATTGTGTTCACATATTATATTAATTTGCTTGTTTTTAAACTACCCACCTGGAATCATCTTTCTATGAAGAAGTAACTTGCACTTGCCCATTTCCAAACTAGACAATTGCAAAATCCCTTCTTTGGAGACCCTGAGTCTCATAAAGGTGATCTTACTTTAAATGCTATAATTTAAGTGAAATTATCTGTGTCTAAAATGAGATATATTAACTAAATGCACACAGCCTATATGTCACATGCAACATACAATTAAACCAAACTTTTTGTCATGTCACTTTTTATATTTTTATATTTGTAGTTCAAAGTACATCATTTCTTCTGCATTTGACTTGATTTTTGTATAATAAGTGATATAAATTGTAATGACTAATGGTTCCATGAAAATTTCATTATTTAAATATTTACTTGTAAGGCATAGATTTTAAATTTTATTCTAAGTGATGCTTTTTTTGTTCTTTCTTTCAGATCAGACTCATCGTGCTGTCCAGAGAATACAGCAGAATATGTGGCAAATATGCAAAAAAAATTAAATTTGTGCCTTCATAAAGGAAGTGAAGATTCTCTCCTTTAAGCATTGCCTATCTGTAGATGCTTACACATGATAATCAAGAGATGCATTGTGCAAAAGATTCTGATATGGCATTATTTAAATGAACTGACAGATTATGCATGACTTTAATCAATTGAAATAGGACACATGGCGATTTAATATTTTTTCAGGTGCATCACTTGTGCCTCTAAAAAAAAGCACAGTTTTGTTATATAAGTGCAATGTTCATCAACATTTTATACTTTTTCAATATGTGGACAATATAAATTTTATAATACTTTAAAGTTAAATCAAACAAAGAAAAGAGATTTAGAATAAAGTTTAAGTAGTTATATGCAAAGTACTGTGAGACTGGGACGTTCAAACACTGATGTCTCCCTGAGCTCTGGGAGTGGTAAAGGACCACTGCATTGAGGCAGGTGAGAAAATCACAGATTCATGCACCCTTCATCTTCCTTCTTCCTTCTCTATCAGTTGATTCTGCAGTTTTAAAAGAGTGCTATCATTGAGCTGGAGAGATGGCTTAGCAGTTAAGCGCTTGCCTGTGAAGCCTAAGGACCCCGGTTCGAGGCTCGGTTCCCCAGGTTCCATGTTAGCCAGATGCACAAGGGGGCGCATGCAACTGGAGTTTGGTTGCAGTGCCTGGAGGCCCTGGTGTGCCCATTCTCTCTCTCCCTCTCTCTCTCTTTCTCTCTCTCTCTCTGTCTCTGCATTTCTCACTCTGTCTGTCGCTCTCAAATAAATAAAAAATGAACAACAAAAAAAAGAGTGGGATCCCAAGCTTCTGCATTATTTAAATAGCTATGCCTTCTTTCTCGGTCTGTCTTGCTCTTGCCCCTATTTCTCCCTCATCAGCACACACCTTTTTTAAAAATACTTATTTTATTTTTATTTATTTGAGAGACAGACAGACAGAGAGGGAGAATGAGTGCCCCAGGGCCTACAGCCACTGCAAAAGAACTCCAGATGCATGCACTACCTTGTGCATCTGGCTTACGTGGGTCCTGGTGAATTGAACCAAGGTCCTTTGGCTTTGCAGGCAAATGCCTTAACCACTAAGCCATCCCTCTAACCCCCACCCACTTTTTATTCAGTTCCTTAATCTCTATAGTCACATTTTAGGCACATAGTAGTCACAGTTAACATAACTACTGCCATACCCATCACTTTTACAACTTTAGAAAGTTCTAAGAAATTGCACAGGTTTTCAAATATGTTATATATAATATTTTATTTATTTATTTGGCAGAGAAAGAGGGAGAGAGAAAGAGACAATGGTGCTCCAGGGCTTCCATCCATGTAAAGGACCTCCAGATGGGTGTTCCCCCTTATGCATCTGGCTAACATGGGAACTGGAGACTTGAACCTGGGTCCTTTGTCTTTGTAGGCAAACACCTGATATGCTAAGCCATTCCCCCAGCCTGTAATATATTTCCTTTTGATTTCAGATAAGAATGTTTAAACAAAAAATGAAACTAAGCAGGCCATATACTATCTATCTTTTATCTGTCTCTCTTTTTCTTTCTATCTAATTTATCCAATTTAAATGTGTGAAACACTGTGTTGACATATACATCTTTTTAGGGAAAAAAACTTCTCTATCAGTCATATGGTCCCTGTGCCACATTTGTATAGTGCATGGCTGTCCAATGCATGATATTCATCATTGTAGGTGCATAGTCTGATTTGACATGCTCCAATATACCATTTAGGTCATACTCCTAAACATCAACTTCAACTTTTAAAATAGTTATAATATTTTATAAAGTTATGCCAAGAGAGATACTAAGAAGTTAGTGTTCCTTTATTTTATTTTATTTCAACATACACTAGGTCAGCTGCCAACTATCTCATAAGTAAGTAGCAGAACAAAGAACTAAACCAAGGTGTAGTGATCTGGAGTCTTATATTTTAACCACCACAAAATAAACTTCATCTAGGAATTATGTTACTGTATAATATACATTCAGAGAAGAACACTTCCTACATATTTGCACTGAAGCAAAGCATACTTGCCATAGTTATGATGGGGTAGATATTGGAGTCATCCTGTAGCAGACTCCACTCTTCAGCATGGTAGGGAAGGAAATTGATAGAATAGCTCAATAAATCAATAATGCTGTCACTATTTTATGCAGAGCAGAGCTCTCTATCTTCCTCACAACCTCATAAAATTGATGGATGAAGGGTAAGAATCCTGATTAGCTAAAAATTTTGTACAATTACCTGTAAATTAAAAGTTTCTACATAGAAGAAAGTTAAACAATCTCTGAATGTATTTCAGAAAATCAGTGTATATATAAATTGGGAAAAGTTTGTCCAAAGATTTTAAGGTGGAAATAAAGTTATGAATGTGGGTAAAAATTTCAAAGCACAGATATTGGGTTAGCTTATGCTGTTATTGTATGAAATTATACCAATGACAAGAAAATGAGAAAACAAAGCAATTTGTTAACATTCTTATACATGGCGTGCTATTGCCTTAGGGGAGCTAATTTCTATTTTTGATTAAAATGTCATTTAGATAGTATTATTTAAAAATAAAACGTTCTTACTGTTTCTTCAATATTAAATTTAACCAGGGCATGTTTATTTTTTACTTAAATACCAATCTTACTCTCTGTCAGGACCTAATCTATAGAAAATTATTAGGGAAATATAAAAAAAAAATCACAAAACTTTCAATTAGATCAAATTGTTTTTGAAATGCCTAGATAAATACTTTAAAACTTTCATTAATTGGTTTTAGTCTTAAATTCTAGTTTTAATAAACTTTTTTTGCAGAATAATATGGGTCTATTAGCAACACAAGCCCTATAGATTTTCAAATGTTGAAATAAATTCATTTTCTTAAAATGTACTTATAGGTAGATGATTATAAATTAAACACTTAAATAATAAAGGATTAAAAGAAAACTACAAAATAATGTGTAAATTGTGCTGATAGACTCCTATAACATTATTAAAAACATGCAAAAGTGATATAAAAGGTGTGAGGTGTAAATGCAGTAAGAATTAGAGGTCCTGTAGACAAGATGATTATACATACATATATATTTATATAATCTCTCTATATATAATCTAATGATATATATATATATATATATATATATATATATATATATATTCTATTATTAGGGAAGATTTTCCCTAAAAATAAATTCTATCATATATATATATGATATATATATATATATATATATATATATATATATATATATATATATTCTAAAATACATAAATGTCAAGGGCAACACAAAAATAATATTCCCCAGGAGACACAAATTTTATAGCCATTGTTTATGTATTAGAAAATACAAATCCACAACATACAACTTTATTGAGATATCTAGTGGTCAATTTGGTAGGTGCATACTTAGAAAGAAAGCTAATAATGAATGGGTGTGTTTGGCATAGAGTCAAGGCATTTTCTATACCCCAACAAGTAGGCAAATAAACAATGTACAATTTAAAAATAACTCTTTTCAAAAGAGAGGGATAAAGTGCTAAAATAATTTAGGTAAACTATTAGTAATTGAGGATATAGATCCAACATTTCCTCCAGGCATAGAGAGCTGCCTTAGCAGTTAATGTACTTGCCTGCACAGCCAAAGGACACAGGTTAAGTTCCCCAGTACCCACATAAAGCCAGATGCACAACATGGGTGACATGTCTAGTGTTCATTTGCAGTGGCATGCCCATTCTCTCTCTTCTCTCCACCCCACCCCTCTAAAATATATAAATAAAAGAAAAAACATTATTAAAAAAGTTTCTTCCAGAAAGAGAAAACACTCATTTTTCAACATCTGTGAACAAAAGTGTAGGGTTAATGGTGCAGGAAATAATTTTCTCTATGCACACACATGCACTAACTGCTGCCTTCAGTGTGATTACAGTCATAATTCATATTTCAAACACTTCTGTATTTAGAAGGCAAGCAATCACTTTCCAAATGCTTCCTTTACTTTATAAACAATTAACATGTTCAAATAATAGAGTATTGTTAGTTTAAAGTAAGAAGTTTGTGAAAGTATAAAAATACATAGATGGACATTCAAATGTGAAATAATATTCCCCTTATATTTAAATATATGAAAATATTCAAATGAGTGTTTTCAATATTTTATTCATTTATTTGCAAACAGAAATATACAGACAGAAAATGAGAGAGTGGAAGAGAGGGAGGGAGACATAGAGACACAGTATTGGTATGCCAAGACCTCTAGGCACTGCAAATGAAGTCTAGAAGCATGTGCCACTTCATGCATCTGGTTTAAGTGGATACTTGGGAACCAAACCCAGGTTACTAGGCTTTGCAAGCAAGTTCCTTAACCTCTGAGCTGACTCTCCAGCCCCCAAATATGATTTTTGTTTATTTTTATTTATTTATTTGAGAGCAACAGACAGAAAAAGAGGCAGATAGAGAGAGAGAATGAGCAATCCAGGGCCTCCAGCAACTACAAATGAACTCCAGATGCATGTGCCCCCTTGTGCATCTGGCTAATGTGGGTCCTGGGGAATTGAGCCTTGAATTGGGGTCCTTAGGCTTCACAGGCAAGTGCTTAACAGCTAAGCCATCTCTCCAGCCCATGATTTTTTAATAGATGTTCAGAAAAGAGAATACAACAGCAGCAATTTCATTAATTTTAACACCCACTGGCTCACACTTAAAAAACTCATTTTTTTTCTCTTCTGCTGTTCTTGTGAATTTGGCAAACTTGCTGATTCCTGCCCATAAAATCACATTATTTTTGTCTGACAGTCAATGAACAAAAATGCCTCAGCAGCAAACACCAACATTAAGACATCTAACACTTAATCCTGAACCCTATGTTCCTGACTATATTGCTAATGGATCTTGATCTCACAGTTAAGGTATTCCTAAAGCCAAAATTCTACTAACGTCTTTTGAATAACAGTATGTTTGCTTTCTATGTTGAAGCAATTGGAAATACTCCCCTAATATGTGTCCCTTTTTCTTTATGTACTTTCATCTCTCCCAGAACACTTACTCCCTCGCTCTGTGCGTGTGTGTATGTGTGTGAGTGTTTATGTGTTGTGTTATCTGTGTGTATTTCTTATCAGTGGGTGGAAAATAATATTGCAAGCAAACACAAATAAGAAACAAGCAGGGGTTGCTAAAGTAACATTGGATAAAATTGATTTTAAGCCAAAAAGTAACAATAAAAAAGCCACTTCTTGCCAGGCATGATGGCGCATGCCTTTAATCCCAGTACTAGGGAGGCAGAGGGAGGAGGTTCGCCATGAGTTTGAGGCCACCCTGAGACTCCATAGTGAATTCATGGTCAGGCTGAGCTAGAGTGAAACCCTACCCCCCACAAGAAAAGGAAGCCACTTCTTACTCATCAAGGGAATGATTCAACAAGAGGATATCACAATCATCACTTCTATGCACAAAACACAGGTATACCACAATTTATTAAAAAAAAAAAAACCTACTTTACAACAGAAAGAAATAAATGCCAGCACTATCCTAGTTGAGGAATTCAGTGCTCTACTATCAGCAATAGATAGATCATCCAAACATCAAATCAAGAGGGAAGGAAGAGAGCTCAACAACTCCAAAAATGAACTAGACCTAAATGATAGCTACAGAAAATTCCACCACAAACCTACAGAATACACATTTTTTTTTTTTTCTCAGCAGCTCATGAAACCTTCTCCAAAATAGATCATATACTGGGCCATAAAACCTCCCTCCATATATTAGGAAAATCAGTGCCAGGAGACTGCACATCACACTTTTAAACAATAACTAGGTAGTGGATGAAATAAAAAATGAAATTGCAAAATTTCTAGAATTGAATGACAATGAGAACACCTTGTACCAAAACTTATGGGACACAATGAAGGTGGTCATCAGGGGAAAATTCATAGCACTCAATGACTTCACAACAAAGACAGAGAGATCCCAAATCAATAACCTAATTATCAATCTAAAGGCATTTGAAAACCAATAAGAATCCAATCCAAAAAGCTCCAAATAGAAAGAAATAATCAAGATCAGAGCAGAAATTGATGAATTGGAAACTAAGAAAGCAATTAAGAAAATTGTTGAAACAAAGATCTGGTTCTTTGAAAAAATAAACTAGATTGACACACTCCTGGCCAACTTGATCAAGGAAAACAAAAACTTAAAGAGATGCTTCAAAATAACAAAATTATAAATGCAAAAGGAGCAATCACAATAGACATAGGTGAAATTGGAAGAATCATCAGAAATTACTTCCAAAGCCTTTACTCCACAAACTGGATAATCTGGAAGAAATGGATCAGTTCCTGGACATATACCACCTACCTAAACAAAACTCAGAGCAGACTAATCTAAACAACCTATCCCACCCATTGAGATTGAAAAGTTAATAACAAACCTCCCCCAAAAGAAGAGTCCAGGAATAGATGGCTTCTCAGCAAAACTCTATCAAACCTTCATGGAACAACTAAAACCATTTTTTTTTTCAAACCACTCCACATAATCAGAGAACAGGAAAAGCTCCCCAACTCCTTTTATGAAACTAGTATCACCCTCATACCAAAACCAGACAGAGATACAACAAGAAAGGCAAACTATAGGCCTATATTCCTGATGAACTTAGACACAAAGACCCTGAGTAAACTCCTTGCAAACCGAATTCAACAACACATTAAAAGCATTATACACCTCAAAAGCCTGAACAATAATAAAGAAAAAAAAAATCAAACAACCTACTCACATAGTAGTGCAGAGAACTGCACAGGGAGTTCTCAAGGAAGAAATACAAATGACAAACACATGAAGAAAATGTTGGGCTAAAGGGACGGTTTAGCGATTAAGGCATTTGCCTACAATGACAAAGGTTCAATTCCCCAGGACCCACATTAGCCAGATGCACAAGGGGTTGCACAACTCTGGAGTTCATCTACAGTGGCTAGAGGCCTGGCACACCCATTCTCTCTCTCTCACTTCAGAGATTTTGCTCAACCATGTTTATAGCTGCTTAATTCATAATAGCTAAAAACTGGAATCAACCCAGATGTCCATCACTGGACGAATGGATAACCAAGATGCGGTATGTCCACATGACAGAATTCTACTCAGCAGTTAGAAAAAAAATGACACAATATTTTTTTTTTTTTTTTTTAGAAAAATGGTCAAACTTGGAACACATCCTACTTAGTGAACTCACCCAATCACAGAAAGACAATCATCGCATGGTCTCACTCATCTACATTTCCTAGCCTGGATCAGCCCAAGATGCTAACGCCTAATAAGCATCTTGAGGACTGGACATTAGGGAAGGTAGAGCTTGAGGGAAGGATAAAAGTGGTGGGGAGAAACACAAAACTGAACCCAAATGGAAATGGTACCCTAAATTCCTATGTTCTGGAAAACAGACTAAAAACTTGAACCATCACTAGGACCTTAGAGGGAACATCTGAATAGAAGGGCCCAGGAGAGGATAGAAACAGGATCTGAGGAGAGAAATGGCCCATCACACTTCACCAGAGCTCCAGCTAAAACCATAGAGGAATTGGGAAAATAAGAATTTTCAGTGAACCTGGTACCAGCATAAGGGTGAAAGAGATAGGCACTGAGTACATTCAACTCCTACCAAACCAGAGATCCAGAGATCCAGAGGCTACTAAGAGCCCATCACTTAATTAGACCTAAAATGAACCCAACATGGTTAAGGGAATTTTGCAGAAGAGGGCATGGAAAGATTTTTAGAGCCACAAGTTGAAACATTATGCACAGAGACATGGCCTCTTCCCCATGACTGAAGGCTACCCTCATAATGCATGACCAACCACCCTCATGGGGATAACCTGAATGTCCAATGAGGAGGGTCCCATTGGAGGGGTTCAGAGATTACAGTGAGGATGGTACAAATATCTGCTGTTTAAATACTGAGTGTGTTCATGATTAAGAAAATGTATATATATAATGTATAAATATATGGTTTATGATATTTGTTTGACACACAATAAAATTATCATATTCAAGTATGAGACTATGTTTATCTCTTTAGTAATTATTAGTTTTCAGAAAAAAATACCAAGAAAGTTAAATTGGATTTAAACTAAGAAAAGAAATCACATGTGTTAGTTGTTAATTATGAATTCATAATATTATACAGAATTCAGGGTTCTAGGGCTCAGGTGAATCAAGCACTCTGCAGCTGACACCTTGCCACCACATACCCCAGACAATGAATAGGAATGGTATTAGTCTTGCTTTAGTCCAGTATTTCTTTGATTTCCTTATTTTAATGTTTAGAGAGACTTTATTAGATCAATAGAAGCAAAGATAAGAAAGTGAAGAGAGCATGTTTCATGTTGAGAGCAGGACGGGGGAGAACTGCTTTTCTTTTATTCTTCACTTTTGGAATTGGAATAGAGATGTTTGCTTTATGCCTTTGCAAGTTGTATGTAACTCACTCGATTTCACAGGCGCTCTGTATTAGTCTGGGTTCTCTAGAGGAACAGAACTGCTAGAATGAATTTTTTTAAAAAGGGAATTTATTGGATTAGTTTATGGTCGTCCAATAGCAGTTGCAGGCCCGAGAATCAGAGAACCTGGTAGCTTCTCAGTCCACATGGCCAGAAGCCTCAGCAGTCCTGATCCAGCACTGCAGATGGCACCAGAAGGCCTGGAGGCTTCCTGAGGAACGGCTGGGTTTCTATCCACGAGGGTCTTCAGTTGATGCTGGTCTTCAGTCCGCGCTGGTCTTCAATCCACTCTGGAAGGAAGCAAGCAGCTCCAGCAGCCAAGTGGAAGGAATGGGCTCTTTTCACACAGAGCTTCCTTATATGAAAGCCCCCTCTGAGCGGGCCACCTGCTCTGGGGGAAGGACTTCCTCTTTTAGTTGATCCTTCCTGGAAGCAACCTCTGGGACCCACCCAAAAGGGATTTCTGTGGATTACTGAACAGATCAAGTTGACAACAACTTAACTATCACAGGCTTATAGCTTATTAATAAATTGTCTTCCCTCTCAGAAGATACTTAGGACTTAAAACATTTGAATGATGTCATGGGATGTGAGAATGAATTATACAGACAACCAGCAGGATCCAACTATAATAATAATATGTTTGTATGAACTATGGGAAATAACTGTTGGAATATTTCTTATGAACCTTACAAATAACTTTGCTGAGATTATTTCTTTTCTTTTGGCATTTTTTTACTGACAACTTTTATACTTCCATACAATAAACTATGACAATTCCTTCCCCCACTTTTCCCTTCACAAATCCATTCTCCATCATATTCCCTCCCTCTCCTTATTAGTTTCTCTTTTATTTTGATGTCATCATCTTTTTCTCCTATTATGAGGGTCTTGTGGAGGTTGTGCCAGACACTGCAAAGTCATGGATATCGAGGCCGTTTTCTGTCTGAATGATTGCATTGTAAGCATTCTTGCCATGCCTTTGGCTCCTACACTTTTCCTCCATCTCTTCTGTAATATACCCTGACCCTTAGAGGGTGTGATGGAGATGTTTCAGTGTTGAACACTCCTTCTCACTATGGTGCCTTTTGGGTCATCCGCGTAGTCACTGCCATCTGAAAAGACAAGCTTCTCTAACCAAAAGTGAGGGTACTGTTAATATATGGGTAAAAAACATTAGGTAAAGTGCTTACAGGGCAGTTTGGTGAGAATAATATATGAATTTAGCCAGATAAGATCAGGTGTTACACTCCTAATGCTCATGACCTCCCCCACCATAGGCTTTTTGATTATGTTTTCAGTACCAGACATATATTTCCTCCCATACAGCTGGCCTCTAGTCCAGTTAGAAAGCAGTTGGTTTCCCACATAACAGACATGACACTATTTTACCCATTCAGGCTTTTGGCCTGGTTGGCCAAATTTAAGGCTTACAGTGTCCACTGTTTAACCACTGACGGATTCTCTCTCCCATAGGGCTACATTCAGTGCAGCATTTGCCAGCCTTCTGTCAGCTCGTCTACAAGGAGGAGATTTTGAGCTCAGCCCCAGCTTGATTTATCAGGGACCTAGGCATGTGGAGTCTTCAGTAAAAGGGTCTTACCATCTATTTCTGATTGGAGACCAAGGGCCTTGGCAATAGTTTGTAATGTTTTGCGGGCATCAGGGAACTCCCTGGCCAACAACTCACTGGAATATATCCTATCCCTGGCACTGAAATTTTTCTGGTAACAATCTATGGCTTCTGAGAATGCCATTATCCAAAAAATTAAGTTTTCATATGGCTTATTCACAATATCTTGAATTTTTATTAACCCTCCCACTCTTCTTTTATTCAATCTCTTCCCCCTGACCTCACTTAGGTCTTTCTACTCCCAGTAATCCGTTCTTCTGCTTATATATATACAATACCCAGCCCTTAAATCCTCCCTCTCCTCCCTCCCTTACAGCCCTTTTCTACTTTACTAGCCTCTTCTACAGACTTTTTTTTTTTTTATTCCAAGTCACATACAAGCCTAAATATTTCTAGCTGAGATCCACGTATGTGAGAGAACATGTGACATTTGGCTTTCTGGTCCTGGGTTACATTACTTATCATCATCCTTTCTAGATCTATCCACTTCCCTGCACATTTCATTCATGTTCCTTTACCCATGAATAGAAGACCACTGTATAAATGTACCACATCTTCATTATCCATTCATCAGTTGAGGGACATGTCAGCTGGTTCCATTTCCTAGCTACTGTGAATAGAGAGGCAATAAACATGGTTGTGCAAGTATCTCTAAGGTAGTGAGTCCTGAGGTTATATGCCCAGGAGTCCTATAGCTGGGTCATATGATAAATCTATTTTTAGCTGTCTCAGGAACCTCCACACTGTTTTCCACATTGACTATACCAGACTATATTCTCACCAAAGTGTAAAAGGGTCCCTTTTTTTCCATGTTCTCACCAACATTTATTGTCAATTGTTTTCTTAATTATAGCCATTCTGACAGGCATGGGATGGAATCTTAAATTAATTTGAATTTGCATTTCTGTGATGGCTAAGGATGCAGTACATTTTTTATATGTTTATATGCCATCTGTCTTTCTTCTTTTGAGAACTCTAGCCCATTTTTAATTGAATTGTTTGAATTGATATTTCTTTTTTTTTTGTTTAGTTCTTTGTATATTCTGGATATTAATCCTCTGTCAGATATACAGCTGGCAAATATTTTCTTCCATTCTGTAGGTTGCCACTTTGCTCTATTCACAGCATCCTTTGCTATACAAAAGCTTTGTAATTTCATAAGATCCTAAATGTTTATTAGTGTTGTTTTTATTTCCTGAGCCACCAGGTTTATATTCAGAAAGTCCTTGCCTATGCCAATATGCTGAAGGTTTTCCCCTACATTTTCCCTTAACAATTTCACAGTTTGTGGTCTTATATTAAGGTCTCTGATTCATCTGGACTTGATTCATTTGCATGGAGAGAGACAAGCATCTACTTTTATCCTTCTACATATAGACATCCAGTTTTCTGAGCACTATGTGTTAAAGAGGCTGTCTTTTCTCCAATGTGTATTTTTGGCATTTTTGTCGACAATTAGATGGCTGTAGCTGCCAGGATTTACATCTGGGCCCTCTATTCTGTTCCATTCATCTATGTGTCTCTCTTTGTGCCAATAAAATGCTGTTTTTATTACTATGGCTTTACAATATAGCTTAAAATCGGGTATGGTGTTCTAAGATAATTTCTGTGAGAATACCTTTTTACTAAATTCCGTACTTGTAACTTGCTGTAAAGTTAATCTTTAAACTATGTAATCAATACACCTATAGCAATGTAACTGGATTTCCTCTATCTTGGTGTAACTGGCTATAACAGCACAGTTGACCAACATTGACAAGCAATGTTTAGAGATGTCGACTGACCTCTTTGCCCAATTTTTTCAGTGGCCTGACTATACTCTGAACTTAAAGCAGGTATATATGTGTTATAAGGTGGTGGCCATTGAGCATTGTATACAACAAGCTCAGTAAGTATGGGCCCACAGGTCTGCTGAAGGCAAGAGGTAGGCTTAATGTGTTGCATTTATGATTTAAGTGTGTGTGTTCTCAATCAGCAGAGTCTAACAGTTCTCACTCCTAAATCCCTTCCTTTAACAAATGTTAGATTGTCCAAGGTGGAAAATTCCCTGCTCTTTGCTCATGCAATGTTCTACTTACTTATCTATGACTATATTTTGGCAGATTAATGAAAATGCCAGTGAATTCCTATATGCAAGAAGATAAGCACAGTGAGATCTGAGCAGCAGTGACAATAGATGCAGCAGATTTACCCTGTGGCTTAAATGTCAAGATCAGTTGTTTTTACTCAGGCTGCTCTAAGAGGCAGCTAGCCCACTTGGAAAACTTCAAAGGATAGTTCTTTATTTCTCAGACTCTTCTCCTAGATGCAGTTTGCCCACTCTTAGATGAAGCCACAGGGGCTATTATTACCTATAATTGCATAAATATGTCCCTCATAGAACAGGAAGAAACCTTTTCTCTGCAGAGATGTAAACACAAGTCTACTCAACCCAGACAGGTCTCAGAAGACAGGACAGTGTAGGACTGCACCAAAGCCCATTTTGGTGAAGCAGTTACTTATTGGGGTTGCTTACAGAGCAAGGTGAGTAGTTGCTTACAGTGGCATGGGCAGCCAAAGACAGATTCCTCACCAAAAAGCTTTCTCCAGCTCTTAGAGTTCACCTGCCTCCTTGACTCAAAATGCCTCCTCTCTGATCAAAGCCATCCAATGTAATGTTTCAAATATCTCTCTTCTCTTCTTGTTTTCTTCTCCCTTCTCTTCATCCCTACTTTTCTTTCTTTTCCCTTCTCTCTTATTCAGACTTCTTCCATTTTCTAATCCTTCTTTCACTTTGGTTTTCTTTTCTTTCTTTCTTTCTTTATTTATTTTGGTTTTCTGAGGTAGAGTCTCACACTAGCCCAGGCTGACCTGGAGTTCACTATGTAGTTTCAGGGTGGCCTCGAACTCTCAGCGATCCTCCTATCCTCCTACCTCTGCCTCCCAAGTGCTGGGATTAGAGGTGTGTACTAGCTTTTTTTATTTTTTTATTTTTGTTGGTTGTTTTACTTTGGCTTTCTTGCTATGCTTTTGTGTTTACATGTTTCATTATGCAGTACAAGTGGACCTCAAATTTATGATCCTCCTGCTTTAACTTCCTGGATACTAGGATTACTAGTATGTACTACCAGGCCTGTCAACAGGTTACACTATGTTTTTTGTTTGTTTGTTTGCTTACGTATTTATTTTTTATTTTATTTTTTCTTGAGGTAGAGTCTTACTTTAGTCCAGGCTGACCTGGAATTTACTCTTTAGTTTCAGGCTGGCTTAGAACTCACAGTGATCTTCCTACCTATGACTTCCTAGTGCTGGAATTAAAGGTGAGAACCACCATGCCCCGCCAGGTTACACTATTTTTTTTTTTTTTTTGGTTGTTCTCAAAGCTTTTACTTTGAGACATCATGGAAAAACCTTACAGGTACACATGGATAAGACATGATGAGAGTGAAGACAATCAGAAACCTTGATTCCCATCAGGTAATGTTCAATCTGAGGTCCTGAGAGAGTTGAGGAATGGGCAATTACCACACCTCCCCTTCTTCCTCACCCTCTCCTTCAACAGAATCTATACAAACCTCCTCATAATCCATTTCTAGGGCAGCCATATCCTCAAGGGCCTCAGAAAACTCTCTCTCCATGCCCTCACCCACATACCAGTGCACAAAGACAAGCTTAGCATACATCAGGTCAAACTTGTGGTCTAGGTGAGTCCAGGCCTCAGCAATGGCTGTGGTGTTATTCAGCATGCATGCAGCTACCTGCACCTTGATCAGATCTCCATGGCTACCACAGAGGATGCTGATAGTTAATGCCAACCTTGAAGCCAGTGGGGCACCAGTTCACAAACTGAATGGGGCTCTTGGTCTTGATGTTGAAGATGGAAACACTGACATCTTTGGGAACCACATCACCATGGTACAGCAGGGAGCAAGCCATGGCGAGTGTCACATTTTACCATCTGGTTGGCTGGCTTAAAGCAGGCATTGGTGTTCTCTGCTAGAGAAAGCTGCTCAGCAGAGATGACAGGGGCGTATGTGGCCAGAGGGAAGTGGATGCAGGGGTAAGGCACCATGTTGGTCTGGAATTCTGTCAGATCAACATTCAGGATTCCATCAATTCTGAGGAAAGTGGTGATGGAAGACCCTATCTGATTAATAAGGCAATTAATCTTAATGTAGGTTGGGCACTTAATATTGAGATTTTTATGATAGATGTCATAGATAGCCTCATTGTCTGCCATGAAGGCACAATCAGAGTGCTCCAGGGTGGTGTGAGTGGTGAGGATGGAGTTGTAGGGCTCAACTACAGCAGTGGGAACCTGGGGGGCGGGGGTAGATGGAGAAATCCAGCTTGGACTTCTTGCTGTAATCAACAGAGAGCCGTTCCATCAGCCAGGAGGTGATTCCGGATCCAGTCCCCACACCAAAGCTGTGGAAAACCAAAAAGCCCCGAAGGCCTGTGCATTGGTCAGCCAGCTTGCAAAATCGATCCAAGAAGAGGTCAATGATCTCCTTGCCAATGGTGGAGTGCCCGGGGGCACAGGTATTGGCAGCATCTTCCTTGCCTGTGATGAGCTTCTCAGGGTGTTAGAGCTGTCGGTAGGTGCTAGTAGGAACTTCATCAATGACTGTGGGTGCCAGGTCTTCAAACACTGCCCTGGACACATGCTTGCCAGCGCCTGTCTCACTGAAGAAGGTGCTGAAGGAGTCATCTCCTCCCCTGATGGTCTGGTCACTTGGCATCTGGCCCTCAGGCTGGATGCCATGTCCCACGCAGTAGAGCTCCCAGCACGCGTTGCCGATCTGGCACCAGCCTGACCGAGGCGGATGGAGATGCACTCATGAGTGATGGTGACAAGTGAAGCAGCGATGGCGACAGAAGCAGATGCCGAGTCCCGGTTACCATCCCTGAGAAGCTAAGGGTCGAGGTACATAACGCCCTGAGATCCGGGTTACACTTTAGATAGTATGGCAAAATTAAAAGTCCACTCTTTGTGGATAATTATATTCCAAATGTAGTAGGTTGTCAAATAAAAATTTCACTGACATTTCAGGGTTTTCAAGTACTTTATAACTTGGGACCAAGAGATATGTATTCACCCAGATATTAAGGAGAACTTAAAACTGGCACTTTTAACATTCTGTAAGTGAGGCATTCTGAATGATGTTTCGATCTCAGTTGAAAAATCCTAAATATAGCATTATTGCAATAGATTAATAACTACATAGAATTGAAATAACATTGACACTGAAATCCAATCAGAATAGCCATCTAAAGGTGTCTGCTAATAGCTAGGTGAGGTCCTGCCCCATTCTGGCTCATATGTGCCTTCCTTAGGCAAGAGGACAGGCAAAGAAGTAAGATGTCATAGTTGAGATGATGCGTCAAGGGATTGCGGCAAAGCAAATATGGAAATTTAAATACATAAACAATTATAGTAAAATAAAAATTGAGTCATTTAAAAGAGCCAATTCTTTACTTTTTAATATTTTATTTATTTGTTATTTTATTGAGAGAGGGAGAAAGAGAGATGGAAAGAGAAAGAAGAAAAGGCAGCTAGAGAGAGGGAATGAGCATGAAAGGGCCTGTAGCCACTGAAAATGAACTCTAGACACGTGCATCACCATGTACATCTGTCTCATGTGAGTACTGGGTTTTAGGCTTTGGAAGCAAGCATTTTAAACACTAAGCCATGTTTCCATCCCCTTAAAAAGCCAATTCTAAATTAAGCTCAATCGCAAATTTTAGATGAGTATTTATAAACATACATTGTATCTAAAATTTATTTATGTTTTTCATTTTTAATGAGTACACCTTGAGAAAGACTTTAATTTTATGAGCTTCTAATTAACCATTACTTGGAATCTGATTTATTAAGATTGTAAATTAATTATGGAAGAAATCCAGCATTATCTTCCCTATGATATTCAGACTATTTTTAAGATTAACATAAGCTCATGTATGTATAAACTCTGCTTTGTTTTGTAAAGTACGATTCATTTGTAAGCCATATATTTATGTATGATGGGAAAATCAAATGAAATAAAATGCTACAGAAATATTCTAATAAAGTTGACAGCTAATAAAGTGACTAAGATATTTAAATTTATCCTTCATACATTGTTTACCTATGTAATTATTCTAAGTATTTTTATCTCTTTTATCCATACAGAAATTCTATGAGATACTTTTTTAAGATACTTATATCACACATGACGTTTCTTGGTGGTAGAAAATAACTCCATAATATTCAGGTAAGTAACAAATATGTAATATCCAATTTACCCAGGCTTTCTGATTTCCAAACCCTACTGTTTCAGTTTATATAACTGAAGATAAAAGTAATTACAGGTTTAGAAGGAGTTTTTTTTAAAATATTTATTTTAGAAGTTAATTTTTAATTGTGAAAATATCCTGATTCTCATTTAAAAAAAAAAAAACAAACCTGCAGGTACTGGGGAGGTTTGTCAGTGGATAAAGCATGTGATGCACAAACTGGAGGACTGTGGTATGGATCTTCAGGAGTCATATAAACGCCAGGTGCGCATGGTGTTCCCCCATAACCCAAACACCGAGGAAGCAGAGACTATGGTCTCATAGGCAAGCTGCCTAGCTAGACTAGTCTAATTGGAAAACTCTGGGTTCAAGTGAGAGAAATGGAGAGTTACTGAGGATGACCCCTGGCTTTTCTGTATAGTGCCCACTTGCACACATATGTGTGCACACCAGTGTATACGCACACCTGCATGTACATATATGCCGAACATGCTTATGAACATGCATAGATGCATAGACTTAGACATACCCCCTGCACATGCATACACACACACACATCTACAAATCCTACAGAATATATATTTTTAGTGGTCAGAGGTTCTTAAGAAAGAGTCCTGTTCTGTGTAGTCTCAGAACCACCATGTACTCCAGGATGAGCTCAAACCCACAGTCCTCCATACTTAGCTTCCCAAGAGTTGAGATGAGGGGCATGAACTACTACACCTATCTTACAACATGTGTCTTAAATTAGAGGTAATTGAGTTTATAAAGTAACATAAGAACTTTGAGATAAAATGATTATCTTCAAAATATTTGTGTGAAAATATTATGAACCTTTGTGAAAGACTGCAGAAGTGTAGGGCTAGAAAAGCAGAGAGGCTTAAATGGGCCTAAATCCAAGAGCGTTTGTATCTCCAAAACCCATGTAAAGTTGGGTGTGGCCATACATGCCTATAACTCTAGGCCACTGGGGAATGGAGCCAGCGAAGTTTTAGAATCAGTAAAGAATCTTCCTCATGAAAAAAAAAAAAAATCAGTTGGGTGTGGGAAGGGCAAAGTCTCCTCCTCCAGCTGCTGATGAGGACATGAATTTAATATATGGGACAGTTTATCATGACATGCATATGCACACACCACACATACAACTGTGTTGTTCACTATGCACATAAGAACAAAGATTAATTTTTTTGATAGCATTGTATGTTTTTGCCATCATATTAAAAGCAAAGATTAGTAGAGAAAATTTCAGGGTAATTTTGAGAAATAAAACAGTTCTTCCAAATCTTTAGTTTTTTTAATTTTTTTTATAATTTTTTTAAATTTATTTATTAATTTATTTATTTGAGAGCGACAGACACAGAGAGAAAGACAGGTAGAGGGAGAGAGAGAGAATGGGCGCGCCAGGGCTTCCAGCCTCTACAAACAAACTCCAGACGCGTGCGCCCTCTTGTGCATCTGGCTAACGTGGGACCTGGGGAACCGAGCCTCGAACCGGGGTCCTTAGGCATCACAGGCAAGCGCTTAACCGCTACGCCATCTCTCCAGCCCTTTTTAAATTTTTTTTGTTCATTTTTATTTATTTATTGAGAGTGACAAAGAGAGAAATAGGCAGACAGAGAAAGAGAGAGAGAGAGAGAGAATGAGTGTGCCAGGGCTTCCAGCCACTGCAAACGAACTCCAGACATGTGCGCCCCCTTGTGCATCTGGCTAACGTGGGTCCTGGAGTATAGAGCCTCGAACTGGGGTCCTTAGGCTTCACAAGCAAGCGCTTAACCACTGAGCCATCTCTCCAGCCCTCTTTAGTTTTTTGTTTCACTGTTTTTGATAAATTTCCAAATGTGCTTTAATACTTAATACTTTTGCAAATTTGCATATAATTTTAAATAAGCATATACATTTTTCATCAGCATATTATTAAAATACAGTTTATCAAAATACATGTCATAGTTCAATATTAAAAATACCCACTAAATATTTTGTCTATGTTGTTTATTAAACTAACACTTCAAACTGTTTAAAAATAGATATGAAGCTGGAGAGATGGCTCAGTATTTAAAGGTGTTTGCTTGCAAAGCCTGATGGCTTGGTTCAATTTCATACTATCCTTGGTAAAGCCTGATGCCCAAAGTAGTACATGCAATAGATGTTTTATTTTCAGTGGAGAAAACACTGGTGCTCCTGTACTTTTTCTGTCTCTCTACCCTGTTCCCTCTGTTTCTTATAAATACATAAATATAAATATATTTTAAAGTAGATATGATGGCTTGCAATTCTGTAGTCAGATGTGCTATCATTGTGCATGGGGCTGGGTGGCTTGACATGATGTAACAGATCTAGTCTAGGGATCTGGACAGTTGCCTTAAGTGCGCTGTAAACATTAGTTGAGATCAAACCTTCATGCAGCTATATCTTGTTTCTTGCCTGACTTTCCTGCTTCCCATTCAATAGTAAATGATAGATCACAGTAATAAACTTCTTTCTTGGTCAATAGACTTCCTAGGAGAACCAAACTAATGGGATGGCCAAAGGCATCTAACCAGATCACACAGCCAGCTCATTTATTATTGTATGTTAAACATTTGAATTGTTTTATAAAGTCACACAAACTTTTATTGAGGTTGCCTTGTATTTACTTTTGGTATAGGCAAGGTGAAATTTCTTAAAGTGTAACCTAAATTCTTCTAAAATGTAATGCCGTACTTGAGTAAATACCTAGTTGATTGTAAAGTGCTTTCTTTCTTAGGGTTTGAATTATTCTATTCTTATTTACATGATTTGGACACAAAATGGCCCTCAAAGACTCCTGTGTGGAAAGCTTGGTCCTCAGATGGTGAACCCAAGCATTAAGAGGTGATTGAATCACAAAGCTTCTGATCTAATCAGTAAATGAACATGTTGGTGGGTTCATATATTGATGGCATAGGGAGCTGGTAAAAACTTCCAGAAGTAGGGCCTAGTTGCAGTAAGCTCGCCACAAAGACACACCCCTGAGGGAGCTTCTTGACCCAGGCTCTCTCTGTCCTTCTCTGCATCTGGTGTGCAGTGAGGTGAGCTGCACATCATGTTTATCTCACCATGCACAGATCCCAAAGCAACACAACAGAGGGACTCCAGCCTCTTTTCCATGAGCCACAGTCTTTCCTCCTTTAAATTGTTTTGCATAGATGTTTTGTTTTATCAACAAAAAGTGAATAACATAATTATCTAGAATGAAACATAAAATAATATCACTAAAATATTTGGAACATCAAGGCTGGAACATAAACCATCAAAACTCTCTCCTGACTTTCATCGCTGACTTTCATCAAAGATAATTTTTATGTGTCTGGGCATGAGTTGCCACTGTGATGAACATGCAAGTCACAGAGGCAGGGAGTGATTTTTCTCTTCTGCAGTCATAGTTTGTAGGAATATGGGTTAAAAAATTAGCTTTAGAGTTTGTTGTTTTAATCCAACCACTGGTCTATTTATATTTTGCACTCAGAATTCAAAAAGTAGATTGTGAAATAGTTACAATGGAAGTTCCATGATCTTAGGTATTCTTACTTCTTGTATAATACATAATCAGATTCAATAAACTGAGAACACATGACCTAATTAAAACAGAAAGTATATGCTAAAATTACTGTACAAATTTACTGCCTTTAAAAATGTGTCATATGTGGGTGGAGAAGATGGCTTAGCAATTAAGATACTTGCCTGCAAAGCTTAAGCACCCATGTTCTACTTTCCAGATCCAATGTAAGCCAGGCACACAAAGTTGAGGCAAGAGCAAGGCCACGCATGCCCACTAGATGGCAAAAGCATCTGGAGTTCAATTGCAGTGGTTGAGAACCTGGCCCACCAATTATCTCTCTCTCTCCCTCTCTGTCTTTCTCTCTCTCTCTAAAAAAAAAGGGTGTCAGACATGTACGTTTTTATTATTACAAATAATAGTAAATTCTGGTTTATTTCTTCATTTTTGCCATAGAATTATTGTAAAATATTTTAAATATTAAAGTGATATTTGTCAAAGTGCTATAATTTGAAAGAAGAATCAATAAACATAAAATTAAGGGGCAAGTCAGATTTTTAAAATGATACCCCATATTGTTAGTATAACAAAAATACATTCATCTCACTTTTAGGAATCTCAGCAACAGTGATTTGTGGAAAATCAATATGGGCAGATTGATTTTATGTTGATTAATATTTAAGAGTCTCATGCTCTACCGACTGAGCTGGCTGGGAAGTTACAATGTTTATTAATATTTAAAAGTGAAAGGTTTTGAACTAATGCTAATCTTGAAAAGTCTTTATTAGTTCTCTATATACAATGAACATTTAACCCAAACTCCTATTCATTTTTCAACTTTGAATTAACTGTTGTATTTTACTAGTTGTGAATAGGTAGATGCAATTAATTAGATTTGAAGTGCTGGGGAGTTGGGTTAGCAAATGTGAAATTTATTTACATACAATTTTATAAAATTTATTATTTTTTATTAAGAATAGTAAGTTAAATACACAGCCAGTTGTTTTTATAGTTATGAGTAGCATAATATCCTGAACAGACTGAGTACAATAATTAAACTTTTCTAAGTTGTGAATGCATTAAAATTACAGGCTGTGTCAATTGTAAATATTGCCTAACAACTCTATCTCCTTTTGCATGAGTTGTGTTAACTTTTTATCACTGTGGCAAATGGTATGCAAAGACCTGAGAAAACAGCTTCAAAGAGAAAAGAAGAATCTTGGCTCTGAGTTGCAGAGGGTTCAGTCAATGGTCATCTTACTCCATATCTGTGGCCCATGGTCAGAATCTCATGGTAGCAAGAACATAAGACAGACCAAAGTTTGCTTGGATATGGTGGCTGAGAATCGATGAGAAGAACCTTGGAAGGGCTGGTGACAAGAAACACAGGACCCCCATGTTCCAGGCCATACACTGATCCCACACACTGACTTTCTCCAAGTGAAAGGGGGGTCTCCGTTGAAAGCTTTCATCCCCTGTCAGCATCAAATAGGAACCTAAAAATTGATTAACTTCTGTCTCTGAATATTTTCTTCATTGTGTACCAAGCCTTTGTTACACAAACTATTTAAAAGGACACTGCCTATGCAAACCACAACAGTAGTACCATTGCTGGTACTCTACAAATTATAGCCCTGCTTTCTAGGCTTTCTTAGCAAATCCTGTCAGCATGTAATGCCACAGGGAGGTTGGAAGTATGAATAAGAATGAAGAAATGGCTCACTTCCTGTTAGTAAGGCTAGTCATTAAACCTACTTTTCACACTAGAACCAGCATCTTTGTCCACTTCAGAAGTGTCAGCAGCTGCCTAGCAGTGCTCTCACCTAAGAAGTGTGAATTGCAACTCTGGAGGTCACTAGATTTAGGTTGCATCTTCTTCTGAGGAGACTGAACTCCAGCTCCACAAGGCTTCACTGCTAAAGGGCTCCCCTTGTTCCTTATGTTCCTTCAGCCTTGTGATTTGTAGCTGCATCTCACTCTTATTATTTTTTTATTACCCATGTGGTTTTTTCAGCCTCCTATCAGTCATTTCCCGGATTCCCTAAAGGAAACTGTCTGTTGAAAAATCTAATATGATTTCTGCTTTGCTACTAGACTAACACACAGAACATGCTTACTTTTATTTACCTCTGAAGTATGGGACCATGGAAAATATTTGTTAATTGACAGCCATGTCTGGTGATATAGCCTAGGGCTAGAAGACACATGTTGTTCCCTGGTGTTTATTCTGTTTTCTTTCTTTCTTTTTTTTTTTTTTTAGCTATTATTTTAAATTTCTTTTCTTTTTTTTATTGGTGACTTCCACAATAGTAGACTATAACCCATAATTCCCTCTTACCCCCAACTTTCACCTTTGAAATTCTACTCTCCATCATAGACATGCTCCTCTCAATCAGTCTCTCTTTTATTTTGATATCATCATATTTTCCTTCACTTAAGATGGTCTTGTGTAGACAGTGTCAAGTGCTATGAGGTCATGGATATACAGACCATTCTGTATCTTGAGGAGCATGTTGTAAGGAGTCCTACCCTTCCTTTGGCTCTTACATTCCTTCTGCCACCTTTTCTGCAATGGGCCCTGAGCCTTGGAAGGTGTGATACAGATATTGCAGTGCTGAGCACTCCTCTGTCAGTTCTTCTCAGTACCATGTTGCCTTCTGAGTCATCCCAAAGTCACTGCCATCTGAAAAGAGAAACTTCTCCAACAGAAAGTGGGAGTAGCTTTAATATATGGGAATGAAAATTAAGAGTCGTGCTTACCGGCCAGGTAGGTGAACATAGTATATACATTTAGCCAGGCACAAGCAGAAGTTATACTCCTAGGGCTTATGATTGCCCCTGTTATAGCTTTTCAGTATCAGGGATGTATTCCCTCCCATGGATCAGGCCTCCTATCAAATTAGAGAGCAGTTGGATTCCCCCATAACAGACATCATTGCACCTGTTGGCTCATTTGGCCTGGCTGGCCAAATTTAAGGATTGCAGTGTCTACTGTTGAGTATCTCCACTGGTCATTTATCTCTCTCCCATTGAATTGCATGAAGCATAGCTTTCTCCAGCTTTCTGTCAGCTGGTCTACATGGAGAAGGTTTTCAGCTCAGCTCCAGCAGGATTTCACAGTGACTTTGCAGCCTAAGTATGTGGAGTCTTCAGAAATAGGGACTTACCATCTATTCCTGGTGGGAAACAAGAGCCTCAGCTATGGCCTGTAATGTTTTAGGGTGTCAGTGACCTCCCTGGCCAATACGCCACTGGAATGTATACCACCGCTGGCACTGAAAATTTTCTAGTAACAATCTATGGCTTCAGAGCGTTCCATTGTCTGAAAAATAGGCTGGAATCCTGGCTCTGAAGAATACAGTCAATGAAATAAAAATTCTGTGGAAAGTCTCTTTAGGATGAAGGAGAGAACAGAATATCTAAACTATAAGACCAGGTGGCAGATCTAATACAGTTCAACAAAGAGAAAGACAAGCTAATAGCAAGGTATGAATGGGAATTTCAAGATATCTGAGACACTATGAAAACATAAAACATAAAAATTCAGGGTATAACAGAAGAATTTCAATCCAGAGGCTTAGTAGGTGTTTTCAACAAAATCATAGAAGAACAACTTCCCCAAATTGGGAAAGAAATGCCAATGCAGATACAATAAGTTTTTGGAAAACCAAACAGAAAATTATCTGGTAAGAACCTCTCTTCTCCATGTTATAATTAAACTACTAAACACACAAGCCAAAGAAAATATATTGAACGAAGTTAGAGAGAAAAAGCAAGTCCCCTACAAAGGTAAGCCCATCAGAATAACTGAAGATTACTCAACACAAAAGCCAGAAAGGGCTTGTACTGATGTATTCCAAGTTCTGAAAGATAACAGCTGTCAACAAAGATTACTTAATCTTGCAAAGCTATCTATCAAAATTGATGGAGAAATAAAAATTCCACAACAAAAACAGGCTAAAGAAATTTATGACAACTAAACCAGCTCTACAGAAAATACTTGAAGTAATTTTTAATGCCAGAGAGAAAGCAAAACATATACGAAGGAAATAGGAAAGAATAAACCACACTCAAATAACAGTTAAAACAAACAAGTAAAAGGAAAATAGGAAACACTACAAAATAAGAAGAATAGCAAGAATAAATGCACACCTTTCAATAATAACTCTTAATATCAATGGCCTCAATGCACCATCCAAAAGACACAGGTTTGAAGACTGGATTAAAAGGTAGGATCCTACCACTTGTTTCCTCTGGGAAACTCATTTCTCAATGAAACATAGACACCACCTTAGGGTGAAAGGATGGAAAACAGAATTTCAAGCAAATGGGCCTAGGAAACAAGCCCAGGATGCTATCCTAATATCTGACAGGATAGACTTCAAACCAACATTAGCGAGGAAAGTTAAAGAAGGTCATTTTATACTGATTAAAGGAACACTCCAGCAAGAAGACATTACAATACTAACAATAAATGCACGTAACATGGGGCCTCCCAGTTTCATCAAACAAACACTGTTAGACTTATGGTCACAGATAACATCAAGCACAATTACAGTAGGAGACTTCAATACCCTACTCTCATCAATTGACAGGCCATCCCAGCAAAAAATAAACAGAGAGAAATTTGAATTAAATAATGTCATGGAACAAACAGACCTAACAGATATCTATAGAACATTCTATCCAAATGCTGCAGAATGTACATTTTTCTCAGCAGCACATGGAACATTCTCTAAAATAGACCATATATTAGGACACAAAGCAAATCTCCACAAACATAGGAAAATTGAAATAATCCCTTGCACTCTACTGACCACAATGGGATTAAACTGAAAATCAGCAACAAGAAAAGCTACAGAGCATACAGAAATTCATGAAGACTAAATAGTACACTATTGAATGATCAGTGGATCATTGAATACATCAAAAAGGAAATCAATAAATTCATAGAATCAAATGATGATGACAATACAACTCACCAAAATGTTTGGGACACAATGAAGGCAGTCCTAAGCGGGAAATTTATAGCTCCAAATTCCTATATTAAGAAATTAGAGAGTTCACTAAATAACAATTTAATGCTCCACCTTAATGCTTTGGAAAAAGAAGAACAAGGAAAACCAAAATTCAGTAGATGAGAAGAAATCATAAAGATTGGGGGAGAAATTAATGAAATAAAGACCAAAAAAAAAAAAAAAAAACCCTCAATGAAACAAAGAGTTACTTCTTACAAAGGATAAACAAGATTGACAAAACCTTAGCAAATTTGACTAGAAGAGAGAAGAGACAAAATATAATAAAACTAGAGATGTAAAACCAAAGAAATCCAGCCAACTATAAGGATATTTTAGAATATATATATGACTCTAAGTTTGAAAATCTAAAAAGAAATGGATGATTTCCTTGATTCATATGGCCTACCAAATTTAAATCAAGATGAACCATTTAAATAGACCTATAACAAATACAATGATCCCAGCAGCTATAAAAAGTCTCCCAACTTAAGAAAGCTCACTTCCACATGGATTCACTGGTGAATTTTTTTTAATTATTTATTTATTTAATTGAGAGCGACAGACACAGAGAGAAAGACAGGTAGAGGGAGAGAGAGAGAATGGGCGTGTCAGGGCTTCCAGCCTCTGCAAACGAACTCCAGACGCGTGTGCCCCCTTGTGCATCTGGCTAACGTGGGACCTGGGGAACCGAGCCTCGAACCGAGGTCCTTAGGCTTCACAGGCAAGCGCTTAACCGCTAAGCCATCTCTCCAGCCCTCACTGGTGAATTTTACCAGACCTTCATGAAAGAACTAATACCAATGCTTCTCAATCTTTTCCATAAAATAGGAAAGGAAGGAATTCTATTGAACTCCTTCTATGAAGCCAGCATCACCCTCATACCAAAATCAGGCAAACACATAACAAAAAAAAAAGAAAAAAGAAAATTACAGACCAATCTTCCTCATGAACATAGATGCAAAAATTCTGAACTACCTATTGGAAAATGAAATACAAGAATATATCAAAATATTATTCACTCTGACCAAGTATGCTTTATCCCAGAAATGCAGGGATGGTTCAACATACAGAAATCAATAAATGTAATACATCATATAAATAGTCTGAAGCACAAAAATAACATGCTCATCTCAATAGATGCAGAAAAGGCATTCAACAAAATCCAACATACTTTCATGGTAAAAGTATTACAGAAACTGGGAATAGAAGGAACATAACTCAACATAATAAGAGCTATTTATGACAAACATACAGCCAACATAAATACTAAATGCTGAAAAACTCGAAGATTTTCCACTAAATTCAGGAACAAACAAAGGTGTCCACTGTCCCCACTTTTATTTAATTTAGTACTGGAAGTCTTAGTTACAACTCTATTCACAATAGCTAGGAAATGGACCCAGACTAGATGTCCTTCCACAGATGAATGGATCATAAAGATGTGGTAAGCCTACACAATGGAGTTCTATTCAGTGGTTAAAAAAAAAAGTGAAAAAGTGAAATTTGCTGGGAAATGGATGGATCTAGAAAGGATTATACTAAGTGAGTTACCCCAGGCCCAGAAGGACAAATATCACATGTTATGTCTTATATGTGGATCCTAGCTACAAAAGCATAAACTTGTGTGTGATCAGGAACCAAAAATCAGTGGTAGAGGCCCATAAGCTAGAAAAAGGTTATAGTGGAGAGAGGAGAGGGAAAGTCTTAAGGGGATGGTATTATATATATGTAAATAGAAGAACAGATTACAGGGAGGGGAAAGATCTAAGTGAGGTCAGAGGAAGAGATTGTATAAAAGAAAGATGGGGGGAGGGTCAATCAAAATTCAAGATATTCTAAATAAGACATATGAAAATCTACTTTCTTAAATAATGGCACATCCAGAAACCATAGATTGTTACTAGAAAATTTTCAGTGCCTGAGATGGGATACCTTCCAGTGAGTTGTGGGTCAAGGATGTCCCTGTTGCCTCTAAAACATTATAGGCTATTGCCAAGGCCCTTGGTTCCCTGTGAGAAAGGGATGGTAAGACCCTATTGCTGAAGACGTCACAAACCTGAGAGGCAAAGTCACTGAGAAACCAAGTTGGTGAGTTGGTACTGAGCAGAAAACCTCCCTGTAGCTCAGCCAACTGAAAGCTGGAAAAAGCTGCACTGTATGCAGTCTTATGGGAGACAGAAGCCATCAGCAGTGAAAACAGTGGACACTGGAAACCTCAAGTTTGGCCAGACAGGCCAAATGACTGAACGAGTGCAAGAGTGGCATGTCTGCTCTGGGGAAACCAACTGCTCTCGAATTGGACTGAAGACCCACTCTATGGGAGGAAATATGTGCCTGGTATTAAAAACCTAATCAAAAGCCTATGACAGGGGAGGTCATGAGCCTTAGGGGTATAAAGCCTGCTCTTGTCTGGATAAATGCATATATTACTCTCACTAAATTGCCCTGAAAGCACTACACTTAATGTCCATGCTCATATATTCATGCTACTCACACTTCTGGTTAGAGAAGCTTCTCTTTTCCGATGGTGATGACCACTGGGATGACCCAAAAGGCAACATAATGCTGAGAAAATGGAGGAGTGTCCAGCACTGAAACATCTCACACTTTCCAAGTCTCAGGGTCCATTGCAGAAGAGGTGGCAGAAAGAATGTTAAAGCCAAAGTAAGGGTACCATTCCTTACATACAACTGTCCAGACAGATTTTGGCCTCGATATCCAAGACCACAATGCCCTCATAATAGTTTAAAATGATGATGACATCAAATTAATGAGAGACTAATGGAGAGAGGGAGGGAATATGATGGAGAGCAGAGTTATGAAGAGGAAAGTGGGGGAGGGGAGAGGAGGGAAATACCATGGTTTGTTGTCTGTAAGTATAGAAGTTGTCCAATTATATATATAAGTAAATTAAATAGAAAGGGGTAGAGATTAGAAACACATGGACGAACAAAAAGTGATTTAATCACTGTGGATAAATGTGGAACAAGCAACAGTGTAAAAACATGTACATCCATTCCTAAGCTGTGGAATCAGTCTTGATGAAGAAAGCATGATATGTGGAAATATTCCCCCTCCAAAGGGTGATGGTACTGTTTGCACCTCACATTGCAAACACTAGTTCTGGCTTAAGTTTGCTTCAGACTGTAGCCTGAGAATGAAATTTTTACACCAATATCACCTACTCTTCCCATCATTTTGTGGTTGGGGTACAGATATGGAAATGAATGCCAGAGAGAATAAACAAACATTAGTATGATCAAAAACCACTTTCTAGGAGACAACACGGAACCAATAAAAAAATAAAACCAAAATAATGAGGAAAGTCAAGTTCATTCCAAAGACCAAAATGACTGAGACTAGAACAATAAAGTGTAGCCAAATGAACACCAAATTTGGGGCCAGAAGGCAAGAATGTGTGTAAATTGGTTACAGTTTGTCAAAGAGGGATGGGGAGAACTACAATATCAAAAAAGATATTTTGATATTTACTTTATCTATCCAGTCAAAAAATGGAACAAACTAAGTTTGTCTGCTTTATTTTTATTTTTATTCATTTATATAAGAGCTACAGACAGAGAAAGAGGGAGAGAGAGAGAGAGAGAGAGAGAGAGAGAGAGAGAATGGGTGTTCCAGGGCTTCCAGCCACTGTAAACTAACTCCAGATCCATGTGCCCCCTTGTGCATCTGGATTACATGGGTCCTGGGTAATGGAGCCTTGAACCGGGGTCCTTAAGCTTCACAGGCAAGTGCTTAATTGCTAAGCCATCTCTCCAGCCCAGTTTGACTGATTTTAACTGTAGAAAGAAGAAAGGGATAGATACCACACTTTAAGTTTATAGATGGGGATAGGATTTATTTTTACAGGTGAGTTATGATGACTTGATTGCTATATCATCAGTAATGAAGTATTATTAATTACATATTAGTGAACTTTTCTACAATTGCTTTTATTAGTTTCTATTATTTCCCTGACAGAGCTGTTGTCAAATGAAGTTACACTGAAACCACATTCCTCACACAGGAAACAAAAATATTAACATTTATTCTAACATATCAATAATTACATTATTTCCCTGAACAGTAAGTTAAGCATGTGCGATAAAAATGTGTCTATATAAAATAAGCTTTCTCAAAGAACTTAAGACATAGTAAAGGCAGAATTTAAATTCAATTGCTTTTAGTATGGTGCTTTTATTTCCTCATCTGGAATCATCTGTATTAATAACTCCATTAGTATTATTCACGGGAGTTTGTTCCAATGTAAATCTGAAACCTCAGTGAAAAACCCCATACAAAAGAGATTAAGACAAAGAATTTATTCACTGAAATCCATTGCACAGAGGTTATTTTTCAGTTTACAGAGCAGAGTCAATGTCAGGAACAAAATTTTATAAGGCTAGCACTGAGGGATGGAAATCTTTAAAAAGAACATAACACATGCAATTATTTGCTTAAACAATCATACATCCCTCAGATCTTCGTGATTAGTTGATTCTATGGACATGATCTATCAATTTGGGAATAATGAAGTGTGGCAAAGGTCAAATCTGTAAGTGGCAGGCAGCAGAAAGTGATGATGTTACAATAATGCTATTATCCTCCCCCCCCCCAAACCTCAATTTCATTTTGCAGAGTTTAGCAATGTGGGGTGAAAGGGTAACTGCACTCTTTTGGCCAACACCCATGTAGCTGCAGTCCCCAGAGCATAGTATTCCATGTGAGTGCTGCAGTAATTGCATTAGTACAAAACATGAGAGCCCGAGTCATCATCGTCTTATATACACAAGGAAGACATCAGCTAAAGTGGTTAGGAGCTAAGCTTTTAACTATTTCTGATTCAGTATATTATTTTTGGCAGTAACTCCTAACTTTAATAAACTAATTATTTTATTCTTTTTTATTTATATCTTATTTCTTACTGTCTGTTCAAACATTTTTAACAAATTAACATGGACCTGGCAGTTTATAATAACAGAAATATATTTCTCACAATTCTGTATGCTGAGGGGTCCAAGATACACGCAGCAGATGCCTCAGTGTCTGGACGGGGCTTGCTTTTTGGTACATAAATGGCTGCCTTCTGACTGCATTCACACATAGTGGAGATGACAAGGAAGTTGTGCAGAATCTCTCTTGTTTGGGTCCATATCCCATTCATACAGACAGAACTCCCATCTCCAAACAGCATTGTGTTAGTGAGTACCATGTACAAATGGGAGCGGATACAAGCATTATGTAGCATATAGAAACATATTTTGAAATATGTGTGAAATTCTTTATGACAAATATTTGGTTATAAATAAAATGTGAGAATTACAGGAAAGATAAAAATGAGAAAAAAAAATAAAATGAAGCTGGGATTAAAAGTTAGTGCAAAGCCAGCAGCTGTGGTACATGTCTTTAGTCCCAGTACTTGGGAGACAGAAGTAGGAGAATCACTATAAATTCAAAGCTAGCTTGAGAATACAGAGTGAGCCAGATCAGCTTGAGCTAGACTGAGACTTTATTTGAAAAATCCCCCCCAAAAAATGTAGTCCTCAATATCCACTATCATAAATTTGACAGATTGGAGATTTAGAAAATATAAAGATAAAGCATAATAGTTGTAGTATTGCTTATAGTTCTCTACTTCAAAGTAATTATATAATTTCAGTGATAAAAAGATGAAAAAAGTATTTGAACATTCATGTTTACCATGAATATTTGTAGAAATACTGCTTTTTTCATACTATATACAGTTATTTTCAATACTTTCCACATTTCAAATATTTTCCATGCTGAAGGCAAAAAAAATCATGTCATCTGTAATTTTACTTCCTGCTTATCAAATGCCTGTCTTAGAAACATTATATATAGCTAAAAATGTCCATAAAATAAAAACAATTAGATGAACTAGTTTTATGATAATGCTATCTAAGATAATTTTTCTCATTAGTTTTCCCTTTAAAGAGTATGTGAAATAAGACTTCTCAAAAAATTTATTTTAGTAAGTCAAAGTCATACGATGATCATCTGTATTCTGATATCATTACTTTATGTAGCCCTTTACCATCTGGCATATCATACCCATTCGTATCAGTGAAGCAAATGCAGAAGATGGGCAAGCAATGTTTAGAAAGTTATTTTATGTTATTACCAAAAGAATATTTCCCTAATAAATGTTTATATACCTATGTACTTTGTATAGTATAAATATATGGCATAGCATATATTTATTCCCAAGACCATTAGCAGAAAAGCTTGGTTATATTATATTCAAGAATATTGCAGGTGACCCATAGGGAATTTATAATACATAAATAAATATAAATAAAAAATCAAAATATAAATAAATTTATATTTATTAATACAGATAGGTCAGTTTGAATCATTACTATATATTGCTAAAAAGCTATTATTATATTTCATGACTTCAGAGGCCTGTTGTTATTAGATAATATGGTACACATCTCTCAACAGGAACACATTTCAAGAAAAAAAAAAAAACATAACGATGACATCTATGAATGGTTGCATCAATGACAAAATTACAGCACTGTGATAATGTTGTCAATAATGATAAAAAATCATAAATCTATTAAGTAATACTCCAAATAGTGTCCATCATGCTATTGTGATACATACTTGTGTATGTAAAGGAAGTTGTCTTTTTTTTAATATCTTTTTTTAATTTTTTATTTATTTATTTGAGAGAGACAGACATAGAGAGAAAGACAGATAGAGGGAGAGAGAGAGAATGGGCGCGCCAGGGCTTCCAGCCTCTGCAAACGAACTCCAGACACGTGCGCCCCCTTGTGCATTTGGCTAACGTGGGACCTGGGTAACCGAGCCTCAAACCAGGGTCCTTAGGCTTCACAGGCAAGCACTTAACTGCTAAGCCATCTCTCCAGCCCGGAAGTTGTCTTTTATTAAAGAACATCAGAACCTCAATTAGTAATCATTAAAAGAAAGACTATTTTACACTTTGGATATTTGAGATATAAAGCTGATAGAATACAGCCAAAATAAATCATTTCCTGGAAATTCTAGGTCATTGTTTGTACCAAATAAGCATGATGATACACAAGGATACCAGAATTTTAATTTTCAATCCTCAACTTATAGCTATATCTACAAATTAAGGGTTTGACAAGGAGTTACAAGGTACATCCTAGTTTTGTTATTTTTAAGAAATTTAGGTCATGGAGAAACTACTGAAAGACCAATCTGTGTATAATGAAACACAGAGTTATGTGAGTTAAAATACTTTCCATCCTCTTTAGCCAAATTGAACTGCAAATTACAGTATGTATTCTTTAAATTGTCTTTTGAATCCCTCCCATAAAGATATAAGGATTTAATATGAATTCTACACTCCTGTATTTCTAGTACTTCAAAGAATACCTAGCAAACTTATGTATGCAGTATGCGATTGTCACTAAACAGATTCTTCCAAAGGGGGATAAACCTCAAAGAAATCATTCAAACTTACTACTATATGATATTTATTAAATTAATTAGTATAAGAGTATCAAAACTCTAAGCCTCTTACCTGACATTTGTTTGGTAAATGTGACAATGTTTGTATTTGCAGAACCTACAATAAAAGTCCATATATGAGGATTCCAATATGCCTTAGGTATGCAATAACATTTTTGTGTTCTTTCTCCTGTTAACTGTGTGTGTGTGTGTTATGTTTGTGTGAGCATACATCTCATTTGTCCTTTCTTGTCACCATTTATGTCAATAACCATATTTCTCAAATTTAAATCCTTGCCTAATTTTCCAAGTAGCATTCTTGTCTAAAATATTTACATTGAAATTAAAGCTATGGGCTGGAGAGATTGCTTAGTGGTTAAGGCACTTGCCTGTGAAGCTTAAGGACCCAGGTTCAATTCCCCAGTACCTGAAAAATCCAGATGCACAATAAAATGCATGCATCTGGAGTTTGTTTACATAGACTAAAGGACCTGGCATATCCATTCTCTCTTTTATCTGTCTTGTCTGCCACTCTATCTTTCAAATAAATAAATAAAATATGTTAAAAAGAAATTAAAGATGAATTTCATTTCCATTACACTAATTTAAAATTATTTCATTCTTCAACAAAAGAACAGAAATAGCTCAAGTGTTAACAATGGCTTACAAATCAACAGTGTCTTTTTATCTAATCTCTACCTGCATTTATCAATATTAATGCAATTCAAGAAGTTCTAAGACACCAGGTACTTCTTCCTTCTACCCACTAAATTTCTATGCATCCATTGGTTCTTATACTACCTCCTTTCTCCTTCTCCTTTCAGAACTCTAAAGAAGAGCTACTTGTAGCAATTCTAGACCCCATTTGTAAATCCAGGCTCAGGTACATGTGTTACATTTTTACCTGCCTGTTGGAAACAGCACACACATACACACACACACACACACACACACACACACACACACACGCACACTTCCATCATCACACTTGTATTCTTTTTGGACAAATCTGTACTTCTGTTTCTCCTATTTTGAAGTAATAATGAATGTCCTCCTCTCCCCACAGATGTCCCCTGTTTCCAAGTAAGGTCAATTCCTTCCTAAAAGCCTTCATCCTGTGCCAAATTTCTGTATCTCTTTGGTCTTTCTTGATACCGTCCCATGTCAGGAATTATTTTTCTCAAATTTTAATTCTTGCATAGTCAGCAAATTGGCATAATCTATCAAAATGTCTCTCTTTTCATATATTATGATCATTTATAAAGTTTTTCCTCCCTTAGCCCAACAGTAAAGTCTTCCCAAAGCCTCCCTATATCTTTCTCATTTTTTATACTCCATTACCTCCATATAATCCAGAAAATTTTCTAAGTATTTCTCAAGCATGAAATTTCCTTCCCTACTTCTCTATCTTTATTTAAAGCACTTATTCTTTTCCTCCTGGCATTCACATTGACATCCCAACCCTTCTATGTGATATTTTCAATTGTTACATATTCCATTTACAATTTCCTAAGTTTAGAATTACCACAGTGTTCTCTAATGTACTCCAGTACCTTAAAGAAAAATTCTTATACCACACTTCACATGTGCTTTTTAATAGTTGTGTCTTGTATACTCCTTACCACTTCTAAAAATGTAAGTTATCCAAGGACAATATTTACATATCATAGTTGCTCTCCCCAAAACACTGTGCTTTATAACATGTCAGCGTACATTTGTGAATCAAATAAATAACTTGTTCAAAATTTATTCATTTCTATAACATAAGTCACAATAGAAAACAAAATAATTAATATAGGCCTGTGAGGATAAAAAAATAGAAAATTTTAGATAATGAATATTCTATAAACTTGAGTGGATGAGTTATCCTCTTTGAATGCCAGTTCTCTTCATGTAAATAAAAAGTTGGACTTGATGATGTCTCGGTTATTCTTGCACTAACAATCTACAACTTCACAATTCACTAGGGACTATCATAACTCAGTGCAAAGAGTCTCACATGCCTCCAGCTCCCGGCTGCACTGTCCACTTCCTACAGACTTCTCCAGCTAGGCTCCTATAGGCAGAAAGGCAAAGTGATAAAGTGGTTTAATTCAGCATGCAAATGAGCATTGCTCAGACCCTGGAAGAAATCATGCTGTAGGCAGGTAAAGAAAATTGGAAAGATGATCCACAACTCTGCAGTGTGTTGGCTTTGAAGAAATATTTTTCCTGTATATTAAATGTGTGATCTCCATGAATGGGCGTCAAGAAAAATGGTAAGGTATTTGATTATGTACTTATAAATTAAATACATTTATATTTTATCTTTAACATTTTACTTACTGTTTTTACACATAGTGAAGTATAAAAGTTTTGTTCTTAGATTTCACATGCGCAAAAGTAATTGACATGTCATTTCATGTGAAAACTTAGTCCCACTATATTCAAGGGAACAAAGGTAGTACGGGTATGTAGTGAGTTTTCATTCTACTCTAATAAAACCGGAACTAATCCTCAAAGCATGCCAGAATTTCTTAGTAATTAAAAATTGACTACATCGTTACTGGGTAAAAACATCATAAAAGAATGCTCAAATTGTTGGCCATTTTTCCAGGGTTTCTCAGCTGTATTTTCTTAAATGTCCTGGTATAGACAAATTATTGAGATTATTTTCCTGCTCCAGTGGTTTTTCTTTCCATGCTTTAAACAAGCTCCTCTCACCATCAACTTGATTGTCTAAACCAGATATCTAGAATGACCCTTGAAGAACAACGCTATGGCAGCTATAACCTTGAAAGCTGTATGTTCTACTTAATCTTGGTTGTTAACCTGACTGGATTTGGAATCCCCTAGGAGATTTAGGTTCAGGCATGTTTAGGAAGTCATTTCCAGAGAGGTTTAATTAGGGAGGGAAGACTCACACTGAATGCAGGAGACACAATGGACTAGTATCATAGGCTAAAAGGAGGGAATGGAGGAAGCCAGATGAGCAGCAGCATCCATCACGCTCTGCTTCCTAACTTTGGACAAAACGGCTACCAGAAGCATCGTTCTCCCACTGCCATGCTGGCCCCTCCATGATGGATAGTATGCCCTTAAATCACGAGCCAACATAAACCCTTTCATCCTGAAGTTGCTTTTGTCAGTTGTTTTGTTATCAACAAAAAATGTCTTGTCAACAATAAAAATGACTATACAGTGCATTTCTTAAATAGTAGGATAAGAAAATCAAAGTTCCCCCTTGATCCATGGGGTGCAGTATATATGCTGGAGTATCAGCCATGGAAACAATGTAAATGCCATTTAATCATTCTACACCTCAAGAAAGTACACTTCAGCAAGCAGGTATTTTGTCAACGAGTAGTTAATTGTTTTTCAATTTATTATAGTGCTGGAGATGGAACCCAGGGCCTTGTGTATATTAAGCAAGTGATCCATCAATGAGCTTATATTCTTACCCTGAGAGGTATTTTGGGAGGCAGCTATATACTCCTATATGCTATCAATTCAGAATTCAGGTTGGAAAAATAGTATTTTGAAAGAGATCTTTCCTCTGAACATGTGGTCTCATCACTTGCTTAATAGTTGGTAATGTATTATAAGTTATACCATGTTATCCAGGATTTGTTGTTTCATTTAAATAGCACAAATAGAAAATAATTAGTCTAATTCTTAAAGCTCATAAGATCTGTGTAATGATCAATGACGGCTCTCTTCAACCTTAAGTCATCAGGTCTTGTCCCTCTAACGAGAGTAATTTTATCTCTGACACTTTAAAGTCAAGCTTGGCAGCATCCTTTGCATCTACAGCAGGCCAAGATGGCACCATCCAAACAAGTTCCTTTATTTGTATGAGAAGCCAGTTGTTTAGGGTAACCTCTTTCATCTAGGATCTCAAAGACTCTGGGGAATTTCCTATAGCTAATAGCTTTCCACATTAGTGGTTTTTCTTTGCACTTTCATTTTATAGAGATAGTTTTCTTCCTAATAAACAAAACTCTGCTACCTTCAAGCATTTTTTCCAAGGATTCCTCACCATTCTCAGCAGTCACAGAAATGAAGAAGGCCTTACTGTCATATGTAAAGAGCTGCACATAATAAGCCACAGTACTATGGAAAGTGTCCTGCACTGGGAAGACGCACAATCAATAGGAGCTTTGATTTAGGCACAGCCATGTCTGTCTTCAGCTGAGGGGCCACCCCTCCTCAATTCCTCCTCTTTGATTGTTTGTGTGGGCATGACCTTGTGCAGAAAACAGTACATGCAGAAAAACACTCTACAGCTCCCTCATTCCTGCGTCATCTGACCTTGTCCCTTGTCCCCATGCTTTTTTTCTTTATTTGATAAAACAAAGTAGTTGTGAAAGATTTTCTGAGTGCGTATAAAATAAATCAGTGCTGGTGAATTAGGGCAGCAGTGACTCCAGCAGAGCCTGCAGACCACCCAATCCTAGTTTTTACTCTATTACTTTTTTTCTAGTCCTCAAGTCACCCCAACAGGTCATGGCCATGCTGGTTACAGCAGTTATAGGCTTTGGCTTAGTGCTTCTTATAGATACATCAGTCTTCCAAACAATCCACTAAAATTTTCTCCATTCACCAATAAGCCTGTTTTACATTCTGATCCTATCAAGAAATTTCTTCAGGAAATGTCCCATTGCACTCACATGTTGCTTAGCACTTTGACAAAAGAGGCTTAACTTTTGACTTGTTTGGGCAGTTTATCTGCTTAAACATTCTTATCTTTTGCTTTAATGGGAGAGATGTGATACACTTCATTTCCCTTAGAGTCCATTGTAGCATGACTAATTGGTCTAATTTCAATATCATTGTGACTGAGGGACTAGGGACCAGAAACAGAGTAAGATAACAGGAAATACATCATCACAAATACAGGAGAACCATAGAGCAGTTATTGATTAATCCTACTGGTCTAATCCTTTATGGTTATGTCCATGATGCCCCAAAACAATTATGATTATCACAGAAAAGATGACTGATTGCAAAACATTATCTAATAATGAAAAAGTTTGGAATTCTGTCAGAAATACTAAAATATGACACAGAAACCCAAAGTGAGCATAAACCCTCAGTAAAAATGCCACTGAGGGACTTAGTCCAATCAAGCATCACAAACATCAGTGGAAGAAACTTCATACCCTGGAGCATATTTATTTATTTATTTATTAAATTTATTTCAGAGAGACACTGTGGACAGGCCAGGGACTTCAGCCACTGCAAATGAAGTCTAGATGCATCTGCCACCTTGTGCATCAGGCTTTACGTGGGTCCTGGGGAATCAAATCTGGGTCTTTTGGCTTTGCAGTCAAGTGCCTTAACCACTAAGCCATGTCTCGATACACTCCTCTGTCAAGCATATTAAAACAACAACATGCAACAAAATGCATGTATCTACAATGCATGTAGATATCACAAAAGAACAGAACAGAAATCCTGAAGATAAAGAATTCAACCAGCAAAACTAAAAAAAAAATAATAATAAAATAGAAAAAACTGAACCACATACTAGAGCAAGCAGAAGGCTCTGGGGATGAGAAGACAGGTCTTTGAAGAGACTCAGTCACAGTGATAGAAGCAAAAGGAATCAAAACAAATGAAGGCAGCCCACAGAATTTCTAGAATATCATTAAGGAAAGGATAGTTTGCATTATGGAGAGAGAGGCACTATGCAGTTTTAGTCCTTTTACTATGAGAGGAGATCCTTTTATATATTTTCTTAATTTAATCTCTTAAAAATTAGTTTCTATTTTTGATTGTGGAAATATACATTTTTCAATTTTAATGACACACACATGCATAAATGGTTAAATTTGAAATAGATATCATATATATATATATATATATATATATATATATATATATATATATATACATACATACATACATACATACATACATATATATATTATTAATCAGTTTTGAAATCCAAACTTAAAGGATTTTACAGGAACTGAAATGTATTATTGTATTACCTGGTTTTAATTAAGATCTTGGTGTCAATTTTGTTTCCTTATTATCAACTGATAAAAGTGGTGAACAGGGCCAGATGTGGTGGTGCACACCTTTAATCCCAGCCATCAGGAGGCAGAGTTCAAGGCCACTTTAAGACTACATAGTGAATTCCAGGTCAGCCTGAGCTAGCATGAGACCCTACTCAGAACCACCACCCCACCAACACCACCAAAAAATAAAAGTGGAGAACACCAATGTACTTCTTCAAAAATATTCAATACCAGGGATGAATTTACCAGTCTGTGTGTTTTGAATATGTCAGCATTGGGCTTATAAATATAAAAATAACATTCATCCCTGGAAATAAGTTTGATTCTTTTAACCACTGCTATGACATCATTCATTCTCTAGATAGGAATGGGTCTTAAATGGAGATTTGTTGACTGAGTAATTTTTTGTCATTTTATAAATGATAGAATCAGGAAGGAAAGAGATATCTTTTACCCACACATAATTCTCTACATAAAATTTTATTTTATTCAATAATTGCATATTTGTAGACTTAATATCCTCAAATAGGAATGCTATTTAATATCTATTTCATACCCTAATAAAATCTAAGTCTGATGTGACAGAAATAGATGACAGTATATATCATAACAATTACCAATCAAAGTAACAAATGTATAACTCTGATATCTCTACTATAGTGAACATAAATAAGATTTAGAAGCATTAGCTTCTACAGTATATTAATACTTCAAAAATAAAGGAAATCTGATGGATGATCTCTGATGTTAGAATATCTGCATAGAGAATAATCCAAAGATTGAACAAATTATACATATAATGGACCTGATGTTTTTCTTTCTTTCTCTCTCTTTCTCTCTTTCTCCTATTTCTCTCTCTGTGCATACAAATAAATAAAATATCAAATGTAATAAACAACAAATAAATAGGTCCATCCATAGTTCTGACTTTTATTATAACTTCACAGATTGCATCCATGGAGCAGTTATTATTTTTTACTTGCAATGGACAAGTTAAAACAAGGACTGGATGTGGTAATTGCAATGAGAAAGACAATGGTAGTAATGATACTAATATCAATCAAAATCAAATTCTACCTTTTAGTAAATGGAAGTTGTATCCTAGACCCTGAGTTTAACAGGTAAATTTTCTATTATTAAATTCACCCTTTTCTTGTTTGAAAGGTGCTGCACATGAAGCTAATTGTGGGATTTTGTTTTGATAGTAGAGTCTATTACTTTTAATCTAAGAATGCATTCAATGGCATAAGCAGTAACTATGGTTATTTCTTCATGTATTTTTTTCTTCACATGTGGTTTGCTATTGAGCAAGTATAAAGAAATGGCTGAACCTTCACCAGGCACTTAGAGGGGACACCTGAACCACAAGACACTGGAGAGAGTATGATGAAGACTGACCTTAATCTTCTACAGATTCCCTCCCTCCCTCCCTCCATCTCTCTCTCTCTCTCTCTCTCTCTCTCTCTCTCTCTCTCTCTCTCGCTCTCTCTCTCTCTCTCTCCTCTCTAAGTTTTTTTTTTTTTATATTAGTTATCTTTTTCCTCCTTTTCTTAGTGGGCACTGACCTGTAACTTCCAGTGCCCGCATGTGGCTATCATCCACAATGAACTTTTGATCAGAAAGACCTACAAGGTTTCCTAAAAGAAATTCAGATTTCTGTCAGAGTACTTAATGACCCACCAAAGGTTAGTGGTAAGACCCTACTGCTGAAAATACCTTATGTTGTTGACACATAAAATGGAATGGTATGGCTGGAAGCTGGAAGAGAGTCAGTCCCCAGAAAGTCAGTGTGTCCAGTGCCAGAAGGTGCTACATGGGCGGCTGGAGGAAAATGACCAATATCTGTCCAAGCAACTCATGGTCTAACCTACTTAGCAGCAAATAACCTGTTGTGATGCCCACACAAGTGCAATAGTGGCACACAGCCATGGTGGGAAACCAGCTGCTCTTGATTTGGCTAACTGATCCCCTCAGTGGTAAGGGCCCCATAGCTGGAGCTGGGAAACAAGTCAGAACCATATCCAAACATAAGCCTGCTCTCCACTAACAAACTACCATCAATTGTGGGCTACAAAAGTGACTACACCTATTAAATTCTCTATAAAATAGTAAGGGTTATCACAATTATCCTGGTGCTAACTTACTCTCCGCTGGCGAATCTGCTTTTCTTTTTCAGATAGATGTAGATTCTAATGAGAGAGCCCCCCCACCCATTATACCTCAAAAGGGCCCCAGCTGTAACTAAGAAAATTTGGTGGAACAAGCAAGGGTGGTGTTTTCTTGGTGAACCAGGTACCAGCAAAAGGGTGAAGGAGATCAACACAGAAAACAATCAACTACCAAATCAGAAAGCCAGAGCCCCAGAGGCCCCCAACACCTCATCACTGAAGCAGACCAAAAATGAACCCAACATGGCTCTGGGAAATTATGAGGAACAGGGGTCAGAAAGAATGGTCAGAGCTACATGTTGGGTCATGATATGCAGACATTTATCCTACACATAACTGTGGGCTAACTCCAGAATGTATGACCCATATACCTCAACAAGGAGGGGCCAAGGAGAAGGGGTAGGTCACAGATGAGCCTAATAAAGGTGCCAAACTGACTGTATTTGCTGAATACCAAACTAATTAATAAAATAAAAAAATTTAAAAAAGAAATTCTACTGTAATTTGGTCCTGATTCAAATATGAGGGAAGTGACTTGATTGTTGTTAAGGTGATCATGTGCTGGCTTGTATGTGGTGGGCATAATAGATAGAGATGACCTAGGTTTCCTGTAGTTATATTCTTGAAATTTATGTTGTTTTGAACTTTAAAAATATGCAACATCAATGATCACACAACAAACTATAAAACATAAACTTACTATTCTCTTTTTAATTATGAGCACAATTTTGAATAGTCATTAAAATTGGAAGAATGAGGGACCATAGAATAATATGTTAGTAAACATAGCTCTCAAAGTAAAGGGCATTATAAAATTAAAAAGAAATACAATTATTTATGTTCTTTATACAAAAATTCATGCTTTCAAATGGAAACTATATCTCTTTCAAATAGTAATCGCTGAATTCTTGTTTTTGTACATTTTAAGTTTTCTTTGAAAACATACAATCTTTTAGTTTACAGGTTCAAAACTCATGAATAAAATAATTTTAAAAAGGAAATTATATGTGATACATTTTATAAAACCTGGAGGGAGAATCTAATGATCACATCAATGGGAACCATGACTAAAGTTTACATATTATGTCATCATCCCCAAATAATGCTGCCCTAACAAGGAGACATGACAATAGCCAGCTCCTCCCAAACCAGTCATCCAAGTAAAATTTTATTCTACATAAACAACTCCATTAAAATAGTGTCTTGGAAAAAAAAAAACTTTATTTTTTATAATAACCCAGAGCTACCCCACAGTAATGTATTATTTCAAGCATGTGACTAAAGCCTTTCTCAACTTCATTAATACATATATAATTTTATGTGGCACCTGAAGTAGAAAGTATTTAAAATAAGGTAGCACTGGTATTTTTCTAATATCATGTTTGTATTATAAGTTTTGAAGTTTCTTACTGACCCTGTTGGCTTCCAGACAGGTTGGTGATGTAAATATAGGGCTGTAATGATGGCCTTTTTCAATTTTTAATTAAAGTATCCAATCACATGGAAAATTGTGCATTTTTCCTAAATATATGTGACTGAGATTCAGGAGAGGCTGAGCAGGAAGAACGAAGTTGGCAGTCATTAGCATATTAATAGAATTGGAACCGTGGAGGTGGATGAGTGAAGAGGTATGAATTGGTTCAGAGATGTCAAGCAAGATAAGTGTCCAGTGAATTTGGGAACAACAATATTAGGGGTGACATTGCAAACACAATTTAGTAAAGTATTAGGTACAAAAGAGAAAGAAGGAGTGATGGAGTAGAGAATTATGTCTGTAAAAGCAAAGAAAACTTCAGTAACATTTATGGGAGGCAGGGGGGATGAAAGGTATTTATTTTCAAACTTGGTTGTTTGTAAGAACAGACACACAAAATCTAGAAGATTTTTAACCACTGAAATAGAAAAAGGAGCAAAGGTAAAAGAAAGAAGTGCCATTTTGGTGGCAGTGCCTGGGGAAAGAGGCAAGTATTTGGGGCATGGTTATATAAAAGTTAAAGGAATACCATATACTTAATGTTCCTAGCTCATATTAGTTTAGATGGAATATAATCAATATATCTATTAAAAGTATAAATGTACCTAGGATTTACAGTGAATCAATAGATGTTATACTTCCCTCCTCTAAAACTACAACAATGGAGATTCCTTTAATGGTAGCTAACAAAAATTCTGTGGCTCTGAGCCTGACCTCCTTAGACAATATATAACTACCTTATCTCAGGAGACAGCCGCCTGTATTTAATCTTACTTGACAGAACCCTGCACTTATGGGTGTAAATCTTTCCCTTCTCTAAGCATGTGAGAATTCAGACAAAGGACTGTAAAAGGTATATAGGTCTAGCACAGTCTGGGTTCAGGGCCTCTGTCAGGTTTGGGGGCATTAGCCAACAATGGTCCATGCATGAATAAAGCCTCTGTCCCTCTTTCTAAAGTAGTTTTTGCCTGATTATTCTCACTGACTTACTAATTCCTATAGTAGTTATGGAGTCTGTCATGAGGGAAGAGTAAGGGCAAAATATCTACAACCAGTTATCTCCAAAAACTTACAGAGTATGGAATTACCAGAAAAATGGATAGAAACCTTGTAGTAGTAGAAGTTTGTAAAATATTTCTCTCTGTTCTAAAACAAGTAGATGAAATTAGTGCAAAGTCAATCTGGAAAACAAAACTAATACCATTCCTTAAGAAAAGATGCTTGAAATCTATTGGTTTTATGCTGACATCAGAACAAGTAATTAGAGCATTTATATTTTGTCAAATCAGAGATATCTTATGCTCTCTGTCCATCCTTATTGCTTCAAATACTAGCTACATGATTGTGGTATAACACTATCTCCAATTCTCACCTCATTTTTTAATGTCATGTACAACTAAGTGCTGGGTATGTGAAGATAATAGTTTATTTAACAGAGTTCCCAACATCCTGTTCTCTATCACTCCTTTTCTTTTTTAGTAAAATTCCTATATTCTACCCACATACAAACTCCTTAAGCCTGGAAGACCTCACTCACTCATTCCTCTCTTTCCCTCTCTCATCTTGTCAACAAAGCCTCATTGTTCTACTTTAAATATCTTTGGCTCAGAACTTCAGTTTCTCTCACTTTTGAATCCTTTTACCCTAAATCAAGTCACTCTCATCTCACAGTAGGATTTATACAGTTTTCTGCTTCCTCGCTGTTTCCACTTTTACACACTTTATTTCGCATGTAGTATGAGTGGTGATGGTATTTAGATGATGAAAGTATTTTATGCCCCACTAAGTAACTAACCATCCAGGTAGTTGTCATGTGAAACTTTGTCCTGAGGAGACAGAAACAACCATCTATTTACTCCTCTTAGGGCACAGATGACAGACCAGAGCATGATTGCATGGAAATCAGTTTTGGTAAACCAGTGAATTGTCTGGGCTTGCCTACAGAGCAGGGGGTGAGATTGCTATAGGAGTTACATGGATGACTCCAAGACAGCTGCTTCCTTTACAAGCCCACCCCAGCCTAGATGAAGGCTCATGGAAGCAGCACCTCTCCAGCACACTGCATGAGCTGCAGGCAGCTTGAATGGTTAGTGAATCCTTCTCCCAGCAGTTTCTTACTAAAACACTGGACAAGGCTCTTGTAACTTTTCTCTTTTAGTAAGTAGAAACTTTTATTTGGCATATCATATGTTGCTACCATCATTTGCCTCCTGCCTGTCCACACTCCACCCCACTGAGAGCCCACCTTAGTAGGATTGCTGGTGTTCAGCATGGAGTTGTGGGTTATGAGTTGTAAGAGCAACAGTCTGTCATTTGTGGGGACGGCTATGTCTCTGGATATTTCTTTCCACCCTGCGGCTCTTACGTTCTTTCTGCGCCCTCTTCCATGAACTTCCTGGAGCCTTGGTGGGTGTGTTTCAATTCTACTTTAGCGTTGAGTCCTCATCAGCCTCTGGATTTTTGCTTAGGCGGGTTTTGAGTGTGCTCAGTGTCTGTGTGTATCACCCTGGCCCAGGTTATTAAGCTTGCCATGGAAGCAGCACCCTTGGCCATCTTGCCAGCTCCTCTGTGCTTTCTTGAGCTTATTAACCTCCAAAGTCTCCTGAGCCTACACCCTCTTTCAAAAGGAGTGTTTCAGTTCACAGAAAATCACAGGACAACAGCAATCCTTCCCATTTCCATGGCATTTAAGTCTAAACTTACATAGTTTATAAGTTCATATATTACTCTGAAGTTATTTCATACTTTTTATTTTGACTCACATGAGCCTACAGTGCCTGTGAGAAACGTGTATGTGTTCATTCACTGCATGTGTTCGTGCTGAGCACAGTGAGTGGCATATAGGGGTAGGCAATCACTGGTTGAGTATGTGATTGGCAGCTTGATCATAGGGACTTACGTTTCTAAGAAGCTGGAAATGGAGGGTGGGTTCAGGGTCTGCTCTGCCTTTTTAAAAGAGAGTGACTTAGACCTTAGCGCAGCCTATCAGGTTCTCTTGTCAATTCTCCCACATTTGCCTGCTAGTCCACTCTCAGTTGGATTTCCCTTTACTGAATACAGTGTTTGGATAAGGGAGTGATAACTAGGAAAATAATGGTCAATTTTGGCTTACTAGGTTCTAGTCTATGATGACAGCAAATCCAGTGTTATCTCCTTCCCAATAAAGTCCTCACCAAATGAATAAGCCAACTAGGTTAACTTATGGGTTTAGAACTTTCCATTTACAGGTCTCTAATTGGAAGCAATGAAAAGTCACAGATCTTAGGTGACATGATGATAAAAGCATAGACACAGGCCCTACACTTTCACCCTCTCCTGAGGCCCCTCAGATCTGCTGTGTTCTCTCTTTCCACTGAAAGACACACAGTAGGTACTCAAGAGGAAGAAATCCCACAATATCCTTCTTTCATAGAATAAGAAAGAAAAAAAAGAACCCATTTATATATTAAGGAGGACACCTATTTAAGAAATAACTCCATACCTTTTTAATATATTAGTAAGAAGCCTAAACTAAGTACAATAAAAATTAAATTAAAACTTTTTTCACTTGGTGAAGGATTATATTTGGCCACATGGGGTTCAGTTTTTGTTCTACTTTGATTTTTCCGATGCCAAGAGAAATTGTTACACTTAATTACTCTTTGTAAATTTCAATGACAATTTATGCTAAATGGTAATTAAATGTGTTAAACAAAATCCTAATCTAAATGAAATCTTATCTTAAGGAGAAAAGTCAATTGACACTGCATTTTACGGGATGCTTTTTAATAACTTTATAATATTCCTTTGCTGGAAAGCTTATAGTGATTAATAATCTCCATGTTGTTTGTTATTTCAAGTTACTATCACATTTCTATTGTTATGAATCATGATGCAATTAATATCACTCTACACAAAGTTTCTTTTATATCTATTTTTTGTCTGTAGGCTATATTTTTAAAAGCACTAATGATCCTCATGTATTACCAAATGGATTTGCAGAAAATTGGCATCCATTTAAAGCTCTTCCAAAAGTATGCCAAAATTTTGGGAATTCATATAATTGCCTACATGGCATCTTATCATATCTTTATCTTTGATTTGTCTTTATACACGTGGTACTTACTTGCATATGCCCTTAAGACTTTAAGACTTTTTTAAATTAATGGCTTGTGTCTTTAATATTGTCTTGTATTCCTTATTTTATTTGAGTTTATGTTTATTTACTTGCAAGTGGCAGAGGGGACAATCGAGGCACACTGAAGGCTCTTCCCATTGTAAATGAACTCCAGTTGCATGAGCCACTTTGTGCATCTGACTCACGTAGAAAATCAAGAACATGCTGTGCAAGTAAGCAGTTCTGACCACTGAGCATTCTCCCTTGCCCCAATGTCCCAGTGCCCTAGAATATTTTTGTTTGTTTTTTGAAGGAAAGTTGCACTCCAGTCCAGGTTTACTGGGAACTGACTGCGTAGCTGCAGGCTGGCCTGAAACTCATAGCAATTCTTGTAATTCCATCTCCCACGCTCTGGGATTAAAGGCATGTGCCACCGCACCTGGCCTGTTTGGTTTTTACATGGAATGAGAATGCTTCTCCACATTCTCCACAAACACAAAGTCAAATATATTTGAAGGGAGACAGAAACATAGAAATATGAAACATGCAGATAAAAAGACAGACAGAGAATGATGGCTGGAGAGATGGCTTAGCAGTTATGGCATGTGCCTGCAAAGCCACAGGACCTCGGTTCAATTCCACAGGACCCACATAAGCCAGATGCATAAGGGGGCACATGCATCTGGAGTTCATTTGCAGTGGCTGGAGGCCCTCGTACCCACCCATTCTCTCTTTCTCTCAAATAAATAAAAATAAAGTTAAAAAGGGATTTTTTTTTTTAAAGACAGAGAATGAGAGATATAAAGACTGAGTGATAGAAAGAGAAATATATTTTTAAGAATTTATTTACATAATGATCAAAATAGAAACTGAAATTTGTAGGTAACTGGAAGGCTGGAAATTCAGATATCTACTCCTGGAGCCTGAAGTCTGCAAGGTACACAAGGAAGCCAAAAACTCAAGCACTTTCTTTGTTATGGAGAGAGGTTAAGGCAGAATCATCTCTTGGTTTGCCTTAAAGCCTTTAACTGTTTGAAAAAAGTCCATTCACATCATAGAAAGTTCTGCCTCATATGATGTCAACTGATTTTCAATGATGACCACCTCCAAAGATGTTCTTATAGCACATTTAGAGGAGTGATTGATGAAATAATTGTTCACCAGGGTCCAGAAAAGTTGATGTATGATATTAGCTGAAATGGGACTTGCTTTGGGGGTTCAAATGCAAGCCCCAAACCTGAGCTTGTGTCCACTTTGCTTAAACAATTGAAACAAAACAAGACTGAGAATGAATATTTTTGTCAATTATTATATTTATTCAAAAGTCAGGAGGGGTGAAGGAGAGTCTACAGACCACACAAGGAGTTACGGCAGGGGAGGTCAGACTGAGAATCAAAGGGTAAGGAGTGCATATGCCCACATGGTATAAGGGCCCATGTATGTCCTTTCCCAACCTGGAAGCAGTCAAAACATTACCAGTGGGGAAAAAAAATCAGATGCTGAAAGATAAACAGCCCACGAGCCAGAAAAGAGGAAAAGGCCTATCTAAAAGCTACATGAGCAGCCAGCCCTTTTATTTTGGGTCCAGGGCTGAGAAGTCAGAAGAGAGAGAGAGAGAGAAAGAGAGAGAGAGAGAGAGAGAGAGAGAGAGAGAGAGAGAGAGAGAGAGAGAGGGAGAGAGGGAGGGGGGGAGGGAGGGAGGGAGAGAAAGAAAGAAAGAGAGAGAGAGAGAGAGAGAGGGAGGGAGGGAGGGAGGGAGGAGGGGGGCGGGAGGGAGAGAGAGGGAGGGCGAGAAAGAGAGCGAGAGGGAGAGAGAGGGAGGGAGGGAAAGAGAGAGAGGGAGGGAGAGAAAGAAAGAGAGAGAGAGATCAGGAGGGAGGGAGGGAGGGAGGGAGGGAGGGAGGAAGGAAGGAAGGAAGGAAGGAAGGAAGGAAGGAAGGAAGGAAGGAAGGAAGGAAGGAAGGAAGGAAGGAAGGAAGAGAACGGGTGTCCCAGGGCCTCTAGCCACTGAAAAGGAACTCTAGATGCATGCAACACTGTGTATCTGATGGGCACTAGGGAATTGAGCCAGGGTAACTAGACATTTCAGGCAAGCACCTTAACTGCTGAGCTATCACGCCAGCCCCATCCTGGTATTTTCTAACACAGTTATTACTCATTGAAATGTTCGAACATATTTGAAGACTGAATTGGTCAAGATCCTGTGATGACTCACGTTTTTATGTGAGTAAAAATGTACCTTTGCTTCCTTCAGTGACTTGGCTGTTACTTGCAATAAAAGGCAAAGTCATTTCCTGGCATCCTAACCCCTCATAAGATTGTGGCTAAGACCTAGTTCTGATGCAAACATATCATTCACTGTGATCTATATGCTAAATGAACAAGACCACACAGTTCCATTTGATTCTGTTTCACTTATTTCTCTTATCCCTGATTAACCATATGATGATTCAAACTTCATTTAAGGCAAATGTCACTTCGTAACAGATGCTTTCCTTGGCCAGGTTCTCCCAGAGGCACTTTTGTCCTTTGCCCCTTATCCTTAGCTCTTGTCCCACTTTCCTATTTCTTTTTTATTTCTTTTTTTTTCCTATTTCTTTATTGACCCCTTTTATCAGTTACATATTGATTTCTTGGTCAGAATACCTGACAGACCAGAGCACTTGCGCATAGGCCAGCAGCTCTGGGAGGAGGCAGTGATGATACACCTGTAGACATTTAAGCAGTTTCTTTAGTGAGTGTGGCTTATTATCTCATCTCAAGGACAATAGCAACTAACTAGCTCAGGATATCCACAGCACGTTTATATCTTCATCTATATAAAATGTACATTCATTCCTTTACAAACCAACCTGGAAAGAACCAGAGATTCTTGATCCCAAACTCAGAGGTGTGTGTGTGTGTTTTCTGTATGTATATAGTACATATTATACATACATATATACATACATACATACATATATATATATATGTATATATATATACATATGTATATATTATATAGGCATGTAATGTATATTATATGCATATGATATATGTAATATATATAATCACTTTCTAAAAATTTGTGTACATTCCTTATATTCATTCCTGCTCTAAATGAAAAAAATCAGAGTTATATGTTCTCACTTGAATACTAACCTAATATACCATCTTTTGTTTCTTTGCTAAGAAAAGGATGGTTGTTTATCTTCTAAATACTTTCTCAGTGTATTCTTCTCCTCTACTCCCACCATCTACCATGGTTTTACATCCTACAATGCAGTCGTCCAGTTACACACTGCAGTCTGTAAATATAAAATGGAATATTGAAGAAATAATCCATACACTTTTAGTTGTTTGCTGATCTGAATTGCATGTTATATACATGTGTGTGTGTGTGTGTGTGTGTGTGTGTGTGTAGTTTCAAATAAATGAAACATAGTATATATTGGATTTAGTGCTGTCTGTGGCATCCCTGGGTGTCCTATACAGGACAAATAGGACACAATGTGAAATGAATGCAACTTGTGTATCAAGTAGGCAAAGGCTCTTCCATGTCTCTTGGTATCTAGTATTTAGGAAATGGAAATGCAGAGAATGACCTTAGAGGTGTTAGAATTTCCTTGTTAGTTCTAGATCTTCCAATTTTCTCTCAGTTTTGTAAAAAAAATATTACCTAACCTAGGCCCCAATACATTTTGTGGGTGCAGTTTACTAAATAACACAAAAAGTAATATTGGCAGTCACATTATCATGAAATAATAGTTTATATTAGGATATTAATTCACAGTTACTTTGTATATTAAAATTATAGTTTATAAAACCAGTGAATCTTAATGGCATTATAAAATATGTGGTAAATAAGTTGACTGAAATTGCATGTTTATAAACCCAAGTACATAAGGCTCTTAGAGATTAAAATGAAAAAAAAAAAAAATGGAGAGGAAGGAGCCTGTGGATGAGAAGGAGAAATCAAAGGAAGAGGAAGGAAAAATACTAAGTCCATCCTTTCTGGGGCTGTTTCCAGCAAGGAAACTAGAAACTGATAGAAATAATTTGTGCTAACTTGTTTCATTTTGTGTGTGTGTGTGTGTGTGTGTGTGTGTGTGTGTGTGTGTGTGTGTGTGTCTCTTATTGTGGTTTGTACATCTGTGACTTTGGTAACATTCTGCCCTGTGTCCAACATGAAGTGACTTAGAAGTGGCAGATGATCCCAGAAAAAGTAACACTGACAATGTCTACTCATATATAGTTTTCAAAGACAGTGGCTAAAGAGTTTTTCAGAAACAAAAAGTAAGAAAATCGCTGTATTCTCACACTTTCTATCTATGAACATGATGAACAGGGCACTATGGTTGTGCTGCCGTGGCGTGGCAGCCATGTGCTCTGCTGCCCTTACTCAGCCACGGTATGCTAGGTGAGTACTGCGTATGGGTACATGTGTGCATCAACTATGATTTTCCAGGAAAGAAGAATCATCAGAAGATGTACATATGGACAGATATATAAATATTTATCTATGAAACCAAATAAAATTTTTAGGAAAATGAAACTCATATTGGGAACATATAGAATTTTTTTTAAAAAGTGAAACCAGGCTTCATTTAGCCAAGGGAGTACATTATATAAGAAGTTTATTATGTTGATACTCATTATAAATGCTAAAAAACATAAATGTCTTTAAACAACGACATTTAGAAATAATGGAGAGTGGGCTTGGAGAGATGGCTTAGTAGTTAAGGCGCATGCCTGAAAAGCCAAAGGATCCAGGTTTGATTCCCCACAACTCATGTAAGCCAGATGCCCAAGGTAGCACATGTGTCTGGAGTTCGTTTACAAAGGCTGAAAGGCCCTGGAACACCCATTCTCTCTCTCTACCTCTTCCTTTCTTTCTCTCTCCTCTCAACTAAATAAATAAAATTTAAAAAAACATAGTGGAGATTGACAAGAAAATTTCCATTGGAATTACCCCCCGAAAAGTAATTTCACCATGATGATTAAAGGAAGCTCTTCTAGAGCTGGAGAGATGACTTAGTAGTTAAGGTGCTTGCTTGTGAAGGATGAGGATCCATATTTGACTCTCCAGGTGCCAAGTAAGCCAGACGCACAAGGTGATGCAAGTGTGCAAGGTCGCACATGTGCGTAAAGTGGCACATGCATCTGGAGTTCCATTGCAGTGGCTGGAGGCCCTAGCATGCCAATCCTCTCCTCCCCACCTCCTTGCATAGAAAAAGGGGCAGTCTGTTGGGCTTGTCTCAAAATTTTTTTTTTTTTTTTTATAAAAAAGAAACTGCTTCTTGATTGGTGGGGGGATAAAAAAAATCACCGCATCAATATGTACCAATATCTACATTGACTACTTAAAATCATTTCAACATAGGAAAAATATTGTTAAGTAATCAAGAAGGAAAGAGAAAAATAAAAAAGTGCTACTACTATGTCTCATTTAATGAAACTGGGAAATATATGTATCAGTGAAGACATAGTTTGAGCCAAACTGACATAAATTGGCCCCAACTTTCATTGTTAGAGGCAGCATGGCACTGATATACACACAGTCAATTTGATTGTTCCTTATTTTCAAAAAACACTCTCCAAAAAAAGTCTACAGTCAAAATCCTTCGGCTTGAAGTAATTACTCATTAGGATAATGAGCTACACAGCATTGTCACGATTACTTTAAGCCTGAAGTTGAACATGTTAACTATCTTTTTGCAGTATCACTTAAATTGAAGAATTTTCTAGAGAAATGTTTTTAATCCTTTCAGAATACAAGGGAACTGTAGCTTCAGATAGAAGATGCTTAACCAAATTTGCCACTCTTGAAATTGTACAAAATATTATTTCCTAATAAATTTGCATTACTCCCATTATAGTTGACATTTTGTTTATGTTTCAATCACATAGTTTTAAGATGAACACTGTGGTACCTGTCCTGCTTTCCTGACTTCAGATGGTCCTTAGACAAGTAGGCAAAGCAATGAGGTTTTATGTATTTTTATTCTCGGGCACTCTAAGAGGACCATGATGAATAAGCACATGACTCAGTCTCTCAGCTGATGAGTTCCTTTGATTAGGAATTCATCCACTCCTCCTGGTGCACAGAATTTTTTTTTTAATTAATTTATTTATTTGAGAGCGACAGACACAGAGAGAAAGACAGATAGAGGGAGAGAGAGAGAATGGGTGTGCCAGGTCTTCCAGCCAATGCAAACGAACTCCAGACGCGTGTGCCCCCTTGTGTTTCTGGCTAACGTAGGTCCTGGGGAATAGAGCCTCTAACCGTAGTCCTTAGGTTTCCCAGGCAAGTGCTTAACCACTAAGCCATTTCTCCAGCCCTAAAACATTTTCTTAATTCAGAAGTGGCTACTCATTTTGCTACTTAATGACTTTTAGGGAGTTGTGTGGATACATGGAATGCTTGCCTTGAACTATCTTACTATACCTCCCACAAAAGGAAATACTGTTTGTTTCTGGTCCTCATCATTTTGACTTCACACTGGAATGTCTGTACTTAGTCATTTAGGCGAGAGTTAGACATACTGAAATACCTATATCTGTTCAAGGAAGTATGGCATCTGTATACCTGATGAAATTCTAATATGGAAGACAAATGTGAATTATTGAAGCATATTAACTTTGAATTTTATTATATGATATTTTAAGTCAGTCTTAGAACTATCCATTATATGCATGACAAATTTTGATTGTATATGTATATTTCTGGGAGCATAATTTCATCCGTATATGATTACATCCCTACTGGTTTGTGTTTGGCTATGGGCCACTTACCACTACAAATAGATGCAAGGAAGTTATGTTGCATTTTGTGTCCATTCCACATGGGTGCCTTGGAAATTAAACCTGGTCCAGTAGGCTTTGTTTGCCAATACCTTTAACTGTTGAGCCATATTACGACTCCACTCAATTATTTCTTTATGATGAATGCACCAAAGTGTAAGTGTATGTACCTATCTGTGTGCTTGTGTGGTTATAGGTGTTCATATGTGCATATTTTTGATGCACATATGCATATTCCCTTAACATACATGTTTATATGTGAATATATATATATTTATATATATATATGAATTTATATTTGTACATATATATGCATATATATATGTGTGCATTTGTATGTGTTATACATGCATTGCCATTTCTTTGTTTAATGAGGATTTATTCATATGTTATATATTTTTTACATGTATATAAGAGTAACAGTGAATATGTTCCAAGTTGCTCAAGATGCTTTCTGAGCTACCATTAACTAACTTCTTATAAGGTTTCACAGCATGCTTAAATTCTTTACCCACAATGAAACCAAACCAGAACTTCACACATTAAGGGCTTTAATTTATAGCTGAGACATCAACACTGCTAATTTTGCCACCGTTAAGTCTCAGAAACTTACAGAGAAATCAACCAAGCACCACACTTTGTAGTTACGGAATTTAAGTTTAGAAACATTATCAATTACCTTGGTGAAGATGAGTTTTACAGGATCAATATGTAAGACTATTCTGGTAGAAGCTATCACTCAGTGGCATTCAAATTTATACATGTCATCATCACCATCATTAGCTATCCATTTAGATGGTAGAAATTCTAGGCAAAGTGGATCAATCATTTCCTTTCTGTGAGAGTAGAAGTGTTTTCTGTGGGAATTCCAACAGTGATCTTTCTTCAAACAGTCCTCAAAGGATGCCTTATTTACTTTGGTACATTCATCATAAAAAAGAATTGAGGGGACTGGCAATATGGCTCAACTGTTAAAGGCATTGACAAGCAAAGCCCGTTGAACCTGGTTTAATTCCCAAGTCACCCATGTAAGATGGACACAAAATGTGAAAAAGTGCCTGGCATTCATTTGCAGTGGGAAAATGTATACACACACACACACACACACACACACACACACACACACACATAAATAAATAAAAATACTTTAAGTAATTAAGTTTCTAGGATGTAACTTTATGTAAAACACAACCAAAATTTGCCATCATGATAAATGTCTTTCTGTCTCAAAGGCATTGTTTACACTTGTATCATTTACATATAAAACCTAAAAGAAAAATTATACTTGTACAACACAAATTAAATTAGCATGTAGTATGCCGTCAAAATACAGTAAAAGCAACTGAACTTGGAAGACAGAACAACATGGGGATGTAGATAATCTTAGTATCTTAGTGAGCAAGCAAACTAAACAAAATCAGTTGACTGTAGCAAATATCTGAAATAATTTAATTGAAAAAGATACATTGTCCATCTATCAATAAGTGCCCTTGTAGAGTGGAAATATGAAGGACTAGAGATGAAAACTTCCACTACCTTCAACCATATAAATACAGGTTGTTACCAATCTACTTGTGTTAATAATCACTCACACCTAGCACTGTTACTTTAATATTATTTATTTATTTAAGAGAGAGAGAGAAGGAGGCAAAGAGAGAAAATGAGCATGCCAGGGCCTCTAGCTCCTGCTGAAAAAAAACTCCAGACACATGCACCACTTTATGCATCTAGCTTACATGGGTATTGTGTTATCAAACCTGGATCCTTGAGCTTCTCAGGCAAGTGCCTTAACCACTAAGCCATCTCTCCAGCCCTGAGAGTTGTTACCTTACTTATCTTCCCACGGGCTTTCCTTCTTACTTTTCCAGTTCTATTTTTGCTTAAAAATGTAAAGTTGTGTTGTAGTATCCATTTTCTGTACAAGATGTACTTGTATAGTTGATTTGTAATAATACTCATTATTTTCATTTCTGATCAGAGAAACCTTAATGTCCTTAGCCTGTCTGTCATCTCACCCTACACGGGAGGCCAGTCACACTTGACTCCAAGCTCTACAGAAGTGTCTGACCAGTACCTACTATGTGTCAGTCACTTGAAAATTAAAATGTGCTTACTCCATTTTGGTAGAAGGCAGACATGTCTTTTCCATAGGTGTTTCTAACTTCTTAGAAATGAAAGTGATAGTGATGTCATTCAGATTTGTCTCCATGATTAACCCATATACCACATATGTAGCATTAAATAACCATATGTTATCCATTTTTCAATTTTTAGTTATTTGCAAGGAGAGAGAGAGAGACAGAGAGAAAGTCAGAGAGACAGAATGAACATGCCAGGGCCTCTTGCCACTACAAATGAATTCCAACTGAATGTACCACTTTGTGCATCTGCCTTTACTTGTGGACTGGAGAAATGAATCCTAGCCATTTGCAAGTACGTGCCTGTAACTGCTTAGCCATCTCTTCAGCCATGTACTATATTTAATTGAATGCTACTGAAGGGAAGTGAGCCTTCATGGTGGAAGAGAGAAAAATATATGTAAGGGTAGACATTGGAACAAGAATAGAACTTCCACAGTGGCATTTGGGATGAGTAGATCTCTTTGAAAATAATAATACAATAATAATAAATCAATGGCAAGGGTCCCATGAAGAAACAGCAAATGGAAAAATATTCATGGAAGAAGATTCACTATCCTAGGAGGGACCGAGAGAATCTCAGACATTTGAAATACAACATATGCATTTTTCTCCCTTACACAGCTCCATCATATATAAACAACCTAGGGCTTTGTATTAAAGACAGGGATGAATAACCAAAGTCCTGCAACCAAAGCATGTCTTCAACAATAGAGTTTTACCATCTGAGCCTTAACAATAGCCTACATTGGTTTTGGGATCCCAGAGGCCTCAGTGACTAACAAACAGCTGACCGGGAGGTATCTCTTTTCTGGCACTGTAGTTTTCCTGTCACAACCTATAGCTTCAGAAAATGGCACTGTCTACCTCCATTGGAAGTCTTTGCTCCAAACACTCTAATTCTCTCTATTGTTGTTGCTTTTCTTAAAAAAAAAAAAAAAAAAAAAACTTAATTTTATTTTTAGTTATCTCCAAAGAAGTGGGTTACCCTATGGATTTTTTTCATATCTTTAGATTTAGTTAACTCTTATCCCCCTTTTCCTGTCCTCCAATCCTTTCCCCTGATCCCACTTTAGCCTTTCCATCCCCAGTATTTCATCCTTCCACTTACATATCTGCTGCCCTCTTCCCTTAATCTTCCCCTCTTTTGTTTGTTTCCAGGCCTCTAGTTACTCTTACTTCAACTTCCATATCAATCTAAGAATTCAAAGTTAGCATCTGCATATAAGAAAGAATATGCAGTGTGAGCCTTTCTGAGCCTGGGCTACCTAACAGTATACTAGTTTCAATATCCATCTATTTTCTTGTGAATTTCATGATTTCATTTTCTTTACAGCAGAAAAAAATGTGTATATGCACTATATCTTCACAAACCATTCATCAGTTGATGAGCACCTACACTGAATAATCAAAGTGGACTTGAGTGTGAATCCTCCCACACTGGCAAGCTGTCATAGTGCTAGAAAGCTAGGCAAGAAGATGTGCATGGTGGTTTGAATAGAATAGATGGCCCCCAATATATTCAGTTATTTGTTCATAGTTTGCATCTGCTGGCTACCTGGCGGGAGGCAATGTCACTGGGTGGATCTTAAGTTGTGGTGATAGGCTTCAGATTTCAATCTAAAGATATGCAAAGTGTGCCTAACGGGAGTTCCTGAAGTGTGCTGTGGCTTTTGACCTTTTGACTTATGCTTCTGTCTGTCTGCTTGGGCCTGTGAAGGCAGGCCAGCTTCTTCTGCCATTATGGAACTTCCCCTGGATCTGTAAGCTTCAATAAATCCCTTCCTTCATAACTGTGCCTGGTCTGGAAGTTCTTCTCAGAGAACCTTAAGCTGTCTGCTACAATGTGCAAGGAAAAATCAACTGCTTACTCAAGGGCAGACCAGCTTCACTTTCTACACAACCAACAAGCAAGGCAAAATGTTCCCACTGATGCAATACTAACTGTTATGGGAAGAACCAACAGGCTCTTTGGTTGCATCTGTGGTTGACTTCCCTGGAGCAAATCCATGCCTGGTACTGAAAACCTTATCAACTAGGCAGGAAGTTGCTACTGTTTAATTGTATCTTTCATATTCATGAATTTTCCCTCTGAAAATATATATTATGTTCATGCCCCAAATTTTTTACTGTTCTTACTAATGGCCAGAGAAGCTTCTTTTTGGAGATGGTGGTAGATAATGAGGAGATTCAAAATTTAACAAATTGCTGTCAACTAGTGGCTCTTGAGAGTTCAGCACTAAATGATACATCTACATCATGCCCTACAAGGCACAAGAACACTGTGGAAGAAGTTGAAAGAATATAAGAGCCAGAGGGTGAGCAGGTAGAGTGCTTTGGGACACTATCCTTCAGATGTAAAATGATTGCCGTCATAACCTCATAGAGGTCTTCCTGATGGCCATACTTTGAGCAGAACATTGAGAAAACCTTCCTAATGATATTGTTGGAAGCAAGCGCAGGACAATGTCATGTCTCCAAGACATGAACAAGTAGCAAAGCAGCTGGAAGGCTAATATAATGGACCAGGTTAAGTAACAGCCAAGAAGCATTGATCTAAGATTGCAATCAACTCTGGCTTGAAAGGCTGTGTATGCTAGGCTACAATCACCAGGAACAAGTAGAGTAGAATGAAACCAATTTAAAAGTACTTTTAAGCTATATATAAATCATTAAATAAGTGGTAGAGCCTTAATGGCAGAAATTTAACACATCTGACCAATTTCTAGCTGAACAATAAGATGTTACAACTCTTATTAATTCAAGCTTACAATGAAAACCACATCTATATGTGAGTCTGAAAGACTGATTGCGTACCAGTCATCAGAGAGAGAACATCCAAGCCCTAAGTGGGGACAAGGGATGGAGAGAGGTGCTTGCTTGCAAAGCCTGGTGACCTGGGTTTATTTCCTCCAAACCCAGACAAAGCCTGATGCACATGTGTCTGGATTTTCTCTGCAGTGGCAAGAAGCCCTGGTGTACCCATTCTTCCTCCCTCCTTTCCTGTCCTCTTCTCTCTCTCTTTTTCTGTCTCTCTTCTCTGTCCTCCTCTTGTCAATAAATAAATAATTGTTTAAGTTTTGAGAAGAAATCAGTGAATGTTCTGAATTGTGGTAATGGTCTCCAAGCTAAACTTATATGTGATCATGAAGGGTAAAAGAAAAAAAATCTTAAATGATTAAAGGCTTGAAACACAAGCTTTTATCTATAAGTGCATTTTGTGGGCAAGAGGAAAACCCCTGTACCACAAATCTACAAAAATAAAGCCAAAGAGGAAAGGACCAAGTAGAAACACCTTGTGCATGCTGCATGGCACACAGAAAAGAGAATTCACAAATTGGCTCATCCATCTTCTATAGCACAAATAAATGACTCAGCAAAGAGCAACACTTGGAATCGCAAATTCAAACACAGAGTTACTTGTAGTAGCAAATATTTATGTGTTGGGCTGGAGAGATGGCTTAGCGGTTAAGCGCTTGCCTGTGAAGCCTAACGACCCCGGTTCGAGGCTCGGTTCCCCAGGTCCCACGTTAGCCAGATGCATAAGGGGGCGCACGCGTCTGGAGTTCGTTTGCAGAGGCTGGAAGCCCTGGCGCGCCCATTCTCTCTCTCCCTCTGTCTTTCTCTCTGTGTCTGTTGCTCTCAAATAAATAAATAAAAAATATTTAAAAAAAAATATTTATGTGTTAATATGAGTATCCAGTCCCTGCATCTACTAGTAAGTTTTATTACTGCTATAATATTAATCAAAATATTACATTTTAACAAAAATTATGAGACATCAAAAATCGATGAAATTGTGGATGAAACACAATAAAATATACATCTGGCAGTAATGATCTTAGGAGTCCCAAGTAGGAAAGTTAACAGAGACATTAAAGCAAGTAATATAACTGTGTTTAAAATGAAAATAAATAAATTTATTAAAAATTTATAAAAAATTATTATCCTAAAACCATAGCCTTCTCCTGGTAAATCCCAGTGTCTAAATTAACTCACCTCCCCCACATTGAGCTGTTGGTCAAGAAGGCCCATTAGGCTCACAAAATAATGAAGGCCATTACCAAAGCATTTGGTTGCTCACCAGAACTAGATAATAAGACCCTATTGCTGAAGACACTGTAGGCTGTGGTCATAGGACATTGAGAGATCATGCTGGAATTGAGTTGGAAACCATCTCCCTGCTAGTTAGTGGCCATAGTAATGAACAGTGTATTGAGAATTGCTGGGGGATCAATGCTGTTCTTACTCTTGCTTAAAGAACCTGCGTTTTACAGATAAGAGCAAAGACTGACAGACCTTGTTTGGCAACCTCCAGACCAACGAGGGAACTTTTCTCAAAAAAAGTGGATGGAACCTGAAGGATAAAAATCTGAGACTGGGGCTGGAGTGATGGCTTAGCGGTTAAGTGCTTGCCTGTGAAGCCTAAGGACCCTGGTTCAAGGCTCGGTTCCCCAGGTCCCACGTTAGCCAGATACACAAGGAGGCACACACGTCTGGAGTTCATTTACAGTGGCTGGAGGTCCTGGCGCGCCCATTCTCTCTCTCTCCCTCTATCTGTCTTTCTCTGTGTCTGTCGCTCTCAAATAAATAAATAAAAAATGACCAAAAAAAAATTTAAAAAAAAATCTGAGACTGTTATCAGGCACACACACACACACACACACACACACACACACGATTTTGCATATATATATATATATATATGGGCAACCACACATCCAAAGACACACATAGAGATAGGGTGCACATACACAAAACATTCTGCATCTATCATAAATACCAAAATGAAAGAAAAACTGCTTTACTATTGCATGGTTATTTCCACATATCCATAAAGTAATATATCTGTATGCTTAGTAAAATAAAATGACACTTAAGTCACTGTTTGAAGTGCACTGTTATCCTGAAAGGGATCAACCAAGTAAATATAGATTGTGCAATAGAGAAAGCATTTATCTCTTTTGGCACCATGAAGAAGGCATTTCATGCTCAAACCACAAAATTGTTTTCTACCTCCCTATGATAGACTGAACTCTCCACTTTATTATTTATTTATTTATTTATTTATTTATTTATTTTGGTTTACAGTGCTAGGATAAGACTCCAGTGGTAGATAAGTGCTGTGCCACTGAACTGTACCATAAGCCCTCCACCATTACAATTGAAATCATTAAACTTATATTAGCATTACTGGGTCTATAAAATTTCCATATACTACAAAAGGCTGGAATCAGTATTTCTAGACAATGAAAAGACTGTAAATATTACAGATTTATAATGTGGGTGAAGAAAAACACACAATACTCTTTAGCCTTAGTTAATTTTAGCAGAAATGTTCCAGTTATCATTTAGAAAATTAACGGTAATTCCTGTGTGTGACTTTTAGGCTGTTTTAGATGAATGATAATCTGCAGCTTGGCAGCTCCATAGTTCTTACCACAGGAGCCTTACAGAAGGCAGTAGCAGCCCAAGTTTCCTCTCCTGCCTGACTTTCAAGTGCTGCGTGAAATCATGTTACTTCCTCAGAGAGAGGAACTCTCAGTGTTTGTTGTGGGTGTGTCTATACCCACAAGATATGCATTTGGAGAGAGTATGTTTTGCAGCTTAACAAACATAAAAGGTAGTAGTAGAGAAGTAAACTAGAAGCAGAAACACATTTGACTTTGATGATTGGAAGGGACTTTGTCAAATATGGCATCCCACGTGTAAATCTAATGTGTGCAGACACAAGATCATTATAAGGAGAATAGCAGCCTTGCACGTGGCACACAACTTTAATCCCAGCACATGGGAGGTTGAGGTAGGAGGATCACTGTGAATTTGAAGCCAACCAGATAGCCAACTGTATAGTGAATTCCAGGTCAGCCTGAACAGTGAAGCCTCAAAAAAAAACCTACCTCAGAAAACCAAAAAAAAAAGGAGAGAAAGAGAATAACAAGTACTTTTTATCTGATCAGCCTTCCTATTACTTTCATAAGTATAAGCAACTGCACAGAAAAAGCCTAATGATGTTAATTTTATTTATATTATCTTTCAACTCAGAGCTTTATCAACCTAGCTGGGCATGGTGGCACACACCTTTAGTCCCAGCACTTGAGAGGCAGAGGTAGGAGAAGACTCTACCTCAAAAAAAAAAAAAAAAAGAAAAAAGAAAAATAACTTTATCAACCTGTGTACATTTCATTTTTATGTTATTATAATCAATTTGTTATTGATGGGCAAAGGAAAAAATTTAAAACCAGAACTCACAATGTTATCTATTTTATAAATCTCTAAATGTAGCAATAAAATTTTAACACAAAATTTCTCAACATGTACACTTTCTCAAAGTCCTTAAGGATACTTTTGTAAAAAATAATGGAAATTTAAACATTGATATCATTATGTAATTAAATTTGTCTTTAAAACAGACTAGCATATAAGGTAAAATAGGAAGAAATTTTTCCAACAATTAAGAGCATGATAGGGAAAAAGTTGACATCCCTTACTTTTAATGCTCTTACATGTTATTTTTTAATTTTTTTATGTTTCACAGGGAATATTTATTTAAATTCATTTTCATATAAATTATACACACATACACACACACACACACACACACACACACATATATATATATATATATATATATATATATATATATATATATATATATCATCTCAATTGATCTCCAGTCCTATCTCATGTTGATACAAATAATAGGATCCTTTTCTTTTTATGATTCAATATTATTCATTTACATATATGTGTGACACAATCTCTGTTCATTCACCTGTTGATGGTCCCTTAGATTGACTCACATAGAACAGTTCTTGGCTCCTAGGGTGGTACATGTTGCAATAAGTTTAAGAACACAAATTTAAGTTTAACTTACTGATTTCTTTACCCTGACATATATATATATATATGTATATATATATATATGTATATATATATGTATGACATATATGACATATATATATGTATGTATATAGATATGTATATATAAATATATATATATATCATGATATATATATATATATATATCCAAGAACAGTATTGTTGGGTTATATAGCTGTTCTATTTTTAAATATCTGAAAGACCTCCACACTTCTGTCCCATAGTGGTTCTAGTAAGTTGTTCACATTTTGATCGGGTGTATAAGAGCAAGTGCCTCTCTTTTTCAGTGTCAGTGGTGAAGGAGATAGACACAGAACAATCAACTCCTACCATATCAGATATCCAGATACACAGAGGCTGACAAGACCTCATCACTGAAGCAGACCTAAAATGAACCCAACATGGCTCAGGAAAACTTGCAGAAGAGGGGGCAGAAATAAGGTTAAAGCCACATATTGGGTCATGATGCACAGAGACATTTCCTTCTACCCATAACTTATGGCTAACCCCACAATGCACGACCCACATACCCCAACAAGAAGGGTCCCTGTGGTGGGGGATGGACAGGGAGGAGGCTAGCAATGGTACCAACTTGACTATATTCACTGAGTACAAAACTAACCAAAAAGGAGAAGATTCCACAATGGAATTGCTTCATGCCAAATAGCAGAATATGCAAATAATGTTACCTTGCCATTATTCTTATTACTCATTAATAAATACTTGACTAAATTAAAAATAAGTAAATAAAATATATTTTTAAAATAAAAATAAATAACACTATTAAATATGGGTGTAGAGATGGCTTAGTGGTTAAAGTGCTTGCCTGCAAAGCCTAAGGACTGAAGTTCAATTCCCCAGTACCCACTTAAGCCAGATGTATATAGAAGAACATGTGTGTAGAGTTTGTTTGCAGAGGCTAGAGGCCCTGGTGCACCCATATTCATTCTCTCAACCACACATCCATTCCAGATTCACCATCTTATCAACTTCTGAGCTTCCATTCATGATTTATTGATTTCAAGATGTGATTCAGTTATATAATGAGTTTTCTTGGATGACATAGGAAAGTGTTTGAGAATAACCTGGTTTCCCATGTGTATGTCACATATTTCTACCCTCAGTCTCAGTTTTCATCCTCTACTCTTTCAACTGACCACACAATAACCCTGTGTATTTATTCACCAATTGTGAGGTATTTTGCAGCAAGACCTGAAGAACCATGAGGAAGATTCTCCTGACCAGATATTTTATACATATTATTCAAGCAGCTGAAGATATTGATCCAAGAAAATAAGCCACTCGAGGGATAGTCATTATCAGACCAAGTGCTATCTTAGATGCTAGAGGGATGTTTTACTGCCATAAGAGACTCCTAGGTAGGGTCCAAGCTGCAGAGACTCTGACAACCTCACCTCATGCATGACATGGGGCTTGTTACAAGCATAGGTTTGTTGGTGATCACACTGACAGACTTCCTGGATATGGGCCATCGAATGCACATGTGAAAGACTCAGGTCTCATATAATAGCTGATTGAGAAAACATACCTGGAAATCAAGAAAGGAGAGAGAGTATGCATATTTCCATATCCACGTGTGCATATCATATAGCTTCCTCAGGGTCACAGTTGCTATAGTAATGAAGATAATTTAATTTTTCAAGAGGCAATTTTTCTATCATCTTAATTTAAATATTATTTATATTATGTATCAATATGAATGTTAATATTTGTATTCATTTATCTCACAGCTGTGGCCAAATACCTGAGAGTAATCACAGTTGACCTAGTTGGAGTTGGTTTTTCAAGGGTATAAGAAACATGAAGATGGGCATGTTCACATGGCTCTGACCAGGAGGTAGAGAAACATTTTCAGCCAGAACTTGAAATAGATATCATCTTTGTGGTGGTTTGAATGTAAGGTATCCTCCATAGCATCATGGTCGTGTAATTTGAATAGTAGGTCCCCAGCTAGTAACATTTTGGGAAGGATGTGGACCTTTGGGAGGTGGAATCTTGCTCAAGCAGGGTTTAGACCTTGAGGTTTGTTAGTGCCTCACACTGGGTGTTTAAGCTACCTCACTTGTACTACATGCCTTCTTGCTGATATGGGATGATGGGAGCCAGTTTCATGCTCACACAATGCTTTCCCACCATAATGAAACTTCTCCTCAAAACTATAAGCAGAAATAAACCCGTTCCTCCCACAATATGCTCCTGGTCACGTTTGTTGACCAAGCAATGAGAAGTAGGTGCTACATCTCTCAAGGCTCACCCTGGAGGTTCCTCAGTTTCCTAACACAGCGCCACAAGTGCTGCTCGATCAAGTGTTCAACCATGTGAGCTGATGCAGGAGAGGGGGCTTTTCACCTTCAAGCCACAGCCTTCATCCTCTGTTCTGTTTTGTTTAGATTTTGTAGAAACAAAAGACTGAATTTCACTGAGATAAAATAAAGCTCAGAGAACAATGGCTGGAAGGAAAAGTAAAACTTTCCAACTCTCTACCACTTTATGTGATATGTTTACTTCAGAGCAAGTTTAATAGCAAGGCTGAGAGAGAAAAAAAAGTGGCAATATACTGTGAAGTGTCCTTGTATCTATGTGGTTAAAGGTAATAACCACCCTTTCTTGATTTTACATAATGCAGGATGATAATTTTGTTTGGAAAATAATAGGCAGTTGAAAAATACAGCGAGAAATGATTTTCAGTTCAGCAACCTGCAGAGTAACCACATGGCTAAACTTCAGAGCAGAAAATTCAGGCTTGAAGAACTAATATTCAAACGTTCAGTAATGTGTTTAAATATGTGAGCCCTACACTGTCCCTTCATTTTCTTTATAAGCACTGCATAATGTTTTGTCTCCTGCGGGTCTGCCTAAGACAGTGGCTTTCATTGGGACAGGTCATAAATACTGTCCCGCTGCTCTGTGCTTTACTGAGGTTGAGGGTAATTGTGTGAAGCTTAAAAATATATTGGTAGCATGACCCATGCCCCTATGAGCTCTACATGAAGAAAAAGTCATGAACATATAAAGTTTCCATTTTGTTTGAGGGTCACAAAGGACAAAGGAGAACAACACAGCACCCTTTGGCATATACAATGATCTGAAAACTGTTTCAAAGAACTGCTTTTGACTACGAGGAAAGGAGAAAGCTACAATTCTGCCTCTTCTGAAAAGCTGATTAGCCCCTGTGTAAAAAGAAATCTCTTTTCATTTAGTCTGAGGAATCTTGAAACTAAAAGGTGGGCAGAAAGTTAATCAAGTGGGCTCAGAGGTTCTTGTATTTCCCAAGTGTCTCAATCATATAATCATTATTTTCAAATGGAAGTTAAGTACTGCTGACATCTCAAAAAAAAAAATGTTTTGTGGAGACAAAAATAAATGTGAAGAGAAAAATGCAACTTTTATACCTCTTCCAGAAGGGAACTGGGATCTGGAATCAAATATCCAGTTCTTCCAACCCAAGACTAGAAACACAACACACATGCCACCCTTTTAGGTAATCACATTTAACTCAATGAATGTAAGTGACTGAGGCTAAAAGGTTATTCTGAAAATAGATAAATTTTAAGTTTAGCAAAATAACCAGGCTTGTCCTTCCTAAAAGCATACTATCCCTTCTTTAGTAGAAAATAACCATACCTCAAGGAAAAGTTTAATTTTCAAAGGTTATTTCCTTGTACCTTTCATTTTCTAGCAATTGTCCGTCCCTGTAAAATCCATTACATGTGTAAGCCATCTTTAATTAGTCCTCCAGGGAATTTGTAACTATGCAGATGGCCACCAAAAGCTAGAGCAACAATCATATCAAAACATTTTTGGGCCTTTTAACTTTACAGAAATATAATTTATAGGCTAAAACATTGGCAAACTGTGAAACATTTTAATTTTTAAATATGTTTTTATTATTTATTTATTTATTTAAGAGAGAATGGGTGTGCCAGAACCTCTGGCCACTGCATACAAACTCCAGGTGCTTGTGCTACCTTGTGCATCTGGCCTATGTGGGTCCTGTGGAATCAAACCTGGTTCGTTTGGCTTTGCAGGAAAGTGACTTAACCACTAAGCCATCTCTCCAGCCCACAAATAAAATCTATTGAGGCTATTTATTTTGTTATGTATTTGTGTGAGTATGGGTGTGGTGGTTTGATTCAGGTGTCCCCCCATAAACCTAGGTGTTCTGAATGCTAGGTTCCCAGCTGATGAAGATTTGGGAATTAATGCCTCCTGGAGGGAGTGTATTGTTGGGGGCTGGCTTATGGGTATTAAAGCCAGTTTCCCCTTGCCAGTGTTTGGCACACCCTTCTGTTGCTGTGGTCCATCTTATGTTGGCCATGGGGTGATGTCCACCCTCTGCTCATGCCATCGTTTTCCCCTGCCATCATGAAGCTTCCCCTCGAGCCTTAAGCAAAAATACACCTCTTTTTCCCAGAAGCCATTCTTGGTTGGGTTATTTCTACCAGCAATGTGAACCAGACTGCAACAATGGGTATGATGTGTGGTGTGTGTGTTGGCACACACCTGCCACAGGCTTTGTGATCTATATCTTCAAATCTATATCCTCTCCTTTCATACTTGAGTCAGAATTTGTCTTGCCTCAACTATGTACAACTTTCCAGATTCTCTTGGCTCCGTCTCCCATTACTTTTTTTGCCTTGGGATTACAGAAGCCTGTGTCACTTTCCTTTGGGATTTATTTTCCCCTCGGAAAGTTCAAATTCAGGTCTACAGAATTGCAAGCAAGTGTCTTTAAGTGCTTAGCCATCTCCCCAACTCCTAGAAGACTACTTTTGTAATATGGCATAATGATTACAATAACATTATGCACAATGATTTCCTCAGTGGGAAAATCTATTGAGTGATTCTTAAAAAGAGATATTGATGGGGGAAATAGGGGCAGGAGAGAAATGGAACCAAAATTTAATAGAGGAATGACATAAAAAACCAGAACAAATGGTCTGACTTACAAATTCACACAGATAAGAACTGAGGACACAGAGAGTGAAATTGCTCACTGTTCACATCTTTAAGAATAAGAATGGTATAAAATTCTGAAGTGTAGACTTACTTACACAGCAGTACTTTCTGACTTTGCTTTTGCAAACATTGTCTTTTTTTTAAATTTTTTATTTATCTATTTGAGAGTGACAGACACAGAGAGAAAGACAGATAGAGGGAGAGAGAGAGAGAATGGGCGCGCCAGGGCTTCCAGCCTCTGCAAACGAACTCCAGATGCGTGCACCCCCTTGTGCATCTGGCTAATGTGGGACCTGGGGAACCAAGCCTTGAACCGGGGGTCCTTAGGCTTCACAGGCAAGCGCTTAACCGCTAAGCCATCTCTCCAGCCCAAACATTGTCTTAAGTATAAGAGTATTATACACAAATGAATTATTTTCTAAATTGTTCTGAAACTGAAGGCATTGTAGTTTAAAAGCCCAACATTTACTTCAATTATCTCAAAATCCTGCATTAGTACAGACACACTCTGTCAATCATTGGTTTATAGGTTTCCTTGGCATTAATAACCTCTTCATAGGATTAACTGTTTCTTTGGTTGTACAGAAACTTTTAAATTTAATTTATGCTCGGTTGTTAGTGGTGCTTGCTTGCAAGGCCAGACGGCTGCGATTTGATTCTTCCGTACCCTAGTAACCAGGTATGTAATGTTTGGCATGTGTCTGCAGTTCATTTATGGAGGCAGAAGGCCTTAGCATGTCCATTCTCTCTCTCTCTCTCTCTCTCTCTCTCTCTCTCTCTCTCTCTTCCTTTCTCTCTCTCTCCCTATCTCTCTTTCAAATAAATATTTGTTTCCAATTATATATCCTGACTTTTATGTGGGCCCTTGGAACAATACCTTAATAAGAAGATAGTGACACAGGTCGAACTACCTCAGAAACCAAAGAGAATCATTATGGTTTTTTTTTTTTGAAATACCAAATTTGTTACATTTTCTTACTGGTACATGTTGTAGCACTAATGCATTTGAACTGGCAGCAGAGCATACTGTATCGTTTATTTTTATTCTTTGCAATATTTAAATGGCCATATAATACTTATAAAATAATCATTTATAGTGAAAATTTTTAGATACTATTATGTAATAAACATAGTGGCCAAAGACTTGGAACTTTGCCACAGGTCCACCAATAATCTAACACATTCCTATACCTTCTTTTAATTTTCATTTATTTGTTTATTTGAAAGCAGACAGGTACAGAGAGAAGACAGACATACACACACACACACACAGAGAGAGAGAGAGAGAGAGAGAGAGAGAGAGGGAGAGAATGGCACCCCAGGGACTCTAGATGCTACAAACAAACTCCAAATGCATGCACCACTTTGTGTATCTGGCTTTCCATGGGTACTGGTTAATTAAACCTGGGTCATTAGGATTTATAGACAACCACAACTGCTTAACTATTTCTGCAGCTCCTCTTACCTTCTATATACCAATATTTTCCTCTGCAGAGCAGTAACATTGTGGTCCTTGTGACATGGAATTGTGGAAATGGAATGAGTCAGGTGGGATCCAGGCTGCCTGACAGGCAGTTGTGTTCCAGTGTTGGTAATGCTATAGCCCTGAATTGATTCTGCCATAGTGTCTGCTTTACAATGTCAGTAAAGCCAAAATAACCAATTGCATGTTGTATAGTACTTGTTGGGAAACCTTGTAGATCTCTCTGATCAAAAGCTCATTGTGGATAATATCCACCTGTTGGTATGGAAAGTGACAGGTCAGTGCTCAAGAAGAGAAGAAAGAAAAAGATAAGTGATATTAAAGAGATAGAGAAATGAGAGAGAAGTGGGAGAGAAATAGAGAGGGAGAAATGGAAACAGGAGGAGATAAAGGTCAGTTTTCATCATACCCTCTCTAGGGCCTTGTGAATCAGGTTCTCTCTAAGGGCCTGGTGAAGGTTCCACCATCTGGTCTGTCTTTTAGGATGTAGAGTTCTATGGTACCATTGCCTTTTAGGTCCAGTTTTGTGTCCCTGACCCCCTCCCTTACTCTTCCCTCCCTCCCTACCCTCCCTATTGTCCCATCCTCAAGATGCTTGGTAGGTATGTCAGCAACTTGGGTAGATTCAGGTTAGGAGCTATAGATGAGTAAGACTCTGCCACAATTATTTTTCTGTGATTGGGTGAGTTCACTGAGAATGTTCTGTTCCAGGTTCAACCATTTTTCTTCAAATTTCATTGTGTCATTTTTCCTTACTGCTGTGTAGAATTCCATCATGTAGGTATACAACATCTTAGTTATCCATTCATCTAATAATGTACATCTGTGTTGATTCTAGCTCTTAGCTATTACAAATTGAGTAGTATAAACATGCTTGAGTAAATTTCTATGAACCGAGGCATGAAGTTTTTAGGGTACAAGCCCAGTAAAGGAATAACTGGGTCTGTTGGTAACTCTATAGTCAGCATTTTTAGGAGTCTTCATGTTGCTTTCCAAAGTGGTTATACCATCTTACATTCCCATCAACAGTGGATGAGAGTTTGTTTTTCTCAACATCCTCACCAGTATTTATTTTCATTTGAGTTTTTGATGTTTGCTATCCTTACTGGAGTAAGGTGGACTCTCATAGTTGTTTTAATTTGCATTTCCCTGATGATTAGGGATGATGAACATTTTCTTAAGTGCATGTTTGACAGTTGTATTTCTTCCTCTGAGAACTGCCTGTCCAGTTCTTTGGCCCATTTTGTGAGTGGGTTGTTTGACTTTTTATTGTTTAGGTTTTTGAGTTCTTTGTAGATTATAGAGATTAGGCCTCTGTCAGTTGGATATTCAGCAAATATTTTCTCCCATTCTGTGGATAATCTATTAGCTCTGCTTACTGCATGTTTGTTTGTAAAGAAACTTTTCAGCTTCATAAGATCTCATTGGTTGAGTGATTGTTTAAGATCCTGTACTACTGGGGTTTTCTTCAGGAGTCTTTTCCCATTCCTATATCATGGAGTGTTCCTCCTCAATCTTCTTCCAGGAGTAGCCAAGTTTATGGTGTTATATTGATCCATTGGACTTTACTGTTGTACTTGGCAAGATGTGTGGATCAAGTTTAAATTTCCTGCATAAGGTTATCTAGTTTGTTCAGCACAATTTGGTGAAGATGCTGTTATTTTTTTAGCCTATATTGCTAGGGCCTTTGTCAAATATCAAGTAGCTGCAGTTACTTTCCCCAAAGTCTGGGTCCTCGATTCTATTTCATTGGTCTATACTTGATTCTGCCATAGTGTATGCTTTACACTATCAGTAAAGACAAAATAATCAAGTACAATATGTATAATATTTTTAAATTAAAAACTGTATGAATTTACTGGTAGAGAGTAAAAAAAAGCAGGTCTGTTTCAGTGATGAGGTCTTGGTAACCTCTGTGTCTCTGAATATCTGGTTTGGTAGGTGTTGAGTGTTCTCAGTGTCTATCTCCTTCACCTTGTGCTGGTACCAGGTTCACCAAGAAAGCAGTGCACTTACTTATTTTCCCGATTATTCTTCGTTTCAGGTGGGGCCTTTTTAAGGTGTGAAGGGCTGGTTCTCTCCTTAGCATCTGCATACTTCTGAAAAAGAGAAGGAAATTCTCCAGTGGAGAGTAAAGTCAATGCCAGATAAATGAAATAACTGTTATTATTTTAGAGAGAATTTAATAAGTATAGGCCCTCTCATAGCCCACAATTGGTGAGAGCTTGGTAATACAGGCTTATTTTGATATGGTTCTGACTTGATTTCAAGCTCCAGGTTTGAGATTTGTTCCACTGAGCAGATCAGTTAGCCAAATCAAGAGTATATGGTTTCCTACAATTTCTGGGCATCACTATTGCACTTGTGTGAGCATCACGTAATATTATTTGATGCTGATTAGTTTAGACCATGAGTTGTTTGGACAAATATTGGTAATTTTTCCCCAGTCACTCATGTAGCATCTTCTGGCACTAGATGAGCTGTCTAGGGACTGACTCTCTTCCAGATTCCATCCATGTCACTCCATGTTCTGTACCAGCAGCATATGATGCCTTCAGCAGTAGGGTCTTAACACTAACCTTTAGTGGGTTAGCAAGTACTCTGACAGACATCTGTCTTCTGGGCTGGAGAGATGGCTTAGTGGTTAAGTGCTTGCCTGAGAAGCCTAAGGACCCAGGTTCAAGGCTCAATTCCCCAGGATCCACATTAGCCATATGCACAAGGGGACGCATGTGTCTGGAATTTGTTTGCAGTGGCTGGAGGCGTTGGTGTGCCCATTCTCTCTCTCACTCTCTCTCTCTTTCTCTCTCTCCATCTGCCTCTTCCTCCCTCTGTATGTTGCTCTCAAATAAATAAACATAAACAAAACAATTTTTTTTAGAAATCTGTCTTCTTTTGGGAAACCTTGTAGGTCTCTCTGATCAAGACCTCATTTTGGATGATAGCCACATGTTGGTACTGGGAGTAACAGGTCAATGCCCAAGAAGAGAAGGAAGAAAAATATAAGTAATATAAAAGAGATAGAGAAAAGAGAGAGATACACAGAAAATTAAGGTCAGGAAAATTTTTGGAAGAGGGTGTGGAAAGAATGTCAGAGCCACATGTTGATTCAGGATACACAGAGATATTGCCTCCTACCCATAACTGATGACTAATCACACAATGCATGACCGATACTCCCCAAAGAGGAGGATCCCTTGGGAGACAGGAGGACAGAGAGGAGGCTAATGATGGTACCAACTTGACTGTGTACACTAAGTACTAAGGTCTATAGTTACACATATTTAAAACTGTGATTAACTTTGCCTTCACCTTACCATCTCTTTCTCCAGTATATCCCATCAAACACCATAAATGATCTTTGTTGATACCACATGCTTGAGTAAGTATTCCAAGCAGAAAGGAACCATGTGCATTTCTCTTCTTTTTTTCCAGAACATCAAGGGAAGTACTGCTTTGTAACCGAAATGTTTTCCTTGCATTTTAATAGATTTTTTAGTGTGATTTCCCTTGATAAATAATTACTTGGCAGACTTAGCTATACACCAATGAGATTTGATTAGGAAGAGGAAAAGAAGGGCAGTTTTTCTCAATAAAAATTTTCAAAGCAATGAAATCCTGATTGCATATCTAAATTCTTTAAATATTTTCCAAGAATAAAGTATACTGGCATGCTCTTCAAAATCAGAATGAAAATCAAGGCAAAGTTGATAGGAGTAAATAAAGGCACAAAATATTGGCTATGGAATAGTGGTGGTTATATTACATAAATCACCTCTCTCCTTTTGAATATTCTATATAATATGTGGTAAGACAGATAATAAGATGAAACTATGACTCTAAATGATTAAAACTGTTGTTAACATGGTATTTCAGGATAATGCTAGGTCTCAAACTTTGTATAATCAAGTATGATGAAGGACATAATAAAAACTATCAACTAGTATGGTTTTGGAAGAGTACCTATAATTTAACTGTCTAGGTTATAGTTTAAGTAGCAGCCAGTTATTGCTCTGAAATATATGCAGTAGAATAATGGTAGAATCTTCTAAACTATTTTATTATTAAGATATGGTTTCACTCTGTAGCCTGGTTATCCTGGAACTCCATAAGTAGACAAAGTTGGCCACAAACTCAGTCATTCTCCAAACTCTGCCTCCAAATTGCTGAACTGTGGAGGTTAATATGTGGAGTTTGTTATATTGTGATGTTGGTTGTAAGTTAGTAAGCCACCAGGAACAAGGTTAGGCAAAGAGTCAATTAAAAGTTGTATTGAAAAGAATATGAATACATAGCCTTGGATTCCCCAGTGTGTCATATTTTCAATTTACTTATTTTCTAGGTTTTCATACAAATGTATGCTATATATTGCTCATACACCAATCTGCTTCTTTTATTCTGCCTTTTGTTTACGCTGTCCTACAATCATTTCCCTTTGTTTCCACAGACAGTTTCATCTCTACTTTGATGTAATTTGTACATGATTTTATATAAGTATATAAAACTTAGGAACCACAAATGAGACAAAATGTGATATTTGTCTTTCTGAGACTGCCTTAATTCACTTAATGTGATCATATCCAGATGCATCCATTTTCCTGTGTGGTACTCACATAAAAGCAGACAAATAGATCAATGGGATAAAGAACACAGGTGTAAATTATTCAAATATAGCTAAGTGATTTAAGACAAAGGTGCCAAAAATGGATATTAGCAAAAGATAGCCTCTTCAAGACAAGTTTCTAGGAAAACTAGATATCCACAAGTACACAAATGAAACTAGATCCTTATTTCTCAACCTGCATGGGTGTATATATGCATGCATGTACATGTGCACATGCACAATAAAATCAACTGCAAATGGACTAATGTCCTTAATGTAAGATCTAAAACTCTGAAAAAGTAGGGAGAAGACTTCTAGATATAGGCACAGGCATGGACTTTCTGGATAGGATTCCAGTTTTTTTCAAAAAATAATGCCAACACTAACATATAGGAGGACCTCATGAAGTTAAAAAGAGAAAATGGGAGAAAATCTTTACCAGAAATATATATCAAAGAGGGTTAATATCTAGAATATACAAAGAATTCAAAAAAATAAACATCCCAATAAGAACATAATATTGAAATGAACAGTTTCAATAAAGGAAATAAATACAAATGGCATCTGGAGTTAATTTGCATTGGCAGGGTGCCCTGGCACACCTATATTCTATCTGTATTTTTCTCTGTCTCTCAAATAATAAATAAATAAAATTAAAGTAAATAAATAAAAATAGATCTTCATTCTAACCTGTCAGTGACACTCTTGAATATATATACAAAAGGCTCTACATTCTACTATGGAGATACTTGCATACTTATGTTTATTGCTGCCCTATTAAAAATAGATAAGACATGGAAGCAAGCTAGATATATATTGACTGAATGGATAATAAAAATATGGATCTTTAGAGATTGCTCAGTGGTTAAAGATGCTTGTTTGCAAAGCCTAATGGTCTGGGTTCAATTCCACTGTACCTACATAAAGCCAGAATCACAAAATGGTGCATGTGTCTGGGGTTCATTTGTAGTGGCAAGAGATCCTGACATTCTCATTTTCTCTCCCCTTCCTCTCTCCTCCCCACTCTTTCTCTCTTTTTCTCTCCAAATAAATAAATAAAAATATCTTTAATCCCAGCACTCAGGAGGCAGAGGTAGGAGGATGCTGTGAGTTTGAGGCCAGCCTGGGACAACAGAGTGAGTTCTAGGTCATCCCAGCCTACAATGAGATCCTACCTCAAAAACCAACAAAAACAGATAATGAAATGAAAATATACACCTGGAAAAAATAAATATTTTGGGAAAATGGATAGAACCAGGAAATATATAGAATAAAGTAACACAGACACGGAAAAATAAATGCTACATCTACTCTTTCATATGTAGATCCTAGCTTTGAACTATCAGATTTTTTTTAAAGGAAACATAATAGTTTCAGGATTAAATATATATTTATGTGTTGTTAAAAAATGTGGACAGGAGACATGGTTTAGTAGTTAAGGCACTTTCCTGCAAAGCCAAAGGACCTAGGTTCTATTCCCCAGTACCCACATTAATCCAGATGCACAAGGTGGCACATGTGTCTGGAATTTGTTTGCAGTGGCTAGAGGCCCTGAAACACTGATTTACTTACTGTCTGCCTCACTCTCAATCAGTGTCAAATAAATAAACAAAAATGAACAGCATGGGACAAAGTGATGTATCTTATGATGCAGCAAATATTTCCTATTGTCAGCAACATTCACCTCTGTCAGGTGGAAATCTTGGCCTTCCATGATGGCAAAGCAGCAACAATTCAGCAAATGCCCCTATCTCTCCATGATGTTTAACTCCCAGACTCTGCTAAAATAGATAAGGGTACTGAGATTCCTTTTGGAAAAGAAACTATTACCATAACTAGTATGTGATTTACAGATTTAAGCTATTAAACATGGATATTTCCACATGTCTGTCATTTCAACAATTATGGCTGAGTTCATTCCAGGAAATGGACACTTCACAAAAGTTTGGTATTGTGAGCCTCAAAGGCATGGAATGAAGGAGAAATGCATTTCCTTCCAATGAAGTGATCAAAAGGAGGAAGAAGTTTATTTTAACTACTAATAGCTTGAGCCAATTGTTGATATAATATATTGCTACCTGACACTACTGATATATGCACCAAAACTTACTTAGATAAAAAATGATAAAAGTTATGTTTTAGAAGATATTCCTCTATGTGGCTATCATAGAAGAGAATGGTGACAAAAATAAAATACGTTAGTTATTAAATGCATATTTTCTTTTTTAAAATATATTTATTTGAGAGAAAGAAGTAGAGAGTGTGACAGAGAATGGGCATGCCAGGGCCTCCAGCCTCTGCAAACAAACTCCAGATGCATGTGCCCCATTGTGCATCTGGCTTATGTGGGTCCTGGAGAACTGAACTGGTATTCTTTGGCTTTGCAGTCAAGCGCCATAACTGCTAAGCAACCTCTCCAGCCCTAAATTCAAATTTTCAATAACTATCACAGGTCAGTCACAGAATGAATCAGATTGTCTAATCATTTACCAGTGGTAAAGAAAAAGTTGCCACATAGTCTCACTCATCTACAGCTCCTAACCTGAATCTACCCAAGATGCTGACATACCTAATAAGCATATCGAGGATCAGACAATAGGGAGGGTGGGAGTGGAAGGGAGGGTAAAGGTGGGAGTGGGGAACACAAAACTGGACCCAAATGGCAATGGTACCATAAAATTATATCCCCTAAAAGACAGACTAATGGTTGAACCTTCATCAGGTAACACCTGAATCACAAGGCCCTAGAGAGGGTATGATGAAGAGTGATATTAATCTTCTATTTCTCTCTTTCTCCCTCCCTCTTCTCTCCTACCTGTTTATTTCTTTTATATTACTTACCTTTATCCTCTTTCTCTTCTTAGGTGCTGGCCTGTAACTCCCAGTACCAGCATATGGCTAACATCCACAGTGACCTGTTGATCAGAGAGACCTACAAGGTTTCCCAAAAGAAGACAGATCTCTGACAGAGTACTTGATGACCCACCAAAGGTTAGTGTTAAGACCTTACTGCTGAAGGCAGCATATGCTGCTGGTACAGAACATGGAGTGACATGGCTAGAATCTGGAAGACAGTCAGTCCCCAGACAGCTTGTCTAGTGCCAGAAAGTGCTACATGAGTGAGTAGGGGGAAATGACCAACATCTGTCAAGTAGCTCATGGTCTAAGCTACTCAGCAGCAAACAACCTGATGTAATGATCACACAAGTGCAATAATGGCATACACCCATGGTGGGAAACCAACTTCTCTTGATTTGGGTAACTGATCTGTTCAGTGGAATGGAACCCATAGCTGGAGTTGGGAATCAAGTCAGAACTATATCCAAAAATGATCTGCTTTCCATTATCAAGCTCCCACCATTCATGGGCTATAAGGGGGCCTATACCTAATAAATTCTCTCTAAAGAAACAAAGGTTATCTCACTTATCTTGCACTAACCTCACTCTCTTTTGGAGAATTTGCTTCTCTTTTTCAGATGGACATAGATTCTAAGGAGAGAACCAGTCCATCACACCTCAACAGGGCTCCAGTTGAAACTGAGAGTATTTGGGGAAATGAGCAATGGTACTGCTTCCTTGGTGAACTTGCTACCAGCAGAAGGGTGAAGGAGATAGACACAGAGAATACTCAACTCCTACCAAACCAGATATCCAGAGGCACAGAGGCTCCCAAGACCTCATATCTGAAGCAGACCTAAAATGAACCCAACATGGCTCAGGGAAATTTGTGGAAGAGGGGGTCAAAAGAATATCAGAGCCACACATTTGGTCATTATGCACAAAGACAGTTACCCATAACAGATGGCTAACCCCACAAAGCATGACCTCCCTAACAAGGAGGGTCCCTGTGGAGGCTAACGATGGTACCAACATGACTGTATACACTGTGTACATAATTAATAAAAAATGTTATTTATTTATTAGAGAGAGATAGTGGGAGAGAAAGCAAGAGAGAGTGGGAGTTCCAGGGCATCCAACCACTGCAAATGAAATTCAGATGCATGCGCTACTTCATGTATCTGCCTTACGTGAGTTCTGGGAAATAGAACCTGGGTCCTTAGGCTTCTTTGCAGGCATGCACCTTCACTGCTAAACCATCTCTCTAGCCTAACATTCTAGTATTTTAATAGCTTAAATAATTCATTAAAATGTTATGAAAAGGGCTGGAGAGATGGCTTAGTGGTTAAGTGCTTGCCTGTGAAGCCTAAGGACCCCGGTTCGAGGCTCGGTTCCCAAGGTCCCTGTGTCTGGAGTTCGTTTGCAGAGGCTGGAAGCCCTGGCGCAGCCCATTCTCTCTCTCTCCCTCTATCTGTCTTTCTCTCTGTGTCTGTTGCTCTCAAATAAATAAATAAAAAAATTTTAAAAATGTTATGAAAATACATTTGTTATATTATCAAACAGTACTGTATGTCCTTGAAAGTTTATCATATTATAAAATAGTAATCTAGATGTTCATATATTAAATTTTGGGATAATTCTAGGTGAAAGTTTAACTGTGAGAAACAGCATAAAGAATAGTACAAATCAGGCTCTCCAGGTCCCATGTAAGCCACACACACAGGGTGATACAAGCACCCAAGCTTATTCATGTGCACATGCACACAAGGTGGCACACGTGTCTGGAATTTGATTACAGTGACAGGTGGCCCTAGTGTGCCGATGCTCTGTCTCTCTCTCTCTCTCTCTCTCTCTCTCTAGCTATTGCTTTCACTGTCTCACATTTAAAAAAAAGTAGCCAATTTTCTTAGCTTGCATGAAAAAGAAGGAAAAAAATAATAATAGGGCAAATTGAATGTCTGGAATCAAGTAAAAGTTGCACACTTAGCCAGATGTGGTGGTGCACACTTTTTTAATCCCAGCACTCATAAGGCAGAGGTCGGAGGATTGCTGTGAGTTTGAAGCCACCCTGAGACTACATAGTAAATTCCAGGTCAGCCTGGGCTAGAGTAAAATCCTACCTCGAAAAACCAAAGTACAAACAAACAAAAAAAATGCACATTTACATATCAGGTATGATTGAATAGTCCATTTTCGGAAAGCCTCTGTTTACTTGCCCTTTCAGCTGACTACTTACTGGGCTAGCTAAGGCACTTCCTACATAAACCAGCAATAACTATGTAAAAATCATAAGCATAACCAGACTATCCCACATAAGGATATATTTCTCCCAGTCATGTATGAAATTAAAATACCTTAAAAGTAAGTGACACAAAGAATTGTTTCATAGATAATAAATTAGATGTAGATTTAAAAGAAGTGAGGAGGTTAGGCATGGGCTTTCAACCTCAGAGAGTCTTTCATCTGAAACGCCCACAGTCCCAAACACTGACACTTCTATCCCTTGGATGATGGCCCCTTCCCAGCCCTGAGCAACCTACCATCATACTAATTTTGCTGGAAATGACCTGCTAGGCCTTGAGAAATCATTCCTCCATATCTTGCCCCATTCCTAAAGAGGCATGGCAGTTGCTTCTCTGTATTTTGAAGGCTGCAACTTGTGTCCTTGCTGGAGGGGGATTTACAAAGCCAAAGAAGCAGTATTGGGAGAATTTAAGCAGTTAGGGCTCAAGTAAAGACAAATGTGCATCAGTTGGCTTTCAGACCACTGGACTATAATAATAAACACTTGGTAGAGACATACCTCCACTGCTTTGTTTCTTTTCCTGTGGCAGATGTAGGCCAAAAGGTCTTTGAAATGTTGTATGAGACGGCTGAGGATTTTTCATCATCCTTTAACTTTATTTTATATTTTGGTGAAAACACAGTTGAATACAACACACTTTATGGTATTACATTTTATTTTTATTCATTACTTACCCACACATTTCCATGGTAGGCAGGCCTGCAGGCATTCATGGAAAAGCTGCATGTAATGTTCCAGAGCTCAGTAGTCAGGAACTACTCTAGCTTCTGAATATCGAGGATCCTTGAAAGCTAATTGTCGCATCAGATCACACAGAGACAGCAGAAGATGGGAAGCTGCTTGTGCAAATGTCCTTCTGATAACTAAAGGGTTTTTTTTTTTGTTTTTTTTCCTTCCCAAGTTCCATTTTTCTCTTCTTCTCACTTTTGGAGCCAGGCCTTTAAAGTGGACACCCAGAAAGCAGGAACACCAAGAGTTTATCAAATCCTTGTCTTTTAGAATGGTGTAGACAAAAAGAAAAAAAGAAAACCTGAGAAGGCAACCTAGTTACACCTCAGGCTGTTCCCCAAACTTTTCCTTTTAGAAATATTATAAAAGATTATTAAATGCTTAACACTAAATGAGATATTTCTATTATGCCCTCTAAGGTTCAGGGGAAACTGTGGAAGATGGGGCTGAAAGAATTTAAGAGCTGCAGTATAGGAATTAATATTTTGAGATACTATCCTCCATAGTTGAACCAATTGTTCTATTCATGATCCCACAGTAATTACTGATACCCTGACAACTCCTGAACTGTTCAGGAGCCCATATTTTTTTTAGAAACAGTTTTTTAAAAATATTTTTATTTACTTATTTATAAGTAGAATGAGACAGATATATAGAGAAAATGGGTATGCCAGGGCCTCTAGCCACTGCAAATGAATTCCAGACACACGTGATACTTTCTTCACTTGCCTTTACATGGGTATTAGGGAATTGAACTCAGGTCATTAGGTTTTGCAGGCAAGAGCCTTAACCACTGAGCTCTCTCTACTGCCCATCCCATAAACATCTGAACATGAAAGATAGAGGAGGGAATAAAGAATGAGACAATAAAGCAGAGGAAGAGTTACTTAGAAAGAGGACGGGTACTAAGTGGATTGGGGGCATGGGAGAAGGGCAAAAGATAATAATGAAATAGGAACATATTCAAATTATAATATATCCATGTATTAAAGTTCCTAATAAAACATCTTTTGAAAAAGTAAAGAAATACTTAAATAAAAACCCACAGTAAACCCTAGGGTAGAAGAAGATACGACAAATTACTATATTATAATGTCGAAATATCAAATTGATGAGGAAATATATCCCAAGGCACCCAAAGAAGCAAGATGGTATGATTCATGTGAAAGGCCAAAGATAATAAGAGCTTTGACTTCATCTTAAGCAGTGTTCCTGGGAAAGACCAATTAGACTTACCCAGACTAAGATTTAACTGCCACAAAAATATCCAAAGAGGGATGGAGAGATGGCTTAGCTGTTAAGGCATTTGCATGCGAAGTCTGAAGAGCCCAGGTCTTATTCCCTAGTACTCACATAAGCCAGATGCACAAGATAGCACATGTTTCTAGGGTTCATTTGCAGTGGGCAGGGCTCCTGGCATGCACAGTCTCTCTTTCTCTCCCTCTCACTTTATCTTTTTCTAAGAAATAAATAAATAAAATATTAAAAATAAAAAGTACTCCAAGAGATAAAAAGTTATACTTGAGTAAAAAGAAATGCCACATATGAAAAAAATATAAATATCACTAATTATAAAAGACACTCTGGAAATAAAGGCACAATGCCTGGTATGAAGGCGACACAAGAGTTTTTGCAACCAGACAGGCATCAAGTAGGACAGAGAATGATTGTAACTAAGGACAGGAACATTGACACTATTGAATCTCAGCAACAGAAAGGAAAAATATTGACAAAAGGGAAAAGAAATAGGGTCATTAGGAACGCCATCAAGTAAGCCAACCTACAGATGTGGCAGTCCATGAAGGAGCAAAGAATGAGAACAATAAAGAGAAAGGACAGAGTATTATTTAGAGAAATAATGGCTGACAACCTCCTTAAAATTGCTGATATATAATATATTTTATATGAAATGTTCACTTGTCATATATATTTTTTTTTCAAGAAATTCAAAGAACTCCCAAGACGTATAAATTGTTACTGTTAAATATTTGGTGAAAGTGGTGACAAAAGTAATATGTTACTCTATGTTTTGGGGGCACACATGTAATGCGACATAGATAACTAAAAGAGGATAGTTTAAGGTCTGTAAAAAAAAAAATACGATTTTCATCTGTAAGTAGTATTAAGATGTCACCAAGCAGGCTGGTAATTCTTTTTTCTACTTGGATGGAAATTGAGAATAAGCAAAGGGAAACCCAGCTTAGTAACAGCGGCTCTGAGCTTTGAGTGCAGCAGCCCCCAGACCTCAGCGTGACAGCTCAGGGAGAGCAGTGCTCCTCGCCCAGCAAGCAGCAGCTGGCGCTAGCTGCTGTCATCAGCTTTGACTCGTGGCAACACTCTGGAGCCACAGCTAGTCTTTTCACACTTTTCTCCTGCAATGTCTTAGACCTTCAAAACTGCTCACCTCCTCAGCACTTCTACAATCCTTCCCAGGACCAGTTCTCTGCAATCTCTGTTCTTGCTACTCTTGAACTCTAGTTTCTGGATATGCCTGGAGCTTGAAACACTAGGAGTTGTGTGTTCTTTATATTATGAAATTAGCCTACTCTACCAAAGACAAAGGACCACAACTAAGCAGTAGACCTATTTAAATGAGCCTTTGTTGGTGCCCGGGCTTCAGTGCAAGGGAAGATGGGGCACTATACAAGGGAGGGGTCTCTCCTGCACTCATCAATGAGAGAAAGAGAAGAGCTGCATGTATAGCCCTTCATGCCCACCACCTCCTGTCTGCTCCACCAAAACGTTTTGCTTAGTCACCAGTTTGGGAAAATATATTCAGCCTGCCTTCCCTGGTTGTCATGAAGAGGCCATCTCAGGTCATCTGAAGATATTGTGGCTGGAGTGACATCTTACAGAATGTTCTCAGAGTTCCGAGTAGTTGTGACTGAAACAGAACCTCCTGTCTCCAGAGGCTGAAGTGCTATTCCCCCCTAGAACAGAAGCCGCCATGGGTGACAGGCTAGCTGTTGTTTCTAGGGTTGAAATAGTCTCCTCCCAGTGTCAGTGGCCTCCCTTCATCCTGGAGAGGCCTACAGCAGCCATGACTCTCCCAACAACAACTTCTTTGATCACAGAGGAAATGGCTGGTTGAAAGCTCCATCGTTTTCATGCACAGCAGAGCTGAAGATGTGCACCATCTTTCCTGATGGCAATCCAGGCATGGCAGTGTTGTTGCTCACAGCTCTCCCCAATATGAGGGCCACGGAGACCACAACAGTTATTGTCAATGCTGTCTTTATCCGTTTTGGACTTGGGGTAAATATCTAGTTCCACTCTGAGCAGTAACCACTGCAGCCTGGCATTGAGGGCCTTGTACATGCTAGGCAAGCACTCCACCACTGACTTCATATCTCAGCCTCTGACGTCACACCTCTAACATATTTCCAGATACACTGCTGCTGGTGGTCCAGGGACTATGAAGACAGCAGAACAAAGCTAATAACTCTTCAACTTTTCACTTTTAACCTTTTCCAACCACCATCAAAAGTTTGTTTATTGTCTACTTATATGTACATGCTTAAAATAGTGCATAAAATTTACAGATTTCATAAATTCACTGAAGTTAATCCATTAAAGTTTTAAGTATTCAAGCATTTGCAATGCGAGCTAAATAATTTCTGATACTATCCACTATAATTACCCTTGGATAAAAAATTTATTTTATTGTGAGTCAAAACTAAAATATTTAATACAATTAAAGAATTTGCATGGAAAAATAATATTTCTGTATGACATGAAATTATAGATTAAACATTAACTTTGTTTTTAGATTACTGTTTTATATTTTCACAATTACATTTTTCTCTTAGAACATAAAACGGCTTACTCATCAATAACTTTATAATTATCACTGTATTTTCTTTAAGAAAACAAGTGTTTTATAGGTACTATGATATGAAATTAGCTTTAGCATTTTTATTTGTTTATGGTCAATTATATTTATTGAAAGTCTTGGTGACAATGCAGTAAGCTGAATAAGAATGTTTCATCTCTCAGGAATTTAATTTTTTAATTATGCCTACCATGACAAGACATTTGCATTTCCAAACATTTTTCAGTATATTTTAAAACTTGTACCACAACATAAACTCATTGTATAAAAGAAGAAATGGACTTGCCTTTATATATATGAACTTTTTTATTTGTATGTGTGTATGGGTTCATCCAAGCTTCTTGCCAATGCAAATGAATTTAAGACAGATGTGTTACTTTTTGGAACACGGCTTTACATGTATACTGAGGATTTGAATCCAGGTCAGCAGGTTTTGTAAGCAAGCACCTATAAACACTGAGCCATCTCATCAGCACAACTATTGTATATTTTGAAATTAGAGCTAAGTAAATTTTGAACAAGTTAACAACAAATGACAACTATTGAGTACGTAAGACATATATGACATAAACAGAAATAATAAATACTTGAAATCCAGTATTTGTCATTGATTGGCTGGATTCTATGCTAAGCTACCCTTTATAAAATCTAACTCCACTGATATTGAAATATATGGGCAAAATGCACTCAATATGGTAATAGATTTCAGGATAATTTACTCTATATAGAGCATGTCAGTAGTGAGGTTTAGTATACTCAGCAAAATGCAATTGCAGTTAAAGGCACTCACTAGCTGAGGTGGTGTTAATTGAACAGGCGTGGTGTGCATGTCACTGCTGGCTTCCCTTGACAGAGCCAAAGAAACTGCTCCCCTTGAGCTTGATAGCTTTGGTTTTGTTCATTTAGGTTTCAATTTTCTTCTAATAGGGCTTAGATCCACTATTACTAATCTCTGTATCTTCTGTACTTGTTCTATTTTTTTTAAAACCTTGGGAGGAACAAGATTCTTGTCAGCTTCATACATTGTTTTACTTAAACCAAATCGAGTTATTCAAACGCAAAATACATATCATGAAAAGCATTGTCAGGGCTGGAGAGATGGTTTAGCAGTTAAGATGCTTGCCTGCAAAGCCAAAGGACTCAGGTTCCCTTCCCCAGTACCCACATAAAGCCAGATGCACAAGGGGGCACATGCATCTGGAGTGTGTTAGCAGTGGCTAGAGGCCCTGGCTCAGCCATTGTCACTCCTTATCTCTCCCTCTCTCTCTCTTACTCTAGTAAATAAATAAAGTAATAAAAAGCATTGTAAGAAATACCAACATTACATCAAATACCTTGTAGTTTAATTATTGTTGTTCTCCTAACTTGAGGTAAAACTAAATCAGTGTATTCATTGAACCCGCAAAAGCCCTAGGAATGAGATTTTGTCAATTGAATATTTTCTTTCAGCCTTTTAAGTTCTACTTTGAACCATGTTCACATTGTGACAATGTATAAATGAAGAATGATTGAACACATAGTGTCTGGTCACATATAAATTGAATAAAAATTGGATATAAAACATACAAATCAGATAAAATATAAATTAAAAAATAAAAGGAAAGGATGGAGAGATGGCTCTCTACTAAAGGCACTGGTCAGAGAATCCTAAGGACACAGGATTAATGTCCCAGTACCCACGGTAGCCAGATGCACAAGGTGGCTCATGTGTGTGGAGTTCGTTTTCAGTGTGTCCATTCTCTCTCTCTCTCTCTCTCTCTCTCTCCATATATATGTGTGTGTGTGTGTGTGTGTGTGTGTCTCCCTCAAAATATAAGTGAATACAATATATTTTTTTAAGTAGGGGCTGGAGAGATTGCCCAGCAGTTAAAGCAATTTTCTACAAAGCCAAGGATCGAGGTTCAATTCCCTAGTACCCATATAAAGTCAGGTTCATATGGTCACATATGTGTCTGGAGTTTGTTTGCAGTGGCTGGAGGCCCCAGTATGCCCATTCTCTCTCTTTGTATGTCTATCTATCTATCTATCTATCTATCTATCTATCTATCTATCATCTATTTTCCATCTATCATCTATCATCTACCTATCTAACTATCATCTCATAAATACATAAAAGACTGCATTCTCCTTTTGAATATAAAGCGAGGGTTTTCTGTCCCCTTCTTTACCTTGAAGAAAAAATAATTAGTAATGTGTTCCTGTTTTTCTATTGTGTCCATAGAAAACCTTTTGTGTTCTTTAGGATCCACAAGTGTCTTTTTCAAAAATCTAGAGAAGCCATGTCTTCGACAAGTGAAAAAGGAGGACAGCTCTCTGTCTTTCTGTTTCTTTGAGGTCAGAACTTAAGACCAGTGCTCACTGGTCTCTACCAGAAAGATGTGAGGCAAGCTGAGTTAATGACTGATAGATGAACAATGATCTCTAGGTGATGAATCTTACTGCCAAGTCCTCTTTCATTTTCAAAACATATTCATTTATTTGTATGTGTACCAGGTTCTCTTGCTACTAAAAATGAATGCTAGATGCATGTGCCACTTTTAGGGCTGGCTTTGGATGGGTGCTGATCAATTAACCCCAAGGCTGGCATGATTCTCAAGCAAGTGCCTTTAGCCACCCCTGAGTCATGCTTATTGAGGACTTTTAGCTTGAAAACCTGCATGTGATGGGACGTGGAGCTGGGTTACGTTCAGGATGACACTTTGCCTTGGCTTTGCAATCCAAGCACTGTCCATGGTGCTACAGCAAAAGAAAATGACTGTGAGAAGGAAGCTTCCAAAGTCTTTCACATTTTGACCATGACCCTCTTGTGAACTAGCCTGCTACAGTCCCTCATATTCTGGTAATACAAGATGCATTGGTTCCTCTTTCATGTCTTCCGTGTTTTCACCTCTGTGCTTAATTGCAGCTTCTCCTTTCAGTAGGGCATTATTCTTTTATTACCAAATATTAAAATAACATTTGTCATTGTTTTAGCATAAAAAGTACTTTTATACCTGCATATGTTCATAAAGGCATAGGTTGTATGTTCTCTGTGATACTATATTCCACAGAGGCAGAAACTCTGCTTTCACTTTTTTGCCTTTGTGTCCTTCAGGATAATGAGAGGGAGAGAGAAAGATGGAATACTGACTTTACTGAAGGATGAGTGTGTTGTGCATAGACATTTCATAATTGTCTAACTCAAGGTACAGGAAAAACATAATTCATAATTGCTTTCACCTCACAAAACCTATTCAGATATGCATATCACCTCTTCATAATTAGATTATCTTGATTTTTCCTTTTACAATAAGCAGTAACTAAGTTTCTTAATTATTGCTGTATCTTGTTCAATGTTCATTATGATTCATGATAAAACTATTATAAAAATTGAGGCAATAATTCTATTGAAAAGATAATAAATCATTAAGATAAAGTTTGATTATAAAGTACTTTATTTATTTATTTGTGTCTGAGAGAGAATGAGAATGGGCAGACCAGGACCTCTTGACATTACAAACAAACTACAGACATCTTGACCCATTGTGCATCTGACTTTATGTGGACTCTGAATAATAGAACCCATGTCAGAAGACTGAAAGCAAGCATCTTTAACCTTTGAGGAATCTCCTGAGCCACTAAGATCAAATAAAATAAAACTATAGTTTGATCTCTCATTGAACTTGGTAGGAATGGAATTGGGAAGCTCATTCCTCCCAAGTGAAACATTCTTTCTGTGAGTAAAGGGCTCAGAAAACACAAACACAAAGTAAAGTTTTAATAAATCATGAGACGCTTACAAGCTTACAGTAAGGCTCCTCCCCAGTGTTATTATACACAGTTATCTGGAAAGGAGACTCTTCTATGGAACTGCCTGCAAGTTGGGCATGAAGTTCTCAAGAGACAGCTGTTATATGTCATCTAACATTTTGAGATTGGCCTTTTAGTCATAAAGCTCCATATGATTCACACATGACTCTTGTCAGTAGCTCCCTACCTTGTTCCTGTAAGTAACTCTAATAACCTCATTGCTTTATCCATATACATATGGAGTGAATCATTTCACAGAGCAGCAATCATTGACCTATCTGGGGTGCTTGCTCATGTTTTCCTAGTTTTTTAGGAATACAGAGAAGTAGTTGCACAAACAGAATCAGTGAGGAGTTTAGTCAGGATTAGTTGAATAGATCATTTGTTGGGTGATAAGATTTGCAACATCCTTTCTCTGCGTGATGCATCTCCACAGTTGAGAATCAGTTCCCCACTCTTTACTATTGTTACTGGCAGTCTGTGTCCACTTCACTGGTTCATGATTGTGAAGAATGAAGACTGAGAATAGTGGAAGAAAGTCAAGCAAACAAAGATTTATTGAAAAGTAAAATTAAATCTAGACCCAAATGGCAATGGTGCCATAAAATTCTACATAGTAAAAGGCAGACCAAATGGCTGAACCTTCACCAGGCCCTTAGAGGGAACATCTGAGCCACAAGACACTGGAGAGGGTATGATGAAGACTGACCTTAATCTTCTTCAGCTTGCCTCTCTCCTCTCTCTCTCTCTCTCTCTCTCTCTCTCTCTCTCTCTGTCTCTCTCTCTCCCTCTCTCTCTTCTTTGTAGCTCTTGTATATTAGTTATCTTTTTCCTCCTTTTCTTAGTGGGAACTGACCTGTAACTCCCAGTACCAGCATGTGGCTATTATCCACAATGAGCTTTTGATCAGAAAGACCTACAAGGTTTCCTAAAAGAAAGACAGATTTCTGTCAGAGTACTTGATGACCCACCAAAGGTTAGTGGTAAGACCCTACTGCTGAAGACATTTTATGTGGTTGACACATAAAATGGAGTGGCATGGCTGGAATCTGGAAGAGAGTCAGTCCCCAGTCAGCGTGTCTAGTGGCAGAAAGTGCTACATGGGCAACTGGGGGAAATGACCAATATCTATCCAAGCAACTCATTGTCTAACCTAATTAGAAACAAATAACCTGATGTGATGCCCACACAAGTGCAATAGTGGTGCACAGCCATGGTGGGGAACCAGCTGCTCTTGATTTGGCTAACTGATCCCTTCAGTGGTAGGGGACCCATAGCTGGATCTGGTAAAAAGTCAGAACCATATCCAAACATAAGCCTGCTCTCCATTATCAAGCTACCACCAATCGTGAGCTGCAAAAGGGCCTACACTTGTTAAATTTTCTATAGAAAAGTAAGGGTTGGGCTGGAGAGATGGCTTAGCAGTTAAGCACTTGCCTGTGAAGCCTTAGCACCTCAGTTCAAGGCACGATTCCCCAGGACCCACGTTAGCCAGATGCATGAGGGGGCGCACACGTCTGGAGTTCGTTTGCAGTGGATGGAATCCCTGGCACATCCATTCTCTCTGTCTCTATCTGCCTCTTTCTCTGTCACTCTCAAATAAATAAATAAAAATTAAAAAGTAAGGGTTATCTCATTTGTCTGGTGCTAACTTACTCTCCATTGGAGAATCTGCTTCTCTTTTTCAGATAGATGTAGATACTAAGGAGAGAGCCACCCCATTATATCTCAAAAGGGTCCTGGCTGAAACTAAGAACAATTGGTGAAACAAACAAGCGTGCTGTTTTCCTGATGACCTGGACACCAGCACAAGGAAGAAGGAGATCAACACAGAGAAAATCAACTCCTACCAAATCAGATATCCAGAGACCTGGAGGCCCCCAACACCTCATCACTGAAGCAGACCAAGAATGAACCCAGCATGGCTCAGGGAAATTTTGCAGAAGAGGGGTGGGAAGAATGTCAGAGCCACATGTTGGGTCATGATATGCAGAGACATTTATCCTACCCATAACTGTGGGCTAATTCCAGAATGCATGACCCATGTACCTCAACAAGGAGGGGTCAGGGGGAGGGTGTAGGACATGGATGAGCCTAACAATGGTACCAAATTGACTGTATTCATGGAGTACAAAACTAATTAATAAAAAAAGTGAAATTAAAAGGCAAGAAAATAAAGCTCACTCCAGAGGCCTGGATGGGTCCTAAACATGTTGCCATACAGCCATCTGGAGTGGGTTTATAAGGCTTTCTGGCTAAGGAAATAATCCCCACGAGGTGTTCATGTGTGTCCTTTCCAATCAGGAAACTGTGTGTGTAGGGGACTAGGCCAGGAGGTTTTAGTGCACATCAGAAAACATCCTTGGATAACATGAGTCTGGTCATTAATCTGCTCTGTAAGGGAGAAACAGTAGAAGGTGCACATGTCTCTCAATGAGAATTTCATGGGGACAACTGGAGTCTTGTTGTTTTCCCCAGAGCCCTATCCTTCCTTTTGTATTGTCAGCTCAACTACCTAATATTCATCTGAAAACACTCTTCTTCCCCAGTGTTCCTGACTTCACTCTTTTTTCCTAACATTCAATATATCTGTTACATTCCTAAGGCAATGAGAAAAGACAAAACTGCTGCCCAGGAGTACATGAAATAGAGTCAAGGGTGAAGAGTAATGCTGCTGACCCTCAAAGTCTCTTCCATAGCTACCCAGCAAGTAGCCGCCTGCTCTCTATCACTATGGGTAACAAGCCATGCAACCAAGGCTGAGCTATCTGAGGGTAGAATGTAATTGCAGGGTTTCCCACGGCGGTCATTTTTATATGTTGTGGGGTAGCATGACTCTTTGAAGAGTGGCCTCTACCATGGGAGTATAGTACGGGGATGCCTCCAAAATGGCTCTTGGATTAGAGAGTGTATTGAAGTCTTTAAAAGTAGAACAAATGGGACAGATTCACAATGATTCTACGAGACATTTCTTTGGCTTTTGCTGTGAGCCATGATATTCAAGTGAGGCCTAGTTACATGCCCAGGAAGAACTTTGGCCATATCAAAGAGAAATTAAGATGGACAAATGACATACTAGTTTTAGTCTCTGGGTTAATCTCTTGTTTGGAAGGAAAGCAGAGCAACACAGGTGAGAATGAGCTGCTGGCTTCCTGTTATAGCTGGCAGGATATAAGGGAAAGACTGCAAATTATATCTGTGCCAAAGAGGCCCTTTTGGGATCCAAATGTTGGAACTCACTGAAAGAATAACACATTGCGTGGGAGAAAGCCATGAAGACATGATAAAATTTATATATTTGGGCCTAGCCATCAACATAGAAGGAGTGAAAGTGGATGTATCTCTCAGTGGCAATAATCATGGTTCTTTATAGGAAGCCATAATAATCATGCAACACTTTACACTGGAACTCCCTCAGTGGAGAAGACTTTGAAACAGTTCATAAAAGATCATCTCACATTCTGGCTTGCAAAGATGTGGGCATAGGTGTGTAATGGGTCAGTTTAAATACCATAGAAGCAAAAAAAAAAAAAAAAAAAAAAAAAAAAAAAGTATATAACCAGTCATCACTCCCCGAGACAAATCTTTGTAATCTGATGCAACACGAGAAAAATCAATCCCTGATGGACTGGCTCATACAAGCCATTAGGAGCATGTGCTTTTTGCTGTCTGAAGTCTTCATAAATATCACAGATTGAAGGACCATAAAGGAAGAAATTTTGAGGGACTTGGGTATGAGAAGGGAAGAGTTTGATGCTCAGTTCACTAGCACTGCTTTCACAGAAGAGTTAAAGTAGAAGTTGATTCAGCGTGGACCTTGGGGCCAGCATTAGTCTTTAGTGATTTTGCTGAACCCTGTAGTGGGACTTGATCTTTACAAGGTAGGAGAGGCTCTGGTGTATCTTAATGAAAATCAGGTTTATAAGGAGGTAAAACAAAGAAGAGAGGATAAAGAAGTAAAAGCAGACAAAGGGGCCCATCCATATCCCTCAAAAATATGTACACCAAGATTTTTATTGATCTAACTTGAATTTATAGGGGAAAATGACAGAAAGCCAAATCCTTTGCTTGTGAGCCACTGAAAGATTTTAAAACCTAACAGTTCATTGTAGAAGTGTTAGAAAGTGTGACAAATGGATGTGAATACTAAATATTTGTCGGGAGCTGCAGCCTCTCTTCGACCTCAGGAACTGCAGCTGCTCTTTGACCTCGACACAAAGGCAGTTAACGTGAGGTGGGCACCAGGCGCAGAAGCCTTATCGGATGGCCTAGAAGAAACAGGCGCCAGACACAGAGACATAAATTATTGTATGGCCCTGGTGAAGCTGACTTCAGGTATGTAGGCATTGTCAAGAAAGTTTTTTATTCTGTATATAAGCTTGTGTCTGCCTGAATAAACCTGAGCCTTGATCAGAACTTGTCTTGGCTCCATTCCTTGTGTTCTTGTCTCAGATCCATTCCCACTGCCTCCTTCGGGGTCTGTTTCAACTCTCATGCTGCAGGCCAGCACAAACATTAAGTTTCTCCTGGGCAGTTATGGACTCGAAATATGCTGTGTACATTTCTCCAATGCAAAAAATGTCTAATTTCTGGTAATAGATAAATTCTATTCCTTCATTGCAAGAATGTGATGTACTTTTCAAAGACCCTTCTAAATATTTGGGTTTGCAACTGATTCTGATAGCCTCAATGTTCTGGAGAAACATTTCCCCCAGTGGGTACAGGTCACTGTGTAAATTCATCAGTCACACCGCTGAGAATAAGTGACTATTGATATGTCATAGTGGCCCAATGCTTATCCATCAATGGAAGAAAAATCAGAACTAATCATATAGCTATAGCATGTCCTACAAGACTCAGGGGTCATAATGGACATGATGATAGAAATAATAAAAGAGCCAGAGTAAAGGGTGGAGTGTTGTACAGTTATTTCTTTCAGATTACAATATTCTTTTCTAGACAACAGAGGATAGTCTAACAAAGCTCATAGGGAAATTACAAGAATTTAGAAGAAAATTAGAGCCATGAGGCTACTCCCAGAGAGTATAAAAATAGTAAGCCGTTGTTTGGAAGAAGATACTTCTCAAAGGAGCTGAATGAAATAGGGCAGAGAGTGTCAGGCATGCATCTCTTCAGAGTCATAGGTAATATTGGAATGGGATATTCAGTTATGTGGCTACCTGAGTCCTCTGTGCTTCTATTGGCAAATCTTCACCTATGCAAACTGTAAATAGGCCTTTGCTATGTTTCTGTAAAGAACCCAGTTAAACTCTGTGATTCACCAATCTATACTTGATTTCTATTATTTCATAGGTCTCTCATCAGGACCCTGTGTTGGGAGAATAAACACTTCTGTGTCCCCAGGAAATGTCATGCCCTAAGGAGACACAATATAATTAAGTTCTGTTTCATTAGTTGATTTATACTCACTATTTTTATGATCAAATATGTGCTTCTACATGAGAATAAATTTAAAAATCAGCATTACATAAATCATAGATATCCTGATGGCTCTAAAGATGTTTCAGAACATACAAGCCTCTAATTTGAGAGAACATTTCAACATGTTGAGCAAGAGGACTTGTGAACATAGTATCTTAAAGTAGGTGCATTTCACATGAAATAGTTGCCACTACAAGCACAAAATACTACAACCTTGAAAAATTCTTTCTTAAAAATTGACATGGAACAAGAAAGGATCACTGAAAACTATTTCAAGTTTTAAAATATGTCAAACTCTGCATTTGCTACTAGCTATGGAAATTGACAGATATGAAAATTATAAATTAGATAATGTTTTGAGAAGGCCGAAAAGACTAAACCAACTCCACAACTCTTATGTGTCAATCTTTTTGCAAAAATTGGTACTGGGGGTCTTAGAACTACACATACACTTCATTCTGTAATGGGGAATTGTAGAGGAAGGATTAAGTGAAAAGTTCCATCTAAAGACACTCTGAAACATAACCCAATCACAGGTGATAGCAGTAGAGCAGTGACTGTCAGGAGTAAAATCTCTCATACGCTTATATTAGTTTCTTAATTTTCTCTTGAAAACAACATTTTTCTACTATAGTCAGCTGTCCTACAAAGCCCAATGCTCTAATATGGTTTGCATATACTTATCCTACTGTATCTACTGCTTTATGTAATGAAACTCAAATTAAATATGGTGATTCAATGACCAACCTGGGAAGACCTGGCTATTTTGGAATGAATTTTGTTGTTGTTTTGGATTGTTTGGTTTTCATGTAGTCTGGACTGTCCTTGAATTTCTAATCTTTTTTTCCTAGATCTACCATGTGCTAGGATTATAGGTGCTAGCTATAACAAATAACTTTTTTAAAAAATGTATTTATTTATTTGCAAGAAGAGACAGAGAGAGAGACAGAGAGAGAGAGAGAGAAAGAGAGAGAGGTTATGGGAACAACAGGACCTCTTGCCACTGCAAATGGACTCCAGATGCATGTTCAACTTTCTGTATTTGGCTTATATTATTACTAGGGAATAGAACTAGAGCTTCCAGGCTTTGCAAATGAGTACCTTTAAACACTGAATAATCTCTCCAGCTCGACACATGGTTTTCATGACAAAATAGCACTAAGGTTTTGGCCAATAAATCACAATTTTACTATATGTTGTATATACCTTCATGTTTCTGAGACAAAACACCCAACCAAAATCAGCTTAAGTGATGACAGGGTTTATTTTAGCTTACTGTCTGTAAGGGAAGTTACATCATAGCAGGAAAGCATGGTACATCATAGGTTGGACAGCCCTGTACCTGTAGCAGGTACAGGATCGGAACAGGAGTGATCTAAATTAGTACTGGCAAACTGGGGACTAATAAACCTCAAGGCTTCAACCATCCAAATTATCAACAGCTAGGGATCAAGCATTGGCTTTTATTAATGAAAGCCTAGTTTTATCAGCTTAGATTTTCTTTAAAATCTATAGAACAAGTTGATTGCAACAAAAAGGATTTTCTTATCTCACATAACACCATCTTTGAGATCAATAATGGTGTATTACAGGCTAATGTGAGAAACTAAACATTAAGAGTCTATGTCTTGAATGATGAGAATCTTTATCAACATGAGCTGCAATAGCATAAAGCATTATGACCATGTGTAACAGGATTCCAAAGATGGCGTGTTTCACCTTTATGTTCTAATTTTTCTGTTCCAATTTTGGGCACAGGTAGATTATTCCCAAGAGACACCCCCCCTACACACACACACATACATGCTAGGAGTTTCTTATAATTTATTAATCAAAATTATATTAAAAACTGTCTTGAGACCTAATTTAATTTTAAAAGTCAATTCAAAGTTGAAGTAGGCATTGGCCAAGGGGTAGTATCAACTGTACTTCAGCTGAGGTTCTATTAAGGGTAAAGAAAATATTTAAATAAATATATATGTCTTTACCTCAGGGAACTTATAAGTTTTTCAAGAGAGTATTTGATATTAATACCATATCAAAAATAATTATCTTTAATTTTCTACAAAGAACCAAAATGATTTAAATAATTCTGTACTGGGAACCAAAAGGTTTCATACAGAGTATATCATTTCCCAGTCATATAAACTGAAATAAGTTTTTGTCCTTCTCCAAACTCAATTTACATGTTTGGAAAATGAAAGCAGAATTAATAGCCCTTGAAATGTTAAGAATATTACAGCATATCTCAGGGTATTTATGAGTTATAATTTTTATATAAGCATGAGTTAAAATTATCAAGTTTCATTTGCATTGCTATATAGATCTTAGCTGCCAACGAAGACCCAGATGATAACAGAAAGTAATGAAGAGTAGTTTAAGGAGGACAAAGGATAACTTTTTCTTTGAACAATGGGATACATGTATCCATGTGTCCACAAAGAAAGAATTATTTGATTAGTAAAACCTTGATGTCAAAGTCATTTTTCAGTAGAATAGTACAGATAGCTACATGCACATATAATACTTTTAAGGCTACAAGCTGCAGAAGTTAAAAACAAAAGTAGAGGTATGGAGAGATGGGTTAGCAGTTAAGGCACTTGCTTGCAAAGCCAATGGTCCCAGGTTTGATTCCCCAGTACCCATGTAAAACCAGATGCACAAGGCGGTACATGTGTCTGAAATTCATTTGCAGTAGCTAGAGATACTGGCTCACTCATTCTCTCCCTCTCTCTCTCTTTCTTTCTCTCCTTCTATGAAATAAATATTTAAAAAAATAGAATCAGACAGATAAAGATTAATGTCCTAAGTATAGTTTATATAGACTGTTGTCCTAACCTTGAGAAATATATTTATACTTCTGAGTTTCAGTAACCTTTTAATGTACCACAAACTGCTCCCAAACATTTCCTTATTCCTTATTTGAAAGTATGAGACAGAGATGGATATTAATACAATAAACAGCTTCAAAAGGCACACTATATGATTTGTCAAATAATGAGTAACATATGATTCCATTTGACTTTATTACAGTTTAGAACAAAAAAAAGTAAAATCTATAGAAAAGGGTAGAATGTGTGATCTCCCTAGTTCATTAATAATGAAATTATCTATAGAAGAATAAATAAATTAAAACAGCTATTTGGGTACAGCCTAGTTAGATGAAATAAAATATAGTATAATAATCTACCCAACTCTGTTTAGTTTCTTTTTGTTCTCTTAAAAATTTGGTCATATATATATTTGTGTATATATACACATACATACATATATATATATAAAATTTGTGTGTATGTGTATATATACACATACACACTTACTTGCTTTTAACAGAACCTATGCAAAATTTTATTACATTATCTACTTTGTGCTTTTAAAAGCATCATTAAACAGTAATCTGAGATGAGAACCATTATTTAACATTGCTCTAATTCTAATGTTTGAATCTAGTAAAAACTGACAGTAGAAAGAAGAACTGGCCAGCCTGGACCATTTGAATCTGCTCCTACAAAGGCAATTTATAATCATTATCAAAGTTATGCCCAACTGAAATCATTTTATGTGGATCAACTGTATTTCATTCCAATTATTTTCTGTTTAAAATTGTTTTCTATCAGGCTAATAGAAGATCTTGATTGAAGTAATTGAGATTAGCAATCGAATTCAATTTAACAATCAAATTCAATTTATACTTCTAGAATTATAGAATTTCTTTTTGCTCCCCAATTTACAAGATGGATGACATAATTTTTTACAAAAACCTTTTCTCCCCTTTCCTTCCAATATATTATAATAAAAGTAGGTTTTGTATAAATTCCTTGGTAAACAAAAAGGAAACAAATTCTCTCCCAAATACTTCAAATCTGAAGTGAATATATTCTAAAGTAACATATAGATTTAAATTGGTAATCCAAAGAAGAAGTTTCTTAATGAAAAATTTCATTACCTGATACCTACATATAAAAATTATTTCAAATTATTTAACATTTTGTTGAAAACACATTCTTTTTGCATCCATGTTTCTAGGAATCAATAATAACCTCATAAATAAAAATGGTTTTCAATTAAAAGATTCATATCTACTGAATGTATACAAACATAAAAGGTCTAGCTATATTCTATCTGTAAGAACTCATTTCACCAAGCAATCAGGACTTGAAGTCAACCAGTACCCACATGAAAATCTGGTATGGCTGTACATGACTGTAACCACAGTTCTGAGAGAGGTGGAGACAGGAAGATCACTGGGGCTCCCAGTTGACATTATACTATTTCTTTTGGTCCATGATATGTTCTGGTTTTGGCATATCTGTGTGTAGAATAAGTGTAATGTGATATGTGATGTGCTGTGATGTGTGTGGTATACACAATTGTATGTTCAATTGCATATGCCCTATGCACTCACATGTAGAGGCTAGAGGAGAATGTTGAGTGTCTTCCTCTTTTCATCTGCCTGCTTCCTTCAGACAGAGCCTTTTACTAAACCCGGAGCTGCCATTTTTCATCAGCCCGGTTGACCAGAGAGCCCATTGATTCTTTGATCTGCAATCACCATGGGGCTAAACTACATGATCATACTCAGCTTTTCACATGAGTGTTTGGGAACATACACAGCTAATGCTCTTACCCACTGTGATGGGAGCATCTCTGGTTGTCAACTTGACTGGATTTAGAGTCACCATAGGTACAAGTCATGGTCATGTCTGTAAGGGATTTTCTAGATGAAGTGGGAGAGTACCTACTTTAACTGTGGTGGCAGCATTCTCCTGACTGCGTTCCTGGAGCGTATCAAAAGGAGAGAGCAACCTGAGCATTCAGGATTCATTGCTCTCTGCTTCCTCACCACGGACCTGCTTCAGACTCCTACTGGATGCTTACCCTCACGACAGGCCTAAAGCTATAAGCTGAAACAAGCCTGTTATTTTTAAACGTTTTTTGTTTTTTTGTTTGTTTGTTTGTTTGGTTGGTTGGTTGGTTTTTTTTTTTTGTCAGGTATTATCCCAGCAATGAGAAGTTAATTAATATACCTGTTGAGCCATCTCCCCAGAATGGGTGATAGTTTTTTTAGAGAGAAAAGAAAATCTAAAGTCTGTACACACACACACACACACACACACACACACACACACACACACACACACAAGATAGAACCTTATTAGAACTGATAAAAGAAACTCAGTAAAGTTGCAAGATGTAAGATCTCATAAAAATTCAGAAGCATTTCTAAATACTAATAATAAATGATGCTAAAGAAATCTTTAATTTTTCCTTTCCTTTCTTTTCTATGAAGTCCATTTACAGAAGTCAGGTTCTTGTCTCTTTTTGTAGATACTGAAGGAGATATCTTAAGTGGAAAGACATTACAGTGTGTATTACTTGAAATGTAAAATTAAAGTGTTGCTATCATATAGGGAAGAAAGAAATCAACAAAATAATCAATTCAAAGACAATAACTTTAATAAAAACCTTAATAACTTCCTCATGATGAACTTAACCAAGATAGTGAAAGAATTCTACCACAAAAACTGTAAAACAATGAACGAAGAAATCAAGGAGGACATAAATGTGGAAAGTCATTTCATGCTCATGGATTCAAATACTTGTATTACCAAAAGTGATTCAATGTCATTCCTATAAAAATAACAAGCATATTCTTCATGGAAATAGAAAAAGTCCCTAAAATTCATATAAAACCACAAAGAACTCTACATAGCCAAATTAATACTGAGCACAAAAATAAACCTGGCAGCATCAAAACATGCCACACTAGTGATAAGCTATAAACTGAACAGCATGGTATGGACTGACAGAACAAAAAATAGAACTAGAAGTAAATCCACACATTTACACCCACCTGGCTTTTTGATGGACACCAACAATATACATTGCAAGAAAGGCAATCTTTTCCTTCTCCCAAAAAAGATATACCTCAACAAGGAGGGGCCAATGGAGAGAGGGTAGGTCATGGATGAGCCTAATAATGGTACCAAACTGACTGTATTTGCTGAATACAAAACTAATTAATAAAAAAAATTAAAAGAAAGAAAGAAAGGAAAAGAAAAAAAGTTAAAAAAAATTAAAAAATGCATAGTTATACTTGTTAAAAAGGAAATGTTAAAAAATGAGCATTGGGGCTGGAGGGATGGCTTAGCAGTTAAGCACTTGCTCATTTAGCCCAAGGACCCCGGTTCAAGGCTCGATTCCCCAGGACCCACATCAGCTAGATGCACAAGGGGGTGCAAGCATCTGGAATTCGTTCGCAGTGGCTGGAGGCCCTGGTGTGCCCATTCCGTTTCTCGATCTGCCTCTTTCTCTCTTTCTCTGTCACTCTCAAATAAATAAATAAAAATAAACAAAAGAAAAAAAAAAGCAATGCTTAAAAAAATAGATGCCTATCCATGTATGGAATTAAACTAGAAACTATGTATATGTACATATATATATGTATATATATGTACATACATATATATATACAAAAATGAGAAAGAAACACTTCTAGGCAAAGATATTTATTCCTTGAAATCCTAGCTAAGACAATCAAAACTAAACAATGAAGATGACATAAAACCAAAAAGCTCCTCTACACCAATGGAACAATCAATAATGATTGGGAGAAGTGCTTATAAAACTCTTTGTCCAACTGATATCAGTATTTAAAATAGACAAGGATATCAACTAATCAGAAAACTAAAATAACCCAATTTTAAATTGTAAAAATGATCTGAATATTTATTCAAAAGTGAACAAACTGGGTACAAATACAAGAAAAAAAAAGACATTACACACAGATAACAATAATTTCAATTCAATTACATAATAAGTAATACTTCAAATAAAATTTTTACAAGATTAAATATTTACACTTTGAATATTTTTCTAGTAATGGAAACTAATAGCAATTTTCATGCATAAGCACTCAATTAAATTTAAATATTATTCTAGATCTACCCAATGGGGTAAAAAGTAATAATCTAATAATTATTTAGAACTCACTTGTTTCCTGATAATGACATTAATAGCTAAATTATAGAAAATTAGATATGGAAAATGTTCATCTGGCACTACCTGACTTCAGATTTATTTTTTTCTTTTTTCTTTTCTTATTTTTTAGTTTTTTTGAGGTAGGGTCTCACTCTGGTCCAGGCTGACCTGGAATTAACTCTGTCATCTCAGGGTGGCCTTGAACTCATGGCAATCCTCCTACCTCTGCCTCCCGAGTGCTGGGATTTCAGATTTATTTTTTTCAATGAAGTAACTATTATCATCACTTTAGAGATAAGGAAGTTTAAACTGAAGGAAATCATACATGATGTGTACACTCAACTACTGGATTAGTTAAAGAATCCAGGGTCTTTGGGCTAATCAGATGTCCTTTCTTCCCTTCAGATTCTAGTTAAGATTTAAATGAGACTGTTGGTCCTATATAAGAATATGCTGTCTACAAAATAAAAACATAAGTATATATGATTAAATTGGGAGAACATTTTATTGTTAATAGTTTCATCCAACAAAACTGGATTCCGAGGGAGATGAGCAGGAGAAAAAGTGTATTTGGTTTTCTTGAGTTCTTATCTTGAGACCCACAAGGAAAGATGAATACAGAAATGGTAGATGAGCAAGTTAAACTAGGTTTGTAGTAAAGAAGGTAAAGCAGAAATCTCCTTAACTGTGTGGGCATCCCAAGAAGGCTACCACATAGCAAATTGAATGATAAAGAGGGGTTATAATTGTTGGCATGCAAATTATGTATTAAATTGGGTTAGACTGGATTGGTTCCTTTGAATGTATGTGGGGGCTCCTGATTGGTTAATGAGTTAAGACAACAAATAGATTATTTAGGGAGGGCTTTCTGAATTCTGTTCCAGTCTCTTGTCTTTGAAATTGTCATTATTTTAAACTCTATGAGCTTGTTAGCTCTGCCAGAGCATGATTTCTTTGCATTTTTTTTTTTTTTCCTTTTGGGCTTGTATCCCTGACTACCTACCTACAAAACAGGGCCCCCTTTCCTATAATCCCTATCAAAAGGTAACAAGAGGATGAAAGAAATGAAATACCAATTGTGTATACTTTATATTTTATAACATAAGTTAGTGAATAGAGGAAAACAGAGTTAATTGAAAAATATCAGCAAGAAAACAGAGGAATTTTTAATGATTTAAAATTGTGTGGTGTTTAGCAACTTCCTCTGAATTGAAGCATTCCATCCTAAAGGGAAGATGCTTAAGACTCAGGAAGTTAAACAAGGTGACAAGGCCCTTCCCCCACATTATGTAAGCAATAAAGATGGAAGTTTGCCATCCGTTAAAGGATCTCCAGGTTCACAGCATTCACGAATCTTCTCTCAGGCTGGGGTGGGCCTCACATGATTTATATACTTTGAATTGTCCATGTAATCTTTCTGCCCCCTCTTCCACAAAATTATCTTAGCCATGGTGGGTTGTTCTAACTCTAAATTAATGCTGAGCTCTCAGCAGCTTCTGTATTTCAGCTTTGGTAATTTTTGAGTATCCTCAGTGTCTGTCTCCATCACCCTGGCCAACGTTGTCTGGCTCACCATGGAAACAGCACTCTTGCTCATCTCATCAATTCCCCTGTGGTTTCAGCTGGGCCCTGGCTAATATACTAGGGGTGGTTCATCTCCTGCAAGGGAGTCAGCTCACTTTTCTTGTCTGGTTGTTATATTTTAGTTGTCCTTGGATTTTCACAGACTTATGAAAAAGAAAAACAGATTCCCCAAAAGAGAATGAGATCAGCATAGGGTTAATCAGATAAGATTTGTTGATTTAGAGAGATTTTGATGGATCTAGCCCCTCTTTTGGCCAAAAACTAGTGAAGTGAAAGCTGCTTCATGGGATTAATAATCTTGGTCTCCATAGAATTCTGTCTTGGTTCCCAGTTTGAGCAATAGCTTTCTTTCCACACAGTGGATCTCATAACCAAGAGAGAACCATTGGTTAACCACCTAGGCTGTGTACCACTATTATATAAGTGTGTATACTTGTCAGATTTCATATAGCAGTGTCTCCTGCTTGCTCACAATGTTGTTGGCCATTTTCCCCCAGCAGCTCCTGTAGTGATTTTTAGCACTCTAAGGACTAACCATCTGTGAACTGAATACCTTCCAGATTCCAGCCACATCTCTTGATGTTCTGTTATGGCAGTATGTGGTGTCTTCAGCAGTTGGGTCTTGCTTTTTACCTTGGCTGGGTAATCAATGCTTTGACAGAAGCTTGTTTCTTGTGGAGACCTCATATTTCTCTCTGATCAATAGGTCAGTGTGCATTATAACCCATTTCTGGTACTGAAAGTTACAAGCCAGAGCCAAATGTGTTTGTGATACAATTCATCCCACCTTGCCAGGGTCCTTCATATGAGACAATTTCCCATTCTCCTACTGAAGTTTATTCCATTTAGTCTACCATCCAGGAGAAAGGTTTCCATGGTAACAATATGTTTTGTATTCAGCTTTGTGTATATCTCCCTCCATCTTCCTATTACCTGGCCCCTCCCAAACCCTTCCATCCTTCAAATTGTCTGTCAGGTATGCTTGCAACTCAAACAGTTCCAAGTTAGGAACCACAGATGAGACAGAACATGCAATGTTTGTCCTACTGTGCTTGTGTGAGTTCACTTAGTATTATTTCTTTCAAGTCTGTCCATTTTCCTACAAATTTCATTATGTCATTTTTCCTTACTGCTGAATATAATTCCATTGTGTGTATGTACCACATCTTCATTATCCACTCACCAAATGATGGGCATCTACGTTGATTATTATTCTTAGCTATTATGAATTGAACAGCTATAAATATGGTTGAGCAAATATCTCTACAGTGAAGAGTGGATCCTATAGGACAGATGCCCAGTAGGGTAATAATGGGTCAATTGGTAGCTCTTTCTCTTTCAGGAGTCTCCATATTGATTTCCATAGTGGCTATACAAGTTTGTAGTCCAACCAGCAATGAATTAGGATTCTTCTTCCCCACATCCTCACCAAAACTTATTGTTGTCTGGTTTTTTTTTATTAACCATTTTTCTTTCTCTATAAAGTTTTTATTAGATATAGACATATTTAAAATGTAAACAACACATGCTGGTACCATCCTCCCTGCCCATTTTCTGAAGAGACCTTCCTTATTGGGGATGTAGGTCAACCCCATGGGAATTATGGGTCATGCTTTATGGGGTGGGTGAGAGGAAATGACTCTGTGCAAAATGTCTCAACTTGTGGTTCAAAAAATCTTTCTACCAAATCTTCCACAAAATTCCCTGAGCCATGCTGGGAGCATATTAAGTCTACCTCAGTGATGGGCACTTAAGAACCTCTGGATCTCTAGTTTGGTAGGTGTTGAGTGCCCATAGTGTCTATCTCCATCACCCTTGTGCTAAAATCAGATTCATTAAGAAAGCAGCACTCTTACTCATTTACCAAATTCCTGTGTGGTTTCAGGTAGGGCTGGGGTGGAGTGCACTGGGTTGTTTATCTCTTCAGGTCCAGCTCCCCTCTGGAAAAGAGAAGCAGATTCTCCAGTGGAGAATGAAGTCAGCACCAGTTAAATAGGGTAACCATTACTAATTTAGCAAGAATTAAAAGTGTTTAGACACTCGTATAGTCTAAGTATAGTGGGAGCTTGACAATGAAAATATAATCATTATCTGTATACTATTTTGAATCATTTCCCAGTTCCAAATATAGGCTCCTTCCCACTGAGCAGATCAGTTAGCCAATCTAAAGAAGTTGGTTATCTACCATGGCTGTGTGCCACTATTGTACTTATGGGGGCATCACAACAGGTTGTTTGCTTCTGAGTAACATAGACTTTGAGTTGCTTGGACAGATGTTGGCCACTTTTTCTTGGTAGCTCATGTACTACCTTCCAGGACTATATGGGCTAATTTTATGGGGACTAGCTCTACTATAGGTTCCAACTTGATCTTTCCATGGTCTGTGCCAAATTGTATGGTGTTTTCAGAAGTAGGATCTTACCATTAACATCTGGTGTGTAATCCAGTGCTCTGAAAAAAGTCTGTCTTGTTTGTTTTTGGGAGATCTAGTAGGTCTCTCTGATCAACAGTTTATTGTGATATAGACCACATCCTGTTACAGGTAATTATAGGAGAGTGCCAAGGGAAGAGAAAAAATAAATAAATAAATAAGAAGAAGAAGATAGAGAGGAAAGAGAAACAGGAGAAATTTGAGGTTAGGTCTAATCTTGCCCTTTCCAGGGCCCTTTGATTCAGGTGCTCCTCCAGAGGTCCTCTTGAGGGTTTCACCTTTTAGTTTGATTTCAAGGACATAGGATTCTATGGTATCAGTTCAACTTGGGTTCAATTTTGTGCCCCCCCCACCCTTTCTCTTTCTGCAACTCCTATCCTTCCTATTGTCAAAGCCTCAAGATGCTATTTAGTAATGTCAGTAACTTGGGCTGATCAAGGTTCGGAACTGCAGATGAGTGAGATCATGCATGACTATCTTTCTGTGATTGTGTGAGTTCAATTAGAATGATCTGTTCCAAGTCTGACCATTTTTTCTATAAATTTAAGTGTGTAATTTTTTCTTACTGCTGACTAGAATTCCATCATGTGGATATACATCTTAGTTATCCATTCACCCAATGATGGGCACCTGGGTTGATTCTATTTCTTGGCTATTATGAATTGAGTAGCTATAAACATGGTTAAGCAAAAATCTTTGAACTGAGATGGGGAGCTTTTAGGGTAAATGGCCAATAAGGAAATAATAGGATGTGTTGGTAAGTCTTTATTCATCTTTTGCAAGAGTCTCCATATATATTTCCATAGTGGTTGTATCAGCTTACATTTCCACCAACAACAGCCTGGTCAACGTTGGTTTTCATTTAATTTTTTAATGTTTGCTATCCTTACTGGGGTAAGATGGAATCTCATAGTTGTTTTAATTTGCATTTCCCTAATTGTTAGGGATGTTGAACATTTTCTAAGTGTGTGTTACCCATTTTTAATTCTTGCCCTGAGAGCTTCCTATTTAGTTCTCTGCCCTACTTTTGGAGTGGGTTATTTGATATTTTACTGCTTAGTTTTTGAGTTTCTTGGTAAATTCTAGAGATTAGGCTTCTGTGAGTGGTATAAATTTTTCTGAATATCCCAAAAGAGAGGCACATCCAAATACAAGAACCCCACAGAGCAACAAGCAGACAGGACCAAAGAAGAAACTCTCCAAGACACATCATAGTTAAAACTCTTAATGAGGACAAAGAGAGTGTTAAAAGCAGTAATAGAGAAACAATTCACAATATATGAAGACGATCCCATTAAAATTTCATGAGATTTTTCAGCTCTAACAGTTTGCTAGTAGAGATTTTAGGGTCCTTTATGTATAGAATCATGTCATCTGCAAATAATGATAACTTGATCTCTTCCTTTCCAATTTGTATACCTTTTATGTGTGTCTCTTGCCTTATTGCTATGGCTAAGACTTCCAAAACTATGTTAAATAAAAGTGGGGACTGTGGACACCCTTGTCTTGTTCCTGATTTTAGTGGAAAAGCTTCCTGTTTTTCCCCATTTAGTAATATGTTGGCTGTAGGCTTGTCATAAATAGCTTTTATTATATTGAGATATGTTCCTTCTATTCCCAGTCCTGTAGGACTTTTATCATGAAGGGATGTTGGATTTTGTCAAATGCTTTCTCTGCGTCTAATGAGATGATCATGTGATTTTTGTCCTTCAACAAATTTATATAATGTATTACATTTATAGATTTGCGTATATTGAACCATCCCTGCATCTCTGGGATAAAGCCTACTTGGTCAGGGTGAATGATCTTTCTGATATAATCTTGTATTCTGTTTGCCAATATTTTGTTGAGAATTTTTGCATCTATGTTCATAAGGGAGATTGGTCTGTAATTTTCTTTTTTTGTTCTATCTTTGCCTGCCTGGTTTTGGTATTAGGGTGATGCTGGCCTCATAGAAGGAATTTGGTAGAATTCCTTCTTTTTCTATTTCCTGGAAAAGCTTAAGAAACAATGGTGTTAGTTCTTCCTTAAAGGTCTGGTAAAATTCAGTAGTGAATCCATCCGGGCCTGGGCTTTTTTTAGTTGGGAGATTATTGATAACTGTTCGGATCTCCATGTTTTTTATAGGTCTATTTAAATGATTAATCTCATTTTGATTTAATTTAGGTAGGTCATATAAATCAAGGAAATCATCCATTTCTTTCAGATTTTCATATTTTGTGGAGTATATGTTTTTATAGTATGTCCCTATGATTTTTTTGCATTTAAATGCACATTGTTTTATTATTATGATTGTTATAATTATTATGAACTTTATAGTATGAACATATTGCATATTGGTCATCTTTCATTGGTTATACTGTAATATTCTCTTTCCTTCTTTCCACTCCACTGAGAATCCTTCTCAGTGGGGTTATTGGTATTCACTGTAGAGTCCTGAATGCACTAGTCACTCTCTATTGTGGGGGACAATGCCTCAGGATACAGCTCCCCACTCTGTGGCTCTTACAGTTTTTCTGCCACCTTTCTATAATGTTTCCTGAGCCTTCTTTTGTTTGTTCGTTCTTTCTTCCTTCCTTTCTTTCTTTGTTTCTTTGCTTCTTTCTTCTTTTCTTTCTTCCATTTCTTTATTTCTTTCCTTCTCTCATTCTTTTTTTTTTTAATTTAATTTATTAGTTTTCTTTTCAGCAAATACAGGCAGTTTGGTACCATTGTTTAGGCTCATCCATGACCTAACCCCTCCCATTGGGCCCTCCTTGTTGATGTAAATGGGTCGTGCATTGTATAGTTAGCCCACGGTTATTGGTATGATAAATGTCTCTGCATATCATGACCCAACATGTGGCTCTGACATTCTTTCCACCCCCTCTTCTGCAAAATTTCCCTGAGCCATGTTGGGTTCATTTTTGGTCTGCTTCAGTGCTGAGGTATTGGGGGCCTCTGAGGTTCTGACTCTCTGATTTGGTAGGAGTTGATTTTTCTCTGTGTTGGTCTCCTTCTCCTTTGTGCTGGTATATGGTTCATCAGGAAAACTTCACCCTTGCTTGTTTTGCCAATTGTCCTTAGTTTCAGTTGGGCCCCTTTTGAGGTATGTTGGGGCAGCTCTCTCCTTAGGATCTTCATCTATCTGAAAAAGAGAAGCAGATTCTCCAACAGAGAGTAAGTTAGCACACAGAAAATTGAGATAACAATTACTTTTTTGATAGAGGGTTTGATAGGTGTAGGCCCTCTTGTACCCCATAATTGATGGTAGCTTGATATTGGAGAGTGGGCTTATGTTTGAGTACCGTTCTGACTTGTTTCCCAGCTCCAGCTATGGATCTCCTACCACTGAGGGGATCAGTTAGCCAAATTCAGAGCAGTTGGTTCCCCACCATGGCTATGTGCCACTATTGCACTTGTGTGGGCATCACATCAGGTTATTTGTTGCTATTTAGGTTAGACAATGACTTGCTTGGACAGATATTGGTCATTTCCCCCAGTCGCCCATGTAGCACCTTCTGGCACTAGACACGCTGACTGTCTGGGTACTGACTCTGTCCTGGCTTCCAGCCATGCCATTCCATTTTACATGTCAGCTGTGTATGGAGTCTTTCAGCAATAGGGTCTTACCACTGGCCTTTGGTGGGTCATCAAGTACTCTGACAGAAGTCTGTCATTGTTTTAGGAAACCTTGTAGGTTTCTCTGATCAAAAGCTCATTGTGGATGGTAGCCCCAAGCTGGAAGTGGGGGTTACAGTTCAGTGCCCACTAAGAAATTGAGGAAAAAGATAACATATACAAGAGTTATAGAGGAGAGAGAGGGGGGGGGAAGGGGGAGAGGGAGGGAGGGAAGATGTAGAAGATTTAGGTTAGACTTGATCCTATCCTCTCCAGTGTCTTGTGGTTCAGGTGTTTCCTGTAAAGGTCTAGTGAAGGTTCAGCCATTTGGCCTGTCTTTTAAGAAGTAGAATTTTATGGTACCATTGCCGTTTGGGTCCAGATTACTGTTTTCCACTCTTCGATGCCTTCCCCGCCCTCCCCATCCATCCTATTGTCTAGTCCATGAGGTGCTTGCTGGGTATGTAAGGTATCTTGGGTAGATTCAGGTTAGGTGTTGTAGATAAGTGAGACTATGTGTGGATTTTTTTTCTGTGATTGGGTAAGTTCACTGAGAATGATCTGTTCCAGGTTCAACCATTTTTCCTCAAATTTCTTTGTGTCATTTTTTTCTTACTGCTGTATAGAATTCCATTGTGTAGATATACCTAGAAATGATCCCTGAAAGTATAGTCTTCCCTATGATTTTTTGAATTTCTCTGGAATCTGTTGTGATGTTACCTTTTTCATCTCTGATTTTATTAATTCGTGTCTCTTCACTCTTTCTTTTGGTCAGATTTGCTAAGGGTTTATCAATCTTGTTTATCCTTTCAAAGAACCAACTCTTTGTTTCATTAATTCTTTGGACTTTTGTTTGTTTGTTTCTATTTCATTAATTTCTGCCCTAATCTTTGTTATTTCTTCCCATCTACTGATTTTTGGTTTGCCTTGTTCTTCTTTTTCCAAGGCTTTAAGGTAAAGCATTAGGTCATTTACTTGCAACTTTTTTATTTTCTTAATATAGGCACTTAAGGCTATAAATTTGCCTCTTAGAACTGCCTTCATTGTGTCCCAGAGATTTTTGTATGTTGTGTTCTCATTATCATTTGACTCTATAAATTTTTTGATTTCCTTCTTGATTTCTTCATTGACCCATTCATCATTTAGTAGTGTATTGTTTAGTTTCCATGATTTACATCAGATTTCTCAATGGAAACCCTGAAAGCCAGAAGGGCCTGGAATGGAACACTTCAAAGTCTGAAAAACTATGGCTACTATCAAAGTTACTCTATCAAGCAAAAGTATCCCTCATAATAGATGGTGGGGAAAAAAATCTTTCTAAGAAAAAATTGAACTCTAACCTACAGAGAATACTTGAGGGAATACTCCACATAGAATAGTCAAACAACCAATTTCAAGATCCAAAAAGAAGAAAATCACAATAACTAAATTAGACAAGGCTTAGAACAGTACATAACACAAAAAATACCAAACCCTATAAAACACCTCATTATGATAGGGTTTAATTCAAGCCTCACAGTAATAACCTTAAATATTAATGGTCTTAACTCACCCATTAAAAGACGCAGATTATCAGGATGGCTCAAAACATTGAATGCTTACTGGCCTCTGCTACCTATTTTTGGCTCCAGTTCTCACACAAGCCTATACGTTTGTAGGTAAGATCAACATATGAGAAGAAACCAAAAATTGGTAGCAGAGGCCAGTAAGCTCGAACAAGGCTATAAAGGAGAGAGGAGAAGGAAGGACTTAAAGGAATGGCATTTTACATATTTAAGTAGCAGAACAGATTTCAGGGAGGGGACATGCCTAAGAGAGGTCAGGGGAATAGATTGTGTAAAATAAGGGCAGGGGGTAGGGTCAATCATAATTCAAGGTATTCTGAATAAGACATATGAAACCATACTTTTTTGATTAATGGCACATCTAGAAGCCATAGATTGTTACTAGAAATTTTACTGCCAAGGATGGGATACCTTCCAGTGAGTTGTTGGCCAGGGATATCCCTGTTGCCTCCAAAACATTCAAAGCTTTTGACAAGGCCCTTGGTTTCCCATGAGAAATAGATGGTAAGGCCCTATTGCTGAAAACTTCACATGCCAGAGCAGCAAATTCACTGAGAAAAATATGGTGCTGAGCAGAAAACCTTCTCCCTGTAGACCATCCAACTTAAAGCTTAAAAAAGCTGCACTGTATGCAGCCCTATGGGAGACAGAAGTCTTCAGCAGTAGACACTGGAAGCCTCAAGGTTGGTCAGGCCAAATGACCAAGTGCAATAATGGAATGTCTACTCTGGGGGAAACCAACTACTCTCTGATGGGACAAAAGTTCCACTGTATGGGAGGGAAGACATGAATAGTAATGAAAACCTAATTAAAAGTCTATGGCAGGGGTGGTCATGAGCCTTACAGGTATACAGCCTGCTCTCATCCAGATAAATGCAAATATTAATCTCACCAAGTTACCCTGAAAGCACTACAATCAATGTTCATATTCATATACTAATGCTATTCTCACTTCTGGTTAGGGAAGCTTCTATTTTCAAATGGTGATGACCATTAGGTTGACCCAAAAGGCAAGAGAGTGCTGAGAAGAAGGGACAGGGGAATGTCCAGTAATGAAACATCTCACACCCTCCAAAGCTCATGGTCCATTGTGGAAGAGACGGCAGAAAGAATATAAGAGCTAAAGGAAGAGTACCACTTCTTACAATACAACTGTCCGGAGAGAAATTGGCCTCAATGTCCATGACTTCACAGTGCCTAGCAATACCTACACATGACCCTCATAATAGGAGAAAAGGATGATGACATCAATTTGGCCATGGAGTTGTCAGTCTTTGTTGCAGTCCGGTTCACATTGCTGGTAGAAATCACCCAACCAAGAGTAGCTTCTGGGAAAAAGAGGTTTATTTGGCTTACAGGCTCGAGGGGAAGCTCCACGATGGCAGGGGAAAACGATGGCATGAGCAGAGGGTGGACATCACCCCCTGGCCAACAGAAGATGGACCACAGCAACACGAGGGTGTGCCAAACACTGGCATGGGGAAACTGGCTATAAAGCTCATAAGCCCGCCCCCAACAATACACTCCCTCCAGGAGGCATTAATTCCCAAATATCCATCAGCTGGGAACCTAGCATTCAGAACACCTAAGTTTATGGGGGACACCTGAATCAAACCACCACATTCCGCCCCTGGCCCCCATAAACTGATATCCATACATGATGTAAAATACAATGCATTCAGTCTGACTTTAAAAGTCCCCATAGTTTTTATCAATCTCAATGATGTTCATACATCCCCATAGTTCAAGATCTTTTAACTGAGACATAATACCAAAATATAACCTCAAAAAACCCAGAATGGCACAGAATAAATATTCACACTGCAATAGATGGCATTGGGCATAGCAAAGGAACATTCAACCAATACAAGATTTAAAACAACCAGGGCAAACATCAAACTCTGTAGCTTCAAGTCCAGCAACTCTAGCCAGTGACAAGTCTTCAAGTCCGATAATTCTAACCAGCAACAAGTCTCTGGCATTCCAATTCCGCCCCTCCAGCTAGGCTACTCACAGTCCTGGGAAACTTCACCGGGGCCGGCAGCTCCTCGGCAGCCATCTCATGGTCCCGGCATCTCCACTGGGTCTCCACTGCAAGCCACGGTTCATCCTCATGGCCCCATGGGGTCTCTATGCAGGCAACCAGCAAACCCGCTTCACACTACCCATGGCCATTTCCAAAACACAAGACCGTGTTGCAAACTCAATGACCCTCTTTCCAGCATTTCTTATACTCCACAATATCAGGTAGGGTGCCAATTTGTTAATCCAGGGGGGAATAAAGCAGACTTTGAAGAACAGGACACTCCTTGAGCACTCAGACCCCTTCAAAAGAGTTGACATTCTTCTTGTTGCCCTAGCGCAGGTCAGCTAGCCCAGTCTCAAAGGTTGTAATCTCTCAGTTGCAGCTGAACGGGCAACAGTTCACCCAAAGATTTTCCTTTCTGTGCCATATCCCTCTGCACACACCAGTTCATTTCTACGCAAAGCAACCCTGCGCAACTTCTCAGGACACGGGCACAAGAGCAAGCTTCTCACACAAACTGCTAGCCCAGTCCAGGCACAGCTCTTTCTCACCCTCATAAGCCAAACCTCACAGTCCATAGTTGTTACTGCCTTCAGGTCTTTCAGCTCTGACCAGGATAGACCATCAAGCTGTACTTACAGCACTGCAAGGCATCTCTTAGGCCAAGGTTTCAAATCCTCCCACATTCCTCTTGAAAATCAGCTCCAAAAGGCCGAAGCCACAAGTCAGGTGTCCAGCAGCAACCCCACTCCTTGGTACCACTTTACTGTTGCAGTCTGGGTCACATTGCTGGTAGAAATCACCCAACCAAGAGTAGCTTCTGGGAAAAAGAGGTTTATTTGGCTTACAGGCTCGAGGGGAAGCTCCACGATGGCAGGGGAAAACGATGGCATGAGCAGAGGGTGGACATCACCCCCTGGCCAACAGAAGATGGACCACAGCAACACGAGGGTGTGCCAAACACTGGCATGGGGAAACTGGCTATAAAGCCCATAAGCCCGCCCCCAACAATACACTCCCTCCAGGAGGCATTAATTCCCAAATATCCATCAGCTGGGAACCTAGCATTCAGAACACCTAAGTTTATGGGGGACACCTGAATCAAACCACCACAATCTTGTTTATTTTTTCAAACAGTAAGTTCTTTGTCTCATCGATTTTTAAATTGTTTTCTTAGTTTCTGATTCATTAATGTCTACTCTAATCTTGATTATTTTTAATGATTGCTATCCTTACTGGAGTAAGGTGGAATCTCAGTTGTTTTAATTTACATTACCCTGATAGTTAAACATGTTAAACATTGTCTTATATCTTAGCCACTTATATTTCTTCCTTTGAAAATTCCCTATTCATTTCTCTGCCCCATTTTTTGAGTGGATTGTTTGATTTTTTTTTTTTTTGACAACTTCCATAATTGTAAACAATAATCCATGGTAATTCCCTCACTCTCCCCACTTTCCCTTTTGAAACTTCATTCTCCATCATATCCCTTCCCCCTCTCAATCAGCCTCTCTTTTATGTTGATATCACAATTTTTTCTCTCCTATTATGATGGTCTTGTGTAGATAGTGTCAGGCACTGTGAGGTCATGGATGTCCAGGCCATTTTGTGTCTGGAAGAGCACATTGTAAGGAGTCCAACCTTTCCTTTGGCTCTTACATTCTTTCTACCACCTCTTCTGCAATGGACCCTGAGCCATGGAAGGTGTTATAGAGATATTGCAGTTATGAACACTCCTCTGTCACTTCTTCTCAGCACCATGGTGCCTTCTGAGTCATCCTAAGGTCACTGTCATCTGAAAAGAGAAGGTTCTCTAATCAATCAGCAGACTTTACATCCCTAGGGTTCATGACTACCCCTGTTGTAGGTTTTCAGTATCAGGGATGTATACCCTACCATGGAGCAGGCCTTCAGTCAAATTGGAGTGTGGTTGGCTCCCCCATAACAGATGTGCAACTATTGCACCCATTTGCTCATTTGGCCTGAGTGGCTAAATATAAGGCTTGCAGTGTCCACTGTTTGGTTTCTTCACTGGTGATTTCTCTCTCTCCTACTGTACTACATGCTGCATGTCTTTTTCAAGCTTTCTGCCAGCTGGTCTACATGGAGGAGGTTTTCAACTCCAGCAGGGTTTTTCAGTGACCTTGCAGGCCAAGTATGTGGAGTCTTCAGCAACAGTTTCCTACCATCCTACCAAGGGTCCTCCCTCTACTTTTCCTTTACTCAATCCCTTTCCCTGACCTCACTTAGGCTTTTTTATCCCCATTAATCTTTTCTTCTACTTCCATATACACAATACCATCCTATTAAGACCCCCCCTCCCTTTCTATTCCCTTTATATCTCCTTTTAGCTTACTGGCCAATGCTACTGAGTTTTCTTCCTACTCATGCAGAAGTCCATTCATTTGTTCCTAGGATTCACATATGAGAGTCAACATGTGACATTTTTGGCTTTCTGGACCTAGGTTACCTCAATTAGTATAATCCTTTCCAGATCCATCCATTTTCCTGAAAATTTCATAACTTCATTTTTCTTTACTGCTTTGTAGAACTCCATTGTGTAAATGTGCCACATCTTCATTATTCACTTTTCAGTTAAGGGACATCTAGGCTGGTTCCATTTCCTAGCTATTGTGACTAGAGTGGCAATAAACATGGTTGAGCAAGTAACTCTAAGGTAGTGAAACAAGTCATTAGGATATATGCCTAGGAGTTGTATAGCTGGGTCATATGGCAGATCTAGTTTTAGCTGTCTCAGGAACCTCCACACTGACTTGCACAATGGCTGGACCAGATTGCATTCCCACCAACAGTGTAGAAGGGTTCCTCTTTCCACATCCTCACCAGCATTTATGGTCATTTGCTTTCATGATGGTAGCCGATCTCATAGGAGTGAGATGAAATCTCAATGTAGTTTTAATCTACAGTCTCCTGATAACTAGGGATGTAGAACTTTTTTTTTTTTTTTACAAGTTTATATGTCATCTGTGTTTCTTCTTTTGAGAACTCTCTATTTAGTTCCCTAGTCCATTTTTAATTGGGTTGTTTGAATTCTTATTGCTTAACTTTTGAGTTCTTTGTATATCCTAGAGTTTAATCCTCTATCAGATGTATAGCTGGCAAAGATTTTTTCCCATTCTGTAGGGTGCCTCTTAGTTGTTTTCAGTGTCTTTTGCCATGCAAAAGCTTAGTAATTTCATGAGGTCCCAGAAGTCAATCTGTGGGTTTATTGCCTGAGCAATTGGGCTTATATTCAGAATGTCTTTGCCAAGACCAATATGTTGAAGAGTTTCCTCTACTTTTTCCTCTAGCAGTTTCAGAGTTTCAGGTCTGATATTAAAGTCTTTGATCCATTTGGACATAATTGTTGTTCATGGAGAGAGATAAGCATCTATTCTCATCCTTCTCCAGATACATATCCAGTTTTCCTAGCACCATTTGCTGAAGAGGCTGTCTTTTTCCAATGAGTTTTTTTGGAACTTTTGTTGATGATCAGGTGGCTATAGTTACACAGACTTATGTCTGGGTCCTATATTCTGTTCCATTGATCTACATATATGCTATTTTGCCAGTACCATGCTGTTTTTGTTACTATGGCTCTGTAGTACAGGTTAAAATAAATTGTTTTTGCTATTTGAGAGTTTTTGTGCTTCCAAATGAACTTTTGGATTGCTTTTATTATTTCTGTGATGAATTCCATTGGGATTTTGATGGAGATTGCATTAAAAGTCTAGATTGCTTTTGGTAAGATTGCCATTTTCATAATACTGATTCTTCCAGTCCAAAAACAAGGGTTGTTTTTCTATTTCCTAGTGTTTTCTGCAATTTCTCGCTTGAGTATTTTAAAGTTTTCATTGTAGAGATCCTTCACTTCTTTGGTTAGTTTATTCCAAAGTTTTTTGTTTTTTTTGATGCAATTGTGAATGGGAGTGATTCTCTGATTTCATCCTCTGTGTATTTTTTATTAGCATATAGGAAAGCTACTGATTTCTGTGTGTTTATCTTATATCCTGCTATATAGCTATAGGTGTTTATCAGCTCTAACAGTTTGCTGGCAGAACCTTAGGGTACTTTATGAATAGAATCATATCAACTGCAAATAATGATAACTTGGTCTCTTCATTTCTGTTTTGTATACCTTTTGTGTGTGTCTCATGCCTTATTGCTATGGCTAAGACTTCCAGTACTATAATAAATAAAAGTGGGAACAGTGTAAACCATTGTCTTGTGCCTGATTTTAGTGGAAAAGCTTTAAGTTTTTCTCCATTTAGTATTACATTGGCTGTAGGCTTTTCATAAATAGCCTTTATTATGTTGAGATATGTTCCTTCTATTCCCAGTCTCTGTAGTACTTTTATTATGAAGGGATGCTGGATTTTTTTTTTTCAAATGCTTCTTCTGCATCTAATGAAATGATCATGTGATTTTTGTCCTTCAGTCCATTTATATAATGTATTGCATTTATTGATGTGCATATGTTTAACCTTCTTTGAAGTTTTTCATCATTTAGTTTTTGAGTTATTTGCAGATCCTAAATAGTAAGCCTCTTTCAGTGTTATAGCTAGGAAGGATTTTCTCCCACCCTGTGGGCAGTTATTGGCTCTGTTTACCAAGTTTTTTTTTATGTGATAAAAATGTTTTAAGTTGATTGTGGTGATGGTCATGTAACTCTGTGAACATGCTCACAAACATTGGGCTGATTGAACATATTGAATGGCTAGGCTAAGTGATGCGTGAGTTCAACAATTTTTAAAAATTCTTAGATATGGGAGTGGTGGTGCACACCTTTAATCTCAGCATGCACGTGGCAGAGGCAACAGGATCTATAGAGTACGTACGCTGTCAGTCTGGACTAGAGTAAGACCCTGCCTCAAACACAGGAGAGTAAAACCTTGGATCTCCTCTACAGCTAAGAGAAACTGTGAGTCTTCAAAGCACCAGAGTTCCCTATGGAGAATTCTGGTAATTTTTATTTAATTTGCTTATAAGGGAGAGGGGGGAAAGACAAAGAAAGATAGAAAGATAGAGATAAATAATGCAGAAAGGAATAAGAAATAAGAAAAAAAGACGGGTGTGGTGGTGCACGTCTTTAATCCCAGCACTCGGGAGGCAGAGGTAGGAGGATCACCATGAGTTTGAGGCCAACCTGAGACTACAGAGTGAATTCCAGGTCAGCCTGGGCTATAGTGAGACCTTACATTGAAAAAACAAAACAAAAAAAAAAAAAAGAAAGAAAAGAAAACAGAAGAAAGGAAGGAAGAAAAGAAAGGGAAAAAGAGGAATATGAGTGTGCCAGGGCATCTTGCAAATTTAAACAACTCAGACATGTATGCAACTTTGTGCATATGGTTGTATATAGTTACTGGGGACTCAAATCCAGGCCAGCAGATTTTGCCAGCAAGTACCTTTAAGCTATCTCCTTAGCCCTCATTATTTTTGTGTTTGTGTGTCTGCATGGATAGGATAAAGACAAGACAAAATAATCACTATGAAAATAAGAAGGTAAGGAATATATGCAATAGAACACTGTTTTTCCAATGTAGCATTTATTCTACAAACTAAAGGAAGAAGGAGAGCAAAGGTTGTCAGTGTAGCAACTCACCTATAAAATACATAAGAGCTCTCATACACAGTTAGGCTTCAGTTTGGTGGGGGAGGTACTGTATATAACCATGCATCATGATTATAAATAGTCTAAATATTGTAATAAATCTCTAAATTCAATAGTTGTGATATTATGTCTGTGTAAGATTTTAATTCTAATTGGTAGAATAAAGGTATAACTGAAAATAGATGTTTCATCCAAGATCTTAATAGCAAGGCGGAGCCGGCCATGAAAATTTGCACAGAAACTGCAGTGAAGGCAAAGGAAAATATGAACACAAGTAACAAGGCAGAAGTAAGCTAACTGCACATCAGAACACTCATGTATGCACAGGCACATGTGCTCCCTATGGCAGCTGAAAGAAACACATGTTTCTACCAGCATGATGTGGGTTAACTTCAACCAGAGACAACTTAACAGTCTAATAACACTAAAATAAATATTATACAGTAGAGCAATAAAAATATTATTTCAAGTAACTGCATATAAAATAATATAACAAATCAGCCTGTACTGAAATTGGAAAAAAATAGAAACATAAATGGTTATTATTTGAGGTCAACAGTGTCATTGCAACATCCTCATAATTTTCAATCTCTTCTTTGTTATATTTCAATCTGTATAGTCATTCGACAAATGTTAACTGAATTTCTCACTGAACAGGCTAACAATAACAGAAGCAGAAAGTTGAGTTCCATTTGTCATTGTCTCTCTTTCCTGTGCTGTGTGTCTAGCTTGCTTCTTCTAGGGCTGTCAACTAGGGTTGTTTATACAGAAGAAAATGACCTATATCTGTGTTCTCCGGTAGAAGTTGACTACTGAGCACTGATATGTGGTTAGCATGACTAAGGGATGGAACTTTAAAAATTTATATTTCATTTATTTATTTATTTGAGAGAGAGGGAGAGAGAGATAGAGGGCACACCAGGGCCCCCAAACACTGCAAATGAACTCCAGATTCAAGTACCACCCTTTGCTTCTGGCTTGCATGAGTAGTGAGGAATTGAACCTGGGTCCTTAGGATTCACAGGCAGGTGTCTTGATCCCTAAGCCACCTCTGCAGCTCAGGGATGGATTTTTAACCATAATAAACTTGGTTAAAGTGGAGGTCAAGGTGGGAATTATGACCACATTGTACAAGCCCTGCTTTCCAAACTCAATATTTTCTATTGTGCTTTGAGGATTGCAGTAGCTTTGTTCCTCTGGTGTATTTACCTGTTCATCTCAGTATGTCTTTGCATCATCCTTCGAATGTGTACTGGCAGAGGTATAAGTTTGGAGTAATCACAGGCATTTATCAACTACAACATCTGTCAAAAAAAGGGTGTTGTTTTTTTTTGCTCCAATTCCAAATTACCTATAAAATTGGTGAACTATTAAATAAATAAAGAAAGAAAATGCATTTTACTAAATACTAAATAAATTTACTAAATAAATATGGAATGGGGAGATGGCTCACTTGATAAAGTGCTTTCCACACAAGTCTGAATACCTTGAGTTTGGAACCAGAACTCATGTACAAACCGAATACTGTGTCATGAACAACTGCAATCTCATCATGTGTACTATGAGAAGGGAGAGAGAGACAGGAGAATTGCCTAGAAGGCTGAGGACAGGTACCCTGGTAAACACTGCAGTGTGCAAAATACCCTTTTCCTGGGCTGTAAAGATGGCTCATTCACCTGCAAATTCTAACAACCTGGGTTGCATTCCCCAGTACTCATGGAAGCCAGATGCACAAAGGGACATATGTATTTGGATTTGGTTTGCAGTGGCTAGAGGCACTAGAGTGCTTATTCATTCTTGTTCACTCGCTTCCCCCCCCCCTCTCCTTAACAAATAGATAAATAAAATGTTTTTAAATACCCTTCTTAAAACAAGGTGAGGACCAACACGTGAACTTTTCCTTTGACCTCCACATACATGCATGCATGCTGTGGCATGCACAAGCCCCACCACTCATGGAGAGGAAAGTGTGCATGCACACAGATGTCCATATGTACAACCACAGCTGATCTGTGTGAGGGTAGAACACCCTCAGGGACCATCTTGATATGGCCACTGCCTGGTGTGAGATGACGCACCTTCCTGCTGTGAGGCATGGTTCCTAGAATGGGTGATGGCATGCAGTACTAAGTCCAAACAGTCTGAGTGGATTGTACGTGGAGGAAATCCCAGGGTGGCCATCTTTCTCTAGGTTGTATAGGATGGCTTGGCAAGTAGGATCTCCTTCATGAATATGGGGATGTCCTAAAAGAGCAAATATTGAAGTCCCTTAATATGAATATAGTTTATATGGGACAAGAGTGTCTGCAAGATGATGCGGAGGTGGCACAGCCATAGTTATGGGTAATAAGATATGTGTCTGAGGCCAACATGGCATCTGAGACAGCTTGGTTGCATAAAGGAGGAATGACAAAGGGAGAGGAAACTCAGATAGTGCTTTCTGGATTAATATCCAATTTGGCAAGTACATTAAATACAAGTGGTGAGATGGCTTGTCTTTTCTTAGAGCTAGAAGGGATAAGAGAAAATAAAGCATAAGTTAAATTTGTGTTCCTTAGACCCAAAATGTAGGAAGCTGAGAATGCAGTCAGGTAACAAGGATGAGGAGTAGAAGGTAAAGTGACAGAACATAGCCCCTCACACCTCAGCTTTAACAGTGATGGAGGGAAAACCACGATTCAATATGCAGACAATAAGAATCCATTTCAAGAGACCATGGTAGACAGGAACATTCTACCACTGGATCACTTGAGCTGAGACTTTTAGGAAAGCAGTGAGAAAATAAAAACTCACACACTGGCATGGGAGACTATGGGACATGGAGGTAGACAAAACCAGTCAGTGCTCTTGAAGCAGAGAAACAGGAACGTAACCATGCGTGCTTCCTTGAGACAAAGGCTGCATAACCTGAGGCAGTGTGAAACAAATAAGGCCCTGATGGGCTGGTTCTTATGAGCTGTTAGAGCCAATTGGTTATTACATGTTGAGGTACACATGAATATCAAGTACTGGAGGACAATAAAAGAGGGCAGGCCTTACTGAAGGAATTGGGTATGAGAGATTCCATGTTTGATGCCAAGTATTCTGGGCCAGAAGAGTTAAAACAAAGGTTGACCTCAAGACCAGTATGGGGCTTCAGTAGTTTTAGTGAGTCCCATGGTTTGAAGATACTCAGTAGCCCAGCAGCAGCAGCAGCAATACTCCAGGATGAGGAGATAGGATGATTTATGGGGAAAAAAAAGAACTAGATAAAGTGGTATTTGTTACCCACACTGCTGTCCCAAACATTGTTCTTTTGAGGGCACAGTTGATATGAGCAATGGAAACTTCAAACCACAGTGGATGTTGCTTAATATTTTCTTTAATATTCCCCTATCTGCTGAACCCTGGGCAGCCAGTAGTTGCTTTGAATGAATGATAGTGACCCACAAAGATCCTGCTCAATCCTTGCAAAAAAGTTCAATTGCATGTGTCTTAAAAAAATACTAGTTTTTATTTTATTTACTTATGTGATAGAGAAAGATAAATATGTGTATATATAGAGAGACAAAGAATGATCAAGATAGGGTCTCCATCCACTGCAAATGAACTCCAGACACATGTACCACCTTGTGCATCTGGCTGACATGGCTATTGGGGAAGCTAACCCAGGACTTAGGTTTACCAGGTAAACATCTTAACCACTAAGCCATCTCTACATCCTGTGCATGTTTTTTGCTGTTGTTGTTTTTCAAGGAGGGTCTTGCTATAGCTCAGGCTGACCTAGATTTCACAATGTAGTCTCAGGGTGGCATCAAACTCACAGTGATCCTCCTACCTCTGCCTCCAAAGCCTTGGGATTAAAGGCATATGCCACCACACCTGGCTTGCATGTGTCTTTCAATGTTAATGTATCTTAAAGGGTATTTGGGAATTTTTTTTTTTCCCCAGCAGTTAAGAATTTGAAAGCAGTTATTCTGCATGAGTGGGGAAAGAGCACAAACAAAAGGTTTAAAGTTGTTAATGAAAATTACAGTTCCAGGGATGGAATTCTTCCCTAATAATTATTTGTCAGAGAGACCCCTGAGGCCTCTCATTGTAAAATTTAAAGAATCTGTCACCACTGCTATTTGTTGCACACGAGAACTAGAACCTAAGACACCACCTGCTTTGGTTACAGGCCATGGACCAACCAGGCTAGGACTGAACTGGAAGCTCCCTCCCTTATTGGTTGGTTTTTATAATGATGGAAGGCACCATTGAGGACACAGAGGAAGGAACATCACCAACTGTCCTACTCAGTCATAGACCCCATGTGCTGCATTACCAAATTGCCCTGCATCCAGTGTCTATCAACGGAATGGTGACACAACTGTTATGTGGGCACCCAATCACATCAGCGTTAGAGTGCGGTCTCACTGTGAAAAGGAGCTCAGATCTGATACTGTAGCCAAAGGGAAGCTGCAGCGATCACAGATCCCAGTGGGGAAGCAACTTGTAATCTTTTGTTGGATGCATGTGCTATGCCTATCAAATTATCTTCTAAAACATTTGTGTGTTATGTGTGTGCCCATAGAGTACTGTTCACATTCCTATTGCTGTCAATCTCAACTGGCCAGGGAACAAAACTTTTTCAGTAGAAGATATAATTAAGAGATATACGTGATTCAAACGGCTAAGTTCCAGAGACTAAGTGACTGTTGCTGTGGCACAGTGACTTCACACCTATGTTCTTCCCTCCATAGACTCAAGACACACTATAAGAGGGGTGGAAATAAAGTAGAGCCAAAGGAGGAACAGGTGGATTGTTATATAGAATCTTCCTCTGAATTGAAATTCTGTCATGAATGGAGGCTCTTAAGATTCAGGAAGGCCACTAAAGCTCAGAAAGTCCCTGAAGGCTCAAAGTCATCATGGCTGGGGACCTCACCAGTCTCAGGAAGATCCTGAAACCCACAAGATCCACGAGGCCCCTCCCTAGTAACATACTAAGAATAAGAACTGCTTGAGAGAGGAACCTCCGACCAGCCAGGCTGCCTACAAGCTGTGCAATGTGCTCTAGGGCTGTGGCTCTCATGAGTCACACCTATGCTGGACAGGCTTTTTGGTGGTGCAGCTGCCTTTGAGTAAGCCATGCTCCTATAAGTCATACCTCACCAATAATAAGTAACCCCAAGTAAACTCAGTTGTTCACCAAGTAGACTTTGGTGTAATCATGTCTTTGGTCTGTTCTCAGTGTCCCATTTGGGGGAGACTAGATAGCTGCTTACATCTACCTAGGACCACTTTAATTCAGTAGCGGTATAAACTCAAGTTAAGTTCTTGAGTAGCTATCCTCTGATCATGACATTGCTATTGCTATCTTGAAATCAGAAATACTGTGATTGTTTAAACTGGCCCCTCATAAGATTGGGCCCATCACAATTCTCTCTTGGAAGGTAGGGAGGGCTTATGAAGCTTATGAGATGGTTTGATTTATATTGTTTTTTTCAATTTGAAAGGATCTAGAATCATCTAAGATATTATTTTTGTGCATCCTTGTGAGGAATTATCTTGATTTAGTTGAAGTAGGAAGATCTACCTTAACTGTAGGCAACACCTTTTCATGGGCTGGAGTTCAAAATGGACAATGTTATAAGGTATCTAAACAATAGTGTTACTGCTCCCTGATTTCTCCCTGTTCACTGAATCTGACAAAGTGTATAAAGTTACTGTTGCCATGCCTTACTTGCCAGAATGGATTATTACCTTGAAGTGTGTTGCAGTGAGGTTCAGCATTGCTTGAAGAAATCACCCAACAAAGAGCAGCTTCTGGGAAAAGAGGGTTATTTTGGCCTATAGGCTCGAAGGGAAGCTCCACAATGGCAGGGGAAAAGAATGGCATGAGCAGAGGATGGACATCACCCCCTGGCCAACATAAGGTGGACAATAGCAACAGGAGAGTATGCCAAACACTGGCATGGGGAAACTGGCTATAACACCCATAATTCCACCCCCAACAACACACTGCCTCCCCAACAACACACTGACTCCAGGAGGCTTTAATTTTCAATTGCCATCAGCTGGGGAGACTAGCATTCAGAAAACCTAAGTTTATGGGGACACCTGAATCAAACCATCACATTTCACCACAGCCCCCATAAACTTATAGCCATGTATAATTTAAAATTCAATGCATTCAACCCAACTTAAAAAGTCCCCATATTTTTATTAATCCCAATGATGTTCATATAACCCCATAGTCCAAGATCTTTTAACTGACCCATAATACCAAAAAAATCCCCCCAAATCCCATAATGGCACAGAATAAACATTCACACTGTAAAAAGATGGCATTGGGCATACCAAAGAAATATTCAAGCAATACATGATTTAAACAGAGCAAACACCAAACTCTGTAGCTCCAAGTCTATCTCTAGCTAGTGACAAATCAAGTCCACTAATTCTAGCCAGCAACAAATTCTGGAAATCCAATTCTGCCCCTCCAGCTAGGATACTCACAGTCCTGGAAAATTTCATTGGGGTAGCAGCTTTCCTTAACAGCCATCTCGTGGTCCCAATATCTGTACTGGTCTCCACGGCAATCCATGGTTCATCCTCATGGCCCCATGTGGTCTCCATGCAGGCATCCAGCAAACCTGCTTCATACTGCCCATGGCCATTTCCAAAATACTAGATAGTTTTGCAAACCCAGTGACCCTCTCTTTCTTGTATTTCTTACACTCCACAATACCAGGTAGGGTGTCAATTTGTTAATCCAGGGGGGAATAAAGCAGACTTTGAAGAACAGGACACTTCTTGAGCACTCAGGTCCCTTCAAAAGAGTCTACAAACCTATAATCTTCCTCTTGCTCCAGTACAGGTCAGCTGGCCAATCTCAAAGGAAGTAATCTCTCAGTTGCATTGGAATGGGCAGCAATTCACCCAAAGATTTCATTTTTTCTGTGTCATTTCTCTCTGCTCACACCAGTTCATTTTTACACAAAGCAACCCTACACAACTTCTCAGGACATGGGCATAAGAGCAAGCTTCCCACCCAAACTACTAGCCCAGTCCAAGAAAAGCTCTTTCTCATCCTCATAAGCCAAACCTCACATCCCATGGTTCTTACTGCACTCAGGTCTTTCAACTCTGACCAGAATAGTCCATCATGCTGTACTTATAGCACTGCAATCTATCTCTTAGGCCAAGGTTTCAAATCCTTCCACATTCCTCTTGAAAATCAGCTCCAAAAGGCCAAAGCCACACAGTCAGGTGTCTAGCAGCAATCCCACTCCTCGGTACCTCTTTACTGTTGCAGTCAGGTTCACATTGCTGGTTGAAATCACCCAACAAAGAGCAGGTTCTGAAAATAAGAGGTTTATTTTGGCTTACAGGCTTGAAAGGAAGCTTCACTCTGTCTGGGGAAACAACAACCTGAGTAGAGGGTGGACATCACAACTTGGCCAACATAAGGTGGATAATAGCAACAGGAGGGCGTGCCAAACACTGGCATAGGGAAACTGCCTATAACACCCATAAGCCAATCTCCAACAACACACTGTCTCCAGGAGGCTTTAATTTTCAATTGCCATCAGCTGGGGAGACTAGCATTCAGAATATCTAAGTTTATGGGGGACACCTGAATCAAATCACCACAAAGTATATGTTGCAATCACCTTTGGTGGTGTTTGGAATGTAAAATGTCTCACATAGCACAAATGTTTGTGATTATGTTTTTATTCATTCCCTATCTGGGGGAGCCTTTCTGAAGGGGGCATGTCAATGAAGGTCCAGCCATTCTGGGTGTTCAGAGATAGCTTAGCTTGTTCAGGATGCCCTCTCTGCTTATGATGAAGATATGGCTCAGTTGTCATGTTTTTTTCCACCATGTTGAAACTTATTCTTGAAAGTGTATGCTTGAAATAAACTCTTTCCTTCAATAAACTGCTTCTGGTTAGGTGTTTGTTCCTAAAATAAGAATGTAAATGCTACACTCATCCTCTCGTAAACTGATTTTTGTCAGGTACTTAGGTCCAGCAATGAAAAAGGTGGGCTAGAGAGATAGCTTAGCAGTTGAGCACTTGCCTAGAAAGCCTAAGGACCCCGGTTCAAGGCTGGATTCCCCAGGACCCACGTTAGCCAGATGTACAAGGGGGCGTACACATCTGGAGTTCGTTTGCAGTGGCTGGAAGCCCTGGTGCGTCCATTCTCTCTCTCTATCTGCCTTTCCCTCTCTGTCTATTTCTCTCTGTCACTCTCAAATAAATAAATGAAAATAAACAAAAAAAAATTAAAAAAAGAAAAAGGTAACTAATATCAGTGCACACATGAAACAGTTTATAGATGATAAATGATTGAGTGCACAAAGATCACAGGGAGTGAACAAGGTTCCTCTCCTCCCTGAGGATATGTAAGTGTTTAGCAATTGTTTGCAAGAAGAATTTCTCAGGGGTGTATACACTCATGATTTTCTCACATAACTATAAGTAAACTCCAACATTCTCCTGTAAGTAATGCCTCATCTATTGTCTGTGAGCACCCAATAAAAAAACTCATTGGATTACCAAAATAGACCAATGGAATAATTTACTTTGTTTGTCATTGGGCTCTGATAGATATTTTATTGATTATTTGTCCCCAGAAAAATTCATGCAATAACTTCTAACCTTGTACTCCCCAAATCTTGGTGATAATTGAGCCATGTTCTAGGGCAGCTATAATAAAATGTTTTTGGCATAATTTAGATATAAAATGCATGAGCTATTGCTCACAATATTGATAATGGTCAGAATAATAAGTATAGAGATCTGGAAAAATGGGCATGGGAACATGAATTTCCTAATGTTACAGTTAACAATTTTGTTATAATACAGAAAATAATCATAAAATAGAGGTAAAGAGGCAATTCCAGCTTTTTAAGACAAACTGAAATTCTCTTAGTTCCCAAATGGCTGGATGACTTTGAAAGTACTGATACTTAAATTAGTGATTATTCCAAATATTATGATTTTTAAAAAAAATTATAAAATATAGAGACTGGATTATATTATTTGGATTTTGAGATTAGTATTCCATGAAACTCACCAAAGGCATCAAATAAATGTTGGTATTTATTAGAGAGAAAACGCATATGTTCTTTTAACCCCAAAATATACCTAGGGACAGTTAAGAGATCACATCCATATATTTAAAAGACAGAGTGCAATATCCTAGTTTTCTTTTGAATCCTATAGAAAAAAACATTTGGCAATGTAGGGAAAATTTGACCATGAATTTCACACTTTCCATATGTTATCCATTATGCAATCTATTTTTTAAAAAATTTTGATTTATTTTCCAATAATATAATTTACTGGTAATAAAGAATTTAATTATATTATAGAAACTTATGATGACTTTGAAAACACTCATCAAATAAAACTGTGGTGGGATTTCAAGATTCCAAAACAAATTAGGTAGCTATTGAGACCTTTTTCAAGTTCTCAGTGACAACCAGAATTAGAAACTTTTCAGCTTCAGTATACCATGCTCTTATGGTGACTAATATGTAGTCCATGGTGTAGGGCATGACCCAGTGTTTAAGAAGTTCTCTTTATTAAGGAAAAGTCTGTCACTCTTATTTGAACCACAGAAGGAAAGTGAAGAGCAGGCATGGTGTGAAAAAGAGAATGCTTTTAGAACAAAAAAGGCATGTTTTTAACTAGCTGATTACAGTTGTATGCTATGATATCCCAAATTATTTTATTCATGGTGCGAAAATGTTAGAAGTATAGACTTATTAGCAGAGACATTATTCTTCTCATTCTTCTACATTCAGTGCAAAGTGAACAACTTGTTCAACTTCATAATTAGGGGTAAAAAAATGAAAAATTCCATTTCTAAAAATGTTGACCTTTATTGGATAGAAATCTCAATAAGAAAACAAATGAGGCTTTCAATAACTATTCATCTAAGCAGAAGAATTCTTCTATTATAATCAGAACAATCAAATATGAGTAAAAGTCCTTTCAATAAAAGCTAAAAATACCTAAGGTGACGATAAATGTTTTTGAATTTTCTTCTCATTGCTTTCACTATTCCCCTAAATTTTTCTCTATGTATTTGATAGGATCAAGGGAAAAGATCTTCAAAATAGCTAAAACAGTTGAATTTAAGTACTGTGGATATTTAATTTTTAAATTTAACTTAATTTTGAAGCACACTAATCATCTTTAATTTCTCACTGAAATGATAAAATAAAAGCAAAAACAAGAACTTAAACCAAGAAGGATGGTTCACACTTTTAATTATAGCACTTGGAATACTGAGGTAGGAAGATTGCCATGAGTTTGAAGTCATCTTGGAATACATAGTGAGTCTCAGGCTGGCCCCTGTTTTCAATATTGACTAAATTAGTTTAGTGTGGAATTATGAGCCATTGATGACAATTTTCTAAAATGAGTGTGGTAACATATGTCTGTAGCTCCATTACTTGGGAGATCAAGGCAGAATGATCACAAGTTCAAAAGCCAGGCTAGGCTACATAAACAGTTCAAGGCCAGCATGAACTATTGAGTGATATTCTGGGGAAAGGGAAGGGAAGGGAAGGGGAAAGAAGGAAGGGAAACAGAGGAGAGGCAAAGTAAGGGAATAGAGGGGATGGGAGGGGATGAAAGAGAACAGAAGGAGAGGACAGGTAAAGGTAGGGGAGGGAAAAATGAAAGGGAAGGAGAGGGTAGGAGAGGGAAACAAAAGGGAAGAAGACAAATGGGCCTTAAATTTGCTTAATATGTCACAATATATAAGACAATACAAGAACACTATATTGCCTTATTCTGTCAAAAAATGAGGTTAGTGTTTCCATTTTACAGTAGATGTAAACTGAATATCAGCCAGCTTGCTCACATGTAAACCTTGGTTTCTCTCTTCTTTAAGGGATAGAAAAGATCTCAGTAAACTTATATTTTTTGTATTTCAGTACAAATATTTAATATATGAACAGATTAGATTAAAGCAATCATAAAATGTTAAAATAATAACATTATTATTATAATAGAATTTCAAATATTTTCTCTTGTTAAAATACTGAGTTCACAAAACAGAACTGATCTATATTATTACAGAAAGAAATATTCTTGAAGGACTGAACTTTGGCTACTTACCCTGCTATTTAGAAATGCAATTTTTTCACATGAATTGAACATATATAAAAGTTTATGTGGTGAAACAGTATAATCCATCTCCAGGAAGAAAAGAGAAGTAAGCATCAGTGGACATTAGTAATGCATACCATAAATTTTTCCAGTATTTAAGGAAATGCATACTTTATTAGCATGGACACTTTTTTAAGGAAATTCAAACATTTTAAAAACAGATAGGGGTAGAAGCACTAGGTTAACATATTCATTCCATCCAAAACTAATGTTCGTGTTTTAGAAAATATGTTTGATCAAGTGTGAATGTGACCCCTATCAGAGGCATTTAAGGAAAATAGTTAGAATCATGATACTACTGGTACCTTACTCCTTAAAATTACCTCTAAGGAATTGTTCACTAATGCTGAGTCATAGATACAGGACTATTGCCCAAGAGTTCTGAATTTTTATAAAGACTTACCTTAAGACATACATTAGGGACAGAGAGAAGGCTTAGAAGTTAAGGTGTTGCCTGTGAAGCCTGAGGACCAAGGTTCAATTACCCAGAGCCCACTTAAGCCAGATGCAAATGATGGTGCATGCATGGTGGTTCATTTGCAGTGGCCAGATCCCTGGTATGCCCATTCTCTTATTCTCTGTCTCTTACTTGTTTTATCTCTCTCTCATAAATAAATAAAAATAAAATAAAAACATACACTAATTATAACAGTTATAGAAAATGGAATTCATAGTGGTTAGGTAAATATGTTTTTATGAAATTAAAAGGTATCTAGGCAGAAGGATTTTTTTTTTAATTTTTTTTTAATTTATTTGAGAGCGACAGACACAGAGAGAAAGACAGATAGAGGGATAGAGAGAGAATGGGCGCGCCAGGGCTTCCAGCCTCTACAAACGAACTCCAGACGCGTGCGCCCCCTTGTGCATCTGGCTAACATGGGACCTGGGGAACTGAGCCTCGAACCGGGGTCCTTAGGCTTCACAGGCAAGCACTTAACTGCTAAGCCATCTCTCCAGCCCGAGAAGGATTTTTAATAATGATTATATATATATGGATTTGTGAAGATGTGTGTCACATTTTATTATTCATTTTTTTCTCCTTTCTTAAAAATCGATAATCTCTCTGTATAGCTATATAAACAAGACATATATAACTTCATTGTTTTAGAAAGAAAGTCGTCTGGTTAGCATAGCTCACACTGAAAGGAATGGATTCTTATTTTCATAGCGTAAAGATTTATTAACATTCTTTTGTAAGTGTGTGTCCATATGTGTGACTGTGGGTATGCACATGCCATGTCCTACAGGTGGAGGTGAGGGGAAAACTTGATATTTCTAGCCCTTGTATTTTATCTTATCTTTTTTGAGGCACATTCTCTTGTTTATCACTGTAGCATTCTCTACCCTAGCTGGTCCATAAATTCTGAGGATTTTGTTTATTTGTTTGCATTTCCTTAAGTACTCATGGTTTTGGTTTTGGTTTTTTCCAGGCTATTTTTTTCTTTATTATTTATGTACATACTCAATGCATAAATAGCACATATTGGTACCATTGTTAGCCAGCTCCCTGTCCTCCCTGATCCAAAGACACCTTCCTCATTGGGGACTGTGGGTTGTGCATTGTGGGGGTAGCCATCTGTTATGGGGAAGAGGCAAAGTCTCAGTGCATAATGTTCCAACATGTTCTCTAACAGTCTTTCCACCACCTCTTCCGCAAATTTCCCTGAGCCACGTTGGGTTCATTTTAGGTCTATTTCAGTGGATGAGGTCTTGGGAGCCTCTGTATCTCTATATATTTGATTTGGTAGGAGTTGAGTGTTTTCTGTGTCTATCTCCTTTACCCTTGTGCTGACACCAGGTTTACCAGGAAAGCAGGCCTCTTGTTCATTTCCACAATTACTCTATGGTTTCAGCTGGGGCTCTAGTGAGGTGTGAATGGGCTGATCCTCTCCTCAAGTTCTGCATCCATCTGTAAAAGAGAAGGAGAATCTCCAACATAGAGAGAACTCAGCATCAGATTAATGGAAAAACCATTATTTTTTTTATAGAGAATTTAATAGAAGTAGGCCCTCTTATAGCCCAAGATTGGTGGGAGCTTGATATTGGAGAGTGTACTCATTTTTTGGATAAGATTCTAACTTGTTTCCCAGTCCTAGCTATGGGTTCAATTCCACTGAGCAGATCCATTAGCCAATACAAAAGTGGTTACCCACCATAGCTGTGTGCCACTATTGCACTTGGATGAGCATCGCATCAGCTTGTTTGCTGCTGAAAAGCTGAGACTACGAGTTGCTTGGACAGATGTTGGCCATTTTCCACCATTTGATCATGTATCACCCTCTGGCACTAGACAAGCTAACTTTCTGGGGTCTGACTCTCATCCAGATTCTAGCCAAGTCTCTCCATGTTCTGTAACAACAACATATCATGTCTTTGGCAGTAGGGTCTTACCATTAACCTTTGGAGGGTAAGTTCTCTGACAGAAGTCTATCTACTTTTACCTTGAAGGTCTCTTTGATAAACAGATGATTGTGTATGTTAATCACATCCTGGTACTGGGACTTATAGCCCAATGCCAAGGGAAAAGAAGGAAGAAAAAAATAGGTAATAAAGAGGAGAAAGATAGGAAAGAGAGAGAGAGAGAAATAGGAGGAGATTAAGTTTATTCTTTATCATACACTCTCCCAGAGCCTTGTAATTCAGGTGTTCCCTCCAAGGACCTGATGAAGATTCACCTTTTTAGTCTGTCTTTCATGATATAGGATTTTATGGTACCAGTTCCATTTGGGTCCAGTTTTGCCACATGCCCACCCTTGCCCTCCCCTCCCACCCCACTTTCTGTATTGTCTAGTCCTTGAGATGCCTATTAGGTAGGTCAGCTTCTAAGGCAGATCTAGTTTAGGAGCCATAGATGAATGTAACCATGCAACAATTGTCTTTCTGCGACTGGGTGAGTTCACTGAGAATTATCTGTTCCAAGTTCATTTTATTAGTTGTGTCATTTTTTCTGTCTGCTGTGTAGAATTCCATCATGTAGATATACCACATCTTGGTTATCCATTCATCTAATAATGGACATCTGGGTTGATAAAAGTATTGAGCAGCTATGAACATGGTTGAGCAAATCTCTCTGAACTGAGGCATGGAGCTTTTAGGGTAAATTCCCAGCAAGGGAATGGCTGAGTCTGTTGATAATTCTATAGTTAACCTTTTTAGGAGTCTCCATATTAATTTAAATCATGGTTGTACCATCTTATACTCCCACCAACAGTGAATGAGGGTTCCTATTTCTCCACATCATCACCAGCATTTGTTTTCATTTGATTTTTTAATGTTTGCTATCTTTACTGGAGTAAGGTAGAATCTCATAGTTGTTACACTTCCCTGATGGTTAGAGATAATGAACACTTTCTTTTATTTAATTAGTTTTGTATTCAGTGAATACAGTCAAGTTGGTACTATTGTTAGCCTTTTCTTAAGTGTGTGTTTGCCATCCGTATTTCTTCCTCTGACAACTCCCTATTCAGTTCTCTACCCCTTTTTGTGAGTGGGTTGTTTGTTTTTTTATTGTTTAGGTTTTTGAGTTTTCTTAAGCTACTGGGATTTTATTCAGGAAGTCATTTCCCATTGCTATACCATGGAAAGTTCCTCCTATTTTTTTCTTTCTGTACTAGCAGAGTTTCTTGTCTTATATTAAGGTCTTTGAACCATTTGGACTTGATTTTTGTGCATGGTGAGATGTGTGGATCTAGTTTCATTTTCCTGCATATGGTTATCCAGTTTGTCCAGCACCATTTGTTGAAGATGCTGTCCTTTTTCCAGCCTACATTGTTAGGGCCTTTGTCAAAGATCAAGTAGCTATTGTTACTTGACCTAAAGTCTGAATCCTCTATTCTGATCCATTGACTGTAATCCTGTTTTTATGCCAGTGTCATGTGATGTCTCCAGAGGTGTTTCTTTTGCTGAGGATATGTTGGGATATCCAAGGTCTTCTGCAACTCCATATAAATTTTGAGATCATTTTTCTAACTCTGTGAAGGAAAATATTGGGATTTTTATTGGTATTGCATTAAATCTGTATATTGCTTTTGGTAAGGTTGCCATTTTCACAATATTAATTCTGCCTGTCCAGGATCATGGGAGGTCTTTCCATTTTCTTAAGTCCTCCTCAATTTCTTTTTGAGTGGTTTTATGTTTTCATTGTATATATCTTTCACATCCTTGGTTAGTGTTATTCCAAGGTATTGTTCTGTTGTTGTTGCTATTAAAAATGAGACAATGTCACTAATTTCTTTCTCTGTATTTTTGTCTTTTGCATATAGAAAGGCTACTGATTTTTATGCATTGATTTTTTATCATGCTACTTTGCTGAAGGAATTAATCAGCTTTAGGAGTTTTGAATTGGAGATTCTTGGGTCACTTATGTATAGAATCTTGTTATCTCCAACTAGGGCTACCTTAACTTCTTCCTTTCCAATATGTATACCTTTTATTTCTTTCTCCTGTCTTATTGCTTGAGCTAGGACTTCTAGTACTATGTTATAGAGCAGAGGTGAGGATGGACAATCCTATCTTGTTCCTGATATCAATGGAAATTCCATCAGTCCCTTCCCATTAAGTATTGTTTGGGCTTTAGGATCTTTATATTAGCCTTTATTGTGTTGAAATATAAACCGTCCATGCCTATTCTCTCCAATATTTTGATTATGAAGTGATGTTGTATTTTGTCAAAGGCCTTTTCTGCATCTCCTGAAATGATCATGTGGTTTTTGTGTTTACTTTTACTTATGTAGTATATTACATTGACATATTTTCCTATGTTGAACAAAGCCTGCATTCCGGGCATAAAGCCTACTTGATCAAGGTGGATACTGCTTTTGATGTTTTCTTGAATTCGGTTTCTGAGGAATTTTGTTCAGGATCTTTGCATCTCAGTTCTACAGTGAAATAGGCCTATAATTTTATTTTCTTGTGGCATCTCTGGCTCGTTTTGGTATTAGGGTGATACTAGCTTCATAAAAGGAGTTGGGTGGGGCTTTCCCTGTTCCTCAATTTTGTGGCATAGTTTTTGAAAAATTGGTTTCAGTTCTTCCATGATGGTTTGATAGGATTCAGCTGAGAAATCATCTGGTCCTGGACTTATTTGGGGTGAGGCTTTTGATCACCTTTTCAAACTTGATGGTTATTATAGGTTTATTTAGGAGGCAGATTTCTGTCAGAGTACTTGATGACCCACAAAATGTTAGTGGTAAGACCCTACTACTAAAGATACCATATACTATTGGTACTGACCATGGAGTGACCTGGCTGGTATCTGGAAGAGTCAGTTCCCAGATAGTTATCTCATCTAGTGCCAGAAGGTGCTACATGAGAGACTAGGGGAAAATGACCCACATCTGTCCAAGCAACTTGTGGTCTAAGCTACTCAGCCACAAACAACCTGACATGATGGTCACACAAGTGCTATAGTAGCACACAGCTATGGTGGGTAACCAACTGCTCTTGATTTGGCTTACTGATCTGCTCATTATATAATTTATCATTATATCATTATATAATCATTTATATAATTATATAAATATAATATTAATAATATAATTAATATTCTCTGAGTTTAGCTTTGGTAGGTGCTATGTGTCTAAAATTTCATCCATTTCCTCCATATTATTCAGTTTTGTGGAGTAGAGGTTTTCAAATATGTCCTGATAATTCTCCCAATTTCATTTATGTCTGTTGTGAACTCTCCTTTTTCATCTCTAATTTTGTTAACTTGAAGTGTCTCTGTTTTTCACTGATTAAATTGTCCAGGGGTTTATCTATCTTGTTTATTTTTTCAAAGATCCATCTGTTTGTTTCATCAATTATCTTAATTGTTTTCTTCTTTTTACCTACAAATGTCATAATTTTATTAATCTTTACAGCTGGATAAAACCCCGTCATGTATAAGTACTTATTTTCAACCATTCATCTGTGGATGGACATCTAGACTGCTTTCATATCTTTTTTTGATTAGTTGTGTACAGTGTGTACAGCCATGTTGGTACCATCGTTAGACTCCTGCCTGTCCTCGCCACTCTAAAAGGACACACCGCATTGGGGAATGTGGGTCATGCATTTTGGTGTTATCCATCAGTTGTGGGTAAGAGGTAATGTCTCTGTGCATAATGTCCCAACATGTAGCTCTAACAATATTTCTTCCCCTCTTTCACAAATTTCCCTGAGCCATAATAGGTTCCCTTTAGGTATACTTCAGTGATGAGATCGTGGGAGCCTCTGTGTCTCTGGAGCTCTGGTTTGGTAGAAGTTGAGTGTTCTCAGTGTCTATCTCTTCCACTCTTGTGCTGGTACCAGGTTCACCAATAAAGCAGCACTCTTGCTCATTTCCCCAATTTTGTGTCCCTGTTGAGGAAAGATGGGCTGATTCTCTCCTCAGGATCTGCTTCCTTCTGAAAAAGAGAAGCAAATTATCCAACAGAGAGTGAAGTCAGCACGAGATAAATGGTATAACAATTATTATTTTAGAGTTAATTTAATAGGTGTAGGCCTCTCCTAGCCTATGATTGGTGGCAGCTTGATAACGAAGAGTGGGCTCATTGCTTGGATATGGATGTGACTCATTTTCCAGCTCCAGCTATGGGTTCCATTCCAATGAGCAGATCAGTAAGCCAAATCAAGAGCAGTTGATTACCCACCATAGCTGTGTGCTACTATAGCACTTGTGTGAGCATCATGTCAGGTTGTTTGCAGCTGAGTAGCTTAGACCACAAGTTGCTTGGGCAGATATGGGTCATTTTCCCCTAGTCTCTCATGTAGCACCTTCTGGCACTGGATGAGATAACTATCTGGGAACTGACTCTTCCAGATACCAGCCATGTCAGTTCATGTTCAGTACCAATGGCATATGTTATCTTTAGCAGTAGGGTCTTACCTCTAACATTTTGTGGGTCATCAAGTACTCTGACAGAAATCTGTCTTCTTTTGGAAAACAATGTAGGCCTCTCTAATTAACAGCTCATTGTGGATGTTAGCCACATGCTGGTACTGGGAATTACAGGCCAGTGCCAAGGAAAAAAAGGAAGAAAAAGGTAACATAAAAGAGATAGGGAAGAGGTAGAGATAGAGAAAAAGAGTGAGAGAGAAAAAGAGAGAAACAGGAGAAGATTAAGATTAGGCTTATCATATATTTTCCAGGGCCCTGTAATCAAGTGTTCCTTCTAAGGACCTGAGAAAGGTTGAACCATTTAGTCTGTCTTTTAGGATATAGGATTTTATGGTACCAGTTCCATTAGAGTCCAGTTTTTTGTCCTCCTCTTCACCCTTACCCTCCCCTCCTGCCCCACACTCCCTATTTTCAAGTCCTTGAGATGCTTATTAGGTGTCAGAATCTTGGGAAGATTCAAGTTAGGAGGCACAGAAGAGTGAGACCATGAGACAATTATCTTTCTGTGATTGTGTGCATTGATTGAGAATAATATGTACTAAGTTTGACCAGTTTTCTTCAAATTTCATTGTGTCATTTTTCCTTACTGCTGTGTAGAATTCTATCATGTAGATATAACACATCTAGTTTATCCATTCATCTAATGATGGACATCTGGGTTGATTCCAGCTCTTAGCTACTATGAATTGAGCAGTTATAAACATGGTTGAGCAAATCTTTCTGACCTGAGGCATGTAGCTTTTATTGTAAATGCCCAGTAAGGGAATAAATCGGTCTGTTGTGATATCCTCTCATTGGAACATTCACTTTAAAAGTAATAAGTGGCCTACTTTGTCTTTTTTGATTACTTTTGGTTTGAATTCTATTTTATCTGATATTAGTATAGCTATTCTTGCTTTCTTTTATTTCCATTTGCTTGGAATGTATTTTTCTACCCTTTCACCCTGAGGAGTTGTCTGTCTTTAGTGATGAGGTGGGTTTCTTGAAGACAGCAGATTGGGGGGTCTAATTTTTTGATCCACCCTGTTAGCTTATATCTCTTGATGGATGAACTAAGGCCATTCATGTTTAAGGTAATAACTGTGATGTTTAATTTAATCCCTGCCATATTGTGGTTATGTGGTTTGGTTTTGTTTCTTGGACATGGTAGTTTTTTGTACCTTCTTAGTTTGGTTATTGTGATCTGCTTCTTGTATGCACTTGAGGTTAGTTATTTGCCTGTTCTGTGTGGAGAATTCCCTGTAGGTTTGGCTTTGTGTTCACGTAGTTGTAAAGCTGACTTTTATTGTGGAAAGTTTTTCTTTCTCCATCTAATGTGAGTGATACTTTTTCTGGGCAGAGTAGTTTGTGTTGGAAGCCCTAAGTTCTTAGACTGTTCCATTACATGCCTTTCTGGCTTTCAGGATTTCCATTGAGAAGTCTGAAATAATTCTGATGGAGTTAACATTATATGCAATGTGTTGTCTCTCCCTGTGTTTTTAGGACATTCTCTTTGTTATTGAGGTTTAGAGTCTTAATGATAATATGTCTTGGAGAATTTCTTCTTTGGTCCAGTTTGTTTGGAGTTTTGTTAGCTTCTTGTGAGTTGCTGGCACTTTCTTTTGAGAGGGCGGGAAAGTTTTCTTCAGTAATTTTGTTGAATAAGTTCTCCATTTCTCTGGTCTGAATATCTTCCCTTTCTGGTATTCCCATGATCAGAATGTTGGGACATTTAAAGGTATCCCACAGTTCCCTTATGTTATGATCACAAAAGTTTTTGAACTTATTGAAACTTTTGTACTCACAAACTATTTCTTCTGTTTTGTCTTCCACTTCTGAGTTTCTATCTTCCACATGGCTGACTCTATTCTTGAGAGCTTCTATAGAATTTTGAGCTTGTTCAATTTGGTTTTATTTTCTACTGCCTTATCATGTATAGTATCCAACCTTCTGTTGAGTTCCCTTTTCACTTCATTTTCTGACTTTCTTAATGCTTTTTGGAATTCATCCTTGCATTTATTTATGTCTGCATTGAGCTTAAGCAGCAGATTTTTGAGGTCTTCTTTTTTTTTTTTTCTTTTAATTTTCTGCTCTCCTTCAGATCATTTAACTGTCTTGGGAACCCTTCCTGGTTCATTTCTGTTTGGTAATCTAGCAAGGACAACATTCATACAATTATTGGATGTTTGTTGATTTTCTGCAAGTTCTGCTAATTGCTTAGCCAGTGTTCATAGCTTGAATTTTCACTTGGGGATTCTGATCCTATTGTCTCCTCTTTGTTTGGATTGGAGACTTCCTTTATGGGAATGGGTACCCTTGTTGGATTTATTTACCTTTGAAATTTCATGTTATTCCTTTTGCACTGTAGTCTGCCCATCACAGTGTAGGAATCTTATTTAAATAAGGAGGAAGTTGTATTTTACCCTTGAAGTGGCTTCAGTGACTATTCCCTTTTATATTTGCTTCAGTTAGGCTTCTGATGGCAATGTGGGCAATCTGCTCAGAAAGAAGGAGCCCACAAGGCTCTAGTGGGGGCCTGAGGACCTGATGAAGGGGCTTGTTGGTCAGTGGTTTGGGATATGGGCAGAAGGGTAGAAGGGAATAGGACAAAGAAGACTGGTGTTGCAGTGGGAGTGTTGGGGGATGGAATTGTGTGGTGGTTCTGAGATGCTGAAGGTTGAGGGATAGGACAGTGGGGTCTTTGGGACTTTGTAGCAGAGAGACTACTGGCCTGGGGGCATGGGACTGCTGTGGATTGGGTGAAATGTGTGAAGGGGGGTGGACAGTCCCTGTGGCAGAAAGGAGGACGGTAACCAAGGGAGGGTGGGTGGAACACCAGCCTGCTGGCCTTGGTCTGGGTAGCCTGCAGAAAGTGCAGAGGGCCTGGTCCATCCACAGAGGAGCAGTGGGTGGCACGGAAGTCATACTTGGAGGTCCCTGGTGGCTTTCTTTTCCCACTAGTTGAGGCATGGTTAGGCAGACACCATCTTGACAGGAAGTACTCCCCCTTTTATTCCAAACTTCTGAGGAATTCTTTCTCTCTCTCCCATCTCCTCTTATTCACATTGGGATTGCAGGTGCTCTGCTTTTGTGTCAGTTCTGGGGGTCTGAACTTGGGCAATCATGCTTCCTTGGCAAGACTTTATCCAGTGAGCCATTTACCCAGCAGCTTTGTTATAATTTTGTGTGTGTGTGTGTGTGTGTGTGTGTGTGTGTATACATGTATGATGCATTGTGTATGCACATATATGTGCTGATGGTCACCTTCTGCTGACCACATGCATACAGTGGCCAAAGGAGAACATCATGGGTTCATCTCTTATCTTTCATCTGCATCTTTCTTTAACTGAGAAATTTTACCAGATCCAGTTACTTATATTCTTAAAGAACAAATTCTTTTAATATAAATTTATTTTTGAAGACATTCACCTTTGAAATCACACTTTCACAACTAAAGTACAAAAAGGTCTCCCTTAAATGCTGGTACTTACACATGCATAGCCTCCTTCTTTATCACTACCTCACACTGGAACAGTAAATAGTAACAATTGATGTAAGAGAATTTATAGATCATAAGCAGCAAAAGTCCACAGTTTTTGTCACCCTTCTCTCCTGCTACAATCAGTATGTTTGTACAAACAGAATGTATGTTTCATTCATTCTAATATTGTACAAGGAGTTGACTTTCCACAAAGTTGCCTAAAGCCCTCTAAGCCATCTATCCTTCCAGAGACTATCAGCAGCCACTGATGCTTTTATTGCCTACATAATTTTTCATTTTTTAGATTTAAAGAGTTGGGATCACACAAAACACAGCATTTTTAGATAGTCTTGTTGTACTTTAATGAATGTTTAAGAATCCTCCTTGTATCTCCATATCTTGACAATGCAAAGATGACTCTCTCATTGAGTAGATGTACCATAGTGTCCTGACCCCCACAGAAGGTCATCTTGCTTATTTTAACACTTTGGCAACTATGAAGAAAGCTCCTATTTTTGTAGTAGCACTAGTTTTCAACTCCTTGTGGTAAATATCAGGGGTGTAGTTACTGGATCATCCAATCAGGCTTGTTTATAAGGAACCGAAGCAGGGCCTGCTTTAGGTGGTCCACATTTCTGCCTCTCTGATAGGTGTGTAGTTACATCAGTTAATTTTTATAATTTGAAGATTATTAAATAAGACAAAAAATATAATTTTTCCTACAGGTAGAATTTGGAATTCACTCTTCCAACCAATTCTGAGTGTCCCTTTCCTATTTTTAGCCCACATAATGGTGATTTAATACCAGTAAGCTAGTTCTACAGTTCTTTGCGCAGAAACAACTCTCCTTCATGCATGCACAAGAGAAAGTGCATGCTGTTAGTAAGTAGAACTGCTTGTGAGTCACTCAGCTTGTATTGTTGTCCTGGTGAATCTGTGAATGGACTCTTGCTTACCTTTCAAGATCAGCAGAAGTTTCTACTAGTTTCCTAGGGATGGTTTGCATTACATATGGGTATCATATTTTTCTTTTAAAATATACCTAGGGTTGATACTAAGCCTTTCAAAAGTATGGAGGACATTTATTTGTTAGACAGTTAAATGGTTTTGAGTGTTAACTATAGAGGAATGTAAAAATACGGCTTCTCCAAAAATTGCCATCAGGAAGGAAAATTGGAGGTTCACAGCTCACCCATTCAGTTTCAGGTAAGTCAAGGATTTTATAGTCATCCGAAGCTATTTCCATAAGGGCCTATTCTGAATGCCGTATGTGAATTTATGAAAAGCCCTTCAACTTTGTTTCAATAGTTTGGCCAAATAGTTCTTTATATAGAAGAAGCATATATAATCTTTAATCTCTGTTAGCAAGGGCAATGGTAAAGTCTAAATTTTGAAATAATACCCTAAAGCTAAGAGAATAAAAATGTCATAATATAATAAGCATTATTATGACTCAGGATCACACTAGTTATCTCCAAGATTCTTTTGAATAAATTTATTTTGAAACAAAATAAATCCACTTAATCTCTACATTAAATGATTTTACAGGGTGCAAGAATATCTTCCTTAGTTATATGAAATTGTTCTTTAAAGGCTGTCATATTAAATTAAACATTATTAATGATTAAATTAAATTATATACTCCTATTTATCCCAGAAAATATCTTAACTAATAACTACAATTTTTTTTTTTTTTTGCTTTTGTTTTTTGAGGTAGGGTTTCACTCTAGCTCAGGCTGACCTGGAATTTACCATGTAATCTCAGGGTGGCCTCGAACTCACGGCGATCCTCTTGCCTCTACCTCCCGAGTGCTGGGATTAAAGACATGTCCGGCTACAATTGTTTTACAACAATGAAATTAGGCAACAATCAAAACAGAAGAAATGTTTTATTTACATAGTAGTGAGAGTAAAAATAAGGTGTTCATGAACAGTTCATATTTGAACACACTCTGATGAAGATAAACCCATGTGACTGAAGTATCCGCTATTCATAAATAGAATCAGATAACTCTTGGATATCTGATATCCACACTGTAGGTACTCAATAAAATTGAGATTTCACATAATCAGTTGATTCTATTAAAATGAAAATTAACTGATAGATTACTAGATTATTTTGGTGTTGATAAAACTTCACTATTTTCATCAACATCTGTTACTTTTGCTTGGATTCGAATAATACATTATTGCAGGCTCCTTATACATACTTCAATTTAAATATAAATTATAGAAAATATCTCTAAGTAAATCTTTTATTATTTATGAAGGGTCCATTAACAAGATTTTTAAATTATTTAATATTTAGAATCTTTGCTGAACAAATGGAAACCATGATCAGTATTAGTTTTGTTTTTGCTATGTTGTGTTCCATAGTGGCTCTGATATTAGTGGCAAGCAAAAGGTGTGCATATTTAAGGTTAAATTTTGTTTGACAATTATGTAATGGTATAATTGGTGAGTACTATTAAAAGCAGCACATATTAATGTCAAATGTTAGTAGCATATGTTGAAATATAAATTAGTTATGAGTTTATTTATAAGGTAGAAAGTTAGAGGGAAGAAAGTTTTGTGGTATTGTATGCATTTCAGGAACCAGAATACAATTGCATAGGAGAAATATATTCTAGTGCCCTATAGTACAGTAGAATGACTTTAGTTTGAAACAATGTCTTATATGTTTCTACATAACCAAAAAAGGGGAGCTCACAGGCTCCAAATGTGAAGTTTAAGTGTTTAAAGATGTGGAGGTATTGAATATACTGGAGATTATATATAAATACACACACACACACACACACATATATATATATTTAAAGTTTATTTAAAATATTATATACAATTATATACTAGAGAGTAGTCTCTCTCTATATATATGTGTGTGCGTGTGTATATATATATATATTACACTATACCTCATAAATATTTACAAATTTTTAATCTCAAAGACGCCTCTTGACAAAAGATATCATAAAAGTATAAAGTAAGCATGCTGTGGCTTTATAATAGGGCTAACCAAAGTGGGAATCTGCGTAGTGAGAGAATATCATGTTTTTAAGGCTTCTGTAGCAAATTTATAGAGAAAATTGTATCTTCTCCCTCTTGGAAAATATGTAAATAATGTTCTGACAAATAAAATTTTTGTGAAATTATTGGAATTAGAAAGTACATTTTTCAAACAACATGAAATATTAATATGTATGCATTTGAAGGCTCATAAATACAATATGATCCCTATAATGCTGTAAATTGCTTTTAAAGAGATCCTTTGAATATTTACTAATTTGGAAGTTAATTTACTGTTCATATCAAACAAAAGACAGTATTCTCAATAATAACAAAACAGTGCAAATGAAACTGTTTAGAGCTATGTGTTTACTTTTACATGCATATAAAAATTCATTTAAAGTCTGTATTTGTATTTTGTACATATTTTAAGTTAAAATATGAATTTTATATTTAACTGTAATTTTCTTTCCATGTGTAAAGATGTATGATTTTACAAGATTTTAATTCTGGGTCATTCAGAATTAAAATATATCCATTTGCATGATATGAAAATGATCTAGTACCAAGTGCCATACACTTAGAACTGTGTTAGATATTTTTCAACCAGTGGTAGAAAAAATATATTTCTACTTTCATGTAAAGGACTGCTCATGCAGAGTAAAATGTCTGTGAATAGATATATAAACTAATATTGTGAGTCATTTCCAGAATAAAAAAAGAACTTATTTAAACCATGATATATCTGACATAGTAGAAATGTTTAACTGTTTATTGAATCATATAACTAATATATATAAATTTAATTTTTGAACTTAAATCAATTGGAATTTTCAAAAATGTATGATGTGATAATATAGTCTATGACAAAAATAAATAAGCTAATGTTGCCAAGATATGAGATATCTTAGTCATACATACAAATATTTATTAATTCTACACTTAGAAAATGATAGTAGGAGGTATAAATTTAAACTTTCCTGGTCCACAGAGATAGCTTAATAGCTTAGCAGTTAAGGTACTTGTCTACAAAGCCTGAGTACCCAAGTTCAATTTCCCATGTAAAGCCAGATGCTTAAGGTGGCACATATGTCTGGAATTTGTTTGCAATGCCTGGAGGTCCTGGTTTGCCAATTCCCTCCCTCTCTCTCTCTCTCTCTCTCTCTCTCTTCCTCCCTCAAATATACAGTAGTTTTTTAAATTAACTTTTCCTGGGAGTGTTTGCAGTGTTTGCATGCCTTTGGCCATGTTTCATCAAGTAATTATACTAATATTTTATGCTTCAGAGAATATGTGTTCAATTGGAACTTTAGCATAAGCATAATTCTGAATTGATTCCTATTGAGGCATTCTATTCTAGATGGCCAATATAACAGCATTCTGTCAGCATTCATCAAAAAGAGTAAACATAACAAAGAATAGTTGCATGACTCCCCATATCACTTTGCTTTTTTACAACACTATGCCTATGATCCATTGGCCTGCTCATATTAGTCAGACTTTCTCCATTGCTGTAACATCATACCTGAGGGGGGACAATCTTAAGAGTGGAAGGATTTATTTTGGCTCACGGTTGTAGGGGTTTCACTTCACCATCAAAGGTAGTGTAGCAGATCTGCTTAATGGACTGCAACTGCGAAGCAAAGTGAAGAAAGTGAAAAGGACAGGGTAAAATAAGCTCTTCAAAATCATGCTTTGGTAATCTAGTTCCTCGAAATAACTCCACAATTTTTTAATACTTCATAGTAGTTGTTTCTATCTGGACTATGAAACCAACAGTGGATTAAATCATGGATTCAGTCAAAGTCTTCCTCAATTAATCATCTGTGAAAATGCATTCATACACAATTTCAGAGGTATCCTTTACTAATCTCCTAGGCATCTCTCAATCCCATCAAGTTAACAGCTATACTTAGCCACCACAGTACTCAAACATAAATGTGAATTATTTTAGAGCTTTCATTGTATTGTATTAAGATAACAACTTGAATCTATCCCTTGAATATATATTCAGACAAGCAATGATTTTTTTCTTCTTCTGTTTCGTAAATTTTGACTGGCTAAATAAATGGAAATTTGTATCAAACATTCCTGTGTGGTAGTTATTGAATAGTCAAAGAGATATGTATCCTTGTTAAAGGAAGTAAAAAATTTGAAGAACCAAGGAAGAAAGTACACTAGTGTTCTTAATTTCAGTTGTTCTTGCATATCAATAAAAATTTGAAGGATTGAGTATAAAATGGGTAAATAACATATTTATTTAGTTCATGCTCATGTTTATTTTTTAAAACTTCTTATTTATTTATTTTCAAGGAGACAGAGAAAGAGAGAGTAAGAGAGAGAACAAATGGGCACACCAGGACCTCCAGCCACTACAAACAAACTCCAGAGGCATGTGCCCTTTGTGCTCTACATGGACACCAGGGAATCAAAATTGTGTTGCTAGGCTTTGCAGGCAAATGCCTTAGCTGCTAAACCATCTTTCCAACCCCTCAAACTCTTATCTCTTAAGAACAATGTGCAATCTTCACAAGCACAAATTGCAGACAATATCACTGAAGGAGAAAAGGGAGGAATAGAGGACTGACCAAGGTATACTCATACTGCTACAAAATCATCACACTGTCATTAATTATGGTACATAACTTATGTAGATAAGTCTGCACTGATGTTAAATTCAGGTTAGTTCCAAAACCTGAACATTTGACTATCTACTTCTACATTTCTCCAACAATAGGTAGTAATAATAATAAATAGTGACTCAATTTACCAAGAGAAAAGAGAATCAAATTAGATGAGAAGGCTTTTTACATATCAGTCAATCTACAAAAGTGACAAAGGTTCATAAAATTTCATTCTACATACACTGACTGGACTGTAAGCTGGATGACAATTTGGCTTCATCTTGCAGTCCACATACACTCACTAGACTGTAAGCTGGATGACAATTTGACTCCATCTTAGACACATGCTCATACTGTACAACAAAACACATGCAAAGAAGTTCAAGACAGCATTGCTTATCAAAGAGAAAATCTGGTAATTCCCTGACTTAAAAATAAAACGGTTCTGGTTATGTTAATGTTTATATAGCCATAAATAATAATAGCATAGAGCTGTTAAAAATAGCAAAGTAGGGCTGGAGAGACGGCTTAGCGGTTAAGCGCTTGCCTGTGAAGCCTAAGGACCCCGGTTCGATGCTCAGTTCCCCAGGTCCCACATTAGCCAGATGCACAAGGGGGCGCACGCGTCTGGAGTTCGTTTGCAGAGGCTGGAAGCCCTGGCGTGCCCATTCTCTCTCTCCCTCTATCTGTCTTTCTCTCTGTGTCTGTCGCTCTCAAATAAATAGATAAAAATTAAAATAAAAAAAAAATAGCAAAGTAGGAAATACCTCTATTGCTGAGGAAAGTTGTCATTGATATGATTTCTAAAAACTCTATAAATAATATAGTTTTAAATTTTACATTAATGATATATATTAATATATTAATTATGCATGTAAAATCACTGGAAATTTTTGTTGGAAAGTATTTTGAGTGGTCAGAACTTTAAATTAAATGTGGGTGCTAAAGGTAGATAGAATTAAAAGTCATCTTCTTTTCCTTCAATGTACCTTTCTATCCTAAATGTATTTAATAAGTGAGCATTTCCTCAATATTCAAATAATATAATGTGATATATAACTCCTAACCTTGTTTTGTGAATGTTTATTGTGCCCCATAGAATGACCAGCACACATTCCTCACAGTAAAGTTGAGTATCTACATATGTGAGACCTCAGTCCAAACCACCCATCACCAGCAGAATGCTTATATTCAGAAAATGGAGTGCTGCATTTTGCCCCCCTTACAATTGTGACCGAATTTCCCCTGGCAAATAAACCCTGATGGTATCAGTCTTACAAAGAGCTCCTTGGGGCTTTTCTTCTTGTTACTTGGTGCAGCAATTTTACAAAACCACAGCGTAGTCTTAAGTTTCTGAAATTGCTCTTTGCTCCCAGTGAGTGGGAGCTCAGGTGGCATTTTCTTCCCTCGTCTCCTGGTTGTGTGCTTTAATGGAGTGTACGGCCTCCCTGGAGGGCTGTGATAGACCTACCGTCTCTTTGTTGTGAACTTAAATTGATTGACCACATGTCATCAGACTTTCAACCCATACCATGTTCAACCATTCTTATCAGTAGAATTTAGAGCCCACAGGAGGACACAAATGATAAAGTATTTACTATTGCAGCAAAAAAGATTTTACTTTCCTAGCCTTTTACCACAACAAACTTCATGATTTGTATACTACATGAAGTAGTTTCTTCCAACAAAAGCAGTCAGAAAAACCATGACATAGACCATATGAAAGGGGACTCATAATACCAAAAACAAGCAAAATGATTTCTGCTTTTCTTTTCCTTTACTTCCTGGAATATTTACACTTATTAAAAGCTTTGGTAGTAACACAGACAGCAAGCACTAAGAAGAGGATTTCCATAAAATATAATAACCAAAAGATGAACAGACACTGAAAACATTAGTTCATGATCAGCTTTATACACTTGTTATAGGACTGAAATTGAATTGGTCACTAGATGGCTAAGAAGTATATCTACATATATAATTTGTCTTTCAACACAGAATATTATAAAGCATAAAATAAAAGGAATGTAAGTAAGAAAGGAGGAAGTAAAATTTTCTGTTTGTGGATGATGTGATATTTTTATTTGGAAAAACACAATGATGTCACAAAAGACTTAGAACAGCCAAACAAATTTAGGAAAGTGTAGGACACAATGTTGCCATAAAGAAATTTAAAGGTTTCTGTACACAAATAACAAATTTTACGAGAAATAAATCAATACTCAATCCCATTGAAAATATTCGCACAAATAAGACACCTAGTAAAAACTAAGGATGTGAAAAAATTCTACAATGAAAATTTCAAAACACTAACAAAAGGGATAGAACAAACCATTAAAAGTTGAGAAGACGATAGAATATTGAAGAACCGGAAAAGTGGCCCAGTCTGTGAGGCGAAACAGAGGGTCCGAAGTGAGACAGGCAGGACTAGAATTCTAGATTTCAAATACTGGAAACAATGGAATTGGACCAGCCATGTAGTTCTGAATTGAGCAGGTATCTCTGGAGTCTCTGCCCCAAGCCTGACCGAACAGTACTGTCAGAGCTGCTGCCTCCTTCTCAAGCGTTTTGCCCTCACAACATCTGCTTTCCACTGGTGCAATCAAATAGAGGTGTAGTGTCTCACTCTAGCCCAGGCTGACTTGGAACTTACTGGCTTTAAATTCACAGAGAGCCTCCTACCTCTCAGTCTACCTAGTGCTGGGATTAAAGGCCCAGGGAGAAGCCTTGAAAGCAGCGCTGTTCCCAGTTCGAGAGGTTCTGACCCCAGAATCAGATGTCTCCATTGCACATGTGCTGGCTTTCCGAGCTGACCTTTCTCATCTGTTGTGCTATCAATAAGGTGCTTATAGGAGCTGTCCCAGATCGTGGGGGCTGACCAAATGAGCTAGAGGCTCCAATGCCCACTTGGCAGAGCCAAAGAGAAGGTTGAAGAGTGGGGAAGGCTGGCCACCAGCTCTGGAGCCAGAAGAAGAAGGAGAAGAAGTGAAGGGGTCTGAGGAGGTTGGGAGCGGGGCTTCTGTGAAATGCGATGCATCCAGCCGCTGCAAACGAATTCTAGATGCATACGCCCCCTTGTGCATCTGGCTAACATGGGTCCTGGGGAATCCGGCCTTGAACCGGGGTCCTTAGGCTTCACAGGCAAGCACTTAACCGCTAAGCTATCTCTCCAGCCCACGTCCCTGTTCTTAAGGCCTGAAATATCCTATACCCATCTGCCATTCAACACTAAGAATCATGTTTTTTTGAAAAATAAATTTTTTTTTTAATAAAAAAAATGTTGACATAAAGGGAAGAGAAAGGAAGGGAGGAGGATACTTAATAGGTTGATATTGTATATATGTAATTACAATGATTGTGATGGGGAGGTAATATGATGGAGAATGGAATTTCAAATAGGAAAGTGTGGGGGTGGGGAGGGAGGGAATTACCATGGGATATATTTTATAATCATGGAAAATGTTAATAATTAAAAAATAAAAATTAAATTTAATTTTAAAAAAAGTTGAGAAGACTTCCCAAGTTTGTAATTTGGGAAAATATTGTCAAGATGTCTTTACTACTCAAAGTAAATTACAGATAAAATTAAATACTCATCAGAATACCAATGACATACCTCAGAGAACTAGAAGAGATAAAAAAAAAATCCTAAATTTCTTTTGGAACCACAAATGGTTCATATAGAAAGTCGATCTTAAGCAGAAAAGAGCAAAGTTGGAAGCACCATAATATCTGACTTTATGACAAACTACAGAGCCACAATAACCCAAACAGCATGAGCCAGCATGAAGACAAAGACACAGATTATAATAGAAATAGAATAGGGAATTCAGAAATAAACTCATGCATCTTCAACCTACTCATTATCAACAAAAGTGTCCAAAACACACATTGAAAAAAGGGCAGCCACTTTAGGGAATAGTGCTGGAAACTAGATATCCAGATGTACTGATCAGTCAACTCCACAGAAGTCAAATGAAAATAGATGAAAGGCTTTAACTATGAGCCAAAATGCTGAAAGTTCTAGAAGAACGCATAAAGGGAATATTTCAAGATACTGAAATCAGCAATAATTTCCTGAATAAGACTTCTAAAGCCCAGGCAATCAAGACAAAGATTAACAAATGGCATTCATTATGTTATACTAAAGTGTTTCTGCATGACAAAGGCAATGGTTCACAGAGCAAAAGGGTACCTGAGAAAGGGAGGAATATTGGTCAACTGCTCACCTAATGGAGGGTCAACATACAGAATAGATAAAAAGTCTAAACTGAGCACTGTGACAAATGCCTGCAATCCGGCGTTGGGAAACCAGCCTGAGCTACAAACACAGACCCTGAAAAAGAGACTTAACAAAAGTCTGGATAGATTGCTCAGCAGTTAAAGGTACTGACATTCAAACCCTGCCTTCTCAGATTTGATTCCACAACCGACATAAAGCTGGACCCCATGTGACATTTGCATATGTATTCACTTGTAACAGTAGCAGCAAGAGACCTGCTGCAGACATGCACAAGAACATTATTATTACCATCATGTAGAGAAAGAAACAGAGAGGGAGTGATTCAAATGAGAATGGGCACACAAGGGCCTCGTGCCACTTCAAATGAAGGGCAGATTAATGAACCATTTTGTGCATCCAGCTTTATGTGGGTACTGAGGAATCAAACCTGGGGCCATCAGGCTTTGCAAGCAAGTACCTTTAACTGATTTTAACTGCCATTTTTCCAGCCCAATAAACCTGCTTTTTTAAGTTTAACATAACAGTAAAAGTATAATACAATCAAAATTACTAACGGTTAATACCCATTGCAAAAAACAAAGCAAAACATTGAATCAGCCATCAGAAACGTTGAGAATTACAAATCAATACTACCAGAAGATAGAATTTCACCCCACTTAGAATAATAAAAATTCCTACTGGGCTGGGCATGGTGGTGCATGCCTTTAATCCCAGCACTTGGGAGGCAGAGGTAGGAGGATTACTGTGAGTTCAAGGCCACCCTGAGACTCCATAGAGAATTCCAGGTCAGCCTGGGCGATAGTGAAATCCTACCTCAAAAAAAAAAAAAAAAAAATCCCTTCTGGCAAAGAGGTAAAGCAAAAAGAAACATACACTGCCCTTGAGAATACAACAACTTAATACAGTCATTTTGAAAAAGTGTGGAGGTTCTCCCAACACAGAAATAAGAGTTCAGCTGCCTCCCTACAAGATATGTACCTGAAGGGAATGAAGACAATTTTCTGAAGAAATAACTGCATCCTCGTGTTTATTGCAGCACTATTCATGATAGCTAAGGAATGGAATGAGCCTGAACATCCATAACAGATAAAGCAATAAAGAAACTATGGTACAAATACCCAATGGAGTATTTATAGAAGAATGATACATGACATTTAGGTTAAAATGAATGGAACTAGAAACCATGATGTGAAGTCCTGTTAAGCCAATCAAGCCCGACACAGGAAAACAAATTCCAAACATTTTTCTTATATGTGGGAACAAAACAATAACATAACCAAAAACGTTCTTAAAAGTAGAATACTGACTATTAGAAAGTGGGAAAGTTAACCAGAAAGATGGAGGGGGTAAGGGTGGCAAAAGGATGGATCTGTGCAATACACTCTGTGTGTATGAGTCCTTCACTATAAACAATTAACATGCTTAATATAAACTGACAAAATGAACAGTCTAAAAACCAAAACCTAAAGTTCTTCATTAATAATCATATGGCAATTGTACATTGAAGTGACAATAGTTTGAATACATTAAGATAAATAAAATATAATAAGAAATTATGAGAAATGTTTAAATATTAAGCCAATAAGATAAATTTAAGAAAGATAAATAATAAAAAAGTAACTCAGTATCTTAAAAATTGGTAAATAAGATGAGAGTGGTGGCGTATGCCTTTAATCCCAGCACTTGGGAGGAATTGCCATGACTTCAAGGCCTCCCTGTGACTACATAGTGAATGCCAAGCCAGCCTGAACTAGAGTGAGACCCTACCTTGAAAAACAAAAACAAAAACAAAAAAAAGTGGTAAATAAAATAGACAAGCCTTTATCTTTCTTTTATTACTTTTATCACTGACTAACCAAATAACAGATAAAGACACATGGTAGAATTAGTATATCTCAGGTTTCTCAACTCCAGAGGCCATGGTAGTAGGAAAGAGAAGAGAAATTCAAGACATAAAGAAGTAGCAATGCATTGTAAATGAAGAAATATAACTTATAGTGTTCTAGGTGCCCTCCAGGCTGGTGAAACTATAAAGAAAGAAAAGGTGATAGGCAATCATACCAAATACTGGATACTTCGGGGAGAATTAAAAGGTTGTGACAAGGATACAGAACATGGAAGGTTTCAGATCAACAGTGACAAAACTAGTTTTTTGCTTAGATGGTAGTCACATTGTGTAGCACTTTGAATGGATGTCCCCCATAGATTAAGGTATTTTATTAAAGCTTGAAAGTTGGATTTCCACATTCCTGGCTAGATGAGATGTCACAGGGTCATCCTCAGGTGTCCAGCCCAAAGGTGTGTTTGGGGATGGGTCTGAATTCTGCCTCAAGATATGTGAAGCTGTTAGAGCTCTGCAGGTCCTACTTGCTGCAGGTTTGTGCTTGGTGCTTTTGTTATTGGAACTGTTTGATTGCTTCTCTTGGCTTGGATGTATGGAAGCAGCCATTGCTAGAACTTCTTCCTGGGTCTTTAAGCTTGAAATAAATCCCTTTCTCCCCTAAACTGTGCCTGGTTTCAATGTTCATCCTAGTAGCATAAAGGTATCTATATCACATGGTCATAGTAACATTTCACTAATCTGTGTAATAACACATTCTTATGGTCAGATTTTTTTATTGCCTCAGTTCTATCATAATAAATTTAAAAATCCTTATGCTTTGCTCCCATGAACAGAGGTTCTGATCCATTGATGGATCAGAGGTTGAATAATAGAAATTTTGTTAAGTCACCTTGGATTACTGTCATACAGTAAAAACAGAATGGTTCCTCTGTTCCACTCCTATGGTATCTTTGAATTTGCCAATTTTACAGTGTACATCAAATAACAACTTCTAATGCTGTATTAAAACATCCAGAGAAATAAATATATCCCAGGGAGCAGGTTCACCTAATTGACTTATTTTAAAGAAAAACCATTCTCAATCATTGTTTCTTTCTCCATCAACAACTCAGAAACTGGAATTTGTTTGAAGTACTTTTAGGTTACTACTCCATGCAACAAAAGCCAGATTCATTTGTTTTTCTTTTTTAAATTATTTTTAAGCATTCTTATGCTTAAAACAATATTTATAATTGTTTTCATGATACTCTAGAATAAACCATGAAATATAAATTTTATTGATATTTTTATACTTTCTACAATAAATTTTGTCTTAAACAAGTTACCTTCCACAATGACCAAGTGTTGATATTTCCTCAAAGCTTCCTGGAATTCCTTCCTGGAATATGTTTGTTCTTAACTAAAATGTTTTTCTTGTCTTTGATCCTGCTGGATATCAATTTCTTTTTAATACTTGTAGTAGTTTCAGTGGTATGTCCCCCATAAGCTTGGCGGCTTTGTATAGTTGCCCAGAGCTGGAGGCATTTTGAGGGATGGAGTCTGGCTAGAGGAAGTATGTCACTGGCAACAGACCTTGAGGTTTATCAGTTCAGCCACAATGGGTGAGCCAGCTTCATGCTTCTATCATACTTTTCCAGCAATGAAGAAACTGCACCTCAAAACTTAGGTTGAAATAAACTCTTTCCTCCCATATGCTACATTTGTTGTAGTTTTTATTTTTTTATTTTTTATTTTTTTTCCCCCCAGCAACAAGAAGGTGACTGCAACAATACTCTGTTACCCAGGGCTTACCAGGTAGTATGTTTTGTAAGTGATCTAGTCCCTTGATCATTCTTTTTTATTGCTGTTCTCATTTTAATTTACTGACCTTTACTTGTTTACTTAGAACCTCTGCTGGAATACAGCTAACGAACGAAACTTAATTGGCACACAAATCAAACTATCCTGTGTTTATTAGAGTTTCTAATAAAAAGGTTGGTGAGAATGAAGGGGAGATCAAAATTTCTGCATTTCTGGCCATAAATAACCAAGTCCTCTCTGTTTAAACTAATGGTGATATTCCATCATTGTGGGAGCTTTGAGTATTAGTTTTCTTAATAAGTGTAATAATTTTCCACTGCTCTAATCAGATCGTCAAAGAAGTGGTAGCTATTAAAAATACTATAAAGCCCAGGCAACTGACTTGATAACCTATTCTAAACCAACTGACTCCCTGTCACTATACATAATTGAGAGTTAATGACTTGTCAACACAAATATAACAAAATTCTGTATCCAAAGGGTGCATTTCCTTAATGTATTTATTGTGTCTTTACTTAAAATATAATAAACCTACAACCAAGTATTATACCATGGCACTTAAATGACTGGTCTCATTCTCCCTACCCCTAAACAATCCTCAAGCAGTAATAAAATTCAGAATTCCATTAGATGTAGTTCATGTTAGGAAGGTCACACTCTAAAGATAAATGTCACCTTCTTATGCTATGACTGCAGACATGAGCCACACATCTGCTGGTGTTGCAGCATAACCTGGCCATGTACATGACAGGCTACTTCCAGTCTCTGTCATTGTTAAATGGTGTCATGTTTCTGTTTCTAGAACAAAGATGAAAAAACATTTAAATTTATTTATATTTATCTATGTGCTTCATAAAACTTTAGCTCTGAATCACATTTTATTTTACAAAAACCTAGAGTTTAAGGATAAAATGATAAAATTGTTTCCTGGACACATTAATCTGTTTACTCTTCACCACTACTGAGTGAGTCATGGCTGAAGCCAACACTCAGGGCATAGTAAAAAGGCCATTACCATTCAACCCCATTAGTATCCATTATTGCACATAAGTTTGTCTTAATTGACTGAGGTCCTGGTAAAATGATATGCCTTATATTTATGAGTTCTATAGATCATATCAGCATGAACTGAACATCTGATCCAAACATTTATCAGGTATTACTAAATGCATGGCCATAGATTCTTTTCTATGCTGGCTAAAACAAAAATTAGAAATAGCACATGGTTTTGTTTTGGACAATAGAATATCTCAAATATAATTTAACATTTTCTAATGACTCAAAATGACTTAGTCATTGTTAGATTTTACAATGATAACTATAGGTTTATGATCTCTTTGTTCTTATATGTACCTGTGTTCGGGGGGGAAGTGTGTAAGCATGTGCATGTGTGGGTGTAATACATATGTGCATGTGTGTGTATTTGTGTGTGCATACACAACACATGGGTATGTCTGTAGAAGCCAGAGGACAAGCTTATATCTATCTCTTTTGAGACAGGTGGCCTGAAGCTTACCAGTTAGGGCTCACTGGCTAGTCAATGAACCTCAGGGCCAACACACCAGGCATTTTACATAAGTACTGGAGATCAAACTTAGGTACTCTTGTTTGAAAGACAAGCACTTTACAGACTGAACTTTCTCTCCAACCTTTATCATCAGTCCTTAGCAGATTTGTTCATGAATCTTAAATTTGCTGTAACATATTTTTCTGTTCTCAACTTACATTTGGTGCAAACTATCCTTGACAGTCTGAATAAGAAACTTTAGTTAGCAATATACTTTAATTACTTCTCAAATATATTTCATAACCACTTTAGTTTAATTCAACCATTGAAAATTTATAATACAATATTTGGAAATAAGAACTTAGGCATTATGATTATTAACTTCATTCTTCAATAAAACTAGAAGTGATATACATATTATTTATGTAAATGTTGAGTTGTGTTGTGTATCATAATCCCTATGGCCAAAACTTTGCATTCCTCATAGTCTCCAGGAACAATCAAGAGACTTTTGATACATGGCAGCAAAAATCTATGCATAAAAGGGAGCCAAAAAAATTACTGAATGTCCTTTGAAAGAGACAGTGAGCATACCCCAGAAAGAAAATGTTACCTCCAGACAGCAGTGTTTTAATAAAGAAAAACCATGAATATATTTAGTGCTTACATATAATTTGTTTGCTGGTATTTTACACAGTTGTTAAGTGGTTATATGGAATGCTTTTAATACCTAAAAAATAAACACCATCATAACTTGTGCTCAATTAGAATAAATTCAAAATGAAAGTATAATACCTTTCATACATGGGGCATTGAGTGATTACATTTTATTTATATTGTAATAGTGATCATTTTATTTATTTCTTTCTTTGTTTGTTTGTTTAGAAACTGTTTGTTTCCACCTTTCCCGAGTCTACAAAACAGCTCAGGACCGGACAGGGGATGTCCCCAACCACCCCCTGACCTGTGTGGTAGGAGCTGCGGACCAGTTCTCAGAGGCCGGCTGGGCACTCCAGGCTTCCATCAGGAACCGCTGGATAGGCACAGAGGGCGCCTGTGCACCTTCTGACCGGTCTGCCATCTCGGGCTGGGCAGCAGTGAACTCGGCAGCAGCGCGGTCCATTCTCCCTGGAACTCCTCCTGGGTCACGGCCTTCTGGGCGGCGGCCTGCTCCTCCTCTTTGATTTCCTCCGGGTCTCTGCAGAGGGGCAGATCCCGCATGACCTCCCAGGGGTGCTCCCAGGAGATGGGGCCGCGCGCGCGCAGGACTCCCCGGGCCAGCATCCAGCACCCGAGCCCCGCTGAGGAAGATCCTTGTTACGTGGGATGGCGGTGTCCACGTAGGGCAGAGGAGAGTCGGGGTTACACAGAGCAATGGTAAGCAGGACGTCTCTGTGAGAGGCTGGTGGTCAGCCCGGGGGTCACCACCAGAAGACGAGGCTCCCAGAAGGCACCTGGATCTGGTTAGTGGATGTCCGGGGTTGGGGGGGTGAACGGCTGGCTACGGGAGCGGCTCTGACGACAGCGCGCTTCTGCATGGCCACGAAGGCCAGCAGCAGCCTTCCTCGGGTCCTCTTCAGATTGATGAGGTACAGGCCATCACCCTTCCTCTTGTACATGGACTGTTCCAGCTGGAAATCAAGGCCACTAAATGGGTTCCTGCTGCAAGGAATTTGAGGACATCCCCCTTCTTCGTTTGCAGGACGTCGAGGGCGCTGGACCTCGTGTTAGCTTCCCCTTTAAGTCACGTCGGGAATTGGGAACAACGCCGCTGTATAGACCCGGGCGCAGGTAGCGTGGAAAGGCAACAGTCATCATTTTAATAGATTAGGTCCACTGTCAACAAAAGCACAATTGTAACCATAATTCTGTACATTAAAAATTGATTTCGCTGGAGGGCTGGCTTAGCGGCTAAGGTGTTTACCTGCGAAGCCTAAGGACCCAGGTTCTTTTTCTCAGGACCCATGAAAGCCAGATGCACAAGGGGGCGCATGCACCTGGAGTTCTTTTGCAGTGGCTAGAAGCCTTGGCGCACCCATTTTCTCCCTGTCTCCTTCCTTCCGTCTCTCTCTTTGCCTTTTTTTCTCTCCCTCTTAAATAAATAAATAAAACTAAAAATAATATTTGAAATATCTAGGAAAGCCATCTAAGCACCAACATTTTGTAGGATGTCTTCAAATAATGGAAGTTTAATTTTAATTTTACACAGATTGAGTAAATTTTATGGGCCAAAGCTATCTCAACTTATCAAAGTATCTACCTAATCAAACTTAATGACAACAGCATACCTATCATATGAAGTTTAATGTATACCTATCATATGTAGTTTAATTATATTAAATAAAAATTAACAGGTACATTTGAAGTATTTCTAAGAGTTAGTGCATAGGTCCTCAACAATATCATTAGTCAAAAAAATGCCTTAAGGCAAAACTTTTATATTCATTAGAAGAATATTAATTTTTTCAGTCTGACTGTAAAGACATTCTGTCATCATAAGAGTCCCATTAAACATGCAGCAGGTGTTCAGAGATTTGTCGATTTAAGATTTAAAGTGCATAAATACCTAAGCCAAATAAGCCAAGGGACTGGGTTGACTCCCTGACCATATGAGAGTTTACTCCATGGCCAAATTTGCCTTCTGGAGTAAAATTCACCATCAACTGAATCTTTACATCTGTAAACGCTTTCAGTGAAATTCCACTTCCTGTGATTACAGTCCTAAACAGATTGAGCTACAGCTCTAAAAGCACTCTTGACACCTGCTGATGAGAAGCGGCTCCTGGTTTCTGACAACTCAGACAATATCGTCTGCTCATTGTAAGATAACCAGCTAATTCCTTTCTGTAAACATGGATGAAAACTCTGCTCCCACAGATTCCAGATTGTCTTCTGTGCCAAGGATTAAAGCAGATCTCTGTCCATATGTAACCCAGCAATGGAAACAAAAAATGCCCCTATTCTCTTCCTTTCCTAAGTCACTACTTCCTCTCTTCCAACTATATTTTAATTATATATGCCAGGGACCATAAAGAACCTTCCCGGATGTCATATTGGCATGCTCTGTCACTAGTCAGTGCCTTTAATAAAACTAAACAGGTGACGGTTTAGTGAGGAGTCCAAAATTTTGACTTTTCCAAGTCATATTTGAGACCATGCATTTAATGTGCAAAGGGTGATCAACAGAGTCCATACTCAAGAAACCCACAGGTGAGTTGGGAGTTATTTCATCCAAATGCTCCTTTAGCTAACCAGTTCTCTTTCTGTTGCTTCAGCCTCATTTGATTCCAACATTTAGCAAATTATGTCTCCTTTCTTAGCATGTCAGTCAGTCTCATCTTGTATGAATTCTATAATGAAAATTTATTCTATCAAATTCAATATGCTTATTAAACTATGTTAAGTAAAGAAAATGAATAATTAAAAATATGGGTAGAAGAGATGGCTTAGTGGTTAAGGACTTTGCCTGTGAAACCAAATGACCAAGGTTCGATTCCCTAGAAACCACATAAGGCAGATGTACAAGTTAGTGCAGGGATCTGGCATGCCCTCTGCCCGTCCCTCCTTCTCTCGCTTCCTCTCTCTCTCTCTCACTCTTTCTCTCTCAAATAAAAAAATAAAATATTATTTTGAAGACACTGTAACATTATAAATAGGGCTAGAGGGATGGCTCAGTCATTAAAGGTACTTGTTTGCAGAACTGGATGGCCCAGATTTGATTCCCCAGTGACAATATAGAGCCAGATGTACAAAGTGGCACCTGCATCTGGAGTTCATTTGCAATTACAGGAGGCCCTGATGTGACCATTCTCTATCTGTCTTTCTCTCTCTCTTCTCTCTCAAATAAATAAATATTTTTAATAAATAATTTTTATTTATTTATTTATTTGAGAGCAACAGACAGAGACAGAGAAAGAAAAAGGGGGGGGAGAGAAAATGGGAGCACCAGGGCCTCCAGCCACTGTAAACGAACTCCAGATGCATGTGCCCCTTGTGCATCTGGCTAACGTGGGTTCTGGGGAAATGAGCCTCGAACCGGGATCCTCAGGCTTCACAGGCAAGCGCTTAACCACTAAGCCATCTCTCCAGCCCTCAAATAAATAAATATTTTTGAAATACTGTATAAGTAGTTACGATCTGTCTTTTATAAATTTTATAAATATTCTATTACATATAAAAGGCTTGTCTTTTAAACAAACTGGTGCAGAAGTTAATATGAGTCTTTTCAAGTTAGCATAAAATACTACAATTTATTAATTTCCAAATTTAAGTTTAATATTTACAAATGCATATTTAATATTTAACTGATTGTATGAAAGCATCACAATATTCTTTAACATCTCAGTACAAATAATCAAAACATAAAACATGTGAGAAAAAAATGTTTAGGATTTTAAAACTGTAAAAGAAACCAAGACCCTGGTTTGGTGCATAGTAAATTATTTTTCTGACCTATCATTGTGTTCTATAATCTCTCAGTTCTGTTGTTTTGATGTATATTTTAAAATTCAACCCTAAGAATTGCAACTCCTTTGGAAATAGAAAATAAGTGCTAGCTAGTGATGTACTTTTTCCTAGTATTTACTGTAGACTAGTGTACTTACATTTCCCCTCTTTTCTTTATTCTTCATTGAAAAATTCTTACAATGTAGCCTAGGCTGGCCTCAAACTCTTTTTTTTTTTTAATTTTTAATTTATTTATTTGAGTTCGACAGACACAGAGAGAAAGACAGATAGAGGAAGAGAGAAAGAGAATGGGCACGCCAGGGCTTCCAGCCTCTGCAAACGAACTCCAGATGCATGCGCCCCCTTGTGCATCTGGCTAACGTGGGACCTGGGGAACGGAGCCTCGAACCGGGGTCCTTAGGCTTCACAGGCAAGTGCTTAACCGCTAAGCCATCTCTCCAGCCCTGGCCTCAAACTCTTAATCCACATGCCTCAAGCCCTTGAGGATTAGCATTAGAGCAGTGGGCCAGTATGCCCAGGTTTAATAGACTAATATATTCCAACAACTTAGTAAAGATTTAGAAATATTATTCAGTATATTCTGTAAATTGCTTTGATTTTTGTCATAGTTTCTCTGTAAACTACACTATATTAAATTCTGTCATAAGTAAAAAATTCTAATAAGAAACTTCATTTTACTCTGCATCTGATAATAATTGACAATAATTATAAATGGAAGCCAAGCAAGGTGGCACACACTTCTAATTACCAGCACTTGGGAGGCAGAGGGAGGAGGATCGCCGTGAGTTCAAGGCCATCCTGAGATTACATAGTGAATTCCAGGTCAGCCTGAGCTAGAGTAAGACTCTACCTTGAAAACACACACACACACATATGGAGAGAGAGACAGACAGACAGACAGACAGAGAGAGAGAGAGAGAGAAATTGTTCTACAGATTTTTACCTGAATAAATGAGTCTGTACTTGCTTAGATGGACAGGTAGAAATGGTGAAAGACTTCAATATGTTCTAATCTCCTATAAATTCACCATACATAAATTATATCACATGCTTCAGAAAATATAACTAGGAAATAAGTAAAAACAATCTAAGAAAATAATATGAAATACTGAAGAAAGAAAATACTAATCTGAAAATTCAGAGGGTTTAGGAACACTCAAAGTATTTGCAGCAGAAAGCAAAACATATTACAAGTCATGTGTTTTGGTCGAAAGAATAAAGAAGCAATAGGCAGAATGCAGAGGTCAGTTTCAATAAAAACAAAACACATAAAAGCAAAATTAAAGGAAGACAGAAAAACCTGTTGCCTAAAACAAGAAAAAATGCAAAAGTATCATGAAGTAAATAAAAATTATTGTTAAAATGAGAATTCATGTAAAAGAAGAAAGGAAGGGATGTGAGAAATGGCTTAGTGGTTAAAGTACTTGCCTGTGAAGCCTAAGGAACAGGGTTCAATTCCCCAATATCCACATAACCCAGATTCACAAAGTGACACATGTATCTTGAGTTTGTTTGCAGTAGCAGGAAGCTCTGGCAAGCCTATGTTCTCTATCTATCTATCTATCTATCTATCTATCTATCTATCTATCTATATATTGTTGTTTTGTTTTGTTTTTGGCCAGGCATGGTGGCATACACCCTTGTGCTTGGGAGCCAAGGTACGATGATTGCTGTGAGTTTGAGGCCACCTAAGACTACATAGTGAATTCCAGGTCACCCTGGGATACAATGAAACCCTACCTCAAAAAACAAAATAATAATAATAATAATAATGACATATTTTATTAAAATAAAATGATATTGACAAAACATTAAGCCACATATGCTTGAAAATACTTGAGAACCAGCTATGGTGGTGCAGTTGGGTGGCTGAGGGAGGAACATTTTGAGTTCAAGGCCAACTTACAGTACACAGTTAAGAGCTGGCCTCAAAAACTAAAACATAGGGCTGGAGAGATGGCATAGTAGTTAGGGCATTTGCCTGCAATTCCTGCAAAGCCAAAGGACCCAGGTTGTTAGACTTGGAACCACAGAGTTTGATGTTTGCCCTCTTTAAATCTTGTCTTTGATAAATATTTCTTTGCTATGCCTTTTTGCAATGTAAATGTTTATTCTGTGACATTATGGGCTTGGGAAGGATTTTTTGGTATTATGATTCACTTAAAAGACCCTGGATTATGGGGATGTTTGAACATCATTTGGATTGATTAAAAAAAATATGGGAACTTTTAAAGTTGGACTAAATACATTGCATTTTACATCATGGATGGTTATCAGTTTATGAGGACCAGGGGCAGAATGTGGTGATTTGACTCAGGTGTCCCCCATAAACTTAGGGGGTAGGAGAATGGCTTTTGGAAGATTCTGGATGACCTAAGAAGGAAAAATAATATATGCATAGTGATATGTGAAGTCTACATTAAAACAACTACCCTCCATGTTGCATAGTTATGTGTACAAAACCAGTTAGATGGCCTAATGCTAGAGAAAGCCCTCTGTGATATCCATACATAAAATACATAGGTTAATACTCTGCTTAACAAGAAGTTTGTAAAAAATACAAAAAATAAAGTAGGAAGGTATTTTCTATTGGATAGAATACTAAACACCACTGATATTTCAAACTCTGTTAATGTACAGATTGATTATAAGTGCAATTAAATGACAAATGAATTACCAATGACCTGTCTATGAAGCTAGATACAGTGTTGCAATTTACATAGAAAATGTTAAAATACAGAGAAGAAGGGCTTTTACCCACTGAGCCATCTCTGTGGGTAAAAGCATTTTCCTCATAAGCATGAGTACCTAAAAAGGCCTGCTTCACCCTGAGTTTGATTCCTTGGGACTCATGTAAGTGGATGTGTTTCTCCAAACTGACTGTAACTCCAGTCCCACGAGGAACAGAGATAGCAGAATCACTGGTGCTGGCTGATCAGTCAGCCTGACCATGAAAGATAATTAATTAATTAATAGAACAGCTCTAAGTTCAGTGAAAGACATCATTTCAAGGAAGCTACAAGGAACAGCAATGGAAGGAGGACAAAAAAAGTAATAATATTTGAAAGTAACAATTATGACTCAGCAAAAGTATGAGGAAGATCTTTATATTGATATATAATTAACAATAATGATTAATAAAGAAAATAAAGACAAAAGAGTTTTATATGCGATAAAACAGAACAATAAAATGTGTACCCAGGCTGGAGAAATGGCTTAGCGGTTAAGCGCTTGCCTGTGAAGCCTAAGGACCACCGTTCAAGGCTCTATTCCCCAAGACCCACATTAGCCAGATGCACAAGGGGGCGCACGCATCTGGAGTTCGTTTGCAGTGGCTGGAGGCCCTGGCTCGCCCATTCTCTTCCTCTCTCTCTCTGCCTCTTTCTCACTCTCTCTCTCTGTCCCTCTCAAATAAATAAAAATAAACAAACAAAAACTTTTTAAAAAAAAAATGTGTACCCATCTTCTCACTTAGGCAAATAGAAGCCCAGAAGTAATAACCCAGAACATAAAGAAATCAGTTACATGAAAAACTGAACATGGAAGCTAAGTTGATGGAATGGAGACTGACATATAGATAAAGCTATAGAACACTTGCCTCTTTTTGGACTACTACCTCCTATATACTTGTAAATGGTATAATGATATTAACCATTCATACCTTCAAAATAAATCATTTAAGTCACTTCACTATGGATAGAGTAGAGAAGTGAAAGTGGAATAAAAACAAAACAAATAACTTCACTATAAAAAAATAACTCAAGCTGGGTGTGGTGGAAAGAAGTCTTTAATGCCAGCACTCAGGAGGCAGAGATAGGAGGATTGCTATGAGTTTGAGGCCACCCTGAGACTACATAGAGAATTCCAGGTCAACCTGGGCTAGAGTGAGATCCTACCTCAAAAAAAAAAAAAAAAAAAAAAAAAAAAACAGAAGAAGAAGAAGAAGAACCCACTGAAGGTACAGGATAATTTATGATAAATAAGCTAGACAATATTATTTTAACAGTTCTTTTGAAGGCCAAATGGAAGAATGAACTAAATAAACCTTATATTCTTGGTAATTTTTTTTTTTTTTTTTTTTGCTCAAGACATATGGATTAAAACTAGTAAAACTTTTATTTTCTCAATTTTTATTAACATTTTCCATGAGTATAAAAAATATCCCATGGTAATACCCTCCCTCCCCCTGACTCCTACTTTCCCCTTTGAAATTCCATTCTCCATCATATCCCCTCCCCATCTCAATCAGTCTCTCTTTTATTTTGATGTCATGATCTTTTCCTCCTCTTATGATGGTCTTGTGTAGGTAGTGTCAGGCACTATGAGGTCATGGATATCCAGGCCATTTTATGTCTGGAGGGAGCATGGTTGCAAGGAATCCTACCCTTCTTTTGGCTCTTACATTTGTTCTGCCACCTCTTCCGCATTAGACCTTGAGCCTTGGAAGTTGTGATTGAGATGTTACTCAGTATTCCAGTCACTTCTTTCCATCACTATGACACCTTCTGAGTCCTCCCAAAGTCACTGCCATCTGAAAAGAGAAGATTCATTACCAAAAGTGAGAGTAGTATTAATATAAGGGTATAAATATTAAGAGAAGTGCTTACTGGACAGTTTGATAAGCATAGTATATACATTTTTCCAGACATCAACAGATGTTACACCCCTAGAGCTTATGACTACCCCTGTTTTACGTTTTCAGTATCAAGGATGTATAACCTCCCTTGGAGTGGGCCTCTAGTCCAATAGGAGGGCAATTGGTTTCCACTATGACAGATGTGCCACTATTGCACCTGTTGGCTCATTTGGCCTGGCTGGCCAATTAGAAGGCTTGCAGTGTCTAATGTTGAGTATCTTCACTGGTGGTATCTCTTTCTCCCATTGAACTACATGTAGAATGGCTTCCTCCAGCTTTCTGTCAGCTGGTCTACATGGAGGAGGTTATCAGCTCAGTTCCAGCAGGATTTCTCAGTGGCCTTGCAGCCCAAGTATGTGCAGTCTTCAGCAATAGGGCATTACCACCTATTGCCAGTGGGAATCCAAGGGCCTTGGCAATGGCACGTAATGTTTTGGGGCATCAAGGACCTCCCTGGCCAACAACTCACTGGAGGTACCCCATCTCTGGCACTGAAATTTTTCTAACAATGATCTATGGCTCCTGAGTATTCCATTGTCTGAAACTGGAGGATTCCATATGATTTATTTGCATCCTCTTCGATTTTGATTAGCCCTTCCTTCACCTTTCCTTTACTCAGTCTCTTCCACTGACCTCACTTTGGGCCTTTTTACCCCCATTAATCTATTCTTCTACTTATATATATATACAATACCAACCTATTAATTTTATGGATATTCTAGGTTTGAGCAAATAAGTAAGCAGGCAGTAGTGAGAACCAGGGTTGACATTATTGTGGAAACATAAATAAGGAAATGGAAAAGACTTTATAATATATATAACTATGTTGGATATTCTTAGAAAACTTATAAAATTATGGCTTTATGTGTAGTCATATAAAAACATGCATGCATTTTAACAGAAATTTCACCGTGAACTCTTTGTTCAGGATTGTTTTCTATTTCAAAAATACTGTGTTTTGTAAAAAGCATGAGGAAAACAAAAAAAGAGCACATAAGGTGTAGAAATCCAATACACACGTAAAGCTAAAGAAATTACCAAGAATGAGAACAGAATTCAGATAAGTGACCACCCTGTCCAGTCAGGCAAAGGAGGGTACGTAGGTTCAGGAAAAAAAAAATGCCTCTAAGGGAAAAAAACATAAGTGTTGGCTTGTACAGTATGTTATCCAAATTGATAGAGCTTTGCATTACTGAAAAAAAATGTGGGTAAACTACTATGAGATTTGTAAGAAAATAAGAGCACATGACAAGTGAGACTGGAATTCATTCTAGTAAAAAATTAAAACTTTGTTCTGGAAAGGAAATGTAATCATAGTGTTTCCCACTGTGTGCCTTGACAACATATCACATTCCAGATGATAATAATATGCAATGTTATAGAATAATAAGAAAAGAACTTCAAGCTTACAACTTTGTGTCTAGTTGGAATATTTTTGAAAATCAGTGTTTATAAAAGTGTGTACAAGTATTATACCTCAGAGCATTGACCATAGTAAGACCAATGTTGAAGACAATTTGGGATGAAATACTTAGATAGTAAGGAAAGCAATTCAAGAACATGTTAAGGATGGAAAGTATTATTTATCAAAATAAGCATTAAGTTTTAAATCCTGATTAACTCCCATAAAATACCATATCAATATATGCCAGATAATCAAGGTTTTGATCCTCAATAGAAAACAAAAATCTGGGGCTGGAGAAATAGTTCATAGGTTAAGGCAGTTGCCTGCAAAGTCAAAGGGCCCAGGTTTGATTTCCCAAGACCTACATAAGCCAGATTCACAAGGTGGCACATGTGTCTGGAGTTTGTAGTGGCTAAAGACCCTGGTATTCCCATCCTTTCTCTCCTTCTGTCTCTTTCTCTATTGCCCTAAAATTAAAAAAAAAAAATGCTTACAAAAAAGAAAACAAGATTCTGTATGTCTGAAAGAAGTTAAAATACATCTTGAGTCAAAGGAGGATATTCTATACTTACACAATGACATATGGACCAGAAAAAATTATGCCTCAGTCACATTAGCATCTGAGAACCAAGGCTCAAGATATTATCAGACAAAACAAAGCATAGTGGAAAGATGCCCAGTAATATCAACCAGCGTTCATCAATCTTTGTGCTGCATACCAATTCTGTCTGCCATATATTTTGTGAATAAAACTATTAGGACACCAATTCATTTTTTCACATATTAGGTCTGCATACTTGGGCTTTACACTGACAAAGTTGAGTAATTTCTACAAATGCCATTTGACCTATGTAGTCCCACCCCCACCCCCCACAAAAAAAAAATGGATGTAGGCTTTCTGTTGAAAGGAATGGAAAAGTTTGACAGTTGATTGTTGTGATAGGTACACAATTCTGAATATTCAAAAAGTCATTGGAATGACTGCATTGTATATGAATTTCTGTCAACAAAACTATTAAAATTATTATCTTGTTCTTTACAGAAACATTGTTTAAATATTTAAACATTGTATAAGCCATGCAAATATTAAAGTTCCAGCTTTTTAATATTTCCACAACTATTTTTCAAAAAATCCATTGGGGTTTTAATGAGCAGCTTATTCCTTGTAATTTATTTTCTTCAAAGGTCTTGAGCATATTGTCTCAACGTTTGATAACACCTCTAATCTTTTCCTTCAAACATTTATTTTACCTTATATTTTGTCTTATATCTTATGTTATTAATTGTGCCTTGCCTTATTTCATTTGATCGCTATTCCTAGAATTTTCTCTGTATGTCCAGTGTTTTAACTAATATGTTTATTGCAATTGCTATCTGCTTTATCTTCCTATTTGGTTTATGGCTGCTCTGATTTTATAATTTCTACACACCTACTTTCTTTAAATTACCCTACTGTCTATGTTTCCTAAAACGTTGAGTTTTATTTTGAGCTTAATACTTTTCAAATTTTGTTTTATTTCTTTAAAAATATATGTAATGATTTTTATCCTTTCATCATTACAGATTTAGTATGCAAAATGAGAGCAAATAAAACTCTTTCATTATTGAATCTTCCTAGATGCAGCACTTTACAGTTTATTACCAATAATTAATTCTTTCATTCATTAATTGGGATATGTGTGCTTTTTCTTGGTTCTATGTCTGTTCTGGAGCACTATAATATCAGTTTCTCCTTAGAACCACAATGCCAGTGGGAAGCGTATATTGTGACTTCTCACATTTGGGATGTCAACTTTCCAGTATATATTTTCAATATTTCTCAGCATACTGCTATAATGAAATAGTAAGTAAAAATTATAATCCAAGAAAAAGAAAGAAAGGAGGAGAAACAGGATCTAGGAAAAGATATTCACAAAGGAGAAAGTGCTCATGTTTCCATGAGCTACTATGCAATCTTCTTGCATATGTGCACATCACCTAGACTATCAAAGATGGTCCTAAAGGAGTAGGGTAAGAAACCTCAAAGTGAATCTTTGAAGCAAACCTCCTGACTTGTAACTGTTTAGAACAATCATTTGTTATGTACTTATAATGAAGATCTCTTTTCCATATTACCTATATTGAGAATTACAGCTCAACTTTATTCTTTTGATAATTTCAAAGTATAATTCTTTTTTGAAAAAATCATTTTTTCCATATTACTTATATTGAGAATTATAGCTCAACTTTATTCTTTTGTTAATTTCAAAGTATAATTCTTTTTTGAAAAAAAATATTTTTATTTATTTTGGAGAGAGAGATAAAGAAAGAAAGAAAGTTGCAGAGAGAGAATGGGTGTGCCAGGGCCTCCAGCCACTGCGAACAAACTCCAGACGCATGTGCCCCCTTGCACATCCGGTTTACATGGGTCCTGGGGAATGAAACTGAGGTCCTTTGGCTTTGCAGGCAAACTAAGCAATCTTTTCAGTCCCAAAGTATAATTCTTTGTTTTTAAAATAACCAATTATTCCATCAGTATAAAGCGTAGTCCATTGTTATTCCAGTAATTTTAAAATGCCACAATTTCATATGTTAAACCTTATTAATGTCTGCCATTCTATACCACTGAGCAACTCTTGACATTTGTCAAATATAATCAGATTTTTATCTAGGAAGATAGAATGATGCAGAATAAAACAGAAATTTAAGAGAAATCCTAACTCCAGTTTTGTGACAGGACAATTTTTTTTATTTTTTACTTTTCAGTATTCTTGTATCTTCCTTTTTGTAAGGTAGGGTCTCACTCTTGACCAGGCTGACTTAGAATTCACTATGTTGTCTCAGAATGGCCTCAAACTCACAACAGTCCTCCTACCTCTGACTCTAAAGTGCTGGGATTAAAGTTGTGTGCCACAATGCCTGAATAAATTCTTAATAAAATTTAGAATCAATTTTTAAACCATTGTGAATGGACATTACCAGGAGAAAAAAAATCATGGCTATATTAAAGATTCTACAATGCTGATTAGATTAGAATCATGTTGTAGAGAGTTGAAACCAAATTGTTGATATAGAACTAAATGATCTTGGGCTATTCACAAAAGTATTTCTAAATTACAAAGTACTATATAAATTGCTATTCAGAAACATTTTAATTGAAAAAAGCAGTGTAAACATAAAAAGTATACCTGTCAAAGAACAATGTTCTCTTTATTACCTTTCAAAATTATAAAGTAGCTAGGATAAATTATAATACAACATTTAATAAAGAAATATTGAATGAGTTTCATGACTGACCAGAACAAACAAAAAGTAAGATTATTGCATATGTAGATGGGTGTGGAGGAGGTTGAAGTTGTCAGTGCTGGCAGAAACAATTCAATTTGTTTCCTATCTTAAAATTCCCCTTGACTCACACAGTATTATGATTGTTTCAGTATTCCTTTCAATATTGGGCTTTGGTACATTACTCAAACTTGGACTTTATCCAGGCAGAAAATTATAAACATCAAAAACAAATTTTCATGAGGTTGTCATGTCATTCTACATATAAATTTTTAAGTAATAAAGGACTATTCTTTTTTAATATTTTATTGACAGCTTCTGAAGGTATAAATGATAAAACCATAATAATTCCCTCCCATTAATCCCATTCCTCCCTCTCAAATCAACCCTCTATTGAATCCCCTTCCCCTTCCAATTAGAATTTTTTTCTTTATTTTGATATTATCTTTTCCTCCGATGATGGAGGTCTTGTGTAGTTAGTTTCAGGTACTTCAAGGTCATACATATCCAGGCCATTTGTGTGTGGAAGATTGCACTGTAAGTCCTACCCTCCCTTTGACTCTTACTTCTCTCCACTACCTCTTCCAGAATGGTTCCTAAGACTTGTATAGTGTTAATAGAGATGTTTCAGTGCTGAACACTCCACTGTCATTTCTTTGTAGCATTATCATGACTTTTAAGTCACCCCAGTGTTACTGCTATCTGAAAAGAGAAACTTCTCTAACAAAAGTCAAAATATTATTAATATATGGCTATAATGTTAATACTAGGCTAGTCTTTTATTTTCTATAGAGAAGGATCACACAAGTGTATTCATACAAATCTCCTTACACAAGTTCCTAGGAACCATTTAAGAATGGTCTCCTGGGCTGGAGAGATTGCTTAGTGGTTAAGGTGCTTGGCTGTGAAACCTGAGGACCTATGTTTGACTCTCTAGATCCCACATAAACCAGACACACAAAGGAAAGGCAAGCACAAGGTTTCACATGCCCACTAGGTGGTGTAAGCACCTGGAGTTCAATTGCAGTGGCTGGGGCCTTGGTGCACCAACTCAGTTTCTCTCTCTATCTTGTTTTCTTTCTCTAAAATAAAATAAAAAGGCCCCTTTCACCACCAAAGAAAGAATGTTCTCCTCACTTAGCTTCACCATATTTGAAATAATTTCCTGATCCATTCTGTCATGATTTCCCCTACTTGTAGGAAGCTCTTCAAGTTTCAACAATCAAAGGGGAGGATAAATTAGAGATTAAGAACTTAAAAACTGACTAGAAGATAAAAATGCAGAATCAACCTGGTGTTACTACTTAAAAATGCAATGAGGCCCCTACTAGAATAGATATTAAACAAAACTGGTAAAATATTATCAAGCACATGCACTTTTGGTTCTCATTTATCAATGAAATCATGATTAAAGAAATATAACCAGTTATTTTTGGCTAGAAGAAAAAAAGACAATTTCTGACTTTATTGTCTTAAAAGTACAACAAGAAAGCCTGACCCTGAGTTCAGGACACAGCTGCTGTGCTATGTTCCTCTTTACCATTATCCTTTAATTAAAAATCCTGAAGACCACCTATATGCTATGAGCCCTGACTCAATGCATGTCAGATGGTTCCTATGCCTGAGACAAAACTGACTCTGGTGAACAAAAGTAAATCTTTTAGCAATTTTTTATGAGGATATTTTTTCACTGCCTCTTTTTCTTTTCGTTATCAGTATATACTAATTGGACATAATTATGGTTTTCATAAGCACAATATTCTTTAATCTCACCATTCCCTATTTCTGCTTGTCTCCTTCTTGCCTCAATCTCCCTTCTGCTTCCATATCATTTATCTAGAATTCAAACATGAAAGAAAATAATCATTGTGAATCCGGCTTATCTAATAGTATGAGGATCTCCACTTGCATCATTCATCTTTATTATGACTGAATAAAGCATTTAAATATGTTTACACATATATAACACATTCTTATTTATTCATCTTTTGATGAACACTTAAGTTTACTGTATAATTTAGATAAGATAAATAGTGTTACAATAAATATTAATGTGACTTAGACTTAGTGATTTAGACTCATATATATCCAGTGTGATAGTTAAATTGTTGTCAACTTGATCTGTTTTGTAATCCACAGACATCCCTTTTGGGTGGGTCTCTGAGGTTGCTTCCAGTAAGGATTAACTAAAGGAGGAAGTTCATCCCCCAGGGTAAGCCCTGCCCCCGGAGTGGGTAGCCTCTCTCAGAGGAGGACTTCATGTAAGGAAACTCTGGGTTAAAAGAGCCCTTCCTTCCTTCCACTTGGCTGCTGGATGCTTGCTGCCTTCTGGCATGAACTGAAGACCAGTGCCACTAAAGACCAACATGGATTGAAGACCAGCAGCTCCTCGGGGAAGCCAAAAGGCCTTCAGTGCTGGAGTGGGACTGGTGAGGCATCAAGCCACATGAACTAAACAGCTATTGGGTTCCTTGATTCTCAGTCTACAACTGCTATTGGACTTCTATAAACTAATCCAATAATTTCCCTTCTGAAATAATGCATTCTATCAGTTCTGTTCCTCTAGAGAATCCTGACTAATATGCCCAGTAATTGTATAGTAGGGTTATAAAATAGTGCTATTGTATAATTTTTAAGGAAAATACATTCTGACTAGTGACTAGAAGAGTCTACATTTCTGTGAGCAATACATAAAGTTCCCTTTTGTCCATATCAGCATTTGATATCATTTGCTTGTTTAATAACTGACATTATTACTCAGATTAAATGGGATCTGACTGTAGTTTTACTCTGTGTTTCTATTTTCCTTATGGCTAAGGATTTTGACTATTTTTTCATAGATGTAGTAGTCATTTGTACTTCATATTTTGAAAACTGTCAGGTCATTTATTAGCCCTTCTACTGATTGGCTTGTTTTGTTTGAGAGTATGAATTTGGTGAGTTATTTATATATTTTAAATATCTATTAATATTGTCTATGTATAGGTAGCAAGGATGCTCTCCTACTATATAGGTTGTTTGCAATTGTTTCTTTTGTTTACAGAAGTCTAAATTTTGTACAATTCCATGTGTTAAATTTGTATCATTCTTTGAGCTTTTAGAGTCCTTTTAGAAAGTCCATTGTCTTCTACCTCATACCATTTATCTGTATACATATCTGTTTTTGTGCAAATACTTTGGTGTTTTTGTTAATATGGCTCTGTATAATTTTTTTTAAATGAGGTATTGTGATACATCCACCTTTTTTTTTTCCCAATTATGATTGTTTAACTATCCAAGGTGATTTGTGATCTGAGAAGTTTTTTCTATTTCTATAAAAACTGTCATTGAAATTTTGATGGGAATTGCATGTAATCTGTAGAATTTTACTAACTCAGTTTATCTCTGCTGGTTAGCCCTGTGACACTTCCCATAGTAGACTACAAAGGAAAGGACCTTTATCATAGATCAGATTATAATAGATAAAGTTAGTAGGGTTTTAACAAAATGGTTTCTGGGGAAAGGGTTTTCCCAATAATCAGTTATATAGCATGTATGCTTCGTGATTCTTAAAGTGGTATGTTCACTATTAGTTGTGCTTCCTTGGTCTCTTTTATTTTATGTTCTTTATTATACTATTATAGGAGGACATATTGACTAAGTCAGTGACAATTTCTAATTTTTTTAAGTATAAGAGGACTTTAAAATATAACTGAAATTCGATTTATGTATGTCTAAATCCGATCCACTGTGATGACATCACCAAATCTATTTAGCCCATGAATAAGTGACTTTGCATCTGGCTTTATATTGGAACTGGGGAATTGAACCTGGGTCATTAGGTTTTACAGGCAACTGCATTAATTGCTGAGTCATCTCCCAATCCAATTTTTCTACTGAGTAAATTCAATTGTACCAGTTTTTCCCTATTGCACTTAAAACATTTCAATAGTATGTTGTTGTTCTTAACATAAAGAAGTCAATTTCTAGAATGTACTTCATAATGCACCACTGCAGCTTATTTCTCATTCCTTACTCTATGCTGTAAGACTTTTCTTACTCTATGAACTTTCATTACCACTCGTACTTTGTGCATTCTTTATCTTCTACTTACAACCTTCATATTAACTTCTTTCCATTTTGAAAAATTAATTCAATTAAATAGCACTTCTTCATGAAATCCTTTACTTATACCCCTTTTACTCTATGACTGAAGCACACCCACCTTATTGATGCATCTTTGCTATACCTGCCTTTTCCTAGAGAGTCATCTAAGGTATGTATGACATTATGTCTATGGTATTGCAACTGTTTCATGTGTATAACATGAAGGTGGATAACATGTTTATTCTGTATTTCAAGACTTAGATTAACACCAGAAAATTCAACTGATTTTCAGTAAATATTTTTGATGGAAGGTAAATATGGAGAATCTTAACTGTATATCACCCAATATTAGCTCAATAAAGAAGAAAAGAAAATTTTAAATTTCCTCCAAATGTTTTTCCTTTTCCTTCAGTCTTATATGCTGTCTCCCTGCTTAAATTTGAAATTTGCTTCTCCTGCCAATTTCACACTCTTATCCCCCCCTTTTATGTTTCTTTTTTTTTGGGGGGGTGGTCTCATTTTCTAATATACCATATTTATTTAATAATTTTGCCTAATGTTTATTGCTTTCCTTTCAGTTCTAGAAATTAAGTATAATGAGAAAAGAAATGGTGTTCTATCATTAGTTTTAGATTCAGCCTAACACTCAAAAAGTGTTTTGAGACACGTAAAGCAGTAGTTAAAAGTTATCACTGTCTTTGTGCTACTGTAATATTTCCAAGAATACACAGAAATTCAAAAATATCAATTGGTTATTAGTTAATAAACTATGGACCCTGTGTGCTATAATACTGACCTGCCAGGCAAAATGTGCCCATAGGTACAGTAGTGGCAGGACTCCAGTGGGAATAAGCAATTACTTTTTCTGATTGGATTTTAGGAGTAGTCCACGGTAGGCATTTACTCCTTGGTGCTATAAACTTGATCAAAACCCCATTAGTTGAGTAATAGGCACTAGGGGGAAACCTATTACTATTGGTTTATTAACTATATGTGTTTTCAAATGGCATTCTCTTTATTAATGTTTCCACCCACAGGTTGGTGTTATTCTCAACTTTGGTAATAAAAGCTTTGATTTTTTTTTCCAGTATTGGTGGAGGTTAATACAAACACTCATAACTGGTGAAAATACTGAACATAAAGGACTGCTGAGTGCTCATGCTAAGATACTTACACCATCCCTTTCCAATGCTCAGGGGGGAAAAAGCCACAGAAAATGGGGTAGAAAGAATGTAAGAGCTGGTGGGGGGAGAGTTTTGTTGAACTCTATTATCCCAAAATGATTTGATGATTGTACCCATGAATTCACGGGAACTGTGGTTATATATAGAAGACTTGCACAAGATAGGGCCAGTCAGCATTCCATTATGGTTAAAGGAGCCCATTAACCTCCATCTCTTCCTTTTGTAACTAAAGGCAGTTCATGGTTTCTTGGAGTTGGGGAGCATCCTCTTCATTGATGTAGCCGCTGATAAGTAGTGGGAAGAAAAATGGTTCAATGGGAGTGAAGGGGGATAAGAAAGTATAATGGAAGGCATATATATGATCAAAACAAAATGTATACATATATGAGATGGTCAAATAACAAATAATACAAGATTTAAATTCTGTTTTAATTTGTTGATAAATACATGACAGAAAGCAAAACTTAAGTGAGAGTTTATTTCAGCTTATAGTTTAAGGAGATACAGCTAACTGATGGTAGAAGGCCTGGAGGCAGGAGCATGAAGCAGCTGGCCACATTCAAGCCTCAGTCAGGAAACAGAGAGCGCTGCTGCTGAGCTTAGTCTTTCATTCAGTCTGGGACCCCAGCCCATGGAATGGTGCTGCCAACACTTGGAATGGATTTTCCCAACTCAATTAACCTAATATAGACAATCCTTCACTTGTATGTTCAAGCATTTGTCTTCTATGTGATTCTAGGTCCTTTTAAGTTAACAACATTAACCATCATACTTTCCAGAAATAATTAGTTAAGAAAAGTTTTATTCAAAAGTTGTCTCTGTCCATTAACACTTCTAACATTTTATTATTTTATGAAACTCTAACAGCAGTTCTCACCCATGGTGATTTTGACTCTCAAGGAACATTTCCCAGTGACTGGAGGCCTTATATTTGCCACACTTGGGATAGATGATGCTATTAGTATCTAGTGGGTAGAGGTCAGTATTCTCAATGCATAGGACAGGCCTTCATGACCCATAATTTAAAATTAAAAGTCAACAGTGCTGAAGACTGGAACTGCATCGTTCATGATTCTCATGCCTCCTTGTCTCTATTGCTCACTTCCCTGCTTGTCTCTCTGATTCATAGCCCTGTTCCTCTCCTTGGATCATATCCCTGCTACTCTCCATGACACAGGCCCCTCTTCATTTCCATGACTCATATCTGTGTTTTCCACATGGTTTTCATTCCTACTGGTCTCAATGGCTCACATCACTGCTGGTTTTCAAGGCTCATATCCCCACTGGTCACCAAGGCTGACATTCTTCTGGCCCCAAGGTTCACACCCCTGCTTGTTTCCATGGCTCATATCTCTGCTGGTGTCCATGTCTCACATCTCTGTTTCTCTGTATGGATAAAATACCTAGTCTCCTTCCCATCAAAATGCATCATGACTTCCTCCCATAACAAAGATTTTTCTTCAGTTCTGCCCTTCTACTCTCCTGTTTGTACTTCATGGTTGGCAAATGAGCTGTGAATAGTGACACTAAAGAGATTAAATTTCTTACAGAATTTGTTTAGCTCAAGTTTCCAAATGTTTAAGTTTCTCTTTTATGCAGAGCTTAAAACACTATGTGTCACTATTTGTGACAGGTTGTCTACAACAAACAAACAAAAAAATCAGTATTAAAGTACTGAGTTTAAGATTCTTTCTGGTTTCAAATAACCTGTTTACTTTCAACCACCAGTTATCAAGGATAGTGAGTACACAGCCACTGTACCCAGTTTGGGCATATAGATCAGGACTGAAAATGCTGGCTATTTAGCTCTTTCCAGAATACATTTGTTATCATTCAATAAGGACTTCTATTAATTTACATTCTATGCATAAAATAAACTATTGGTAGGAGATTACTTATGTTCAATGAAATAAAATACATATTAATTCCTAAATAATGCATATGTGATCCAAAAGAAAGCAAGTATATCCCTTAGGACATAATTAAGGGCAAAATCTGTCATTATCATGGAAGAAGTTTTCAATTAATACTTTTGGTATAAACACATTCCTTAGTAATTTATGGATGAAATTGTTAACTAATATATTCTGAATTATGGTAAATTATTTCTTCTTATTTAATTGGTTGATTATTAGTAGTCAATTTGACTGAGGATTTGAGTCTCCATTGATGTTTAATGGTAGAATGAGGTTCAACAATGAACATCTGTCATTCATGCAAGAAGCAACAAGTAAAAGCACAGGCTTGACATCACTAATCCCACACAGATTAACTCTTGATGTCTCCTAATTCTGCATTTCTGCATAACCTTCATTCTCTTATGTCATATTAAAGACAAGCATACATCATATATCAACATATATATATTTCAAGATTTTTATCACTTAACTTACAGCAGTTCCAGTTTCCTCTCTTCATGTGTACAGGACACCAGCAGGTGCTCTAGGATTTTTGTGTGCACACACATGTGTATGCATGCATTAAGAAGAAGAATACACAGTTCTGTTGACTTCTCAGTACTTCTGGATACCAATTTTGGAAATAAGTCCATCAAGTTTAAGTCAACTAAGGGGTAAATAGCTGAAGAGTGAATCAGATTGTACCAAGAAGAGGTACAAAAACCTTGTGATAGCTAATTTTCTGTCATGAATAACATTTCTGTTACTTTTTCATTGCTGAGACAAACACCTAACCAAAAACAGCATATGGAAACAAAGGGCTTATTTCATGCTACAGTCTTGAGGAGAAGTTTCATCATGGCCTGGCAAAGCAAAGCTGGACATCACATTTTGCCACAACAGCTGGAAGGAGCCATTAAGAGTGAACTTTTGAGCTAGCAAGAGGAGCTTGAGCTAACACTCCCATGCCCACCCCAAGTGACATCCTCCCACAAGCCTCTACCACCTAAATTACCACTATCTGTGGACTAAATATGTGTCTTAATTACAAACACATGAGACTATATGGGACATTTAACAAATTACCACACTATTCCAAAGAAAACACCTGAGATAATAACCAGAAAATGTAAAAACTTATTGAAGTTCAAGGTTTAGAAGGTTCTAATCCATGACTAGTTGGACTCATTACTTTAGGGCCTGTGGCCTTTGGCAAGATGGCATACCATGGCCAAGAGTGTGTTGTGGGGAACAAAAGGAAAAATAACAAAAATACATGCACCTTACGGCCATGGAGCAAAACAAGAAAGAACCAGACCAGTGTTCATAGTACCCTTTAAGACAACAAGCCCAGTGAACTAAACGAGCCCAATTTCTTACTAGGCCCTACCCCTTAAAGTTTTCAATACCTCCCAATGATTGCCACCTGGGGGAGAAAAGTTTAAGTGAATGTGCCTTTGGGGACACTCAAGATGCAAACTACATGGTATGTCATTTGTGATCTATTGGGGTGAAGACGTGTTTCCACATCCCCAGGGAATTATTATTAGTTTGTGTAATAACAACATTCCTTGGCTATGATGAGGTGGAGGGCTTGATGGTTCTGAAGGACTACCGATGTCAATGAGGTGAGCTGCTGCTGTAGCAGGTGAAGGGCTATAGCAGAGTCCTTAATGGTTATATTCAGTTCTGTAGACAGCTGTTATAAGGGATTATGCTGTGTCCCAGCCCATCTACAGCCAGCTCTATAGCTTTTATAGAGGAGGCAAGACTTATTTTTATTAATATATGTAAAAGGACTATGACAAGCTCAGCCTTCCAGGGTGTACTTCCCTTAGGTAAAGGGCCAATCTCTATTATCTGAAACATCATCGTATCTGAAACAATGTCATACCTTGTTCTTAGGCACACCTGGGGGGGGGGGTAGCAGAGCTCCCACCTATATATACTATATGCGGTTAGAGTCAGGGAGGGAGGCAATCAAATTCTGGGGTTGTGGTAGGTAAGCTCTTCTAAAGACTCTTGACAAGAGTGTGCAAGTTGCTAATGTAGAGGTATAACGGTAGGTGGGTTAAGTGAGGGCTAAATTAATGTTTGGATTGTCTAGAAAGGTAACACAAAAAAAGTTGAAGTTTGGATTGGATTAGGGTTTAAGTAGCTTCTACTCGAATCTGGGGTTCCCACTAGTATTTTGGGCCTTGGAGGGTGACCCAGGTAGATGGATTTGGATTGTCAGAGAACCATCTGAGTGTGGGCTAGCTGCAGATGAGAGGATACAAGGTTAAGAATATAGCTAAATATGCAATCCCATTAAGCAGAATTATTACCATAAACGGAAGGCATGATTATCATGAAGATCTAGGAATTTACCAAATAATGTGCTCTATACCTGTTCTTGTCACAGTGAGCATGTCTATCTAAAGTTACAGTCTGGGCTGTGATGGTTAAATTTTTTAAGATATAGCTTACTTTCTGGCTATATTTTTCTATTGAATATTTAAGACCAACTAGGTGGCCAAGGTTTATTTTTTTATTGTAATTTTGAAGGTCACTTGTGCTTTTTTAAGGGACACTTTTAGGGACCTGGGAGGAGCTCTCTGGCTGTCTCTGCATTTCTGTCATCTGCTGGGATGAGTCAGGGCAATGCTAATTGTGTGGCTTCCCTTCCCTTAGAAGCATTAAGGGTTTCCCTCTCTGTTTTGACTTTTCTTTTGCATATGGGATATTGTTTGAAATCCATTTTTTTAGTCTCCACATCTTCTTTCATCCAGAAGATAGGTGACTTACCAAGAGCTTTAGGATCCGTGAGAGAAAGAAGTGTCCTATAATCTCTTGAGCTCTTTTAACCTGGAGTGGCTGGAACCAAAATGGTGGGTACCCTTTTAATCCCAAAGTCCTCATTGGTGCTGGCCACTACATCTGGTTGTTAAGCACCCAGGAGAAAAAATGGGAATATAGACTATTTTTTTTATATATTTTGTCTTTAACAAAACAGCTCTATCTAACACATTGTATTAAAAATTTTAACATTTTGTTGTAATGTTTAACATATGTTGTCTGATGACATGATAAGCCATATCTGAAGGACAGGAAATATATATATTATTTAACATTTGTAAGTATAGACAAAACATGCTAACAGTCCTGGAGACAATTTTTGTTAACAAAAATATATTAATTCTGACTTTCATTTAGTTTTAGTGCCCTGATGAGAGCTATAAGTTTTGTTCCCATATTGGAGGTTCTGAACTTGAATATGAGACAAATAACAATGGATTTTGTTATTAACTGTCAACTTTTATGAGTGTGAATTTTGTAACCATTTTATAAGCCTTAGACCCATATAAATTTTGACATTTTAATATATATATGCATATATATGTATATTATATATATGTATATATGTATTTTATATATATGTATGTATATATGTATATTATATACATCTATATTACATATGTGTATATATGTATATTATATATATGTATGTATATTATACATATGTACACATGTATATGTATATATGTATATGTATATATGTGAATATTATATATATGTGTGTATATATATGTATATATTATATATTATATGTATATGTGTGTGTATATATATATATATATATATATATATATATATATCAAAAGGTCAAAATTTAGATGGGTCTAAGGCTTATAAAATGGTTACAAAACCATACATCTATCTATCTATCTATCTATCTATCTATCTATCTATCTATCTATGGTTTGAGAGAGAGAGAGATTAGGTGTATCAGGGCCTCCAGCCTCCATAAATAAACTCCAGACACATGTGCCACCTTGTGAATCTGGCTTATGTGGGTCCTGGGAAATCCAATCTGGATCGTTAGGCTTTGTAGGGAAGGGCCTTAATAAATAAGCCATCTTTGCAGCCCAATTTTGACCTTTTAAAGTCAGAGTTTAATTTTGGAATTTTTAGTACTTGAAAAACTCTGGCTACTATTGTGGCAGATATAAACAAGCACTTCTGGTATTAAAGTTGAAAACATACAAGTCTGTCTTTAGTAACTTAGAATCATCTTTAAATATATCTGTATATCTGTACGCATTTTAGTGGTTTTAATCTCTTTGTCTCAACTGGACTAGACACAGAGTTAATTGTAATATAAAAATCTATAGCCATCAATCTGATATTGTATATCTTAAGCTCATATCATTGTTACACATAACTATTAAATGAAGCTTTGACTAGAAATCTAAGTTTATATTTAAATTATGTTATTTGTAAATAATAGATTTTAACATTACCACTCATTTTGGCCCAAAATTATGAATGGAGATCCTCAAAAATGAGAAAGCACACAGTTTATACATTAATCAGAATATGGGGAGACTTTCTAATCTCCCTAAGAACAAAAGTTACAATGAATCAAACTAGATTGTATCTTTTTTAAAACTTGAGTTATAAACACAACTATTTAGCAGAATTACTTTGATAGAAAAATCAGTAACTAATAAATAAATATTAATCTTATTAAGACTCAGTTTTTTTGTAAAGTCTTAACATAGAAGCATTGCCAACTTAATTAAACATTGAAAGGCCATTTTTTGCTGTTGTTTTTGGGTTTTTCTTTTTTTTTTTTTTCTTTTTTTTTTGTTTTTTGAGAGAGAGAGAGGGAAAGAGTGGGCACACCAAGGCCTCCAGCCACCACTGCAAATGAACTCCAGATGCACGTGCCTTGTTCATCTGGCTTACATGGGTCCTGGGGAATGGAACTGGGATTCTTTGGCTGTGCATACAAATGCCTTAACTGCTAAGCCATCCCTCCAGCCCCTAAAGACCATTTTTATAACTGTAACTATGAGTAAATCAGTATCAGTGAATCAAATTTTAGACTTTATAACCTGTTGATTTGAGACTTTTCTAATAATCATATGAAACACATTTTAAAAGCATGGAAATGTATATTTAGGTAAAACTTGATAACTGCTCTAGAGCTAATATAACATGCATGGAAATGGTTTTATTACTAATGACAGATCTGAACTATATTTATGATAAAACAACTAATATTACCTAATCATGGTCATCTTACACAAGAGAGAAATTATGAGAGAATCAAAATTATATGCTACTTATCATTTTTATTTTCCTTGTCCAGAGGCAATAGGCCAGTTTGCCTAAGGACTTGGTGTGGATGACACTTGGTTGTAAATGTGCTTGGGGTCTAAGTTAGTGGGTCAACCCATTTCTCAGAATCCAGCTTACCATTAATTTAAGCACCATATCACAATTAATATAATTTAAATTACAGTAAAGTATAAACAATCATTAACAAGTATCTTTAAATATTGAGCAAACCTACCAGTCCCTTGGTCTCTGGATTTTAGCCTCAACCTGGCAGACTTTAGGATCCAACTTGTTCTTTAATCCTGTGTTTCTGGCTGTGGCATGGGGTCTCTTTGTCACCATCCTGTTGTTATTTGCCATCTAGCATGGTTCACAGCCTTTTACTGTTTGTGCATCCCACACACAGCATATCAGATGAAGAGTAGGCATGGTGTCTAATCATCATGACTGCCCATGGTGTTTGAATGTATGTCTCAAAGCATTGCTGCAGACACAAACCAATGCAGTCAGAATCTGCATTTCACAAAGATTAGCACCGGTCATTAGAAACTGAAATTTAGGTTAATGTTCAATTTCACATTCACACACAATCACTTAGAGTCTAAGAGTTTTTTTTTTTTTTTAGTTATTTTTTTAATTTTTGTTCTTATCTAAATGGGACCAGTCTCACCTCAGAAAACCTTTGATGTTTAACTGTGGCCTTCCTTTCTTAGCAAATCATGGGTCAATATGAGAGTGGTAGGCAGGAAAACATAAAGACCATGACAGGCAAAGTTATAGTTCTGAGTAAGGTAGCAGAATTTGTTTGTATAGTGGGCAGAGTCAGAAGAAAAGGATCCTAGGCATGCTTTAATTTGAGATAGGCCAGACATAGAAAATGGGACAGGGACATGTGCCTTTCAATGGCATCAGGATTGAGACCTGAAGGTGGAGGAGAATAAGGAGAGGATATTGAATTGGGTTTTGTCCCGAGATCTTGACTTAGAGGAATCTGGTGAGTATGGCAAGCAGATACAAGGGATGTAAATGACCAGACTACCACGACCACTGTAAGACAGGAAAAGAGCTGTTTATTGGGGCCTGAGCTGCTGGGCTATCTAACGGAAGGAAAGAGAGCAAACAGCCAGCATGAGTCTAGATAGATGGGGTTTTGGCTTACCGTCTTTTAGTAATAGCACATCAAAAAATGAACAACGTGCAAATTAGAATGGTGTTGAAGATCCCTTCGTGGGATCAAAAACTTAGAATCCATGGGAAGAGTCAGATAGTGAGGATGGAGAGTATGAGGTGATAAATTATGTTTATAATGTGCTAAAGCAATGAAGGAGAGATGAGAGACAGGCCAAATGGATAAAAGGGTGTAGTTAGGTCATTCAAAGGCAGGCATGGAAAGATCTGTGTAGATCTGGACTCCCTAAGGATAACACTGACAGAAAGCCAATTGCAAGACAGGCATGGTGATGCATTCCTTTAATCCCAGCATTTGAGAGGCAGAGGTTGTAATGAGTTCGAGGCCACCCTGAGACTACATAGTGAATTCCTGGTTGGCCTGGGCTACAGTAAAACCCTATCTGAAAAAAAAAAAAAAGAAAAAAGCAAAGAAAAGAAAGTAAGTAAGTTACAGTGCTATTGAACTTTAAGGTCTGAAGAACAATTCTCATAGAGTATGAACGACAGGTAAAGAGAATGCACCGTGTCTCAGTGGTGGGCATTATCTCCTCAGAGTGAGCCATGTACAGTATGCTGGGGGTGGAAATAGCTTACTTCTCCTGAGGCTAACACAACATCCAGGAGTGGCTGAGGAAAGGACAATAACAAAGGCTGCAGCCTTTGGAGCCTGTCGAAAGAAGGGGATGAAAGAACCCAAGAAGCTGACACCGCAGCAGGTTGAAGAACAGCCTCACTCCTCCTAGGTTATACCAAGCAGCTTGACTAGGCCCCACTGAGCCCATTAGGGTTGGGGAGTTGCAAGGCAGCCCTATGGAAGTCCTATAGGATAAGAAAGATGGATGGCCTAATGCAAATGTCTGGGGATTTTAGAAAGCTAGACACGATAGTGTTTCCTATCTATGGAGCTGTTCCCAGTACTGCCCTTTTGAGAAATGTGTGTTCTCTCTCCCCAGAGAAAAGATTTCTGTGACACTAGATGTCCTTTAAAATTGTCGTACACTGTTAGAGAGTAAGCCACCAAGAGTGGGGAGTATTAGAATGTGAGAGGTTTACTCTCCTCCATAATTCTCAATCTTACTTCTCTGAGACATAGCAGCCATTGGAATTTTTAGGATTTTCTTTTGTTTTAATGAAAAGAACATAAGGTGAAGTCTGAGAGCTATAATATAAGTATATCTTTCTTAAAGAGAATTGTTTGGTAAATATTCCCCTGGCAACTACTCTGAGCAAATGTGGTATTTTCACCTTCGGCCTCACCAGATTTTGTATGAAGCCATCTCTCTTGCCCTCTTGCACTTAGCATTGCATTCACTTCTGAGCTTTGTATAACAGAATGTAGATAGTCATTACTTTCCACACATGTAAGTTCCAAGAGAAAGTAACTGCACTCTCATAAAGTGAAATGCTCCTAGTGTTCCTATTACCATTATCCTCTCACATAAATGGCAATACTTTTTATAAACATACTCTTATGCAATGTGAGATGGGGATGGTGCTTTTAGCAAAATTATGACTTCAGACAGAAATGGAATATTTTATGAACATAATTATATATTAAAGTTATCAGTGTGAATCTTACATGACTTGCTATTAAAATATCTGAAACACATGTGCTTATTTTGTTCTTTCTTCTGACAGTTTCTAAAGCCAAAAATAAATAAATAAAATCACTACATAATCCTTTCTCTTACAAAGACTAACAGAATCACAAGGAATTCTGACAAGTTGAAATTGCTTTTTGGAGGAAAGAGAGTAACAGGGCACTTCTGAATAAGAGCCTGGATTTTCTCAAATATAAAAGAATCTACTTCCTAATGCAAGAATTGCATTCCCCACAATCGCCTTGCTTGCAAGAAACACCAAGCCCAATAGGACCAGAAATAGTCCATTGCTCTCATGTGTGATTTTATGCTTTTCAACATGTTGGAAATATGTGACTTGAACCTTGTTACCACTTTGACCTAGAAAAAAAGAATCTAGAGCGCCATTCTTCAGGTAAGATGGTGAAATGTTGAAAGCAAGTTACACTTCCTTTGCACATGCTCTACCAAAGTTGCATTGTTATATTTCTCTAAATGATGTTGCCTAGAATTTGTTTTTGTTTAAAAACAAAGGGCAATTGGGTAAAAGTTAACCAGGAGATATATAAGGAAATAGAAAAGGCATGAATATTGAGGTTCAGAAAAGCTATACATCATTTATTTTTGCTATTTTGGAAAAGATCCTTTGTACTTTGCCTTTGACATTTTGGGAAAGATCATTATATTTTTCCAGCACTAAAATGCATTGACCTGTGGGCATCTCACAAATCTGATTTTTGTTTAGTCACAGATCAAGTGTGTTTATATCTAGATGATAGTCATCTGCATTTTAGAAACAGAATAATCAACTCTTAGTCCTAGGGAACTGTAGTAGACAGCCTCAGGTTTCTGGGATGAACTTCCAAAGCAGGCACAGTTATGCAGGAAGGAATTTATTGAAACTTACAGAGATAGGGGAAGCTCCATAATGGCAGAAGAACTTGTTCCCCTTGTAGAGATCCATGCAGAGAGAGAAAAGCCACTTCCAGCAGCATGAGCAAGCACACTTCAGGAACCACAGACAAAGCTCAAGCACTTTGTATATCTTTAGCTGGAAATTCCAAATCTACTCCCTTACCTTAGGGCCGGACCGTAGGATGTACACTCAGTGGCACCTCCTCTAGCCACAGGGCTGGAAATAGAACTTAAAAGCTTTAATAAACTCCTGAGTCAATTGGGGACATCCATTCATACTTCCGCAGGAGCTGATTTAATGTCTGAGCATAAACACAGGAAAACACAAGGAGCAACAGCTTCTAACACTGGATATCTGCAGTGTAGTGTTATAATCTCTGAAAGATAGAAAGCAATGAAAGGCTGCAATTATATTTGCCAACTTTCTGAAAACTGAAAGCAGGAACCCAGACTAAAAAAATAGAGGCTGGTATTTCAAAGTCAAAGGGACTGAATCCTGCCCATTCCCTCCTTAGTGAGGTACAAAGGCATACTTTGATTTCTAACTAGTAAAGTGATGGGGACATATTCTGTGTAGTGTTGTATTTTTGTACTTTGTAACTTTTTTTTTTTTTTTTTGCTTGTTTTTCAAGTTAAGGTCTTGCTCTAGTCTAGGCTAGCCTGGAATTCATTCTGTACTCTCAGGCTGGCCTTGAACTCATGCCAATCCTCCTACATCTGCCTCCTGAGCATGGGGATTAAAGGCTTATGCTTAGTGTGTAGTACGTTTTAATGGATGCAAATGGATATTATATTCAAATGCATGATATGATCTCATGAAAATATCCACATATTAAATGGAAAAATATGTGATGATTGAAAATTAGTCACAATATACTGATTTGTTTTGTTCTTATGAAAAATTTTCCAGCATGAAACAATTATGACAAAGAGGTGAAGAGATCAATAATTGGCATAGTCCCATGATTAAGGTATGAATGGAGAATCAAACAAAAATTTTAAATATATACATGACTATTCAAAAGCATAGAGAATTCATTATAAAGCGTAATAAATGATGCAATTGCTGCTTTCATTTATACTGTTCATTTAATGACTTTGATTTAGCCCATATAACTACATTTCTATAGGAGAATGTTTTCAATATTCATTGAATACCCTTTCTATTCTAGGCACTGTTTACTAGAAATGAAGATAAATAAAATTTCCTCCTTTTATAGATATGTGTTTTATAAATAGTAATCCAGATAAACAAAATAAATATTTATTATATTATATGTCTTATTACATTCTTTTTTAATAAATTTTTTTAAATTTTTTATTTATTTATTTGAAAGCAACAGACACAGAGAGAAAGACAGATAGAGGGAGAGAGAGAGAATGGGCACGCCAGGGCTTCCAGCCTCTGCAAACGAACTCCAGACACGTGTGCCTCCTTGTGCATCTGGCTAATGTGGGACCTGGGGAACCGAGCCTCGAACTGGGGTCCTTAGGCTTCACAGGCAAGTGCTTAACTGCTAAGCCATCTTTCCAGCCCAACATTCTCTATATATATTCATTATATTATATATAAAATTAAAAATTGATCAATGCAAAGAGGAAAATAACAGTCATGTAAGTGAATATGAATCACTGACTTCAAGTTAAAATGGGATATAATTTAGTATAGGGTGGTACTTTGCAAAAAAAGTTTCCAGAAAAGGACATGTGTGGATGGTTTAAAACTACATGAAATTCTGCCTAATTAATAATGCTCATAACATTTAAATTATACTTACTTCACTCTCAGTTGGAGAATTTGTTCTTTTTCAAAAGGTAGCAAGACTGGAGGAGATAAACTACCCCCCCCCCCCCCGCACTTCAGCCAAGCCACAGCTGAATCCACGAAGGAATGGGGAAACGAGCAAGAGTGCTGCTTCCATGCTGAGCCTGATAATCAGTGCCAGGGTTTCGGAGACAAACCCTGAAGATATTCAATAACTACCAAAGAAGAGATCCAGAGGCTACTAAGAGCTCATCACTGAAGTGGATTTAAAACTCACCCTCTATGGCTCAGGGAATTTTGCAAAAGAAGGAACAGAAAGATTGTAAGAGCAACAAGTTGAGACATTATGCCTAGAAGCATTCCCTCCCCCAAGAAAAACTGACTACTGCACCCACAATGCATAAACTACAACCCCATGGGGAATATCTCCAACCCTACAGAGGGGTGTCCCCCGTGGAATGGGGGCAGAAACAAGGGTAAAGAGGGTACCAACACATTATGTATCAATATGAAACATCTTGTTAGTAGTAACAATAATAAAAAACATTTAAAAATAATTTGCATATGTTTGCATGGTTCTAAACTTTTGTTTTTAAACAACTGAAAATTTTGGTGAACAAAAATGTGAATTTTAAAATGATGCCATTGTTTTCTTATTTAAATTCAACAAAGTTGACTATGCTGACTTAGATCTCTGTTGAGTTTTTTTCTCCAAAGACCAAAATTGGAATTCTGTAAAATGTATACATATTTGATGAATTAAATATTATTTTTGTGAAAAAAGTAGCCAAGGGACTATTATATATGTAAGATCAGAGAGGCTAACTGGAGAGATGGCTTAGCAGTTAAATGCTTGCCTGTGAAGCCTAAGGACCCGGGTTCAAGGCTCAACTCTCCAAGACCCACATTAGCCAGATGCACAAGGGGGTGCACACATCTGGAGTTTGTTTGCAGTGGCTGGAGGCCCTGGCACACTCATTCTCTCTCCTCTCTCTCTCTCTCTCTCTCTCTCTCTCTCTCTCTCTCTCTCTCTCCCTCTTTCTCTCTTTGCCTGTCACTTTCAAATAAATAAATAAATAAACCAAAAAAATTTTTAAAAAAAGATCAGATAGGCAAGGAGTTGGATATTTGTTGTTAATCAAGGAAAACTACAACTGTGCCTTGGCAGCTGTGTATTCAGGTTAGGCTTGGAATGTCATGTGAGAGAACCAAGAAAACTGTATCATTCTCTCAGTAGCTATGTCTCCTGATGGTTATACACCCTTGAGGCTGCACACTGGATGAGAAACTGTGGTGCCAGGAGAATTGTATTATTCCCACACATGCGCAATAAATGAAAGTCACATGCCTTCAAAAGAAACAGCTTCATTATAGTGTCATTTCTATGGTGGTATTGACCACCCCCACCCTTCAAGAGGATTAGAAGAAGAAATTTCCTAAAATGTGAGGTCTGGTCCAATTGACTTAGTAGGAGGAAAAAAAAATCTTATTTTATGAATATTTCACCTATGACATAAACATTCATTAAAACTTAATGAAAATCCACAATGCAAAACCCAGTGTGCTTCTACCATCCACCTAGCTCAACCAGCTCTGATCAGTCTTTGGAGTGCACCTTGCTTTGATTATCTAAATAAGCTTCTGATTTCACTGAGTCTGTCATGACAAATTTTCTCCTGTGAGAAGACAAGAATCAAAGAGAAAGCTTCACTTTGTAAAATTTAAATATATGAAGGAGAAAGAGAAAGAAGTATGAAAAGACATTTGCAGATTCTGAGCAATGATGAAATGTATTTAAATTTGTGTTTTAAAAGCTACTTTAACTGGGCGTGGCACCGTACACCTTTAATCCCAGCACTCGGGAGGCAGAGGTAGTAGGATCACTGTGAGTTCAAGGCCACCCTGAGACCACATAGTGAATTCCAGGTGAGCGTGGGCTACAGTGAGACCCTACCTCGAAAAAAAAAAAAAAAAAAAGCTGCTCTAGATGTATAGACTACAAGAGGAAAAAGGTACCACTGGGAAGCATACTGAGAACAAGGTACCTGCCCCAAATCTAAGATCAGGGAAGGAATCCCTCTGCAAGAAGTGCTGATGATATATGTTCCTAGAAACAGTGGGACACTTGGTTATAGCTTAACCGCACTACCAGCACATCTTATGTATTGAATATGAAGGTAAAAAATACTAACTAGCTTCATTCATAACTTTAAAATGGAGAAGATGAGGCAGGATAGGTGCAAATTGTCATAATCTCACTTTGAATTCACTGATTTTGATGTGGCAGTTAACATATGTAGAAATTTAAGGAAATAATTTTTTACTCCTTGGTTAATAAGTTTTACTCCAACTCATATACAATCTAAGGATTTGTGGCTAGGATCAACAAATGAGAGAAAACATACAGCATTTGGCTTTCTGGGCCTGGATTACCTCATTTTGTATAATCCCTTCCAGATCCATTAATTTCCCTGCAAATTTGATAATTTCTTTTTTTTTTTTTTTTACCACTGGAAAGAACTTCATGGTATAAATGAACAAAGGACTTAAGGATAGGATATTGAATATATGCAAGTAGATGAACAGGTTACTAGGGAAGCAATGGACTAAGTGAGGTCAGGGGAAGGTATTGAGTAAAGAAAGAGTGAAAGGAGGGTTAAGCAAAACTTAAGGTGTCATGAATACGCCACATGGAAACCTACCTTATTGGAAAATGTCACACCATAGATTGTTCCTAGAAAAGTTTCAGTACCAGGGATGGGAATCTTTCACATGAGTTTTGGCCAGAGAGGCCCCCAAAACCATATTGGCCATTGCCAAGGCTCTTAATTTCCCTTCATAGATACATAATAAGACCCTATTGCTGAAGACTCCACATGCTTTGGTGGCAAGATAATGGAGAAAATAAGCTGCCACTCAACTGAAAACATCCTTCCTGTGAACCAGCTGACAGAAAGATGGAAAAAACTACATTGCATGCAGCCCTATGGGAGAGAGAAGTCATCATCAGGGGTTAAACCATAGTGGACATTGTTAGCCTTAAGATTGCCCAACAAGGACATATGAGCCAGCAGGTGGCCATGTGTGTTAGGGAGAGAAACAAGCACTCTCTAACTGGTACTGGAGGCCTGGTCCATGGGAAGAAATACATGCCTCGTATTGAAAAACTAGGCAAAAACATATGGCTAAGGAAGTCATGAGCCTTAGAGTGCTACTTTCTCTGGCTAAAAGCATATATTATGATCACCAAACTACCCTGTAGTGCTTTTCCTAATATTCATACACATATATTAATGCTACTAGCACTTTTTGTTAGAGTACCTTTTCACATGGCTGTGACACTGGGATGACTGAAAAGGCTGCATAGTTCTAAAAAAGTGACAGAGGGATGTTCAGTACTGAGTCATCTCTATCACACCTCCCAAGGCCCAGGATCCATTGTAGAAGAGGTGGCAGAAAGAATGTAAGAGCCAAAGGAAAGGTAGGACTGGTTACAATGCAATATTACAGACACAAAATGCCTGGATATCCAAGGCAAAGAAATAATAGGACTGCTTATAATGCAATCTTATAGACATAAAACGGCCTAGATATCCATGACCTCTGAGTGCCTGGCACTATGTACACAAGACCATCATAATAAGAGGAAAAGATGATGACATCAAATTAAAGAGAGACTAATTGACAGAGAATATGAAGGAGGGTGGCTTTGTGAAGAGGAAAATAAGAGATGAAATCATCCTGGTCTATTGTCGATAATTATGGAAGTTGTCAATAAAAAAAAAAAGTTTAAAAAATTGACCCATGTACCTCAACAAGGAGGGGCCAATGTGGGGGGGTAGGTCATGGATGAGCCTAATAATGGTACCAAACTGCCTGTATTTGCTGAATAGAAAACTAATAAAATTTTTTTTAAAGAAATTTAATGAAATCATATGCTTATAATGAATCTTAGCTTTCTTGCCTTTCAATAAGTTACCTATTGATAAAACTTTAAAGAACAATAAATGAACCCTAAAATCAAAACAAAAACTAAAGAAATATATATAGACCCTACCTATGTTACTTTTGCACCCATACAGACTGTGGTAAGACAGACACAGACAATGTTATGCTTCTGAAGATTCTTATTAACTGTTTCTTTCATTTCCCATTCAAGAAAGTCTATTGATATCTGAAGTTAAATAACTGAAGATAGCTTAAAACTTTACTGTACATGGCCTAAATTAAGCCAGACGTGGTGTCATAAACCTTTAGTCGCACACTCAGGAGGCAGAGGTAGAAGGATGTACATGAGCTCAAGGCCATCCTGACACTACATAGTAAATTCCAGGTCAGCTTAGGCTAGAGCAAAACCCCACTTCAAAGAACAAAAAGAAAACAGACCTAAATCAGAAAGATTTACCCATCATAGACAAATGTTCTATGTGATACTTTATCCATGACCACAAATTGAGATGAAATGCTATAGGGTACTTTAGAATTGTAAAACTTTTTTATTACAGTTTCCTATTTATTCATTTATTTGAGAGAGATAGAGGGAGAGAGAAAGAGGCAGATAGTGAGCAAATAGGGACGTCAGAGCCTTCAGCCAGTACAAGTAAACTCCAGATGCTTGGACCACCTTGTGCATCTGGCTTACATGGGTCCTGGAGAGTTGAACCTGTGTCCTTTGGCTTTGAAACAAGCACATTAACCCATAAGGTATCCCTCTAGCCCAGAATTGTAAGCATTTTAGTGCTACAAAAACCTTTCCAGTTTTTAACATCAGAAACATTTTAATTTCTATGACCTATTAATAAGTCCATGTAAAGAATGATGAGTTCATATTCGATATCTAATACTTCTGAGTCTTTCAGGAATATTTTGTGAAAGGAAACTCCTCATGCATAGATTAAATCTTGTCCTTAGTGGCTTTTGTGTCCATTCTATAAACTGACTTCACTACAAATCATCCCAAGGCATGTCCAGTCTCAACAATTTGCATAATTTAGGCCCAGGCAGGAGTATGAATTATCAGCATAAGTGGATACATTATGAATGCGTGTCCTCTCTCACACATGAAATCACACTCAGATACACAGAAATACACACACACACACACACACACACACACACACGGTTTTAAAGTAATAACAATTTTTACTGTTGTTCCTATTTCATGTTAAATTTCAATTGCTTGGATGAAAGGGACAACACAAAGGCATCCCAAATAGACTCCAATGATCAGTATTAATTTATAGAGGTTACTTACAGGCATGTCAGAAGGCTTTGGAATTGCAACACTAACCATTAATTATAATGTTAATGAATATTTATAATCACTTTAAAATTAACCATTATATCCTTGGGAGGCTTGTATTTATAAAAGTCACTTAGTGTCTCATAGAGAAATTAATTACTCAACAAATGATAAATACAAAAAGAACACAAATTACCACTACATGGTTTACCACTACATGGTTGTCCCATATAATTTATATTGTAATTAAATGTTTTATATTACAAATGGAGAAATTTTTGATTCCGGGTAGATGATAGCAGCTCTTTCAAGTGTTCTCATAACTATGTTGACATGTTCACTTGGGCTATTGTTTAGACACTTGCAGTGCAAGACAGAAGAGGTAGAGAAACATGTACAATCTACCATATTATCAAAAGACCTTACTCTCCTCCATGGTCATTGTTAGAATTTCTGACTAAGATCTTTGCCTCACAAAGGCAGCAAATATTTGAGTAGAGTAAAAAAGGAACATTTAGAAGTGGGTGATGGGTTGCTATTATTATGTTTTAATTGTGCCGAAACATTTTATTTTACATCTCATAAGAGCCTATATTTTAAAAATACATGAAAAATGTTTATAGAGCAAGTCTGATTCTGCTAGCTAACCACAGTGAGTTTGAGTGACAAGTATCATTGCTTCATGTCATCAGTCTACTTCACATTTGACAAAGGAATGAAAAGTCAAAATATCAGACGTTAAAATTTTTAGTCATAATTATTCTGTTTGAATGTTTTGTACTCCATTAGATTACTAACATGATGTCCTCCCTCTGTGTTCCTTATAGTGGTAATGAACCAAAACAAGAAAATGCAGATCATTTGATTTTATCACAGCAGTGATGGTAGATGTAAACTTCATTGTTTAGATATCCAGAGTATTTCCCTCCATAAGGTGGAACTTTACATTTCATTAACAGGAATTATCATTTATTCTTCACATTCTTTGCTGATCCTATTTATAACTACTTTGTTTTGTCTCATAACATTGTGTTCTTATGTGGATGACGTTTGTCTATTATCCCTTGAGCCTTCCTTAGCAGTCATGTTTTCAGGTTTAGAAAGAATTTATTATAGCCTAGAGCTATAATAAGGAAGTAGAGTTTTTAGAAAAGAGGAGGTCAAGGGAAGGAAGGATAATATAGATCTTGCCCAAGGAGGTAGGAGGGGGCTTGAGAAGCCTATACTTAAGAGAAGGAGACCTCTTGCCCAGAGACAAAAGAGATTTGAGAAGCCCACCTTGAGGCCCAGGTTAGGGATTTTCATGAGCAAGTGGTTAGCTGGCCTAGTTCTGGCATCACATGGACAGACTTATTTATATTTATTTATTTATTTTATAAGTTATGTACACAGTGTGTATACAGCCATATTAGTACCATCCTTAGCCTCCTCCCTATTTCTCCCCTCCAAAGGGACCCTCCTCATTCTGGAATGTGGGTCATGCATTGTGAGGTTAGCCATCACTTATGAGGAGGAGGCAATGTCTCTGTGCACAATGTTCCAACACATGTGTATGTATAGTTGAGTTATTGAATGATCAATATTAAAATTGCCAAACACAAGAGTACTGTCTTTGTTATAGAACTGTTCTTCTTAAAATAATGTGGGACGGAGAGATGACTTAGTGGTTAAGGAGCTTTCCTGTAAAGCCTGAGCACCCATGTACAATTCTCCAGGTCCCACATAGGCCAGGTGCACAAGCACACAAGGTCACACATGCGCACAAGGTGGAACACACATCTAGAGTTCAATTATAGTGGCTGGATGCCCTGGCATGATTATTCTCTCTCTTTCCCTCTCTCTCACTCTTGTTCTCATTCTTTCACATTTAAAAACAGGCCAGTCTATTGGGCTTGCCTCAAAAAAAAAAAAAAAATACATGTGCATTTGTGTGCCATGAAACTTTGGGTTAAGTTGCGTAAGCACATACAAAAAGAAATAGAATAAGATATTCCAGTCCTCCACTGAAAAATTGACCCAAATTTTTGTTCGAATATCCTTCATCACTAATAAATCTAATATCAACATTTCAATAGTGTAAAAGGGATTCTATGGGTGAGAAATATTGGTATATGGCAAGTTAATAAGCACTCATATAGATTTCAGTTTAGATATATTAATAATAAGGCGGGTTTTAATCATAAATCCATCCATTAGTTATCTCATTTTGAGAACAAGAAGGTCTTAGTTCCTATGTGCTGATATACTAACTGGGTAACTAATAAACTATATGACTGTTTTCTGGAAGAAAGATTACTGTCTGGCATATGCTTATTCTCACTTTGTAGTGTGTTAGGCACCATGCTGCTCTGCACTAGTAGCAGGTGAAATGAAGGTAAATAACAAAATTCCGTCTTTCAAGTATTTTTATAAAGGGATTAATCCTATATAATCATGTCCAAAGGGTTCTGCTACTTAGTACCACCACCTCAAAGGAATTTGGTGAAATAGCAACATTCAAGTCATAAAAACAGAATACTTCCTAAAATGCCTCCATATTTCATGTTCCTAATATGTGATTGGAATCGTAATTTCTCACTCTTATAGCCTTAAATGAGTGAACATGTTATATTAAGAATAACCAAAGCTTTATTAAAAATTATCACTTAAAAGAACAATAGTAGCAAGAGCTTGTGGTACTCATCTTGGAAGCAGGAAGATCAGATATTACTTAGTGAGTTGAAGGCCAGCCTGTGGTACATGATATTCTGTTTCAGAAAACCAAAATATTCAAAAAACAATAAATAAATAATAAAATAAATTAGTAGAATACTTGTCAAATATTTTATTAATATAGCCTTAGTTATATGTCAGCAAAACACATCAGTTATATTTCTTAAATAATCTGCTGGTGAGCAAGAGACTTATTTTGGTAAAATACTGCATCCAATTCAAACTAAGTACATTTTGCAAATTTTCATTAAATGACTTCTGTGTCACAGCCATTGAACTAGGGAGTAATTGAAATTCAAATATAAGCAAATATTTTCAGCATTCAAACTTTACAGATTAGTTAGGGAGATAGATAATTACACAATAACTCAATACAGCATTACATGCAGTGCCACAAAGAAAGAGCCTAGAAGAGTAAAGAGGAAGTTATTAATTTTCACCACACAGGTTTTGCAGTTCTGTGATAAAATGGATTTACTGACACTTCTTAAGATAGACTTTAAAGTCTGAGATTGATGAGCATGGCATATGAGGCTGAGTGTGTCCATGAGCCTGGGAGGAGTGTAATTGGAAGCAAAGGGCACGTATAATGGGATGAGGGTAAATAAGGAAAGAGCATTTTCTAGAAGTTTTATGTATCAGACTAAAGAGTTAGTACTTGCATCAGTGACAAGGAGAAATCATTAATGATTTTTTTTTTTATTTCAAAGCAATGGAAATTCTGTATTGGAGCTATATTTTAGCAAAGTTTATCTGAATTGCATGCAGGGATGGATTAAAATGAGAAAATAGGAAATTAAGAGAATCAATTACTGAGCTATTTGTACACAGAGCATCAGTGTACATGAAAGTTGATGAAAACCTAAACAATGAATATGAAAATGTCGGTGACATATATAAAAGACGTTGTGAAAGTGAAATCACAAGTATTAACTGGTTGCCTACAAAGGAGAAATGAGAATCTCAGATATCCATACTCCAAGTAGTTCTGCCCTTTCAGAAATAAAGAAAATCTAAAAAATAGTGGTTTAGAAACAATGTGATTAAAGTTAGAGATAAAGATTCCAATGTATCTCACATGTACATAAAGGGAACATGAGTACTATGAAAGATCTGAAAAGGCTCCAAAAGACTGGGAAGAAAATAAATCCAAATGGGTGAGTTAAACATGATAACATATACAGTAAAAATAAGTTTGGGAAGCTTCATTTATGAAAAATAACCATTTGAAGGTGGGGAAAGAAGGGAATGGATACAGTAAAGCAGGATAAAAACATCCACAGAAGAAGAGTGATGCCAGGTAAATATAACATTACAAAATTAGAGAACACATTTTCTCCATGAAGATGATGATATCCATCGTTACCAAACATGGCAAGAAATTTCAGAAGAGGGAAGTTTGACAAAAGGATATGGAAATTTGAAAGCTATTGGGAGCTTCAAAAGGTATTCATTCTTCAGATTAAAAATTCAGAAATGACAAGCTTACAAACAAAGTAAGTGGTGGTGAAATCACATCAAGTCCATACATAATGCACGAACAATGGGATAACCTTGTACCTTTGCATATTTTTTAATTTCCTCTACACTTGTTTTAAAATAACAATGATTCTAATATAGCATACACTGTACTACATACATATTATGCATGTATTTCTAATGAAATGCCTGAACAATAGAATTCATAGCATACAAAAGATGAAGTTCATCAATTTAAATATTTGAAGTGAAAATGGATGAGTCTCACAAGTATAAAATTCGTTTGCTTTCAAAAGTGAAAAGTAAATCAGGGTAACATAAAAGCATATTTTCAAATAAATCAGTGAAAAAAGAGACAAATTTATGTTTTAGGACGAAAGCAGGCAATAGAGTAAGAGGTAAGTTTATTTCCTAAAATAAAAGATTAATAATGGAGTGTGTGATTGAACACTTTGGAATAAGTTTGAAAGAGTTGTCACAAGGAAACAAATAAGATTGACAGGAGATAAATATGAATGTTCAAAAGCACTTATGATGATTTTATGACATGTAGCTTTGTTTACTGGATGGGGAATGGGGAGAAATAGAGTGAGGATCAAGAGTATCAGGGTGTGTCACACACAAAGCAGGGATGGTGGAAATCCTGCCATAAATTGACAAATATTTATAGCAAATTCATCTGTAAAGCACTTAAATATCACTAAGTATAGAAACAAAAATAAGTGGGACAAAATTATAGACTTAGAGAAGTAAAATGGTATAGGAACAGAAAAATAATCCAGGTCAAAAAATAAGAGTTTTCAGTAGTCACGAAATAGAAGGAAAGTTAGTCTTTTAAAGGTAAATTAGATAAGGCTGAAGGATTGATGCTTGAGATCTCTGTGCAAGAGATATTTAATGACAGAATGTTAAAATATGTTTTCTTTCTGTTCTTTAAAGCAAAAATATGTCAAATCAAACAATGGATCAGAAGCAGCAAATAAGATATCAGGCAAATGCAAACCAATTATTTCTTTAGAATACATTTGATAGCATTTTAAATATGGCACAACCACCACTTAGTTCTTTTAAATAAATAATCTTGTACATTTGCACAGTTTTTGAATTCTGCTTGTGATAACATAATGTAATCATTCATTCATCCATCTTATACCCATTCTTTCCCCTAAAAAATTAGATACCACTACATTACTATAACAGAAATCTTGCCTACAGAGAATAGACATGCAGCTGTCAGAAAATACATTGGATAATTACAGAAGTAATAATAAACTGAATGATCACAAATGAGATAATATGTACTCACTTTCCAAAATGACTGTAGTCCTTATCCAGGATTTTTTTTGAAAATAGCACTCAACATGAGATCTGTAAATTAGATAGCCCCAAGTACATATTTGTATGGCTATTGCAAGGAGGAGGTATCATGACAAGAAATGATATGTCTAGAGAGATCTCAGTGTGAACCCATTAGGAGAATGTAAAAGAGAAAGACATATATGAAATATTAGGTCCGATAAAAATAAACTACAAACATTCCAGTATGATTAGAATCCAGCAGTGGATAGGTAGGGAGATACAACTTTTCAGAAAGCCATATTTAAAGATTTTCAACTTTATTCTAAAAGGAAAGGATGCCACCCAATACACTCAAACAGAAATGGTAATAACTAGATTGTATTTGATATCACTCTGGCTTCAGGGTGGAGTAGTTATAGAAAATCCAGTGCAAATAAAGAAAAATCTCTAAGTAAAGCATTGCAATAGACTAGAAGATATGAATCTGATTTAATCAAAAGATACAATGGAAGACCCTGATGAATTTACAGAGTATTTAGAAGCTTCAAACGGCTGGCAGAACTTAGTGATGGATGGCATGAGAGTGGAGGTAAAGCTGGTGAAGGAATTTATTTTTGGCATAGCTCAACAGATAGAGAGCTCAGGAAGAACATCACATTTCAGAGAATATGAACTCAAGTGATATTTCTGTGAAATATTATCTCTGGTATTCTTTTGTGTTCCTTTTTGTGGAGGCGTCTAGTTAACAAATGACTTTAGAAGCCCAGTAAAAGAATCAAAGACAAATTTGTGAGTTTTATGGTATCTAGAATTCAAAGCAAAGATGTGATCAGTAAAGTAGTAGGAAATACAGGGCACTAGTGTCATGATAAAACAGGAGCTAAGATTTGGTTTTGTGGAAGCCAAATGAAAATTACAACAGTAATCAAAAAATGCCTCCCTTGATATTAGGAGGATAAGAAGTGAAAAGGATTGTTGAGTGATTTCAGAGTTATACAAATCATTCAATAGAAATGGATAGAATTCACCATACAGTTTAGTGACCAAATGTAAATTATATGAATGTGAGTTTAAATAAGTAGGAAGGGGAAAATACTGTTGTAAAACCTGAAAATAATTCAGTTTATCTTAAGAAGACAGGGAAGTAATCTTTAGTTCCTATAAGGTAATGGAAACTGGACTTAACCTTCCTGATATAAGCAACTAGACTATGTGACTTGGAAGCATATAGGACAACCATTTTCAGGTGGAAGTATCAGTTACCAGGTAGACCATCACTGTAACCAGGAAAGAATTAGATGTGCCCCAGAGTTGTCATTGTTTTATGCCTACATAAGTAGGTCTCAATGAATAGACAATATTTAGCATGAAATTATAGAAGAGGTTTTCCCAAATTTAAGGGAAGGGGTGCCCACTGAGGTATAAGAGGCATACATAATGCTAAATAGACAAAATCAGAAAAGAAACCTTCCATATCATATTATAGTCAAAATACTAAATACAAAGAATAAAGAAAGGGTTTTAAAAGCCATGCAAGAGAGACATCAAGTCACACATAAAGGCAGGTCCACTAGAATAACAGCTAATTCTTTAATAGAAACTCTAAAAGCCAGAAGGGCTCATATTTCAAATATTGAAAGACCAAAGCTGAGATGTTAAAATACACAAAAAGCCAGGCACATATTTAATGGTAATTTTGAAAAGCTTAGAATCACCCTAAGTTTGCTGCCATACTGAACTACAGACTCCAGGTCAGCCTATGTGAGAGTGAAACCCTGATTCAAAAATTGTAATACTAAGAATAGTAACAATAATGATAATAGTAATGATAGAAATCAACAAATAAATTCCTTGAAACATGTCGAACAATGTAAATTTTCTTTAAAAGATAAAATAAAGAAGGCAGTTCTCTAAAGCATAGTTTCATCCAACTAGATATCAATACTACTGAGGTCAGAAACCCAGTTCCCGAGTAAGTACTACTGCCCCAAATATGAGCAAGGGGCCCTGACTTTCCCCTACCCCTCCGAAGAATTCTACAGTTTTCCTTCTCAAAGAAAGTCTCCCTCCATTTCCTTATGGCCACACACTCCCAGCACTTGAAGGCAGTAAGTTTCCATCAGCTCTGAGTCCCAAAATAGTCACATCTTCACCTCCACACGACCACGTGGCATCTTCCTGGGGAGACTCTGTCCATGTTGTCCAGGAGTTTTCATACTGTGGCCTTGAAGCACCAATGGACTCTCCTGATGGATGTTTTCTTTTTCCTTGAAGCCATTTAGTAATATGATGCTTTTCTTGGTTGGCCTGAGGTTGTGTAAGACAAAAAGCAAATTGTACTGCTATCAATCTACTGACAGGACTTCATCCATCTTTTCTCCTGATTCCAATATAGTGAAGTAACATGCTTTCAGTGTTGAAAATTATTATATTGTAGAAATACAGTGGTTTCAGCCTTAAAAGAGTAGAAAGGGACAAGTGAAATGCAATAATGTTATATATGCGTACTATAACATTAAAAATGATAAACAACACAATAAAGTAAATTAGCATTTACATTCTTCTTCATACTTTGGGTATACTTATATTTGTTAAGAGTCTTCATTGCTCAAGAATAAAAAATCTGCAGGGCAGGATAATGCATACCTGGAATGCTAGCACTCACTCATATGGGGCAAGAGAATAGAAAGTTCCAGACCAACCTGAGCTACTTAGCTAGTTTCCATCTCAAAGAAAAAGAGAGAGTAAAATTGTCTTGGCTGGTTGGTGACACATGAGGCAATGCTACTCCTGCCATTATTCGTGTATCGTTTCAATGATAAATAGATTTAATTATAACTCAAGCAGACTGATATTTGGGAATTATGGAGGAATTCCTAAAAAAGTATGTGAGAAAATACTGGCTGAAAACTTTTTCTAATTTGATGAAAACTGTAAACACACAGACTTGCAACCAGACTAAGGCATACCATACTCATTACCAAAAATCAGTGCTAGAAAGAGGATTTGAAAAACAACTAGAGAAAAGACTTTATTATTTCTAAAGAAGCAAAAGTAATGATCAACAAGTATCTCATGAGAAAGCAGGCAAGCCAAAAAATGCTGCAGTAATAAAATATTAATGTACTAGGAAATAAACCAACCTAGAATTTTACACAGCAAAATATTTTTCATAAATTAAAATAAAAAATTTTTGTTCTTGTGAAGCCCAAGCTGACTGTCACTAGCAAAACTGAAGTATATTTTAAGTCAATTATTCAAAAGAGTGAGGATAATTATACACAGGTACTAAATTAATCATATTTCACTTCTTGTACTTGTTTTGAATAAATGAGGATTTGACATAGCATTACTGACTTCTAAAGTATGCTAACATGTTTTATTTTAAAACTCACTATTTACAAATGTTCTTGATATCCAATGGGCAGTTCTTAACTTAGTAAACGCATCAGAAACCCAGGTTAGAATGGATGATGTGGTGACAAGCGAATATTCCTCAAATTATGCAAATTTATTTCAGGGCATTATGTATGAATATTATTGGATATACTTACTTTGAATCTCAGTCTAGTTTTGGACTTCATGTTTTCCTTTATCATTTGGGACAGTTTTAATCTATTCTGCTTAAATATATATTTTTTTTAACTCAAACTTTTAGAATGGCAAAACTGGAATATTTTTAGTATAAAAAATAAAATAGATTATCTACATAAACTTAACATTGATACAAAGGTTATCTTCAGGATGATCTGCTACTTTACTGGGCGCATTAGAGAGCTAGTTTAAACTTTTCAGATTCAATAACCAGAATTAAAGTATGTTAGTGTAATTTATCTCCCATGATTTTTAACATCTACACATACACACATACACACACACACATATATATACATATGCATATGTATATTTCTTCTTTCAACTATCATTTATTTTAGATGAATTTTCCACCAAATAATGTTATAAATAAAATCTTCATACATTTGCTTATGACAATTATATCTGCAACAGAACCACACCAGGCATTCTAAGAAAGAAACTATTCGTTCTCTTTTATTGGAAATTGGGTCACACAGAAATCTACCTCTTATATTTTCTTTCATTCATCAAACTCAAGAACACTTTTTATCTCAAATACTTTGTTTCATCTGCATATCACTTAGCTTTAAAGAGTAAAAAGCAGCTCATTTCATCCATTCAAACAGTTCTCATAGGAAGACTTTACTGTCAGCTAACCTAGAAAAGGCTTAACATGATAAACGATTCTGCAAATTGAGTCTGTCCACCAAAGTTAGGTTGATAAATTCATGCAATCCAATGCATATATACTCAGGTTACTGAAAGATTTTGACAATATCAAGTATTGCTTTAAGTAAAAATTTCTTTCCAATTCTGAAAATGATTCTCTTGATAAAACTCAGACTTTATTTTGAAAAAAAAAAAAAAACTTCAAGAATAGACATTGATTTCTTAGTTTGTTTCCCAGTGAAGTATTCAGAGCGCATACTGTATTCTTAGTATATTAGGACACATCACTACTACAGATGGTCCTTTCTATTGTGTAGCATATGAGTAACTTAATATTCTTATTTCAGACATAATAATTTTTGCATAAATATTGTCAAAGTTATTCAGTTACTACAGGCACAGATAAAATTCCGGATAACTCTGATGAAAGCAGAAGAACACACATGAATGCATAAATACAATGATGTACATGAGCACTTATGTTTGAATTCACATGCACAACACCCATAAACCAGCCAAAAATAATGAGGCATAGAATACAAGGTGAAAATAGAGCAGGTAAATTACACATATACACCATTTTCAAATAACGGTCACAAAGGATATGAGGCATAGGTCTTGTAATTGATGCTCAAAATCACTTAGGAACAATGAGATTCGACTACAAAATACTTCAATCAATCTTAGCAGATGTCCTTCCTTGTACTGATAAAGACATATCCAGCATGCCACAGACATTTCCATTGATATATTATTAGCAGCACCCATCTATCTACAAGCTGCATTGAGATATCACTGAAATTTGACAGTCTTCTGATTACACATTTTAAGCCTTGAATCTTTCTGCTTGGATCCTTCCCACTTCAATCTCCAGCCAATTTTATCTCAACATCTTGCTCCATTGCATTTTGTAAGTATTTGATATATTTTTATGCTTCCTACTCTTTGTAGGTAAATGTTTCATGTTTTAAGCTTCACAATGTAGAAAATATAAAAATACAAAAACCCAAGAATTTGAGTTTCTACAAAAGTTACTATTTTTCTCTTTTTGTTTTATACCAATGGCTAGATTTATCTAAATAAAATATTGCATAAAGAAGGTAAATACTAAGCTGGGAGTGGTGGCATATGCCTTTAATCCCAGCACTAGGGAGGCAGAGGTAGGAGGATCACTGTGAGTTCGAGGCCACCCTGAAATGACATAGTAAATTCCAGGTCAGCCTGGGCTAGAGTGAAACCCTACCTCGCAAAACCAAAAAAAAAAAAAAAAAAAAAAAAAAAAGTAAATACTGGCTGAAGAGATGACTGAGTAGTTAATGCACTTTGTCTACAAAGCCAAATGACCTGGATTCAATTCCCCAATGCCCACTTAAAGCCAAATGTATATTGGTGTGTGCATCTGGGGCTTGTTTGCCATGAATGAAAGCCCTAGTGTACCCATTCTCTCTCTCCGTCTCCTTGCAAATAAACAAATACATAAGTAAAAGGTAAAAATATACTTTAAAGTTCAGAACATGTATTACTAAACATTTGTTCTATTTTTTCTAATACATTTGTCACTTATTTTCTCAAAATTAAAAATTTGCTGATCTTGTTAACCTTAAAGATAAATATAAGATATGCCCAATTATCTTAATTTTGAATTTTTAATCTAAAACTTAATATATCATATAAATCTATTGAAACTTTAGTTAATCTCACATTAATCAGTAAAAATAACAAAATAATCTTCTGATACAGGTAAGTTTTAATAAATGGTGGTCAAAAGCTTTCTGTAGAAAACTCCTGTGCCAAACATATTAGCAATAGCTCAGTAGATTCATGTTTAGGGATCTTTTCAGAGAAGGATTTAAATGTATTCATGAATAACTACCAGGTTGAAATAAGAAGTTACATATTTTTGTTTATATTTTTCTAGGCAGGTATTGCTCTAGCTCAGGCTGAACTGGAATTCACTTTCTAGTCTCACAGTGGCCTCAAACCCATGGAGATCCTCTTAACCCAGCCTCCTGAGTGCTGGGATTAAAAGGCATGTTACCACCATGTCCAACCATGATATATTTTAATTATATAATTGAGATATATATACTGACTTGCAAATCGATTTGATACTATGAAGTGTGTAATAACTAATGAATATAAGAATGATAGAATGATGAAAGCTAATATTTATGGAAGACTTACCATGAGATTAGACTATATAAAACCTTTTTTTTTTTTTTTTTTAGGAAGAGTCTTGCACTAGCCTACGCTGACCTGGAATTCACTATGTAGTCTCAGGGTGGTCTGGAATTTACAGTGATCCAAAGGTGTGGGCTACGAAGACCGAATTAAAGATTTTTTTTACAAGGTTTTTCACCTAATCCTCAAAAGCTTTGAAAATTAATAGAAGTACAATACTTGTTTTAAAGAATTCTAACTAAAGTTAAAGACTCAGAAAGTTGCCCTGTCAGTGATGAATATATGAAAATATTTGAAAGAGAGTGAACAGATTGATTAATCTGCATTAAATTTATTGTGGTCATATTCAATAGAAACTATGAGAATTCAAAGAGTTTAAGCAAAATACAGTTTTTGAGAGGCAGAATAAGGTGTTTGGAGGGCATTCATACTGTTACATTTAACCATTTATCTTGTGAAATACACCTGGCTTGCTTCCTTTTTACTTTCTGCTAGTTAAATTATGGGAAAATTTCTTTATATGAAATAAAAATTTATAGCACAGTTGTGAAAATTAAATGAAAAAAATATGCAATACAAGCAAACTAGGACATGTTCAATACATGTCAGTCACTATCCGTAATTCTATGAGTAGAGATTCACTATGGAAGGCTTCTGAGTGGATTGGAAGGTCAGGCAAAAGTCTTCCAGTGAGCTTCCTGGTGAAAATAGTAAGTTTAAATGGATAGGGATTGGATAAATGAACATAAATTGCATTTATTTGTAGAATTTTTATGTATATTCTCCATTTATGGTCTTATCGTTCTCTCTCTCTCTCTCTCTCTCTCTCTCTCTCTCTCTCTCTCTCTTTCTTCTTTCTGTCTTGCCTGTGTTGGCAGTAAAGTGAAGTGGGGGAGAAGGAGGAGAGAGGAGGGAGTGACATTTTTAAGTTGAAAACACTGAACAATGTCTGAATAGATAGAATTTAGGGTCCCATATTAAAATAATCCCAGATTTTTATAGACACACCATATATTCTTATGATGAGTAGATACAGAACATTATTGAAGAAAGTGGTGATAAGAACAACCTCTTAAAATAGATTGTTCTGCTTTTAGGCAGCATTAACTATTAAAAGCCCTCACTGTAATGACCCTGAAGATCTCTTATCCATCTAGTATCTCTAATATGACTATTTTGAATCTTTGTAATCTGACTCCGCTTTTTGAAATCTTTCAGATAACAGAACCCCTTTCATCCTCTACTAAATCTTATAGTTCATTAAATTATTTGTAAGATGAAAACTCATTATTCCCACTACTCTTTCTCTACTCTTAATGAGTACTGGTATATGAACCTCTTTTAAAATGTATTCAATGCACCTCTTTTACCTAGAGTTCACAGTTGAGTGTGGCCTGGGGAAGCTGAACATGCAGGAATGTAAATCATATAAAACTGATGTGTTCATGGTGTGTGGCATTTAGGAAAGTATCAGTTCACATGTCTTCCAAGACAAAGAGCCTCTGTGAGGAAAACACTTGCATGGATAAGATTTGAACGTGAGTGACAAGAAGCCTCTGAGTTAGAAGAGAAGGGCTTTAGTCCACATATTTCAGTGCACTACTAAGCTTGGAGGGAAAATAGAGCATGTGAAGAAAACCTGCAATTTCAGAAAGAATGAATAAGATTCAGAGTTCACAAAGAATATTGCAAAAGAAACATGTTGGTAAAGTATATGAGGACAGGCTTGAGTATGCAAAATAAGTATTTCAGTTACAGGAAAGGGTTTCTAATTAACACTATTAAGGTCACAAAGATCATTTAGCTAATTTGTTCATGCTTATTTCTACTGTTTCTGCTTTACAAAACCCTAATTTAAGAACTAAATTCACTATGTCCACACACATATGTCATCAGACCAGAACAGTACTTTTGTTTCCCTCTGATAGTTTCAATATATACTTTCTTAACCTCTCCGTTTCCCAATAGCCTCAGTTTTCACATATTATAATGTAAGTGATAGCAATATGTAAACATTATGGTGACTGCAACACAGCATGTGGAATTCTAGCTAATATGTCTCTTATATTATGATAGGTAGTTTCATATACAAAAAGATGCATGATATGAACACCATATACAAACTTAAATTAAAATATGTTATAGGCCTAAATGTAAATTCTAAGATTATAAAATATCAGAAGTAATAATGGGACAAAAGCTCTGTGATATTTGATTAAACAATTATTGCTTGCATAGAAGACCAACAGTATGATTCTTTTTTTTTTTTTGATATTTTGAGGTAGGGTCTCACTCTAGCCCAGGCTGACCGGGAATTCACTATGGAGTCTCAGGGTGGTCTCAAACCCACAGCAATCCTCCTACCTCTGCATCCCGAGTGTTGGGATTAAAGGTGTGCACCACCATGCTAAAATGACAATAAGATATATACCATTGCTCCAAAACTAAGCGTTTTGTCATTCACAAAGCACACACATGAAACATAAATTAGGACAAAATAATTACAAGCCATATAACTTGATAAACTTTTAAAATAACATTGTATTAACAAATTTTGGAAGTATTTAAAGAAGTGTATAATTTAAGACAGCAGGTTGATTTTAAGATGCTTTAAATGAAAAGCATGAAATATATTCATCTGAAAATTTCTCAAAATTCTTAATCATTATATAAATGCAAACTCAAACTACATAAGGTACTACCTTATACATATAGAATATCTAAATTAAAGTGACCATATATATGAGAAGTCCATGAGGATGTGAACTGGTTGGAACATCTATGTGTTGTTGGTGAGAGTGAAAATCTCACAAATTACATTGGAAAATACTTTGGCCATCTCTTAAAAAATTAAACATGTAATTTTAATTGAATTTTCATTGCCTAATATTGCATTAGTCCTAAAGAAATAAAATTTTATACCAATACAAGTGTATAAAAATGAGTATTTATGATAGTTTTATTTACCAAAATTGTGGTTTCCCCCCCAAGACTAGAAATCTAGAATCAGCCAATGAATTAGAGTAACACTAATTAAAGGAAATGAGCTATTTATTTATGTAAATGCACCAATAAATATCAAAGCTGTGTTGCCTGAAAAAGCTAGATCTAAAAAGTACACATTGTGAATTCCATTTAAATAAAATTGAAGAAAATGCAAATTAGTTGATAAGTGAGACAATGCTAATCAATGGTTACTGGGGAATGAAAGATAACAGGAAGGGGAGGAATTAAAATATAGAGGAAGTAAGCTTCAAACATGATGAATATATTCATTGTTGTTGTTGTAAGTGTTGCTTAGCATAAACACTTCAAAATTACATTGAAAATAAAAAAAAAGTTTGTGCAGTTCAGAGACTGTGAATTACGTCTCATTGACTGCAGCTTCTAATTTGACAATACATTCTCTCCATCCTAAGACCTCGTTCTAGATGAATCATAGCACTTTTTAATTTTAAAAATTGCATTTTGAAATGTATTCTTAAGAACACAAAAGAGTCTGATGTGGCATTGTATGCCTATAAGTGTAGCATCTGGGAGGCTGAGGCAGGAGGATTGTCATAAATTTGAAGCCTGCCCAGGTTACACAGCAAGTATAAGATCACCCAGGGTTATATACAAGGACCATACCTCAAAAGCATAAAAAATCATACAAAGCAGGATCACCATAAAGGACTGGATATGTCTCATGAGGCCTGAAAACCAAGATTTACATAGGTGGCCAAATCAAGAGGAAAGCATGGAAACTGATAATAAATAACACAGTAATTATGCAAATGCCCAAGAGAAAGAATTCTGACTTACATCCTAAGTTATAGTTTGAATTGCTTGAAGAAGAAAATTTGAGTCTCTTTCCATGTTTCTTGGCACATGACCTTCCCAATCAATGCTGGCAGAATGAACGAACAATGAATGGGTAACATGTTACATGTTGCAGAGAGAAAGCTTATGACAGAAAGTCATAAATCAAAAAATAATTGTCAGGAATGGGGATGTAGTACAGTTGGCAGACTTATTGCCTACAATGCACTAATTCCTGGATTCAATCTCTATCATGACAGAAAACCACAAAATACTTCCAAAAAAGCAGTTATGAACAAGCCTAAATAAGGATGTTTTAAGTCCTCCACAATGAAAATGTTGGCATAACATCAGTGTTTCTACTGAAGGAAGAAATTTAATAAGATATTACAAGATGGAAAGACCATCCATGCTCATGAATTGGCAAAATTAATATTGGGAAAATGTCTGTATTTCCAAAATTAGTCTACAGATGCAATGTAATCCCCATTAAACATCCAATAATAACCCTCTAGAGACGGAATAATTCAAACCTCCAGAAACACAAAATACTTTGCATAGCCAAACCAATCCATCCTAAAAAGAAGTAGCAATGTAAGCAGTATAAGCAGTAAGCAGTACCTGATCCCAAATTGTTCTATAGAGACATAATAACAAAAATAATATAGAACCAACACAGAAACAGATGTATAGGTACATGAAATGGAACAGAGAACCCAGAAATAAACCCACACAGCTACAACCACCTATTTTTTGTCAAAGGTATCAGAAACATACATTGAAAAGAAGACAGCTTCTTCAACAAAGGGTGCTGAGAAAATTGGATATCCACCTGTACATGAATGAAATTAGATTATCGTACTGCATACTCTAAGAAAAGAGAATTCAAACTGGATCAAATACATTAGCATAAGAACTTAAACTTTGAAATGAGGGAGAAGCACTTCAAGATACAGGCATAGGTGAGGACTTTTTGAAAAGGACTCCAATGGTCGAAGAGATAAGACCAAGAACTGACAAATAGTATGGTATGAAATTAAGAAAATACTCTACAGCAAAGAAAATAATCACCAGATTATAGTATAGATAGCTTGTAAGATAAAAAACTACCAACTATACATCAGACAGGGGGTCAATATCTAGAACAAAATAAAGTAATGGTGGGAGAATTATGATCAAGTTGCATTATATTCACATAAAAAATTCTCAACAATAAGTTTAAAAGTTGCAAATATTAATCATCATGAAACAAAAATTTTCCATTTAACAGTTTGAACAAATGAATTGATCAGACAATTCTCAAAAAGAAGCAAAAATGAAGCCAGGTATGGTGATATATGCCTTTAATCCCAGCACTTGGAAGGCAGAGGTAGGAAGATTGCCATGAGTTCAAGGCCACCCTGAGACCTGAGACTACATAGTGAATTCCAGGTCAGCCTGGGCCCCTACCTCAACACCCCCAATAAAAAAGCACAAATGGCCAATATATATTTGAAAAAAACATATTAAACATACATAGCAATCAGGGAAATATAAATTAAAACAACTTTGAGTACTTTTAATGTCACCCCAGTGAGAATAGGTAATATCAAGAAAAAAAAAAAATGTCAAATGCTGGTGAGTCTTTAAGGGAAAAAGATCCCCACACATTGCTGTGCTAAAGACACTATGGAAATCAGTGTGACAATTTCTCAAAAAAACTGAAAATGGAACTACTGTATGAGCCAAATATACTACTGCTGAGTAGTATTCCCAAAGAAATCAAATTTTCTACATAGAGACACTTATACATCCATATTTGATGCTGAACTATTGACAATAACTAAAACATGAACCAGTGTTGATGTCCATCAAGAGATTAATGGATAAAGCAAATGTGAGATTTTATATATACATGTATATATATATATATATATATATATATATATATATATATATATATGGTATGAAATCATACCCTTTCATAGAAATGGATACAGTGAGAACTGGGGACAGAAAACTAATATGTTAAGTGGAAAGAAAAAGTATAGATTTAGGTTTTTCTCTCACAGTGTGTGTGTGTGTGTGTGTGTGTGTGTGTGTGTTAAAGCTAGAATTGTGACCATGAGAGGGGAAGAAGAGTTCCTCAAGGAGGAGGAACCATGAATGCAACAAGGGGGATAACGACATTCATGTAACATGAAAGTAAATGGGAGGCTATTGGAGGAGAGGAAAATAGCCAGCAAGAGTACAGCAGTGGGGCTTCCTTTCCCCTGACCAGACCACTGAGGTGCTCCTGACCCTCTGAGAGCTTGGGACCATCTCTAGCTGATACCAGCTTTCACACCCACCACAATTCAGCCTCGCTCTTCTTCTCTTCATCTCCTCCCTCCTTCTCAGTAAGTGTCCCTCTCAGGTTGGCCTTTTCATGGGTTTAATCCCTACTCATGGAAGCCATGCCAGAATGCCAGACTACACCCCTCCCCTGCTCCTGGGCCCCAACCCCAGGCGCTCTCCTCACCTTGGGTTTCTCACTCTCTGGTCTACTGTACCCTAAGAGGCGCCTTTTGGTTCAGTTGCACCATCTCGGTACACTCTCCCTCTACCTCCTGAGGTCTCATCTTTCACTGCCAGCCTCGTAAGCCATTGGGAGCACAGGAGCCCACCTTGCTGACTAACAAGCAAAAATCCAACAGTTGCGACCTAGTTGCGACCTGTAGGCTTCTGCCCACATGGGAGGTGCAGGCCCCATTCACCCTAATGGACCAGAGGGTCATATTGGTATTCTGTGTAAAACCAGCTTGAGCGCTGGTTTCTTTCTCTCACGCTTGTATTGCTCTTTCCCTGTCTCTTTAAGAACTAAAAGCCTTTACTATTCTTGAATGGTATCAAGCCTCATTGTCTGATCTTTCTCTGCAACTCTGCCTGGTCACAATATAAGGTGCACAATGGGTCCAAATGGCCTGAAAATAGCACTTTTACTTTCCAAGTTCTCACTAACGAGAAAAAAAAAAAAAAAAAAAAAACTGCCAACGTACAAGCAGGTGGTCTGAAATAGCCTATATTCAAGCATTTTTCATTCTGCATGCATGGCCTTCTCTCTGTTCCACCTGCTCTTCTCACCAGATCCAAGGACTCGGGAATGTGCTCTCATTCAATCCCTTCCCTATATTCCTCCTCACCTACTGCTTTTTAAAATATTAGTTACGTACACAGTGTGTATACAGCCATGTTGGTACCATTGTTAGCCTCCACCCTGTCCTCCAGACACCCTCTGCTTTTGGCCTGGATGCCATAGATGACCTGGCCCCAACAGCTCCTCTGGCTCCTCCAGCTCCCTCAGCTTCTCCTGACCCACTGCCTGGTAATAAGGTTTAATTCTGGTCTCTGCTGTTGTAAAAAGAATAGAAATTTAAAGTGGAAATGCATAACTTCTAAATGAATGAATGAATATGTAAAAAGAAATGGTTGTCTGGAGTCTGGATGAAAAGTGCACTTGAAATGAATGTGTGTGTGTGAGTATATATGTGGCGCACAGCCCTAAAACTGCAGAATAGTTTCTGTTTTGATCAGTGCCATGTCGCTGTGGGGGATGTTCTCCACCAAACCCACTGTACTAGATGGCATGGCCAACTTTTACTGTTGAGTGCACCTCAAAAGGAATGCTGAAAATAATTAAGATCACAGGCAAGGAAAATGCAAGATTCTCCTACTCTTTTTAAAGAGTTGTAAAATGACAGGATCAGAAAGCTGCCTTGTAGCCCTGAAGGAAGTCCAAAACTCTCCCTGAAATTTATAAAAGAAAAAATGGCTCTATCTTAGCTTCCCTGCCTTGCAGAGCCAGGAGCTGCAGGCACAGGGAATCTCAGGATCTGGTCCCAACATGATGATGGATGAATGCCAAATCTCTGTGAACAGATTGGGACTTCTTAATAGAAATTTGTAACTGTCTTTATGTTTACTTTATCTTTCTATGCTTCTATAGAACTACTAATGGAAAACAGCCTCAAGATTTATGTCTAAATTTAGAAGTACTTGATACTGAGTTTCTAAGAATTTTTTTTTAATTTCTAGTAATATTTGAATCTGATTTTATGTTTTAAAAAATGTGTTTCAGGATGTTTATTCTGAATAAATAGTGTAAGTTAAGTCTGGTCTACTCTTTTATAAAAAGGTTGCTTAAAAAAGCCTTGTGAGCTGGGCATGGGGGCACATGCCTTTAAATCCCAGCACTCAGGAGGCAGAGGTAGGAGGATCGCCAAGAGTTCAAGGCCACCCTGAGACTACATACTAAATTCCAGGCCAGCCTGGACCAGAGTGAAACCTTAACTCAAAAAAAAAAAAAAAAGAAAAGAAAAGAAAAGAAAAAGAAAAAAGAAAAGAAAGAAAGAAAGAAAGAAAGAAAGAAAGAAAGAAAGAAAGAAAGAAAAAAACAAAGAAAACAAAACAAAAAAACAAAACCCAAAAAAATAAATGGTCATATTAAAAGTCTTATGGTAAGGACAATAAAAGTTTTTGTTGGTAGTTATGAGATAAACTTACTAAAGAAGATAAACTGGAATAGAAACTTTAAATGTTGGATGTTAAATGTTTAATGAACAAGATTGTTACAGATTGTTATATAGAGTGTAAGGTAAAATATGTGGATGAAATATAAGTAAGCTTACTAGAGTGCCACAGACAAAATCATACAGTTGACTAAGGTTTGAGTAGCTTTAGATTGTGTCATTAAATTTTGTGTATGATTTAGAGATTCAAAATATTTCTTTCTGGCTCAGCAGTTAAATGTACTTGTTTACAAAGCAAGATGCACACAGTGGAGCATGCATTTGGAGGTTGTTCACAATGGCATGTGGCCCTGACAGGCCCATTCCCTCACTTTTCCATGAGACTTGTCTCCTTTTTCATTAGATCATGGCAATTTAATCCAGTTCCTCTATTCTTTGGGTATATTAGATATATCTAAATTAATTTCAGAAACTGACTTAGAGATTGGGTGGACATCTCATTTAGCTTTTAAAAGTACTAAATCTCCTCATAAAGAATATATATAAGAAAATATTATATAAAGGTAACCTGATTCTGTTGAGCTTTAAAAATTATAAAATGTTTCATGTCTTCATATTTAAGCCAAAAATGTTACTATATGATATACATTTCTTTGTTTTTATTTTGAATTCTGTTAGCAGATCTTTTGTTCATAGTTTACACTCTGTAGCCTATGTGCTTTAAATATGTAAACCCTACTTTTTGTGAATATCAGGTTTTACTAGATATTGGAATATTATAATTTGGTTTATATAAAGTCCATGGTCTTCAGCAATCAATAAGCATGCATCACAATGATTGGCTAAAACACTGTAAAAATGTAAGATGGTTCTTGTCTTGTTCATGCTAGATTTTCTGGATGATTATCACTAAGGTTATAATCTAAGTCTTATGAAAAGTGACTTACTGTGATTCTGTTCTTAGGAAAACTGAGAAGTTTCCCCATGTTTCAGGGAAATCCACTGTATACAAACAATATTAATATAGTTTGTCTAAGATTCTTATAACAGTCATAACTATGTTTTTAGTTAAGCCTTTAAATTGTTCAATGGTAAAAGACACATATTTAAGAACTTAGTTTGTGTCTGTGATATTTTCTCTAATGGATGTTACAATCAAACTTGCATAATTCAAAATAACCAGGTTTTATTTTATTCTTAAGCTATGTATAATCAGTGTCAGTCAAGGTTTCACTTAATTAAGTGTCTCATGTCTGGTATCGTAAGTCCATTGCTTACAGAAATATTGATACTTAAGACATGTTTCCTACCCTAGAAAAAATAATCTTAAATTACTGTTCTGCTTCCAGTTTAGAGAGTAGTTGGCACTTTCATTGGAATACAGACTAGCCAAAGCTGTTTTTAAACACAGATGTAAGTTTTGTTTTTTCTTTTACTGCCTTGTCTTTTCCTGGCATACAATTTCTAGATTAAATCAATTGGTTTAAACTTATTGATAAAATATTGTTTTCAGGGCTACTAAAATGTTCTGCCTATACTTATAAGTGACAGATACTTAAAAAGATAGACTAAACTTAAATATTAATCAGAATGATTTTAAAATTATTGTGTCATTCTCTAACCAGATCTGCTTTGCCTGCCAGATATGTTCTGTACCTTTATAACTAATTTGCTTTAAGAATCAAAACGTACAATCTCTCTGAGTGATTAATAACCATATGTAGAAGCCAAACTCAATTAAGAACATTGGAGTTAGAATGATAACCAATGTTTTTGGTTCCTGCTCCCAGGTCAGAAGGCTATAAGAGATAGTGAGACATTTGCTAACTTCTAAACTCTGGCAAGTTACCTATATTCTTGATCAGAGAGGGTAGAGTAACCCAAAAATGAATTTCTCGTCAATGTCTCTGCAACAGGAGAGTCACATCAGAGGAAAATCAGTCCTCCATGTCCCACAAAAGAGGGAGGGCCACTTGGTCAACACAGCCTTGACTTATCCTAGCAGATGACAATGCTGAGAATTATAAATTTCCTCACAGGTCCCTAAACATCTCTCCTACAGTGCCGTTATTGACCTCCAAAATATACAATTAATTATGGCAGCCTACATGGTCTTAATCATCCTGTTAAACATATATATATATATCATAAACAAAATTTCAGACTAATAAGCTCCCCTGTCTGATGCTTGCTTACAATACTAAACTCTAACATTAACTCATGCCTTCTGCCTCTGCCTGTTCCTGATTATTTCTAAACTTCACCTACTCGGGCCCCAGCTCCTCTCACTTGCCTTAGTTAGAATCAGAACTATTCCTTGGGCCCCCTATTTCCTTAGCCTTTACCCTACCTCATCTAGGGATAAGTATACTACCACCCAACGGGCACTCGCAAACTTAAACTCTCTCATGTTTCTACTCTTGCCCTGATCCCAAAATGCTCCTCTTGAATACACTGATGCCCCTCTGCCTCCTCTCTCTTGTTCCAAGCCATCTATCTGTCACCTCTCATCCTCCCCTTGCACCTGGAGTTTTGATGTCATAACTGTTGACAAGGGGAACAAGCTCCTTAATTCTACCTTCTGTCCTCTCACGGGGTGCACACAGCCCATCTCCCTCACCTTGTCTATAACAGATGTCACCAGTGACTTCTCTGAAGCCAACTCAATATAGGGGTGATATGAGAAACCTATCTGCCTCACTCAGGACCAAGTAGTAAAGGCATGCTACACTGGTGCTGACAAGGGGTGCTCAATATCAGTTTCACCACTCTGCCACCTTTAGACACCAAGAAACTGTCTCCTCATCACCTTCCCTGAAGGGACACCCAACAACTGCATTATCCAGCCTCTCCTGTAAGAACTCATTGCCTCTATGGTCAGTATGAAAAAATGAACCTTTATCTCTTACCATTAACAAAAGGCTGGAATGTTAAACCAGGATGGGCTCCCAAAATGCAGTATCCAAGGAAAGCAGAATGGCAACACAGGCATAAAGAAGTGGATTATCCACATTCCTCAAGAAGCTACCCAGTCATTATCTAACAATGGCCCCAAGTCATTGTTTTCTGCCCCCTTATCTCATAAGGTCATTGTTCTTGTCTCACATCCTGGCTATCTTAGATCTCCCCTAAAGGAACTTTTTTTATTCAACTTATCCATTCCTCACCTTCCCCCAACTGAAAAGCCCTGTAAAGCCCATTATCTGAAAACTCAGGTAGGTGCTTGATAGTCAGCCCTGGCAGCTTATGCTTTTCCCAAATGAAACCTTTCATCTTTGCCTCAGAAAAAAATACAAAAGAGTAGAGCAGTAGTAATGGAAGAGGGAAATGGGGAAGGGGAGAAATATAAATAATATATGAAAAATCTAATATAAAACTATTGCTTTTATGGAAATTAAAATTTAAAAGCTAATAAAAAGACGAAATAAAAACAAGTATGTCAAGTATTAAAGGGGAAAATGCACACTCATCCCAGGTCAAAGTGCTTCTGTTACCAGCAATACCATGGTGATGGAACTCCTTACATATGCTACTTAGGCTGCTTTGTGGTCCTCTACAGAAATTTACTTTCAGGAGACTGAAAACATATCTTGTATTAAAAAATTAATTTAAGAAATAAATCAAGACTGATGAGTGGCCAACTCTCATTTTAAAATTTCTCCACTCAACAGAATAAGTCTTTGAAACATTTCTATGAAACACAATTTCTTTAATTTGAGCTGGAGCAGCCTGTGTTCTATATTTCTTTAATGTAAACTGGAGCATTCTGTGTTCTGTATTTCTTACCCTTCATGACATAGAGGTCACAGACTTACTGTGGAACAAGTTAGGATCACTTACATATTATTCTAAATTTAGATTTGGCCCAGAATTTTTGCTGAAATAATGAGAGACATGGTAATAAAATGAAACTGTGTCACTTTATCACTTTATACTTGCAGAGGAAAATTCATAAAATAAATTGTCCTTAAAGAAACCACTGAAACTATCAAACTATACCTACTTAAAATGATTAAGTCACGTTATCCCCTGATGAACTGTGCCTGAATTGTTTTCTAAGTGACCTTGTAGCACTTCCTGAATAGCCTTTCTTGACAGGCATGTACAAATACACACCTATGTGACAATAGCATCACTGTACCCTGTTAGTACTCAGTTTGGATATTTGACACTTTGAGACGCTTCCCAAGTGGCATTCTAGTCACTTTGTCTCAGAAGAATATTTAATAAATTTAATATGTGCTTATTGATTCCCTGCTATGCAAGTGAAGTAGAAAAACTCTCAAGGGTAATTACAACTAAAGAGATAGGGCAAAATTCCACAAAACTCTTAAAAAATATTCAAACAACTCAATCAATAATAGACTGATTAGTATGAGATTACTTTAAGTTGGACACTAATGAATAACACCTTTAATAAATTATAGATAAAAAATTCTATCTTCTGGTTGTATTGACTCAATAGTTTCCATTCCATACAGCATATAATTATATTTTAAATAACAAAATTAATATATAGGCAACAAATAACCGGTCCATCAGGAACTCCTCAGGAATGCAGATCACTCTCCAGGAACCACCTCCTCTCTTCCTGTTTTCTGGACACTCTACAGCTTCTGTACAGATGTCAAATTCTCACCCTTCATGAGTAGCAACCTCCATAACTTGATTTGCAATATCTTCAGAAAACAGCTCATCAAAATTACAACTAACCCTTATCCCCTTACTCTTTGCAATATACAATAAATATGAAGACAAAGGAGTATCTCAGCTCAGAGGTGCCTTCATTTACATAACAGATATTTATTGAGATTCTCCTGCATTCTAGGCATCAATAAATGGTGGTGTAAAACCTTAAAGAATGCCTTTCAGTGATGACAGGAAAATACAGATACAACACACAGACATCACACAAAGGCATAAATACATACACATTATGTGTGTGCAGGTAGTATATGTCATGTGATTGCAAGCTCAGTGAAACAAAACAGATGAGAGAAAGGAAAATGAAAGCTATGGGAAGGGGAATGAGGTAGTTAACAATACAATTTTACATAATATAATGAGGAAAGATGCAGTAGGTACCACTATAGAAAATAGTTCCACTGTCCTGCTGAGGAAGAGAAAAACATATTGTGTGGTCCTATGTGCATAATGTTACTAAGGCTATACAATTCTTGAATTCAGGATAATGTAGCATACTGAGGAACTTCAACCAGAAAGTCTTTATGGAGGGAAAAGAATTGCTGCTATAACATTAGTTATCATGAATTCTTGAGCACAGAGTGGATTAAAGACTCAATAAAGAGTACTCATGTGAAGTAAAAGGAATAGTTCATTAATCCATTCATTTAAATATTACTAAATATTGTTACATGCTAGATATTAGCCAATTTTTGTAACACAAGAGGAACTAAACCTTTGCCTCCTTGCTATTATTTTGCAGAAAGGTTGCTCTGTGTGCTACAAAAGTGTTGTAGTCAGATTCCCATTGCTGATAGAAATCATCCCAACCAAGAGTAGGTTATGGGAAAAAAGAGGTTTATTGGGCTTACAGACTTGAGGGGATGCTCCACGATGGCAGGGAAAACAATGGCATGAGCAGCAGATGGACATCACTTCATAGCCAACATCAGGAGGACAACAGGAGAGTGTGTCAAACACTTGCAAGGGGACACTAGCTATAATATCCATAAGCCCACCCCAAACAATACACTGGCTCCAAGTGGCATTAATTCCCAAATCTCCATCAGCTGGAAACCTAGCATTCTGAACTCCTAATTTTATAGGGGACACCTGAGTCAAACCACCACAGGAGGAAACACACAAATGCAATTGAGGACCACATCAGTAGTCAGTGATATATATATGTAACAAATGAATCCAAGAATATAGCTTCACAGGACATAAACTTATTTAATGTGACCAAGAATCAGTGGAACATGGCAGAAAAGAGGAGGTTCTATTGACTGGAAATATGGACGAGTTGGTTTGAGGATTAATTTTTAATAATAGTAGTACATTCTCTCTATAGCATGTAAATTACATTTTCATATCCGTGATACTGTCAATGCTATTGATTAGTTTTAAATTAGCTTCAGAAGAGGATGGAACTGATACAAATACAATAAGAGTAACTGCAAAGAAAACATGAGAAACAAGGGACAGTTGGCTCTTTTACACTAAAATAGAATGGACTTAATTCATAAAAGATCACAGGATATACACTAAAAGATTAACAAAAGAAAAAATAATCAAAGAGGAACTGCGTATTGAGCAAGAAAAAAAGTCAAGGTCTATAAAGTTTGGGAAGTAGGTAATGAGCAGGACTACAGAGGCACCCTGTGAACCATCTGAAGTGCTGGTTTTTATACTAAGAAGAAAATAACAGACAATATGAGCAAGGTTTAAAGAGAATGAAATACATTTTAGGAAACTTATTTATTCTAATTTTGGGTTTTTATTTATTTATTTTATTTATTTACTTGAGAGAGAGGGAGATAGTGGGCATACCAGGGCCTTTTACCACTGCAAACAAGCTCCAATAACATGCAACCCTTTGTGCATCTGTTTTGTATGGGTAGTGGGCAATTAAACCTGGGCCTTCAGGTTTTGCAAGCCAGCATCTTTAACTGCTAAGCCATCTCTCCTGCCCTGATTTTTGTATTTTAAATGACTTTTATTGTAGTATGGCATCATAATTCATAATTGTTCTAGTTTGTTATTAGTTATTGCTAATCTCTTACCCCACTTAATTTGATAACTAAAGGCAAAAACACTATATATCTATTTCATTTTTGGTTTCAAACATCTACAGAATGTATTAGAACATGTGCCCTGTTAATAAGATTGGAACTAATATATTCATTATATATATATATATATATATATATATATATATATATATATATATATATATATATAATTTGTTGTATTTTTAGCTATTCTGTGTTTAACTTTTCCACAAAATTATTAGTGAATATAAACAATGTTTATATTCACTATACCTAATGTATTTAGATCATGTTAGTTCCCTTGTTACTTTATTTTTCATTTATTTTTTTAAATTTTTGACAATCTCATACATAGGGACAGTGCATTTTGATCCACCCACTTACCCTTTCTTTCTTTTGTTTTTAAATTAAAAACATGTATAGATATGTTATGTGTTGGCACCATCTTTGCCCTTCTCCTTGCCCCCATTCCACAGAAGATTCTTCTCAGTGGTGTTGCAGTTATTTCCCATGGGGTTTTTGGTTATACATGTGGGAGCAGCAGTCAGTTATTGGGGGGAGGCAGTGCCTTGGGGCACGACATCCCAACCTGTGGCTCTTACAGTCTTTCCACACCCTGTTCTGCAAAATTCTCTGAGCACTGATGGGTGTATTTTAAGTCTATTTCAGTGATGAGCTCTTAGGAGCCTCTGGATCTTGGCCTTGATATGTGTAGAGTGTCCTTGGCATCTGTCTCCTTCACCCTGGCATTGTCAAGGTCATGGAAGCAGCACTCCTGCTGGTCTCCTCTCTTCCCCTGTGGTTTCACCTGGACCTTGACTGGGATGTGAGGAGTGGTTCATCTCCTCAGGCATTGTTCTCTTTCTGCTAGCACACCCTTTTCCATTTTTGCCTCTCACAAAATCCTTTTTTCGTTCCATTAGAGCTTCATCCTTCTTCCATGAAACTCTTGTTAAGTTTAATTTTGCAATATATTAGAAACCTGTATTAGAGCAGAGCAAGAAGGACATGGATTAGAGACCTGAGATGCTCAGACAAGTCATTACAGTGATCATGCACATAACAAAGCAGAGCTTAGTGGCTAATTGGACATGGTCAATGCAATAATAGAGTAAGTCTGCAGTAGATTCTAGAGAATGATGTCAAAATCTCGAGAATCAAAGCACATTTGAATTCTGGATGAAGGGCAGATAGATGTCACTGTGATGAATGGGATCCAACTTGATGTGATCTAGGCTTTGCAGAATCGAGTTGAGAAGTGCCCTCTTGCTAATTGTGTGTGTGTGTGTGTGTGTGTGTGTGTGTGTGTGTGTGTGTGTGCGTGTGTGTGTGTGTTTCTGTGTTCATTTGAGGATCCCTTGTTTCTATAAAGGAATGGCAGACTCTAGCTCTATGCAAATGGTTGAGGAACTTAACCCAGGCCTTCAGGTTTTGAAGAAGGCACCTTAAAACACTGGGCAGTCTCCTTTGGCTTGCTTATCATCTTAAAGTCCCTCAGTGAATTACCACTTTTCTACAATGCCCCCCACCTTGATGCCCCACTATCATTTCCAGGCCCCTACAATTTCTGCTTATTTCTCCTGTTTCTCCTCAGCATGTTTACTTCTGTCTGCCAATTGGTATGTCTTTGCTCAAGCAAATGCTTATTATTTCATCTTGAGGAATCTAGCTCTAGAAAAAGCCTCATGGGTTTCTTGAGATCTTTACTAATGCCTCTAGTCAAGAACCATCTCATCTGAGAAACACTCATTAAAAAACCTGAACTTAGGGCTGGAGAGATGGCTTAGAAGTTAAGCACTTGCCTGTGAAGCCTAAGGACCCTGGTTCAAGGCTTGATTCCCCAGGACCCATGTTAGCCAGATGCACAAGGGGGCACACACATCTGGAGTTCGTTTGCAGTGGCTAGAGGCCCTGGTGTGCCCATTCTCTCTCTCTCTCGCTCTCTCTCTCTTTCTCTCTGCCTATTTCTCTATCATTCTCAAATAAATAAATAAACAAAAACTTTAAAAACTGAACTTAACTGACAATCATTTCTTCTCTCCTTATCCTTGTTTTTCTTCTTAAACTTCATCATAAGTTGGTTGATTATATATTTATATTCTTTTTTATTGTGAATTTATTTTATTGACAATTTCCATAATTGTATGTAATAACCCATGGTAATTACCTACCTCCCCCTACTTTTCCCTTTGAAACTCCACTGTCCATCATATCCACTCCCCTCTCAATCAGTCTCTCTTATTTTGATGTCATGTTCTTTCCCTCCTATTATGATGGTCCTGTGTAGGTAGTGTCAGGCACTCTGAGGTCATGGATATCCAGGCCATTTTCTGTCTGGAGGAGCACCTTTTTTTTTGCTCTTACATTCTTTCTGCCACTTCTTCTGCAAAAGACCCTGAGCCTTGGAAGATGTAATAGAGATATTTCAGTGCTGAGCACTCCTCTGTCATTTCTTCTCAGCACCATGTATTCTTATATACAAATATTGACCTTTTTGAGAACAGAAAATGTTTATTGTATTGCCAGTGTGTAGAACATAGAACATAATATATATTCAACTCATACTTGTCTACTGACTATAGAGTTTGTTTGTTTCTTTCTGATCATATAGGCCCTATTCTTACTTCTAAGCTTTTAAAACACATGTAAGAATGTTTTAAATAAATCTTTATCAACTTCTAGATTAACCAATATTATTCATTTTTATTATAAAGTCTGATATTCAGAAGATAATGAAATCTTATGACAGACATTTTGCTACAATTATTATTTACTTATTCCTTTATAATAAATCAACAGCATTGGTTTCAAATCTATTTCTACCAGTTGGACGTGTCAATCCAATTATGTAAAGTAATTTATTATGATGACAAAAATCAATATAATAGAAGTGTGAAGGGAAAGAATGTTGTTTCTGTGAAAACAAATTTGAATAATATGGAAAGATTTGATAAATGGAATTTATATTTAAAATCATTGTTATTGGCTGACAAGTACAAAAGACTGAAAAAAACTATGAACATCCAGAAATGCTCCTTGAGAAAAATTTTAACACGTATTTATAGTCTTGTTTTAAATCTGTTCAAATTGAAAATCTTAGATGTAGCCTTGTGAGTGTGGAAAGGGAAAGGAAAAGGTAAAAATCGTGACTCAGCAGAAAAAAGTAGAAAATGTACATTTATATGTTTAGATTAAATTAAGTATTTAGGATATTTATGAATAATTTAATATCCAATGATCTGGAGTACTTGACATTAACACCCAGAATTTATCAAGTAATTTGATTTATTCCTACCCTCATCTTATTGATGCCCCCTATTTTCCTCATATTTTTCACATCTCAGCACCAATAGAAACAAAATTTCAACCTGTGTTCCCAGCATCTATTATAACTAGTTGACCATCATCTATGTTACAGAATAATAAGCCTCATGTAGAGTAACAGAATTTTTTATTTTCACTGGACGTGGGCATGATAGAGAAGAGATATCTCAATGTCACCCCTAACCAGAAGATGAACACCACATACTTCTCTTAGAAAATAGTATCAAGTTCATCCACGGCAACAGCAACCAGGGCTTACTCACCCAGTCCCCCAAATTCTTGTTCCATTTCTTATTCTACTCCAATTTCATTCTCATTCATAGCTTTTGAAAATGCCTTCAAATATGACTTTCTATTTGGGGACAGATTTTTAGGTGGCTTCTTTGTTTATTTGTTTTGCTTTGCTTTTTTTTATTTTTTTTAATATTGACAACTTCCATAATTACAGACAGTAAACCATGATTATCCCCCTGCTTTCCCCATTACAATTTTACTCTCCATTACATTCCCTTCCCCTCTTAATCAGTCTCTCTTGTATTTTGATGTCATCATCTTTTCCTTCTATTATGATGGTATTATTTAGGTAGTGAAAGGCACTGAGACATCATGGATATCCAGGCCAAATTGTGTCTAGAAGATTGCATTGTAATGAGTCCTACCCTTCCTGTGGCTCTTACATTCTTTCCACCACCTCTTCTGCAGTGGACCCTGAGTTTTGGAAGGTGTGATAGAGATGTTTCAGTGCTGAGCACTCCTCTGTCACTTCTTCTCCACACTATGATGCCTTTTGAGTCATCCCAGAGGTCACCACCATCTGAAAAGAGAACCCTCTCTAACAAACAGTGAGAGTAGCATTAATATATGGGTATGAATATTAAGAGATGTGCTTACCAGGCAATTTTTGGTGAGCATAATATATGCATTTAGCCAACACCAGCAGGTGTTACACCCCTAGGGCTCATGACCTCCCCCATCATAGGTTTTTCAGTACCAGGCATATATGCTCTCTATGAGCAGGCCTATAGTACATGAGACTATTGTATCCATTGGCTCATTTGGCCTGCGTGGCCAAATTTAAGGCTTACAGTGTCCACTGTTATTTACCTCCACTGATGACTTCTCTCACTCACCCATGGTGCTGCATGCAGCATAGCTTTATCCAGCTTTGTGTAAACTGACCTACACTGAGGAGGCTCAGCTCCAGCAAGATTTCTCAGCAAACTTGCAGCCCACCCATGTGGAGTCTTTAGCAGTAGGGTTTTACCATTGACTCATGGTGGGAAACCAAGAGCCTTGACAATGGCCTATAATGTTTTGGGGGCATCAGAAACTTCCCTAGCCAACAACTCACTGGAAGATATCCCATCCCTGACACTGAACATTTTATAGTAACAGTGTATGGCTTCTGGGCCATTGGCCAAACAAGTAGGTTTTCATATGTCTCATTCATACCCTTTTAGATTTGGATTAAACCTTTCCCCTCACACCCTTCCATTACTTAAGCACTTCCCCTGACCTCACTTAGACCATTCCTCCCCCAGAAATCTCTTACTCTACTTACATAAGAGATTTATTATTCTACTTACATTTATACAATAGTAGATGGCTTTTATGAATACATATAAATTGGGCTGGAGGAATAGCTTAGAGCTAAGGTGTTTGCTTGCAAAGCCAAAGGACCCAGGTTTGATTCCCCAGGTCCTACATAATCCAGATGCACAAGGTGGTGCATGCATCTGTAGTTTATTTGTAGTGACTGAGGCCCTGACATGCCCATTCTCCCTCTCTCTCTCTCTCTGTTTCTGTCTGACTCTTTCTTTCTCTCTGTCTCTCAAATAAATAAATAAATATTTTAAAAAAGAATACATAAAAGTTGTTTAGGTCCCATGATGTGTGTTTGGAGTGGTGGGGTATGGTGATGTGAGTCTTCATGTGCTTGCCTGTAGAGGTAGATGTTTGTCCATGGTGGCTAGAGGGAAATGTCAAGAATTCCACTCCAGTACTCTCTGCTCTTTATTGGTTTTTAAGAGAGAGAGAGAGAGAATTTGTACATCATGGGTTCCAGCCACTTCAATTGAACTCCAGACACATGTGCCAGTTTGTGTGCATTGTGTATTTGCGCCACCTTGTGCATCGGGCTTATGTGGGAGCTGTAGAATCAAACATGGGTTCTTGGGCTTTGCAGTCAAGGACACTAACTATTAAGCCATCTCTCCAGCCACTCTGTATTGTTTTGAGCCAGTCTATTTGCTGACTCTGGAGCTTTCATGGCTCCTGTGATTCTTTTGTCTCTGCTCCCCATTGGGCTGGGGTTGCAGGTACACAAGGCCATACAAATTGAAATTCAAACCCTGGCACTTTCAGGCCCAGTCAGGCCTCATGCTTTTGCAGGAAGCACACTTAACCACTGAGCCATTTCTTCAGTCCTGGGTAACATGATTTTGAGACTGGAGAGAAAGAAGTGTGCAGGCTAGAGATTGGGAACATTAATAGAGATTGATATTAAATAAGATGTATACCCCATAAGGAACAATCAATGTGCTCCAAACAGCACCACAAATATGGCTTTGACAAGGTTGAAAAACAATGGAAAAGAAAATTATTTCTTAAAAGACACAAAACTATACCTAATACCAAAACAAACACTACTGGTATCATTTCAGCTTTCTCTGTTCTCTAAAGGGAAGTGAAATTAATTTTCTCATATGCATTCCTTCTTCCAAAATTATATCTACCTTGCTTTGTACCAGTCTTTTAAGCTATTGCATCTGATAATATTTTATCACATTTGTATGGCTAAGGAAAGGAGATAAGGAGTTTTCTACAGTGCAATACTTCTAGAACTAGCTATCCAGGACTGCCATAACAATGGTACCAAATACAGAGTGGCTTAGAATAATAAATGCTTATTGTCTTGTAGATCTAGGGTCCAGAAGCTAAAATTCAAGCTATCAGGAGGACCATTCATTCTCAAAGCTGCTACAGAAGGCTATTCGAAGCCTGTCTTCCAGTTTTATGTGCTTCTTGGTTTATGACCACTCCCCCTTTATACTAGTATCACTGGAGTAGAGTAGACCCCTATTTGAGACAGCATTGTCATGCCTTTAATAAACCAGTCCAGAATCATCACATGCTGAATTTTCCCTGTTGTTGTATGAGTTCACCTCAGTTTAACCAGTTGTACCACCTACTGAAGCATCCTATTTCCAATCATATTGCATTCTTAGGTTCACTGGTTAGGATATCAACATAGCAATTTTGGAGGAACAAAACCCACAACACACCTAATACATAAACTGTATGTAACAGAAAATTTATTTAAATTCATAAGAGAGATTAAGAACTGAATCAAAAATGGAGTGAACAAGTCAATGAATAGCCTTGCCTTCTCCTGCTTCTTTTCTGTACCAAACCATGTCAATCCCGTGGCTTAACTTCTGGAGGTCATGTTCACTTTGCCAACTTTAATGAGAGGAATAAGCTAACTCGGCTGATCCACAAATTGACAGATACAGTTTCTTAAAGAACTTTGCATTTCTCAGATTTATCAAACTACATTTTAACAGTATAAGTGGCGATCATTACTTTTTGCTTGTGTATATGCATAAGGTGGTAAGGATGTGCACACTATATGTCCGTGCAGCGTGCTCCATGCACTTACCTGTAGCGGGGCACCTGCATGCAGTGGTTGCAGGGCGATGCCGGTTTCCCTTCCATTGTGCTTCCACCTGTTCTTATATGACACGGAGTCTCGTACTGATACCACAGGGTTTTTTGTTTGTTTGTTTGTTTGTTTTTTGGGGCTTTGGAGATTGTAATTTCTGGTGAACTACAGCACTGAGGTTACAAATATGTATGTTAATGTGGGCCCAGGAGATCAAACTCCAGAGATCTCTTCAGGCTCACATTTTTTCACAGGAAGTGCAATTAACAGCTAAAATAGCTCTCTGAGCTGTATCATCTTTAAAAATTGGCACATGTATGTAAAGTACTGTGGTGTGCATATAATAGTTTTTGTGAGTGCACAGATGAATATAAAGTTTTATGTTCAGATTGTTTGGTCCCCACATTTTGGCAACTTGGGAGGCAGATCCTCAATGAAGAAGGTATATGGCTGGGATGGACCTTGAGGTTTACTAGCTGCTAGCATGCCAGTGTTAGCTAGCTCACTCTACAGCTACTGTTGTCCACCTGATGTTGGAAACTAGTTGATGTCCAGCCTCTGCTCTTCCATCTTTTCCCTGTCCTCATCAAGCTCCTCCTCAATTCTGCAAGCCAAAATGAGCTTTTTCCTTCCACAAGCTGATTCTCATCAGGTGTTTCCTACAAGCCACAAGAAGGTAAACACAGCAACTTGCATGTCGAAGCCAAAGGAAAGCACGGGGTGTCCTCATCTTTTCACTCATCTGCCTGTTTCCTCAACATGGAGTCTCTCACTGAATCCAGAGCTGCTAATTGTTGGCAGTTTTTTTTTTTTTTTTTCTTTTTTTTGGTCAGGCAGCCTTAGCATCTCTCTGGTCTCTTCACCCCCACAAGACTGGGGAAACAAGGTAATAGGTTAACACCCAACTGTTTTACATGGCTGCTGGAGAATCACACTTGGACAGTCCTAGGTCCTCTCACATCCTCATAAGTAAACATCAAGTGCTTTATCTCCCCAATCCTCCCCCCATCACGTTTTGTCACAAATGCAAACTTTACTCTAATTAGGAATGTAATTACTCTAGTGTTGAAAAGTTTGTAATTTTCTAATGAAAAATACATGAGTAAGCACAATGTATATGAGGAATTATTCTTTCAAATCTTGCAAAGGAGAAGCAAAGAGTACTTAAATCATGATTTCTTTAATAGGAAATGGGAATACCAATATAAGAATGACAATCTGAGTGCCATATTGAATTGGTAGAGTGCCCAGGCAGGAACCACAACATGAAAGTGAAGTTCTACACATTTTTTTCCTTGAACAGAGAGCTCATCACATAGCTAGTTAAATAAATAAAGCAATGAAATATTCAGCTGCATAGGTATTTATTAACCCACTGATAATTATAAAACTCTGTAGAAACTATAGCTTTGTCAGTTTTACTATGACTTTAGGATTTCTACTTTATTTGGTTGTTGTTGAAAGATGTTTTTCTGCCCCTCTAAAGGAACTTTATTTCATAGTGAGACAGTTGTTACTTTAAAGTATGCATTAGCACTGCTTACATCTTCTATTAGAAATACTGGGTGATTCATCTTCAGGACAAGCCTCTTACAAATGATTCATTAAGCTCACCATGAAGTTTTAATCATAGAAAAATCTAATGATGGCAACAGTGATGGCTAAAAGACACAAACACACGCATGGTCAGGCACACACATATACTTGCATATACATTTTGCAAAACTTTTAAAATATTAAAAATAATTTTCTTTGTCTATTATAAAGATAACAGTCTTAAGAAAACAAGAGAATAAACATATATTTGTCCTTAAATACTTGATTGAATTTTTCAATAGTACAAAGAGCACAAGAGCTTATGATGTTTTCCAATTGTCTTAACCATGGTGACTTTTAATAATAATATGTTTTCAGCCTATTTCAATCTTTTAATTATTACCTTCCCACAGAGAAGCCATTTCTTTTCATTTCTCTCAAATTTCACTTCCTCTCTCTTTATTTTTAATTAACAGTACTACCTCTCAGTGAAACAGCCTGTACTGAATCTAGAGGTATATTCCTTGATTCAGCGAACTTACACAATGTTGCCACCTGAATTTTGGTGAAACTGTTATAAGATCTGCAGATACCATGGAGAGTTGAGGCAATATGCACACTGAAACCACAATACTACAACATTTCTGTTGTGTAATCTCTTTTAGAGGAAAAGATGAGAAGCATTTGCTCCCCCAGAGCAGGGCACCCTCAACAAACAAACCACCAAGTCTGGCAGTTTACGTTGGTGAATGAATGGGCATGGGAAGAGGTGTGACCTATAGCAGTGTGGAGATCCCTAAGCAGGAGGCTTGAAAGATTACATCCCAACATGAGTAACAACCTCCCTGTGGCGGGATAGGTAGAGCTCCTATCCCTTGATCTTCCAACCTCTATATACTCTATCTCCCTCAGAGGTTACAAACCCCATCCATTATTGCCGACAGCTGGAACAGGGGCAGCTGAAATCTCAGGTAAAAGTCTGACAATCCTCCCACACCATCCCTTTCTTATATGAGGACCTGCTTCTAATAAAAGTAGAAATAGTTGTTTTTCTCAGAGGAAAACATCTCACAATAATTGCTTACTCACAAAGGTGAAAATAATTCTTTCTTCAAACTTGAAAAAGTATGAAAATGATAAGTGTTATAGAAGATGTAGGTCAAGAGGAAGTCTTATAGGTCAGTGGGAGGGTATAAACTGAGAAAAATGACTTTGAAAAACAAATTTAAATTATAGTACAAACTGAAGGATGATCATGCCATAAGACAAGAAATTCTAGCTTAGGTCAGGACCCTGAAGAATGGCATGCATGAGTGCATAGAGCCGTGGTTATTAGGACAATACTCATAAAGTATAACATCTGGCCTGTAGGATGGTATAAGGGATATCCAGCAGAATGGTGTGAGACATCAAATGTTATATTTTATGCACCATTGTTACTATATCTTAAGCATGTAATTTTTTTTAGTAATTTAGTTTTAGAAAACAAGCAATAAATAAATCCAGAAACTAATATGAATCAGTGAAAATGAAAGAAAACTATTGGTGTAAAATAAATTTTAATGTTTCTCTACTTATGGAGAGTTTGAGAAAAGGAATACTTTTAATTGGGACATTAACCCAAAGCAGAGTTTTAATGGCTGCTTGATAAATTCACACTAAATCCATAATACCAGCCCATGCCATTTATTATTTACTCAGTAAGTTTGGAATCTCAGTGTAACAGTGAGAACTCCATTTTTTATCCTAACACTAATTCTTCCCTGGCCTTGATTTCTGCTTCAACAGGACATGAGCTATGGACTTCTAGACTTGTGGTACTATCTGTACCAAAAACTTAGTTTACTAACATTGATTGCTGAATTAGGTAATTCTGTCTGTTTCAGATTTTATTTATCAATATTTTGTTAATATTGTGTTAAGTAATAAATGTAGTGCTCAAAATAGTATATGTAATGTGCTATGTTGTTTTTGTCAGTTTTGTTTTGTAAAGTTTTGAGTATTTTATTAACCAATGTACTAATATTTCTTTCTGTAATGTTTACTTGATACAATTTTTTGAAAAAAATGTCAGACATTATAATTTTCATCTCTAGAAGTAAATAGTATATGTTTTTTTGTTCTGCAAAGAAGAGTTTCATCTACATTCTCCAACATATGGTATCTAGCATAAAACTATGTTAATGACAGTATCTTTTGGTATTGTAATCTAGCTTACTTCTAACTAAAGTGACTATATATATATATATATATATATATATGTATATATATATATACATATATATATATATATATATATATATATATGGAGAGAGAGAGAGAAAGATTAAGAAAATATTATGGGTCATTCTTCCTTACTCTAGTTGTCCTGGTAATATTTTACTGAATTTTATTTTCTTGTTACTGAAGTTTTTATTTCTATAAATATTCCTAACAAAAGACTCTTTTTTTTTTTTTCTAGTCTTATCTTTAAATTTTGTTCGGTAAACTAGAGAAGTCTTTGGTCTAGGAGGACATTGGCTCCACTGTGAAGGTAATACCATACTCACTACTTTACAGAAGTGTAAGTTAAAGTTCCATTTTTTAATTTATTTTTTATAATTAACAACTTCCATGATTGTAAACAATATCCCATGGTAATTCCCTCCCTCCGCCCACTTTCCCCTTTGAAACTCCTCTCTCCATCATATCCCCTTCCCCTCTCAGTCAGTCTCTCTTTTATTTTACTGTCATGTCTTTCAATTTCTTTTTCTTCTGGATGGTGGGGGCATGATGTCTGTCCCTATGTGGACTACAAGATTATTCTTCTTGACCCCTCAGGCGGTCCTTTCTCTAACACTGAGTAATTTTCTCATGTCCAAAGTTAAACCAGCACTCAGCTGTGTACTCGAGGAATCTCTCACCTTGGGTCTTCTCACCCCTCTTCTCAGAAAAAGAGCACTCATTGTTTGAATTTCAAATGACTTGGTCTTTCTATATTCTTAGCTCAATCTCAAGACAAGGAGACTGTCAATATCTGATAATGGCTGTGCTATGGATTTTCCTCAATGCTTGACTTGAGTCAGTCAGTTGGGAAAATGTTTCCATTGCCCTCCACCTTGGAGAGCAATATGCCACCGATATCAACAGAGAGACTGCACTCCATACTGTCTGGCCCTCATCAGTTTTCTCTGCACAAAGTAAGTACATCTATCAGTGAGTGTGTGAAGCATGATTACCTCCCAGTGGGAAAGCGACATCATGCTTAAAATGAGTCTTTCATTCCTCTTTCCCAGTAAGCTGTCTCTGACCCTTCGCTCACCTAGCCCCACCCAACAAGTATGCCGTTTTGTGTCACTCTGTGCTCCCGTCTTCTCCTCCCTCCTGTCTCTTCCCTGACCCTTCTCTCCCATCTGCTTTGCGGAACAACAAAAACAATAGTCCTCTCACAAATTTTACAATGGTGACTTAGACTTGTAGATATTTGTCTGCTAGCATTCACCAAAGCTCCCTGAAACTTTTTTATGAACAAAATTACTTGTCTACCATGGTCAATTCATGGTTCCATATGTTAAAATGATAACTGAATCACTAAATTTCAAGAGACAGTATTAAATTACTTAATAGACCTATTCTATTATTTACCTGAAATCTCTTTAATTACTACACATATATAATTGGTTTGTTTCATCTGGAAAATTCTAATATGCCCTGTGGATTTTGTAGTTATTTGGGGAATAAAATATTTGTATTTTAAATTTTTTGTACAATGTAAGACATGTAGAAACTATTCAGTAAATATGCAGGGCACATTGACTACAAAACATAGTATTTATGTCCTATTTATTAATGAAAGCATAGAAACATGCCTATAATATAAATTGAATGAAAATATTTGTGGTAATATTCTTTTACAACATACACAGTGACAAAAGATGGATATGTTTAGTGAAAGAAACTAAGCATACAAGTTGTACACACAATATGTAGTTAGCCTGTGTCTAGGTTATCTTGCTAGGATTACCTTAAAAAAATTGCAGATGGCATGAATGACACAGTAGAATTTCATTTTATCACAAGTATAAAGCAAGGAAATCTCAGGAGTCTTCCTCCTAAGCTTACAGACTACTACCATCTCATCCTGTGATTGCATGACTTTTCCTGTAGCCATGAACTCTTCATGTCTCTTTTTATAAGTACAATATTCATACTGAGGTAGGAGCCCAATTTTATTATCCTCACTTAACCCTAGTTTCTTCTTTAAAAGTATGTTATGTGCCTTTTTTTCCGGGGGAGATAAGAACAAATGCCTATTCACTCCAGATAGAATATAATGACAGAGCAAAGAAACTAGTACATCTGAATGGTGTGAGTACTATACTAACTTGGTGAACCAATGATCTTACTGGGATTACTTATGAAACCATGGTGACTCAAAGGTAGATACATCATAGAAAGCCCATCCTAGCTTGAATGATGACTTACAAAAGTTGTGTTGTTAGGACTCCCAATCCAACTAGTAGGTAGCCCCACCAAAGAGTATCTTTTTTTTCCCAGCAATTGTTTACTATTTATATGTCTTCAGGAAAAGGCTTGTAATTAAGTTTAGTGAGTTTCCTTAGTCTTAACCTTTCACCTGCCTTCAGAAATGTTTCAATTTAGAAGAAACAAACTCATGTCTCCACATTCTGTCACAATTGAAGGCAGGACCTCCACATACGAATTTGGAATGTAGAGATAATTCATTTTATAACTTTATTATTACATTTATAACAAAAAGGAATTTATAGTGATAATTCTTAAACCATTAATAGTTTATTAGGTAGATGGTGTGAGTGGAAAATAACATAAAGGAACTTGCTATATCTTGATTTTGGTAAAGATTAATTGGATGTAAACATCGTCAGAAATTATCAAGCTATGCACATAATATGAAATAATTTTGTTACTGTTAATTAGAACTTAATAAAGTTCAGTTATTTATTTATTTATTTGAGAGAGAGAATGAGCATGCCAGGGACTCTAGCCACTGCAAATGTACTCCAGACACATGTGTCATCTTGTGCATCTGGCTTATGTGGGTACTGGGGAAATAGAACCTGAGTCATAGGCATGATCCTTAACTGCTAAGCTGTGTCTCCAGAACCAAGTTGATATTTTTTTTAATGAAGAAAATGCAACTTATAAAACTTTGATGTCTATGTTTTATTGGACATACATAAATATTTCTTGCTGAATTTCACTTATAAATAGCCTGTGTCCTGAGTGCCCATAAATTTGGCGGTTTGCTTTCTTTAAAAGCAAAGTTCAACATAATTCAGTCACCTCTTCGAGACTATTGTTGAATGTTATCATATGAGAGACACTTTCCATGATGACCTATTCAACATAGTTTACTTCTCCTTGCTCCCAACTCTCTATAACCCTCGATGTCTTAATTTCTCTTTAAAGCAGTTATTTTCACTGGGCACACTATATGTATACATAATCATTTATTGTCTTCCTCCCCCTGCTACTCAACATGATGTATTTCTTTTGCTCAGAATTCCAAACAAACTCTAATAGTTAATAAATATTATCTGGCCAAATATTAGTAAGCAATAATACAGTAACAAAATAATTTTAGCCTGAGTCAACTAGCACACCCTGGTATGGTGGCTGTGATTGTAAGCCTGGCTAGAATTAAAATTGAAATCAATAGACTTAAAATTATAGGACAGTAGAGCAGTGATCCTCAACCACTGCTGCAAATTGCAGGTATCTGGAGAGCATTTAAGAAAAGCACTGCTGATGTTCAAGCCATGACCATCAGAGAATCTAAAATAATTGGTCTGAAGTCGGGTACAGGCATTAATTTTTAAAAGCTCCCCAGGTGACCTTTTCATATACCATGGGATAAGAACACTGCTACCAAAAAGGAATTTCATCCCTCTGCTGCTTTTGCTGAGCCATATCTTCAATATCTCCATATGCCAAAAACTACAGCCACAGTCCTGACTCTAAAACTCAACTTTCTCAAGTAAGTAGGGTAGGACTGGGTTTGATTTTAAGAATTTGCATCAACAACACATCCATGGCTTCTTAAATGAGTGTGTCTGTGAGAATATACATTTTTCTAAGAGTCAGAGGGAGAAAAGCAAGAGTGTGACAGAGAGAAGGCTGTCCGAAATATGTTCAGAGTTTATTCAGAAAGACTCAATGTCACATAATTTAATAATTTATTCAAGTGTCATGTAATTCATTTGATTTCTTTGGCTTAAGGCCCCTGCTTATTCCAGAACTGTAGAGAATAGATCGCTAGCCAACAGCACCTTCTCTTCCAGCTGAAACTCTAACCAAGGACCAGTTGCAGAGTGTACTACAGTCCAGATAACATCCCAGTCAAGGAGCAATCAAACAGTTAAAAGCAAATTTCATTCTGAAGCTGGACTGATGAAATAAAAATCAAGCTTGAAGTACTACAAGCAGATAGTGAAAAGATAGTCAATAGGATCAATCAGATGAGTTTGAAAAGATTAAAACCCCTAGGGAAATCTCAAATGCTAGGATGCACCATATCTGCAGATTCATTTGTGTGTGGAGGTGACCTAGACCACCACACTTGACTTAGCTAGCCCAGCTTGAAAACTAAGTTACAGCAATGACAGGAGTAAGATGAACAGATAAAAAGGCAGCATGTTGTTACTTTGCTCACATATGTTTGGAGCAATTTTTTTTTTCAGTATTATTAAGAACACATTTTGTATAGGAACATCATGTATTGGTACCATCTTTTCCCTTCTCCCTGCCCCCCACCCCATCCCTCGTTGGCCTTCCTCAGTGGGGTTGCTGGGTTATGCTGTGTGGGAGTAACAGTCAGTTATTGGGGGAAGCAGTGCCTCTGGCCATCACATCCCAGCCTGTGGCTCTGACAATCTTTCTGTACCTTCCTCCACAGAATTCCCTGAGCCTTGCTGTGTTTCAGTGATGCAGTCTTAGGAGCCTCTGTATTTCTGCTTTGGTATGTGTTGATTATCCCAAGCATCTTTCTCCTTCACCTTGGCACTGCTTGTCAGGCTCACCATGGAAGCAGCACTCTTGCTTGTCTCCCACTTCCTCTGTGGTTTTTTCTGGGTCTTAACTGATATGCAAGGGCTGGTTTGTCTCCTCGGGTCTCACCTTTTGAAAAATAAAAAAAAATAAAAAAAACAGATTCAGTCAGCATAGGTTAAATTGGGCAAGTGCCACTAGTTTTGGAAGAATTAGATAGATATATCCCCTCTTTTAGTCAAAGACTAGTGGGAGTTTGACATTGGACAGCATAATCTTTGTTTCCATAGGATGCTGACCTGGCTCTCAGTTCCAGACAAAGTTTCCTTTAGACTGAATGATCTCTTAGCCAATCAGAAAGTCACTGGTTACCCACCAAGGCTGTGTGCTACCATTGTACTGGTGTGTATTTCTTGTCAGGTTGTTTGTTTCTGAGTACCTTAGACCCTGGCTTGCTCTCACCACCATTGGCAGCATTCCCCCAGTTGCTTGTATAACAATTCCCAGCAGTAGACAAGCTGTCTGGGGCTTGACACTCTTCTGTTTTCCAGCCAGGTCTCTTGTGTAGCATATGGTGTCTTCAGGAATAGGGTCTTACCTTTAACCTTAGGCATGTGCCATGACCGAAGGCTGTCTTACCTCATAGGTCTCTCAAAACAACAGCTCAATGTGGGCAGCACCTATTTCTGGTATAGCAAGTTACATGTCAGAGCTAAAGTATTTTCAGGTTAGGCTCCATCTCACCTTCTCCAGAGCCCTTCTTTTCAGGCATTTCCCCTATACACCTGTAGAGGCTTATATCTTCAGCAAAGTGGTAGGGTAGAAAATCACACAAAAATAGTTCCTTTTCTATATGCAATGGAGCTAAACTTTTGTTTTACTAGTGCAGACTTTTTCACTGTACTTTTGGGTGTTTTGTTATTAAAATAAATCTAGAGTCATTGGATATTGCAAACAAAGCCTTGCAAAAATTAATAGTAATCTATTCACTTTTTATATCAAAGTAATTTTAAAGCTAGGCATTGACTAAATCAGGACTTCTTTTTGAAAAGCCTGCATAGAAAAACAACTCATACTTTCAAAACATATAAATATGCACATACATGCAAGAACATGTATTAAAAAGATTTTTTTCACAAATCAAGAATAGTTAAGATACTGAGGTGATTGCTCAATCAGTCATGTGTTTACCACAAAGTATGAGGTACTGAGTATGGATCCCCAATACCTATGTAATGCTAGATATGGTGACACATAGTTCCAATTCCAGCACTCAGGAAGCAGAGATAGACAGATCCCCAAGGCAAGCTGGCTAGCTAGTCTAGGCAAATGGGTGAGCACTGAGCTCAGTGAGAGACACTGTTTCCATAAATAACATAAAGAGCAATTCAGAAAGTCATTATCAACCTTTGACTTGTACATGCACACACATGCATGAGCTCCTGCACATATATGTGAATATATGCATTCATACACACACATACACACACATGCACATAAGAAAAATATACTTTTATAAATGGAATATAGCTTCCTAATAGTTTTAAAGCAAGTGATATAAATATATACAGTGAAGTAAAAAAGTTAACAAAGAGCTGAAGAAAAGGTTACTCTGTTGAAGGTGCATGCTTGTAAAGCATGAAGGCCTGAGTTCATTTCCCCAGTACACACATGAGGCTGGATGCACAAAGTGCTGCATGCATCTGGAGTTCATTTGCAGTGGTAGGAAACCCTGGCATGGCCATACTCACTCACTCTCTTTCTATCTACCTCTTTCTCTCTGTCTCAAATAAATGAAAATATTGTTAAAAGATGTAAACAAGATTTACCTGAATTATACAGGTAAAAAACCAGGAAAATGTAATAATGGAAAGTGTGAAAATCAGAAAAATTAGATGTGAAAACAAAATTCTACCATATCTGGTTAACCAAATTTGCTAGTTTAAATATATCTACATTCTCCTAAGTTTGGGAAGCATCTTAAAATGTTGTTATATTTGCAAATAACACCCTTTCACTGAAATGTATGACTGTTAGCATGAAATAACTAAGTCTTATATTAATAAATTTACATTGAATGTATATAATTATCTCATTTTCTATAACCACATCCATTTCCCTTAGCAGCCATAGTCCAATTAAGAGATGGGTAGCACATATTAATTTGGTTAGGGAAGGTTTAATATAGAGAAATATAAGGAAATTAAGAACTCCAAGCCTGAAAAGAATTAAAAAATTCACCAGAACTGAGGGAGAACACCTAGAACATGACAAGTTAAGACAAGGTGTCCCACTCCAAGACTAATGTTTAAACTTATTGGGTAGAAATGGTCACAGTACACTGCAGATTAAATATACCTGCTGCATTATCCCAAGGCAGAACTAGTCCATGGTAGGTCAGCTGAGGCTGGTGGACCAGAACTGTCCCATGATGTCAATGAAATTCACTGGACACATTTCCATGGAGGGCTTATGGTAAGATCACTGGGAAGCTGTTTGGCCTCCTTCCAACAAAACTCACTGGAAGCTGGGGAGGGGGGAGAAAGGGAAGGAAGGGAGGGAAGAATGAGATGTAGAGGGGCGGAGGGGATGGTATTTAACCAATCAGAAAGCTGTGTGCACATCTGTGTAATTTTCATCTAGATATCACTTTGAATAGGTAGTAGGAACAGAGGGACTTATTGAAAAACATGTCCAGGTAGGTTGCTGGTAGGAACCCAGTGCAGCATGTGCAGAACCTGTAGGACAGCTTCCCCAGGGGTATTTCATTCACTGGGTTCTTTGCTTGTCCATCTAACATAATAGAACCCGGGGGGGGGGGGGAGAACAAAGCACAAAGAGGAAGAGTAGCCTTCCTCCATCAGCGTTTCTCCTGCTCCATGCTGTTCAAGGTAAATACTGGCCTAGTTGGAGAGGGGCAAACACAAATATCACGAGCAGGCAAGGAAAAGACAGCTCAGAGCTAAAGAACAATAAAGGATAGCCAGCACTCCACTTTCTACTACAGCTCCCTATCAAGCTACAAAGTGATCAAGGTTCAGGCTTCATTTCTGAAGACCTTACTACTGTGTTAGATAGAAAGTCTTTCATGACTGATGTTAGCACTGTTTTCTCAAGATGAAATGTATCTAGCAACTTCCCTCTCAAGACCAGCTTCTAATAAATTTCAAACTCAGAACACCAGTAGCCTTCAAAAAACTTCAAAATCCATAACATGCTCATGGTTATTTCTTGAATAAGTTGAAGATAAACTTAGTGTGTATTGAGCATTTCCATTATTGCATAACCCTCAATGCATTATTAAAGAGAGAATTTAATAACACTACTAAATTATTTCTCATCTGCCTATTTCCACAAAACTGAGTTGCAACAAAATAATTCACTTTCATGTTCATAAGCCCCATGTGAACTTAAAAGAATACTCTTAAAAAACATCTTTTTTTTTTTTCCTATCTAAAACATTTGGGAAAATATCCTCAAAGTACAAGAATTTAATGCTCTTTTGAAAATAAAATTGATCAAAATAATGTTTTAAAAAGTCACTTTTTCTCATTTTTTGTTGTAAATTTTAAATCTAAATATTGTGCACTTGAAATATTGCATGACTGAAGAGAGAAATGCTTTCTAGAAGTCCCTAGAAATACATAAGCTTAAATCACTAGTTACATAAGAATGTAGACCTTTCCACAACCCTGATAGAACAAGATTATGGGAAGTAGATGATATTTAGATCACAATGAAGAGCCAGCATCACTGGTAATCTAGTCATTAAGTTATATTTAACACTTTCTTGTTACTCATCAAACACCTCTAGACAAATAGATCTGCTGACACTTTGTTTCACAATTGCCCCATTTAATAGCACAGAACTATTTCCTTGCTCAGGATTTAAGAGGATAATGGAGGCTATAACAGAGCTCAGTACAATTCTCTATCTTATTTATAAAGAAACTGTAACATAAACATGTATATAAATGCACTGTAACACATAGATTATTTGTACTTTTCATAACTACTTGCCGTTCTTACACATTGTCTAGCTCTACATGGTACATGAGCATTAAACAGTAACAAAATACACTAAGTGCTTCAATATACAGGAAAAAATATCCCTTGGATATTGATAGAGCATTCTCTCAAAATACATTAAAAGGAGCTCTCTTATTCATATTCCAAATTAAGTAGCCCTGGTGTGATGGTTAAGTTCTATTATCAAATTGATCTGTTTATGAATCCACAGACCTTCTTTTTGGGTGGATCTCTGAGGTTGTTTCCAGGAAGGATTAACTGAAGGAGGAAGCCCTTCCTCCAGGGTGAGGCCTTTCTCCAGAATGGATAGCCCCTCTTGGAGCAGGGCTTTATCTAAGGAAACTGGTAGAAAAAGATCCTTACCTCCTACCTGGCTGCCAGCACAGCTTGCTGCCTTCCAGCATGGACTGAAGACCAGCGTGGACTCAAGACCAGCAGCACTCCAGGCAGCCTTCAGGCCTTCATTATTGGATTGGGACTGCTGTGGCATCCAGCCACATGGACTGAGAAGCTAGCTACGAGGTTCCTTGACTCTCAGACCTACAGACTGCTATTGTGGAACTGCCTTAAGCTAATTCAATAAGTACTCCCTTTTTAACATATTTTTTTTCTTTTATTTGTTTATTTATTTAAAAGAGAGAGAGAAGTATGTATGTATGTATATGTATATATATATATATATATATATATATATATATATATATATATATATATACATACACATACACATACATATATGAGAGAGAATGTATGTCAGGGCCTCTAGGCACTGCAAATGAGCTCCAGACACATGCACCACTTGGTGCATCTGTCTTACATGGGTACTGGGAAATTGAGCCTGGGTCCTTAGGCTTTGCAGGCAAGTACCGTAACCACTAAGCAATTCCTCCAGCCCAATTCCCTTTTTAATACAATTTATTCTATCAGTTCTGTTCCTCTAGAGAACCCTGATTAATACAGATCGGCTGAAGTTGATACCAAGTAGTGGGGTCATTGCTGCTAAAAACCTGGCTTGGTGGCTCTGGCCTTTTGGAACTGCTTTGTAAGAGAAAGTGGAAGAATTTGAAATCTTGGCCTATGAGATGCCTCGCAGTGCTGTAAGTACAGCTTGATGGACTATTCTGGTCAGAGATGAAAGGCCTGAATGTAGTAAGAACTATGGACTGTGAGGTTTGGTTTAGGAGGGTGAGAAAGAGCTTTGTCTGGACCAGGCTAGAAGCAGTTTGTGTGAGACGCTTGATGTTATGCCCATGTCCTGAGAACTTGTGCAGAGTTGCATCACATAGAAATTGACTGGTGTTAACAGAGGGATAGGGCACAGAAAAAATATTGATATCTCTAGGCCAAAACTGCTTCCCTTTCAGCTGCAATTATTTGAGAGATTACGACCATTGATTGGGCCAGCTTATCTGCATTGGGACAACAGGAATAATGCAGACTTTTTGAAGGAGGCTGATTGCTGAAGGAATGTCCTATTCTGCAAAATCTGATTTATTCCCCCCTGAGTGAATAAATTGGTAGTCCACCTGGTATTATGGACTATAACAAGTGCATAAAAGAGAGGGTCATTGAATTTTCAAAACATTTTTGTTTTTGGAAATGGGTACTGTGAAGCAGGCTTGTTGTGTATAACCTGTGGACACACGGCAGAGACACGAGGATGAACCATGGGTTGCAGCAGAGATCCAATGGAGATACCAGAACTATGGTATGGCTGCCAAGGAGAGCTGCTGGCATCAGATGAAGTTTTCTGGGACTGTGAGTAGCCAAGATGGAGGGTGGAATTGGAATTTCAGAAACTCATTACTGGATAGAATTATCAGACTTGGAGACTTGCCATTGACTAGAGTTGTGGAACTTGGAGATACAGAGTATTATGTTTGCCCTGTTTTAAATCTTGTATTGGTTGAATATATCTTTGCTTTGGCCAATGCCATCTTTTGTAGTGTGAATGCTTGTTCTGAGCCATTTTGTTTTGTTGTTGTTAGGATGGCTCAGTTAAAAGACTTTGGATTATGGGGATGTTTGAACATTATTGGGATTGATTAAAAACTATGTGGACTTTTGGGCTGGAGAGATGGCTTGGTGGTTAAGCACTTGCCTGTGAAGCCTAAGGACCCTGATTCAAGGCTCGATTCCCCAGGACCCACATTAGCCAGATGCACAAGGGGGCACACATGTCTGGAGTTCATTTGCAGTGGCTGGAGTCCCTGGTCTGCCCATTCTCTCTCTCTCTCTCTCTCTCTCTCTCTCTCTCTCTCTCTCTCTCTCTCTCTCTCTCTCCCTCCATCTCCCTCTTTCTCTCTCTGTCTGTCACTCTCAAATAAATAAATAAACAAACAAAACTTTAAAAAAAATCTATGTGCACTTTTAAAGTTGGACTGAATGTGTTGCATTTTATACATCATGGATAGTTATCAGTTTACAGGGGCCAGGGGTGGAATGTGTTTGTTTAATTAAGGTATCCCACATAAACTTATGTGTTCTGAATGTTCTGGTTCCCATCTGGTGTCAATTTGGGAATTGAAGTCTCCTGAAGCAGTGTATTGTTGGGGCATACTTATGGATGATATAGCCAGCTTTCCCTGGCCAGTATTTGGCACACTCTCCTGCTGCTGTTATCCACCTAATGTTGGCTAGAAGGTAATGCCACCTTTTGATCATGTGATCATGTCATCATCTGCCATCATGGGGCTTCCCCTCAAGTCTATAAGCCAAAATAAATCCCCCCCACACAAGTTGCTCTTGGTCAGGTGTTTTCTGCAAGCAGCATGAACCTAACTGAAACACTTGGGATCCAGATCCCTGTAATGGAACAAACTAAGATAAAAAGCAGAAAGGCTAAGCTTCCTTTATTTAGAACCTTCCTGAAGGAACATGCTTCTGTATAATATCAGATTTCAAAAAGAAACCCAGCCCTTGTTGTCTGCAAGCTGGCTCAAGGCAGTGTGAAGTGAAGGTTACTTCATAAAAGTCTGGCTTTGTTTGCATCCAGATGATACACCAGACTTTTGTGAGCTGTTCCTCAATGATGGGCTGAAATAAAATCACTTGAATCTGCCCAGCAGTCTTAAGGGACCACGCTTATATTTTCTTGCCTCAAAAACATTTGCTGCCTTATTCATGGAAAAATATTTTTTATAAATTATATTTTTTTACTTTGTAAAAATCCTTAAAAGTACTTTCACCGAAAAGTGTTCAATAAAGAGACATAAGTATGGAACCCACATTGGCCAATACAAGGTTGGAATTCTACCCTCTCTGAAACATTTCTTTTTCCTATACAAAACCCAAGGTGCCCATTTGTCAATATCAATATCATTTTCTATGTGCCAAAAAATGCAAATTCTAGTGAACATTCAAATCCCAACCAGTCACGATTAATTAACTGAATTTCCATGAAGCACTATGACCTAAATTGTATGAGAATTATGACATCCCAAGGCAGAGCTAAATGATGGAAAGTCTTGCTCCAAGCCCAGTGAAAGCTGTCACTTCTCTTACAAAAACCGATTTACAATGTGGAAACTGTAGAAGTCATTGTCAAGACCAATCATTGCAGCATTTCTGAAGACCTTGACAATTTCACAATGCTTTATGACCATCTGAATCAGACAGAAATACAAGCCCGTCTTAGCTACTCAAAGGTTATTTTATGAATTAACATAGTCCTGCCAGAAAAAAAAAAGGTTCATCCCTTTTAATTGCTATATTAAAAAAAAAAAATTCTCCCTGAATGAAAAGCTTAAATTGCAATCAGAATTCTTCCAGAAACATTGATATCCTTTTTTTCCTGGGTGGGTGAAGGTGTTTCAAGATAAAGTCTCTCTCTAGCCCAGGCTGACCTGGAATTCACTATGTAGTCTCAGGATGGCCTCAAATTCATGGTGATCCTTCTACCTCTGCCTCCCAAGTGCTAGGATTAAAGGCATGTGCCAACACCTCTGGCTGGTATCCATTTTGTTACCAAAGCTCCATGCTAGCTTTGGTCACATAAGCAATGTATACTCCACAAATAATGCTGGCTGTGTTAAAGCACAGATAAATGTGGCTAAAAAATACCAGCATTGATGAAATCCTTTTTGTTTTTTCACATGCACTGTCCCCATCCATGTGCTATTCTCCTTCCATCTCACATGGCTTTCCTAGATGGCACTGGTAGTGTCGATATTATATCATACTGCATCATTGGAAGAAGCTAGCCTCAAAATAGCAGTGGAACTGCTCTTCCCTGTGGACAACTATGCAGTAAATTCAGAAGTACTTTCTGAAATGATGGGCACTTTTTCTTCAGGATATGAAATAGGCATCAAATGGGGCACAAGGATAAGCTGCTATTCCCCCAGTGGAAAGAGAGCATGGGTCATAAGTAAAAGAACAGATGCAGTGATGGTTTAATCCTTGACAACCCACTAACTTACTGTGCCCACAACTTTGAGCTGTGAAAAACTAGAAAGCTCGGTCCCCAATGTATTCTTGACACAATTAGGGCTTTCCTAGAATATATGCCATGGTACCCACAAAGACCCTTGCTGTTCCTTGTGTATGGGAGTCTCCATGTAAGAAGTCTTTTGAGAATAGTTTAATTATCTAAATGACATAGAGCTATTCTTACGCAGGGGCTGAGGAAAGAATATGAGAATGTAAAAGATCCACTTGGCTATTTTATTTTTAATACTTTCTTGTTCCATCCTAGTTGTGAATGCAGCAACTCTGACACAAAAGGAATATGAAGCTAACTTGTGGAAGATCCTGAAACTTTGATCACCCATCAAGACAGTAAATAAGAAGTAATATAACTCATTCCAGGAGGCTGCTAGATTTAGAGAAGGAGAAAGCTCACCAGGATGCTCAGTCTCTGCAGTTTCTACTGTATTGTTTGGAAATGAATCCAGCATATTTTATAAAGGCATCTGTTGCAGGTGATGTTTCTATGGGATTTCTGAAAATCCTGAAGAGGAGTATTCCATAACAGTAGGACTAGGATTTTATAGCAGGCCATGTTTTGTTTTTATCTCAGAAAGCTGTGCTCTATTTCAAAAGGACAGTTTCAAGTATAATAGTGACTGTGTGCATAGTAATAAGACAAGTGATTATGTGGCCAAAAAATGTAAAGTAGGCATTAACACACAACATCAGATCATGTGGTGGTTTGAACATAAAATGTCCCCAACACGGAGCTTCATGTGTTTGAACATTTATTCCCCAGATGATGGTACTGTTCAGGGAGGTTGTAAAACTCTTAGGATGTAGAGCCTTGTTGAAGGAAATTTGTCCATGGAGAAGGGTTTTGGGGTTTTATAGCCAAGTGACATGTGACATATTCTATCCTCAGTCATTTTTTTCTCCTTCCCATTTCGATTGAGATGTGATATAGCCTTTCTGCTCTGGTCTACCATGCCTTCCTCACTATGATGAAACTCCTTCTAAACATTGTTAGCCAAATTATCTATTTTCTTTCCATAAATTGCTCTGGCTTCATATTTTATCCCAGCAATGAAAAAGTAACTCATCTTGACTGAATCATAATGGTAGGTAATCTCAGCAACAATTGAAATCTGAGAGTTTTTGAGATCTCTGAACTGAGCTGAAAGAAACATTGAAATTACAAATAAGTCACATGAACAACTGCCCAGATTTTTGCATCAACTTCCCTTATTGCATTGATATATCTTTTTCAACTCAGTCCTCTGAATTAAGAGGTATTTCCTATAACTATTTGATAAAATAAATGACTTAAAAAAAACCTTGGTCTACATTCCTGTGTCACCAGCACAACATACAAGCATCAGTAGTCATCACTGTAGTCATACTAGGCCACCATAAGAAATAAACTAACAACGCATAGATAAAGAAAATTTTCCAGCAGGCTGAAATGAAGTAAGCATATATGGTTATTCAATTTGTTTGGAAGATGTTGCATACAATCAGGCAGATCCCTGGTGGAAGCAAAGGAAATGGCTGGTAGCTAAAAGAGTTAAAGGACAAGACTTGAAAAGTTATGATAGAAACATCAAGAGAAGAAGCACAGGGCTGGATAGATTGCTTAGCAGTTAAGCACTTCCCTGTGAAGCCCAAGGACTCTGAGGTTTGATTCCACAGGACCCACGTTAGCCAGATGCACAAGAGGGCACACACATCTGGAGTTTGTTTGCAGTGCCTGGAGGCCCTGGTGTACCCATTCTCTCTCTCTGTCTCTATCTGCCTTTCTCTCTCTCTGTCTGTCTCCCCAAATAAGTAAAAATAAACAAAAAGTTTTTAAAAAAATAAGAGACGAATCATATAGTCAGAAATGTGAGAGAGAACACCTGAATTGTGATGATAATCCTCTTGTACCATGTCAATATCCCCAAACAGCAAGCAACATGAGATGGCACTGCAAAACTAAGTGGACATAGCCACCCTCTTTGGTCACTCCAATCACAGCACTATAGGCCCATGATTGACATTCATGGCACAGAAGAAAGCTATGTATGAGATTACCATTACAGGTTCCATCTCATCAAGCTGTCCTAAATAATATCACCAATGAAAGGCCAAATTTCTCACAGTATCAGCAGAAAGCTTTAAGCATGCTACTGTTCCAAAAGGAGATGACTTACCCTCTGGAGAGAACGCTCATTATATAGACTCTTCAACCTTGAAAGAGACATTGGTATGTCTTTATTAAAACTGACACACACTGTAGATATATATTTACTTTCTTGCCATAGTTCTTCTGCTAGCAGCACCAGGAATTATAGAATGAATGATTTATTTGGTTTAAAATCCCCCACATCACATTTCCTTAGAGTTATCCCACTAAGTCATACAATATGTCAGTCAATCTTCCACTCATTGATAATGGAAACAGAAATAAATGCTATTATTTATAGCTACTGTACCAACTGCAGTGGGGACTAATCTTGCCATAAACTTACATTAAGCCCTTATAGAGTTTACGGTTGGCCAGCAGATCGAAGAGGACTTCATGATATTTAGGACTTTATAAAGAACACTCATACCACTTCAAATTCTGTAAAGTCAATAGCTTACTAAAACCATCAAAAGAACATGTTTGAGGAGGCCAACTTCTGGCTTTGTTGACTCACTTGTCTTGTAATAGTAGTTTGGTTTTTTTTTTTTTTTTTTATGTCTTCTCTGATGATGTACTAAGGTTCTCCAGGGACATACATGACCACTCCTGACTTGGATTTGGAGTGGGTGGCTGAACCTTTCTCCATGCAACCCTTTAGAAGACAGTTCTGAGAACCTGTCCATGATTCTTTACAAGTTGCTATGAAGTTGAGCACTTGTCAGCCATCACAGTGGACAATTATAAAACAACTATGTTATGTTTCATCTCTTCATGCTCATTTTCCCTTGTCCTTCACTTCCTAAAGTGAATATGGGACCTTATGAAACTGAAAATATATTTTGCAACTACATAAACCATCAAGTTAGTTAAGAGATAGCCTACATTAGTGGTGAAAATAGCCACGTGCTATACATCTGACAGAGGATTAATATCTAGAATATACAAAGACCTTAAAATTAAGTGATAAAAAGTTAAATAATACAATCAAAATATAGGCTATGAAACTGAACAGAAAGTACTCAAAAGAAAATAACGCATATAAACAATAAATACTTTTTGAATTGTTCAACAACTTTAGCCAATAGAGTAATGCACATTAAAATAACTGAGATTCCATTTCACTCTGGTCAGAATGGCAGTCATAAAAAAAATAAAATAACACAAAATGCTGTCAGAGAACTAGGGAAAGAAGAACACTTATCCAATGTTGCTAGAACTGTAAAGAGGTAGAACTCTTGTTACGGAGGTCGAATATTTAACTATAGTTTCAAGCTAACAAAAATCTCTCCTATACCTGACATAAAGTTTTTCTCTATTTTGTTTTGTTTATTTATTTTTATTATTAGATATGGACATATTTTGTATGTAAACATCACATGTTGGTACCATCCACTCTGCCGCTTTTCTGAAGAGGCCTTTCTCATTGGGGATGCAGTTCAACCCAATGGGGTGTTTGGGGGTGGGGTGAGGAGAGAGGCATATTTCTATGCAAAATGTAACTTGTGGCTCTAAAAATCTTTCCACCTCCTCTTCCCCAAAATTACCTGAGCCATGCTGGGAGCATTTTAAGTCTACTTCAGTGATGGGCGCTTAGAAACATCTGCATCTCTGGTTTGGTAGGTGTTGAGTGTCCTCAATGTCTTTTTCCATCACCCTTGTGCTGATATCAGCTTAACTAGGAAAGCAGCACTCTAACTCATTACCCCAGTTCCTTGGTTGTTTAACCTGGGGCCAGGGTGGAGCACACTGGGTCATTTATCTCAAGTCCAGTTCTCATCAGAAAAAGAGAATTAGATTCTCCAACAGAGAGTGAAGTAAGTGCTGGTTAAATGGGATAACCATTATTAATTTAGAGAGAATTAAAAGGGCTTAGACACTCTTATAGTCTAAGGTTAGTGGGAGCTTGACAATGGAAAGCAGATTCATGTGTGATTATGACTTGTTTCCCAATTCCAGATATGGTTTCCTTTCCACTGAGCAGATCTGTTAGCCAATTCAGGAGCAGTTGGTTACCCACAATGGCTGTGAGCCACTATTTCATTTGGGTGAGCATCACATCAAGTTGTTTGCTTCTGAGTCACTTGCACTTTGAGTTCCTTGAACAGATGGTGGCCACTTTCACATGGTAGCTCATGTAGTGCCTTCCAGCACTATATGGGCTAATTGTCTGAGGACAGTCTCTCCTCCAGATTCCAACCAGATCTCTCTATGGCCCATGCCCAAAGTATTTATTGTCTTCAGCAGTAGGGTCTTACGATTAATGTCTGATGGGTAATCAAGTGCTCTGACAGAAGTCTGACTTGTTTGTTTTGGGAGATTTAGTAGGTCTCTCTGATCAATAGCTTATTGTGGATGTAGACCACATCCTGGTACAAGGAATTACAGTCCATCACCAAGGGGAAAAAAAAAGAAAAGAAAAAGCCAGAGAAGAAAAAGAAAAAGGAGAAATCTGAGGTTAGGTTTCATCTCACTCTCTCTAGGACCCATTGAATCAGGGGCTCCCTTTAAGATCCCCTTGAGGGTTCCAACTTTTAGTCTGACCTCTATGATATAGGATTCTATGGTGCCAGTTCAATTTGGGTTCAGCTTTGTATCCCCCCACACACTTCCCTTTCCCCCAAGCTCTCCCTCCCTATGGTCCAAGCCAAAAGATGGTATTTAGTTAGGTCAGGAACTTGGACTGATCCAGGTTAAGAAATGCATATGAGTGAGATCATGTGACAGTTGTCTTTCTGTGATTGAGTTTACTTAGTTTTATCTATTCCAAGTTTGACCATGTTTCTACAAATTTGAATGTGTCATTTTTTCTTACTGCTGAGTAGAATTCCATCATGTAGATATACCACATCTTGGTTATCCATTCATCCAATGATGGGCACCTGGGTTTATCCCAGTTTTTAGCTATTATGAATTGAGCAGCTATAAACATGGCTCAGCAAATATCTCTGAACTGAGATGTGGAGTTTTAGAGTACATGCCCAGTAAGGGAATAACTGGGTCTGTTGATAACTTTATATTTATCCTGTTCAGGAGTCTCCAAATTAATTTCCACACTGGCTGTACCAGCTTAAATTCCCATCAACAGTGCATGAGTGTTCCTATTTCTCCACAGCCTTGTCAACATTTTTCATTTGAATTTTTAATGATTGTTATCCTCACTGAGGTAAGGCAGAATCTCATACTTGTTTTTATTTGCATTTTCCTAATGGTTAGGCATGTTGAACATTTTTTTAAGTGTGTGTTAGTTATTTGAAACTCTTTCTCTGAGAATTCCCTATTCGGTTCTCTTCCTCACTTTTGGAGTAGGTTCTTTGATTTTTATTGTTTAATTTATTGAATTATTTGTAGATTCTAGATATTAGGTATCTGTCAGTGGTATAGTTGGCAGAAATTTTTCTGCATTCAGTGGGTAATCTATTGGCTCTGCTTATGGCATTTTGTCTGTGCAAACATGGTTGAGTGCTTGTTTAATTTCCTTGGCTACTGAGATTTTGTTCAGAAAGTCTTTTCCCAGTTCTATATTGTGGAGAGTGCTTCCTGTTGTTTTTTTTTTTTTTTTTTTTTTTTTCTTTCAGTAATTGAAGAGTTTCAGGTCTTATATTGAGGTCTTTAATCTATTTAGACTTGATTTTTGTGCAGTTTTCTTCATATGGTCAGCCAAGTTGTCCAACAACATATGTTGAAAATGTTGTCTTTTCTTCAGTCTACATGGTTGGTACCCTGTCAAAGATCAAGCAGCTGTAGTTGCTGGCCCTAAGGTCTGGGTCTCAATTCTGTTCCATTGGTCTATGTTTCTATTTTTATTCCCATATCATGCTGTTTTTGTCCCTATGGCTTTGTAATATAGCTTTAGATCAGGTATGGTGATATCATCAGAGGTGTTTCTTTTGCTGATGACAGGTTTAGATAGCTGAGGCCTTCTTCCATTTCATATAAATTTTGAGATTATTTTTTCAGTATCTGTGAAGAATGATGCTGGTATTTTTATTGGTATTGCCTTAAATCTGTATATTGCTTTTGGTAGAATTACCATTTTCACAATTTTAATTCTACCTATCCAGGAGCATGGGAGGTCTTTCCATCTTCTCAAGTTCCTCGCTATTTCTTTCTTGAGTGTTTTCATGTTTTCATTATATAGTTCTCTCACATCCTTTGTTACTGTCATTCCAAGGTATTTAATTTTTTGTTGCTATTGAAAATGGGACAGCCTCACTGCCCTTTGCATATATAAAAGCTACTGATTTTTGTGCATTGATTTTGTATTCCTCCACTTTGCTGAAGTAATTTGTCACCTTTAGAAGTTTAGAAATTTTGGGATGGACACTTTCAAGTCACTTATTTTTTTTAAGTCATTACCTACATAAACTCTACATAAATCTTGTACTCTAAACTGTTGAATAAAATTTTTAAACTTACTGCTTCTGGACTCATGTACAAAAAAAAAAAAAACCTAGAGTCCCCAGGTTCTGTTGACTCACCTCAGCCACAACTCAATTCCTTGTCACGAGTCATTCAAAACTGAAAATAGCTTCAGCTGGCATCAGCAGATAACGAAGCCAACATACAACCACTATAGAAATCATTATAGAGACTTTCCAAAAAGCTAAAAATATATCTACCATATAACCTAGATATACCACTTCTGAGCATTTATCCTAAGGACTCTGAACTTCAGGCATACTTTTTCATTCATATTTATTGTTGGTTCTACTGACAATAGCTAGGAAATAGATTCAGCCTAGGTGAATATCTACTGTTGAATGGAGAATGAAGACTTTTCATATATTCAAATGTAAACTAAAATGAAATTACAAATTTTTCAGGAAAATGGATGGATCTGGAAGTAATTGTATTGAGTGTAATAAACCAGCTTCAGACAGATGGGTGTTGCCAGTTATCTCACATGCAGATTTGAGCACTGTTTTTTTTTAGTTGTATGTAAGTTGGAGTAACAGTGAATATTGGATGTAAAAAAGATATAAAGAGACTAAGAAGGAGGGCAGAGGAAGGCTTAAAGGGAAAGGATAATAGATATATAAGCAGAGGTATATAATACTGAGGGCAAGAGGGAATTGCTTTCAATGTGTATATATGTAAGAAAATTATAAACAAATATTATACAAATATACACATGCAAAAAAATGAAAATGCCACCTAAAATGAATGAAAACCATTCTTTTGAAATATGAATTTTTAAAAACAACATACAAACTAAAAAAGTATGAATTTTTGATCAATTTTCTTATAAGAATGTAAGCTTTACTGATAATGTAGCATATTGTATTAGGTCATGACATGCTTTATTTAATCAGATACCTAATAATGACTAGGTGGTTACATTTTGTAGACTTTGGTGGTTCTCTAAGCAAATACATTTATGTAATGTGTTTGATAATTTTCTTAGAACACAGGACTAAAGTGGAATATTAGAGCAAAAGAAATATCTTTCAGGCTGGAGAGATGGCTTTGCAGCTAAGGCACCTACTTCCAAAGCCAAAGGACCCAGATTTGATTCCCCAAGGACCTATGTAAGCCAGATGCACAAGGTGGCACATGCATATAACGTTCATTGTAGTTTCTGGAGGCCCTAGCATGCTAATTCTCTCTCTCTCTCTCCCCCCTCTTTCTCTCTCTGTAAAAATTTAAAATGAAACATAACCTTTTCAACCTCAGATACATATAGGAGCATCTATGTCAATAAATAATAAGATGGTTTACATTGCAACAAATATTTTGTCATAGCTTTGCTATGACAAAGAATATATGACAAGAATAAAAGTTTTATCCAACAACATTCCAGAAATGTCCGTCTGTCTATCTATCTATCTATTTATCAACTATAATCTATCTAACTATCTGTTGTCAGTCAATCTATTATCAATCTCTATGTATATGTATTTCTCTTTCTTCTTTTTTATTTCTTCCCTATTCAAGTTCTACCCTCCCTCCTCCATCTCTTTTTTTTTTTTATGTTAACACATTTATAATAAAAACGTGGCACTCATATGCTTTCTTAGGTTCTGGTTTTTTGAAACATTTTTAGTGACCTCAAATATGAATGCTGACATTTTAGGATAAAAGATAAAAAAAAGCAACAAGCTGTGGTGGTGCTTGCTTTTAATCCCAGCACTCGGGAGGCAGAGGTAGGAGGATTGATGTGAGTTCAAGGCCAGCCTGAGACTCCATAGTGAATTTCGGGTCAGCCTGGTCTAGAGTGAGACCCTACTTTGAAAAACAAGATAAAATAAAATAAAATAAAATAACAGGGAGAGATTTTTTAAAAAGGCCAGGTATGGTGGCATACACCTCGCACTCTGGAGGATTGTGGTGAGTTTGAGGCCAGTCTAGGACTACAGAGTGAATTCCAGGCCAGCCTGGGATAGAGTGAGACCCTACCTTGAAATTAAACAATAATAGCAGCAACAACATAAAACAACAAAAGATAAAACAGAGCTGATTGCTTCACACAAGGGACAAGGAAGTGGGAGGTTTTCCTGAAAGAGTATGAAGAAAGTGGAGGAAAGGGCAAAAGGAAAAGAGAAAAAAAAATCTTATACATGGACAGAGGGAAAAGAAGGGAGAGAAAAAGAATGAGAGAAAAGCAGAAGAGACAGAACAAGCATTCACATTATGGAAAGACTAATAAGTTTAATAGCAAAGAAGGTGATCTCATACAAGAAAGCTAGGATCTCACAGGTTATGGAGGTACTTGAAAGGGAAAATAAAGTGCTTTAACAAAAAATCTGATATTTGTAGTAAAGACATATAGAGAAATCTTAAGTAATCAATTTTTCAATTAGTAAATGATGATTTTATCTTTAATCTCAAAGTTCTTAGCTGCTATGGACCCCTGTAACAGCACATAGATTAACAAGAGACAAACACATTTATTAAGATGTACATTTTATCACCTTCTGGCACTAGACACATTGACTGTCTGGGAACTGACTCTCTTCCAGCTTCTAGCCATGTCATTCCATTTTACATGTCAACCGCATATGGTGTCTTCAGCAGTAGGGTCTTACCACTAACCTTTGGTGGGTCATCAAGTCCTCTGACAGAAATCTGTCTTTCTTTTAGGAAAACTTGTAGGTCTCTCTGATCAAAAGCTCATTGTGGATGATAGCCACATGCTGGTACTGGGAGTTACAGGTCAGTGCCCACTAAAAGAAAGAAGAAAAATATAACTAATATAAAAGTTTTAGAGAGAAGAGAGAGAGAGGGAGAAAAACTATAGAAGAATAAGGTCAGTCTTCATCATACCCTCTCCAGTGCCTTGTGGCTCAGGTGTTCCCTCTAAGGGCCTGGTGAAGGTTCAACCATTTGATCTGCCTTTTAGGATGTAGAATTTTATGTTACCATTGCCATTTGGGTCTAGATTTGAGTCTAACACCCCCTCCCTTTCCCTCCCCTCCCTCCCCACCCACCCTATTTTCTCATCCTCAAGACACTTGCTGGCTATGTCAGCATCTTGGGTAGATTCAGGTTAGGTTCTGTAGATGAGTGAGACTGCTGCAATTAACTTTCTGTGATTGAGTAAATTCACTGAGAATGATCTGTTTCAGGTTCAATCACTTTTCCTCAAATTTCATTGTGTCATTTTTTTTTCTTAGTGATATGTAGAATTTCACTGTGTAGATATATCACGTCTTAGTTATCCATTCTTCTAGTGATGGATATATGGGTTGATTACAGCTCTTAGCTATTATGAATTGAGCCGCTATAAACATGGTTGAGCAAATCTCTCTGGCCTGTGGTTTAAGGGTTTTATGGTACATGCCCAGTAATGGAATAAGTGGGTCTGTTGGTAACTCTCTAGTCAATTTTTTAAAGAGTCTCCATATTACTTTCCAAAGTGGTTATACCATCTTACATTCCCACCAACAGCAGATGAGGGTTCCTACTTCTACACATCCTTGCCAGCATTTATTTTTATATGATTTTATGATGTTTGCTGTCCTTACTGGGGTAAGGTGGAATCTCATAGTTGTTTTAATTTGCATTTCCCTGATGATTAGAGATGATGAACATTTTCTTAAGTGTGTGTTTGCCATTTGTATATCTTCCTCTGTGAACTGCCTGTCCAGCTTTTTGCCCCATTTTGTGAGTGGGTTGCTTGACTGGGGAAAAATGACCAATATCTGTCCAAGTAACTCATGGTCTAACCTACTTACCAGTAAATAACCTGTTGTGATGCTCACACAAGTGCAATAGTGGCACACAGCCATGGTGACAAACCAACTTCTCTTGATTTGGCTAACTGTTCCATTCAGTGGAATGAGACCAATAGTTGGAACTGGGAAACAAGTTGGAACAATTTCAAGCACCACCAATCATAGGCTACAAGAGGGTCTACACCTATTAAATTCTCTATTAAAAGATAAGGTTTATTCCATTTGTCTGGTGCTAACTTTAAACTCCATTGAAGAATCTGCTTATCTTTTTAAAATACATGCAGCTCCTAAGGACAGAACCACCTCATCATACTTCAAAAGGGCCCCAGCTGAAACTAAGAATAATTGGTGAAACAAGCAAGGGTGCTGTTTTGTTGGTGAACCGGTACCAGCACAAGGGTGAAGGAGATCAACATAGAGAACAATCAAATCCTACAAAATCATATATCCAGAGGCACAGTGGCCCCCAACACCTCATCACTGAAGCAGACCAAAAATGAACCCAACATGGCTCAAGGAAATTTTGCAGAAGAGGGGGGAGGAAAGAATGTCAGAGCCACATGTTGGGTCATGATACGCAGAGACATTTCTCCTACCCATAACTGTGGGATAACTCCACAATGCATGACTCATATGCCTCAACAAGGAGGGGCCAGGGGGAGGGGGAGCACATGGACAACCCTAACAATGGTAACAACTTGACTGTATTCGCTGAGTACAAAACTAATTAATAAAAAAATAATTTAAAAAATTACATTTTAGATAATGTGCTGGTAACCCTTATCCAAAATAATATACAGGAATGTTTCAAAGTTTTTCAGAATTTGAAATAGTTACAGAAGTTACTGGTAGAGTTTCTCTAATCCAGAATCCAAAGCACATTACTTAGAAAGTTTTGGACTTTGGAGAGTTGTGTATTTTAGAGTTTCAAATTAGATTTGTTCAATTTATATGCATTACAGAGTAACAGTCTATGAGTAACTCTCAAAGAGACTTCATTGAAACCTTCAACAACTAATAATGCATAATAAAGTGATAGAGAAGTGGCAAAAGACTCTGAGTCTTTAGGATATGTACTAGGAACAAGGTAGCTTTATTTGTAGGCAGTTGGCAAGATTCTGGCCCAGTGGAAAGGAATGCCACCTTGCCTTGGGGAAATGACAACTCCAGACTGATTCAGTCTCATCCATGATGTCTTAAGCAGTAGCAGCCTTCTGATTCTTCCTCAACTCTTCCAGGGCTTAGCCCCATGGGCAGAGCCCTTCCTGTGCCATGGCCCTCTTGGGCCCAGTATCTGGTCAAGATATTTCATATTCATTGAAACCTGGCAGAGATACATCCTAATGGGATACCTAATCCATATAAAATGCATCTTAGCCACATGTGTAGGGAGACTTTACAGGTGAGATTCTTCATACAGTCAGCTCCGCTCCCAGATGTGCTGGCTGGAATAAAAAGGAATTTTTCTTGGCTTGGGAAGTGCCATGCTCTTTTTTTGTTTTTAATCTCTCCTATTTCCAACCTATTTTAATAAATCTTACATAACTTACTCTTCTCTTAGTCCATATTCTTAAATTCTTTGCTAGCTGTGAGTGACAATCTGAGGCTTGAAAGTCTTCTGCCTGGGCTTCCATGCCCAGAATCTATCTAGTCTCTCTCCTCCATTACTCCCAGAACATCAATCCCACAATATCTAAAGTAGAAAGTGGGAGGAAGGCACATGATAAGCTTTTCAGTATAATTTGTGTAGATTGCTTTCCTGAGGTACCCAAGTTGATAATAGCCTGGAATTATCTTGCTATGAGTGAACTCCAGCCTTCCTGGTAGAAGGAAGTAGGAACACTTTCATTTATAAACACATGCCTTGCTTTCAGGAAAGTAGTAGGTCTGAGGTTTCCTTGTACCTGTCTCATCTTCACTGGTCCAACTTGAAACAACCCTTATACTAAAGCTCCATGTCTGGGGAACCTCCACCAATATGGCTGTGATTTTGATTCTCAAAATTTCCAGCATGTTGAAATGGGCAATATGGGCAGTTCCAGGCAAGTAAAGACCATCCAGTATTGAGTTTAAAAAACTATATCCAAATTTTGGTGTCCCCTTTTGAGTAATAGCAAAAGAATAAATGTCTCTAGACCAACATTTCTTCACTAGGAAATTTTAAAATATGACAATATCAAGCATTTTGGGTTAGAGTGCTGAGTAAATAATACTTAAACAAAAGAAGAACAATAGTACAATCACTGTCACTTAATACACATCAATAAATGTCTACTGGGCTGGAGAGATGGCTTAGCGGTTAAGTGCTTGCCTGTGAAGCCTAAGGACTCCGGTTCGAGGCTTGGTTCCCCAGGTCCCACGTTAGCCAGATGCACAAGGGGGCGCATGCGTCTGGAGTTCGTTTGCAGTGGCTGGAAGCCCTGGCGCGCCCATTCTCTCTCTCTCCCTCTATCTGTCTTTCTCCCTGTGTCTGTCACTCTCAAATAAATAAATGAACAAAAAATAAAAAAAAATTAAAAAAATGTCTCCTGAGTCCACACACATGTGCTGAATTTACAGAAACTTAGGAAGACAGAAAGCCAGAATAAGATGTAAACATCAGCAGAAACCAGGGGATAAAGAAGCAAAGGGATTTTATAATTGTATAAAGTAAGAATTGTCCACCACTAAACATACACACACTCACACTCACACACACAGAATTCTCCAAATTATTTGCTTTTAATTTGAATCTATCTCCTATACCTAAAAATTGTTATGTTGTCTTTCTGCACAAAATAATATTAAACATCAATATGATGGTTTGAATGTAAAATGTACCACATAGCCTCATGTGCTTATGAGTAAGCCTCTGAATTGATCTTCAGCTGATGGAGCCTTTGGGCAGCAGAATCTGGCTGGAGAGGTTACATCACTGAAGTAGGGCATTAAGGTTTACGAGTCCAGCCAAACTGAGTATTTGTGGCTCAGCTCATTCTGTCTCTTTGCTCACTGCTGCTCTGTATAGATGTGACACCCAGTTGTCTGCTCTTGTCATGCTTTCTCCATCATGATGAAACTATCCTACAAATAAACTTGTTTAAGCTGCATCTGGTCAGTGGTGTGAGCCAGCAATTAAAAGGTAACTGTTACAATCAAGCATATTTGAAAGTTCCTATAAAATAAATACAGTTTTTTAGTGGTTATCTTTTCTTTCCTCAAGTGTTTGAAAAATAGTTTACTTCATAAAATATTTGACTAAAACCCAGCAATATTGTTGATTTTTGACTTCTTAAAAATTCTTAAATATTGAAACTTATTTATAAAATGCATTAAGGTTTTTCTACATTTTAAGTGCTATTGTGTGCTATTTGTATAATTAGAAAGGTTTATGGAGACTGTGTTAATTTTTAGTCTAATAGTGATTTTGATTAATATGGAAATATATTGAATTACTTACAAGACAGTTAACTAAATCCATTTCTTCAGAAAGTATTGACTGAGAAAGCTCTAACAATTTGTTATAAATATATATACAGACTATTTTAAAATATGAATTATTGATCAACTAATAGCTCCAAAAGAGCTATTAACATCCAGCATTCAAATCATTTAATGACATTAAAAAGTAATAATTATTCACCCAATTGACCATAACAATGTCTTTGAATATAGTTATGATATATAACCTAGTATCTAGGTAAAGATATTTAAAAGGTGAAATTGGTTCATTGTAGAAATAAGAGGTTACTCTATCTCTGGGGAGTAATTTTTAACATTGCATCATCAGATATAACAATGGAATCAATGTATCTGTCAAAATAGGTTGGAAGATTAAGTGTGAGGTTTAGAATGACCCTATGAACTGTCTACTTTCCAAATTTCTCCTCATTTCATATTCTCATTTTCTCACTCCCTTCCTCATCTCCCTAATTCAGTTTCTCTTTTAAATATATAAACTTCCCTCCATGTAAAATGTTGAGTATAATCCATCTTTCCTTCATATCACAGCAGACTAGTAAAACATCACAATGAAAATTCATTGTTAGTACACTAAATGTCATGCAGCATGTGCCTGGCATCACAGTAAATATCTTCTACCAGAGAGGAGATGATTCAAAAAGTGCTGAAGGTGTAAAACCTGAGCTTTTAAGGGATGTAATCTTCTCAGATAGCTCTGCAGAGCCAAGGATTATCTACCTATGCTCCATGGTAAGGAATCCATAATTAGGCCAGTCTCTAGCAATCAAGACAGTTAACTAGTTTTCTTTAGAGATTAGCCAGATGCAACCCCATATCTTAGTGTTTGTATCATCACTAAGAGCCCTCTGATATTGTACTGAGACTCCTTGTAATGTAATCTCACAAATGAAAATAAATAAATAAAAAGGACTGTTCTAAGATAGGACCTTGCTATTCCATAGACATGATAACAGAACATGCTAGGTCTTCATTGGGGCTTAGACAAAGAGTATCAAACAAATAGTAATGAACTTGTAGTGAAGTGCTATATGACTTGACTACAGTTTAAGAATATGATCCTTCCTAATGTTAATTTATTTGAAATAGTATCATAATTTGCAAGCAACCACCTTTAACCACTGAGCAATCTCTCCAACCTAAAGCATCATAGTTTGAACAGAAAGGGTTAATATTTACTCAAATGTTTTGATGTATTTACTCAATAATGAGTGCTTTCTTATTACTGGAAAATAAAACTGGGCAGTAAGTTCATGATACCAAGAAAATCTAAAATTTCAGCTTTTGATCCAAAAATTAGTATATAATATAAAAGAGAGAAAGACATAGTACCAGTGAAAATTATTACTGATAAAAATTATTTAAAGAATACAACTCTAGCAAAATTTGTTGATTAAAGTCCCACCTTAAATTTTGACTGAAAATCATACTCTTAGGACTAGGAAAACTCATTTTGTCTAGTGCATGCAGTGTGTCACATCTAGAGACATACATTTTCATTAGCGCACATAGTGACAAGGCATGAAAATAAACTCTGTTATTCTTTGTTTCCTTTTTTTTTTTTTTTTTTTTGGTTTTTGAGGTAGGGTCTCACTCTAGCCCAGGCTGACCAGGAATTCATTATGGTGTCTCAGGGTGGCCTCGAACTCACGGTGATCCTCCTACCTCTGCCTCCCGAGTGCTGGGATTAAAGGCATGTGCCACCACGCCCGGCTAAACTCTGTTATTCTTTATAGTGTTTAATTGTATCCATATATGTGTAGGTTTACAATTTGAAAGATTTAGAATAAAAAATATGGTTATCACAAACTTTAATAGAAACATAATTGGAAGCATGCAATTTCTGTGTATCATTTTATATCAACTTCCATAGGACATGCCCCTGTGTATACACAAAGGCTCTTGTGTAAACTCTATGCTGTGTACATTGGATATTGTAGATAGGTGATGAAAACTAATGTAATATAGTATGATGGTTAATATCTAGAATCCTTCCGCATTGATCTAGAATCACATAGGAGAAAAATGTCTGAGTAAGTATATTAGTCAATTATCATTGTTGAGATACTTCACCAAACCAGTTTATGGAAAGAAATGTTGATTTTAGCATTCAGTTCCAGCTTACAGTCTAAATCACATCAGGGAAAAAATGCTGATAGGAGCTTGAGGCATCTGGTCATATTCGGTCCATAGTGAAAATGCATGGAGTGATGAATGCTGCTGCTCAGCCAGCTCTTTCCATTTTATATAGTCCAGTAACCCAACTTGTAAAATGCTGCCCCCAGAGTTAATGCTGTTCTTCCCACTTAAATTAATCAATTAAATTAAACCTAGTCAACATAATTCCTTACATGCATACCCAGAAGCTAACCTAATCTACATAATCCCTCACAGGTCATTCTAGGTCAGATCAGGTTGACCATCAATATAAACCATCACACCATATCTGTGAAAGATTTTCTATATAGGTTAAATGAGGTGTGTAGTGATCTATATGTATGACCCCATAGACTCAGTCTTGAATCTTGAGTCTCCAGTAGGCACAGCCCTATTGGGAAAGAGGTATGTTACTGAGAGTGGATCTTGGAGTCCAGCTCTAAGGTGTGTTTGGGGGTGAACCTTAAGTACAGCCCTAAGGTATTGTAAGAGCAGTTTGAACACTGGCTATTCTGTCTTCATGGTGATTTCTGACTGTTTACTGATGACTCTCTGCTTGGATCTATAGAAATGAGTCCTTGACAGGATTTGAAACCTTGGTCTAAGAGATGCCTTGCAGTGCTGAAGGCAGAGTTTCATGGATCATTCTAGCCAGAGTTGAAAGACCTGAATACAGTAAAAATTATGGGCTGAGGATTTGGCTTACAAGGGGAAGAAAGAACATTTTGGGACTGGTCTAGAAACAGTTTGTGTGAGAGGCTTGCTGTGTCCTGCCTGCGTGTGTCTTGATAATGTGTGCAGAATAGTGTTATGTAGAAATGTACTGGTATGAGCAAATGTATATGGCCCAGAACGAACTAAAAGCTTTGGACTGAAGACAGCAGCTCAAGCTGGAAATATGGCTTAGCAATTAAGGTACTTGCCTGCAAAGCCTAAGGATCCAGGTTTGATTCTCCTGTACCCACCTAAGCCAGATACACATGGTGGCTTATTCATCTGGAGTTTGTTTACAGATGTATATATATCAGCAACTCGGTTCAGCTGTGATTGTTTGAGCGAATATAAATATTGAGATTGGGCCAGCTGATCTGAATTGAGGCAGCTGATAAAATGTAACTCTTTTGAAATTAAGGGTCTTCAATGCGGAAGGAGTTGTCCTACTTTTATTTTATTTATTTTTTTTAAATTTAATTTATTAGTTTTGTTTTCAATAAATACAGGTAGTTTGGTACCATTGTTTATTTTTTTTATTTTTATTTTTATTTTTATTTATTTTTTTTTTTTTGAGTTGTCCTACTTTTAAAAGTCAACTTTATTCCCCAGGATTAACAAGTTTAGTAGCCCACCTTGTACTCATACTATGGAGTAAAACACATGCTGGAAAGAGAGAGTTACTGGATTTGAAACACAGTTTAATTTCTGGGAAATGGCCATGGACAATGTGAAGTAGGCTTGTTGGAAGTCCCTGCATGGAGCACTGGCAGAACCATGAGCATGAACTGTGGGTTGCAGTGGAGATGCCAGGACTGTGGCATGACTGCCAAGGAGGGCAACAAGCTCAAGTGGAGTTTTTCTATGAGTTTGTTTTAAATCTTGTATTGATTCATCTTTCTTTGCTGTGCCCAATGCCATCTTTTGTGATATGAATGTTTATTCTGTGCCATTGTGTACCTTGGTTTTATGGCTCAGAAACCTTGGACCATGGGAATAATTTAATAGCATTGGGATTGAAAAAAAATATGGAGACTTTTAAATTGGGCTGAACTCATTGCACTTAAAATATTTTTTATGTTTTATTTATTTATTTATTAAAGAGAGAGAGAGAGAGATCAAGAGAATGAATGGGCATGTCAGGGCTCCAGCCACTGAAAATGAACTCCAGACACATGTGGCACCTTGTGCATCTGGCTTATGTGGGTACTGGGGAATCAAACCTAGGTCCTCGGACTTTGAAGTCAAATGCCTTAATGGCTATGCCATCTCTCCAGTCCAACATTGCATTTTATATCATGTATGGATATCAGTTTATGGTGGCCAGAGGTGGAATGTGATTGTTGATTCAGGAATCCCCCATAAACTTATTTGTTTTGAATGCTTGATCCCCTGCTGGTGGCAATCAGAACCTTGTTCGAGGTGTGCTCTTGGGGTTGGGCTCAGGTATGTTATAACCAGCCTCCCCTTGCCAGTGTTTGGCACATTCTCCTGCTGCTGTTGTCCACCTGATGTTGGCCAGGAGGGAATGTCCAGCCTCTGCTCGCGCTATTGTTTCCCCTGCTATCCATGGAGCTTCCTCTCAAGTCTGTAAGCCCAAATAAACCCTTTCCTCCCACAAGCTGCTTCAGATTGGATGTTGTACCAGCAACACAAAGGTAAATGCAACATCATGGGAAGAATCACCTTGAACATGGGTAGTATATTATTCCTATGGGCTGGAGCCCCAGAATGAATGAGAGGGAGAAATCAAGCTAATTTCCAGGGCTTATTGCTGTCTACTTCCTGACTGTGGATTCAATAGGACTAGCTGCCTCAGGCTCCTACTGCCGCATCAATCATTTTTCCTCAAAGTGTAAGCCAAAAGAAGCCCCTCCTCCCTCTAGTTGCTCTTGTCAGGTACTTAGTAGCAACAATAAGCAAAGTAACTACTATACCTACCAAATTGCTTCAGATCATCAGCTAAGTGATTTTGCCTTGATCCTTGAAATGGAGAATGATCAAGATAAATTATATTATAAAACAGTAAAGTTATATTTCTGCAAAAATGACTCTGAACTATAAATGAAGAACAGATGAATTGGGAATGAGTCTAAATTAAATTAAGCTAATCAGTAAGGCATGATTGTATATTGTAAAATTCAGTGTAGAAATAACATGTTCTATAATTGAGCAATGTTATAAAAGGATTGTGATTAAACACAGAAGTGTATTCAGGGGCAAGAGTAATGGTAAAGAGGTTGATAAAATCAGATATTTCAGAGGTAAGGAAAGGAGAAGAAAAGGATTTGTCATTGTTGTTTAGCTGTAGAAAGTGTGACAGGAGAGATCATGTGTTTATTTTTGGACATGTTGATTTTTCTCTGGCTTTTGCCATCTATTTTATGATGTCCAATAGGCACTGAGAAATATAGGTGTAGGCCTGCGGGGAGAGGTCTGAGTGAGGGATATTGGAGACATAAATTTGAGTCATAAAATTGGAAGTCATAAATAGAAGTCATAAAATCTGAACTTAAAGCTGTGGGGATGGCAAAGGGAAAGCCAACAAGATCAGATAAGGAAAGAGCAGATGCTAGCTACAGCTTGAACTCTGCTTATCCCTACATGAACAGGGCAAGTGGTGGAAGAGCAGCTCTGGAAGAGTCTTAAGGAATGAGCCTTCAAGAAGGGAAGAAAAATAGTAAAACAAATTGAGATCATAATATACAGTAACATACAGTATTTCACAAGGGAACAATTTAAACCGCAGTAAATGGTTCAGAAAGACATTCACTTACAATTAGGGAGTATGAATACTTTCAGAGAATGATGTGCAAAAATAAATTGGACTTCCTAAGAGTAAATTGTTGGAGACCAGGGCCAATTAGGAAATGACCAGGAGAAACAGGTCGTACAGGGACAAGTACACAGAGCCAATGCTTGGTGTGAGCAGAAAGAGAGAACATTCCACACGCTGAGAGATACACAGAATGCACACATAAGATCAGAATAAGATCCTTGTTTAACTGTTTCTAAGATTGGACATAGTCTATAATTTGCTTGAAAGAAATCATTGCACACTCAGATGTAGAAAAACATAAAACAACTACAAGAATAGGCTTCGAATAAAGATTATACTATTAGTATGAACAGAAGGAGAGGCAAGTTTTCTGGCAAAGAAGAAGGACAGAAAAACAGGAAAGACTGTAGGGAGACACTTGGTCTCTATTATGATACAGAATGATATTGATATAAGCTGGGGCTCTGAGGACGGTTGATTTGAGATTGAATTCTAGTCACATCATTCATAGTATTTCTTGGACATTTTCAATCTTTTATTTGGAAAAATGGATGATACACCATTTAATTAGATAATACGTATCAAGTGATAAAATACTGCAGAGCAAATTGCTTAATACATTTTAGAAGCTATAATTTTCTTTAGGAAAAAAATGAGGCAATCACAAATGTGTCTTAAAGAAGTCTTCTGTATTATGCAGGTGTTATCTCGTGGAATAGGGATGCAGGTGAGTAGGCTAATCACCCAAAATATTGGATAGCATTTAGAACTTTCTTGAACAGAGTTAGATGATTCATATTATGTTTCTCTGGCACAAATTATTTTGAAACTTCTATCCCATTCTTCCTTTATACCACCATTGATTTCATAATGCTTCAATGGCTTTTCACCAGAATTTAATCTTTCAGTAGTTTTTACTGAGCATCTTCTCTGTAGCACACACTACTCTAGTTGATGGAGAAACAACACTGAACAAGAGACAAAACTTACTGCCATCATGGGATTTCAGTCAAGGAAGAGCCATAAATAAAGGTGAACTAGCAATAGGCTGTATGCATCATGCTAAATGATGGTAGACACTACAGATAGAATGAAGCACAGGAGAAAGAAGGACCCAGAGGAGGTCCTTCCAAGTATACTGTTGCACAAAGACCCTAGAGAAGAGCAAGAACAAGTCCTAAGGATAACTGGGGTAGGGTGTTCTAGGCAATAATGAGAGCAAGTGCAAAAGGCCTGAGGTAGAAACACTCCTGATATGGCCTAGAAACAATGAAGTTAAGAAGATGAGTGAATATGAAAATGGAAAGAGTTCTCAAGGTGACATAAGTATGTGAGAAGGATACCCACTGACATTGAGAAAACCTTACTACTGCAGCATGATCAGCAAGGAAAAAAGAAAAGAACAATCAGAAACTTCTACAAAACACAGGTAGAGAAGCTGGTGACACCTTGAACCAATACAGAGGAGGTGGTAAGGGCTGGATTGACTCTGGATGTGTTTACAAGGCAGAGCCAAGTTTAAGGTACTTAAGATTTTTCTCCCACTGAGTGGATAATCTATTGGCTCTGCTTCTAGTATATTTGCCTGTGCAAAAGTTTTTTAATTTCATAAGATCCCATTGGTTGAGTGCTTGTTTAATTTCCTGGGCTACTGGTGGTTTGTTAAAGAAGATGTTTTCCAGTCCTGTATCATGGAGAGTACCTCCTATTTTTCTCCCAGTAGTTGAAGAGTTTCAGGTCTTATATTGAGATCTTTATAATCCATTTGGATTTGATTTTTGTGTATGGTGAAATGAGAGGGTCTAATTTCATTTTCCTACATATGGTCATCCAATTTGTCCAACACCATTTGTTGAACATGCTGTCTTTTCTCCAGTGTACATTATTGTCACCTTTGTCAAGGATCAAGTAGCTCTAGTTACTTGGCCTAAGGCTTGGGTCTTCAATTCTGTTCCACTGGTCTATATTTCTATTCGTATTCCAGTATCAGGTTATTTTATTTTTTTGTTTGACAGAATTCAGGTGAGAAGCCACTGGTCCTGGACTGGGGAGGTTTTTGATTAACTTTTCAATCTCCATGGATGTGATAGGTATATATAGGAAATTAATCTGCTCTGAGTTCAGTTTCAGTAGGTGGTATGTGTCTAGGAATTCATCCATTTCTTTGAAATTACTCAGTTTTTTTGGAGTACAGGTTTTGGAAATATGGCCTAATGATTGCTCAATTTCATGGGTATCTGTTGTTATCTCTCCCTTTTCATTTCTGATCTTGTTCATTTAAGACCTCTCTCTCTCTCTCTCTCTCTCTCTCTCTTTCTCTCTCTCTATCTCTTTGCTTGACCAAATTGGCCAAAAGTTTGCCAATTTTGGTTATTTTTTCAAAGAATCAGCTCTTTTCTTCATCAATTTTTAAACTGTTAACTTAGGTTCCAATTCATTAATTGCTGATCTAATCTTGATTATTTCTTTCCATCTGGAGCTCATTGGGTTGTATTCTTATTTTTCCAGTGCCTTTATGTGGAAAATCAGGTAATTAATTTGGTATCTCTATTTATACTGAAGGCATTTAGAGCTATGAATTTTCCCCTTATGCCTTCCTTATGTCCCATAAGTTTGGGTAGGTTGTGTTTTAATTAACATTCAATTGTAGGAATTTTACAATTTCTTTTTTATTTCTTCCATGAGCAATTAATTATTTAAAAGTGTGTTGTTTAGTCTCCAGGAGCTAGTGGAGTTCTTGATGTGTCTCTTGTTAATTTCTAGCTTTAAGACATTTTGATCTGACATGATGCAGGGAGTTTCTTCAATTTTCCTAACTTTATGGAGGCATGCTTTATGGTCTAATATATAGTCAATTTTGGAAAAGGTTCCATGGGCTGTTGAGAAGAATGTATATTCTGTAGAGTTGGGTGGAAAGTTCTGTAGATATACATTAGTTCTAGTTGATCTATAATGTTGTTGAGCTCTACTATTTCCCTGTTGGTTCTCTGATTGGATGATCTGTCTATTGATGATAGTGGAGTACTGAAGTCTCCAACTATGAAGGTATTTGAGGTTATTTCTGTTTTACTGTTGAGTAGATTTTGTTTTATAAACTGTGTGGACCTGTGTTTGGCACATATATATTTGTAATTGTGATGTTTTCATTCCCTTGCTGAGTAAGATGTGGCCTTCTTTTAGCTTTTTAATTATTGTTGGTTTGAAGACTATTTTACCAGATATTAATGTAGCAACACCTGCTTGTTTCTTATTTCCATTTGTTTTGAATATCGTTTTACCACCTTTCACCCTGAGAAGGTATCTATCGTTAGTTGTGAGGTGGGTTTCTGGAAGACAACAGATAGAAATATCCAGTTTATTGATCCACCCTAATAACCTGTATCTTTTGATGGGTGAGTTAAGTCCATTTATATGTAAGGTTATTACTTTGAGATTTGAATTAATTTCTGTCCTGATGAGGTGTTTCTTGGGGTTTGGTGCACTTTTGTGTTTTATACTATTTGAGCCTGGTATATTTTGGTTATTGTGATCTTCTTATTGGCTCCTGATATTGGTTGTTTGACTGCTCTGTATGGAGTATTCCCTCTATTATGGGGGATACTTTTGGTAGGTAAAGTAGATTGGATTAGAAAACATAGTTTTTTCAACTTTGAAGTGTTCCATTAAAGGCCTCTGGCTTTCAGGGTTTCCATTGAAAAATCTGATGTAATTCTGATGGGTTTGCCTCTGGATGTCATGAGTTGTTTCTCTCTTGCTGCTTTTAACACTCTTTCTTTTTTTCTGTTGTTGAGAGTTTTAACTATGATGTGCCTTGGAGAGTTTCTTCTTTGGTACTGTCTGTTTGGTGTTCTGTGGGATTCTTGTATCTGGATGGGCCTCTCTTTTGAGAGATTCAGAAAATTTTCTTCAGTATTTTTGTTTAATATGCTTTCTATGTCTCTGGCCTGGATTTCCTCTTTTTCTGGTATACTCATGATCTGGATGTTTGCTCGTTTTAGGGTGTCCCACAGTTCCCTCATAGTATGTTCACTTGATTTTTTTGAACTTAGCAAAGTTTTTGGCCTCTTGATCCATTTCTTCTGTCATGTCTTCCAGATAAGAGGTTCTGTCTTCCATATCAGTAAATATGGTGGTGTGGGGTTCTAGAGAGGTTTTTATAATTTCTATTTGATTTTTTTGTTTCCTCTTGTGTTATTTTGCATCATGTCCATCTCTCTTATGAGGTATGATTTAAATTTGACTTCTGATTTTCTTGATCCTTCCTGGAATTTATTTGTGGGTTCCCATATCCGCCAGGGCCTGGCCATGGTTCCCTGAAGGCACCCAGGCAACCAGGGTGGGTGAGCCACATGGCAAGAAAAATACTCCTGGGAGACAGTTGAACAGCTCTCTTCTTTTATTGTCAGTGAAATGGGTTTATAAACATCTGAGGGTGGGGGGGAGGGCCCTAGGGGGATTGGATGTACCAAGTTCATTTTGATGACTAATTAACATATTGGGACATTCATTCTAGCACATAGGCAATGGCAGGGGTGTGTCAGGTGATCCTGGGTCTCAACTGTTTGAAGGCTGCTGGCTGATAAGGAGTTTACTAGGCAACTGGCCAAACACTACAGAGCTATGGGGATAGCCTTTGTTTAGGAGTGCTAGGCTTGGCGAGGGAGTGGCCTACTGTAGCCTGGGGGTCCTTAGCCATGCCTGGAAACTCAAGGCCCTCTCCTGAAGGCTCCAGCCTGTGCCTGGCAGGGCCTAATGTCCATTCTTGCACTTGATCAGGTCTTCATTAAGCTTAATCAATCTTTTATTTCTTGACTCACCTTCAATTTATTCATAACCTTTGGAGGGTTCAGATGTTTTCTTCCATCATGTTAAGCCTACTGTCAAAAGCTGAATACTCTAGGAGATGATTCTGCTTGATTTCATTGATGTAATTGTTGGTTCTTTGATGGTTTGCTTTCAGTTCAGAGTTTTTTGTTTTTTTTGTTTTTTTGTTTGTTTTTTTTTTTTTTAATCAGAGTCTCATTGGTTGTGATGGTTTCATTTGGGAAGAAATTTCTGTTGCTAGCTCTATGATTTCATGGGAGGCTCCCATTGAAGGACTAGGCATCCTTGGTGGAGATCCCCTCAGTTCTCTGACTTCCTTTCTTTATCATGTTGTTGTCTACCCATTTTAGGGAGACTATTTTATTGAGAAGGAACCAAGTTTTTATCCTTTGGCCCATTCACCCTCTGACTTGGGTGAACGTGAATATTGGTGCCCTGTGGCCAGTAAGGATACAAGAGCAAAAGCCCCAATTTCCCAGCTCACTCAGGGAGCAGGCTTCCCCAAGCAGGGCACAATGGGACTTACCAGGACCAGGGGACTGTGAGGAGCTTAGAGAAGCCAAGAGACCAGGCCACTGCCGTGTTTGCTCACACTCTGTCTAAGCAGGGAATTCAGACCAGGGTGTTAGGAGGAGCCAGGAAATAGGGATCTGGCCTACTCACTCCATACCACAGTGTCCACCTACACAATGCCTGGGAAGGGAACCCAGGCCAGGGCACTGAGTGGAGCAGGGAGACAGGGGTCTGACCTACTCATTCCACACCCACCACTGCACCACTGCATGTAATTATCTTGAGGTGACCCTATATAACAGGATGTTTCTTATTCAAAGCCATCTGACCTCTAGAACTTTTAGTGACTACTATAAAATATGGATAAGAATACCTGCATGTGCAGACAATGTAGTCAAGTATGGACAAAGTCAGACTAAAAAGCAGAAATCAATGTCAATAAATTCTCTGAGACACCATCTATTGATGGGATACCACGCCAGCACAGGTGAGTTCTCCAGGTTTCCCAAGAGCCTTACCTGTGTATTTGCTGGAGGCATTTTTTGCCTATATTTTTCAAGATGTATTTTTGTATTCATATTTTACCGACTGATATAATGCTTTTTACAACAAGTGAATGGTTTCCTAAAACATGATGATTCTAAATGATTTTAAGTCCCTTTACAAAAATAGCAATGCTTGAGAGAACATAAAATAACTTCCTGGATTGAGGAGTATGAGGTTAGCAATATGAGATGTTGATCCCTTTGGCAAATGTTTTCATGACACTATGTGAGGGCTTTTATATTTATATTCAAATATTATACTTTTTAATAAATCATGTATGCAAATACTCTAATTCCTCAGCAGTGAGTTACTTGAAACCAAAGATTACATTTCACTTTTCTGTTTTCTCAAACATATAAAGAATAGACATTTGTGATACATTTGGGGCAAATAGAGACATATATTTTAGAATTGAGCTATGAAAGGGAACATTTGTCTCTTTATATCTTTTTAATTAGAATTTTTATTCCATTAATAATAGATATTTTTATATTTTTTTATTTATTTGAGAGAGAGAGAGGAAGAGGCCTATAGAAAAAGAGTGGCCACACCAGGGCCTCCAGCCACCAAACCAAACTCTAAATGCATGTGCCCCCTTGTGCATCTGGCTTATGAGGGCTTAGGGAATTGAACTAGGGGCATGGGGCTTAACAGGCAAATGCCTTAACCACTAGCCAATTACCCCAGCCTGTATTTTATATGGAATTATTTGCTTGAAGTTGAAAATGATAGCTCTTTTAAAGATATCATTATATATATCTTTATTATGATATAATTCTTTGTTACAAATTAAGAGAAATTTAAGAAAAATATTTCTCATGCTTTTGGTCCATGGATTTTATGTAATCACATATAATCATATATGTATATATAAAGTGAAAGTAGAAGTGAAATTGTCTAAAGGAACAAAAGGACAAATGAGGAAGAGTGGTAAGACAAGGAGGAAATATATTCAGCATTAAAATATACTGTACAAAAATTGTAAAAAGTAAAGCCTCCATTAAAAATATTGTGTTAGCAATATCTGAACCCAAACTGAACTGGTACCATAGAATCCTATATCCTGGAAATCAGAATAAAGGGTGGAACCCTATAGCAAACCTTAGCGTAAGCACCTGAAACAAAGGGGCCTGAAGAGAGTGAGATGAAACCTAGCCTCAAATTTCTCCTGTTTCTCTTTCTTCTCTGGATTTTTCTTTTTTTCTTTTCCCTTGGTTCTGGCCTATAATTCCCTGTACCAGGATGTGGTCTATATCCACAATGAGCTGTTGATCAAAGAGAACTATTTGATCTCTCCTAAAACGAATAAGACAGACTTCTCTGAGAGTACTTGATTACCCATCAGACATTAATGGTAAGACTCTATTGCTGAAGACACGATCGCTGTTGACATGGATCATAGAGAGACCTGTTTGAAATCCAGAGGAGAGCCAGTCCTCAGACAATTACTCCATCTAGTGCTGGAAGGCGCTACAGGAGCTACCAGGGGAAAGTGGCCAACATATGTCCAAGCAACTAAAAGTCTAAGTGACTCAGAAGCAAAGAAAGTTGTGTGATGCTCACACAAGTTCAATAATGGCACAGAACCATGGTGGGTAACCAGCTACTCTTGGATTGGCTAACAAATCTGCTCAGTGGAAAGGAAACCATATCTGGAACTAGGAAACCAGTCAAAATCATATCCAGATAATAATTCTGCTTTCTATGGTCAAGCTCTCATTAACCTTACACTATAAAAATGTCTAAATCCTTATAATTATTTCTAAATTAATAATGGTTATCCTATTTAACTGCCGCTGACTTCACTCTGTTGGAGAATCTGCTTCTCTTTTTCAGATGGGAACTGGACTTGAGATGAACGAGCCAGCACACTCCACCCCAGCCCCAGATGAAACCACAAAGGAATTGGGGAAATGAGCAAGAATGCTGCTATCTTAGTTATGTTGATATCAGCACAAGGGTGATGGAGAAAGATACTGAGTCCACTCAACACCTACCAAACCAGACATCTAGATGCTCCTAAGTGCCCATCACTGAAGTAGACTTAAAATGCTCCCAGCATTGCTCAGGAAATTGTGCAGAACACGGGGCAAGAAGATTGTTAGAGCCAGAATTTGGGACATTTTGTACAGAGACATTGCCTCTCCCCCATAAATGACTGCTGCCCCATAATGCATGACCCACAGTACCCATGGGATTGACCTGCATCCCCAGTGAGGAATGCCTCTTCAGAAAAGGGGCAGGGTGGAAGGAAAGGATGGTACCAACATGTGTTGTTTACATACAAAATATGTCCATATCTAATAATAAAAAGTTAAAAATAAAAATATTGCATTAGTATTGACCTTCCCTTGAAGATCATGAATCTCTATGACCTAAATAAATAGTATAAATATATTTTCAAAGTAGCATATTAAAATTATAATTAATCACTTTTGCTATTTAGGCATTTGAGGTATTCAAAACTATAAATCTATATTAGTTTGACCTCTTTCCATATATAAACATGTTGTAAATTCAAACAAAATATGTGATAGATGAGCTATGGTTACATTCATTTCCCTCTTGACCCAGGGCTTTGAATGTATTTTAGGGTAGCATCTTGTATGAGATTGCACATAATACCAAGACTGTTTTCCTGCACTGTCAAAAAGAGAGAATTCCATACGTGTGATTTGTAAAGTTTCATTAGAAGTCCCTTTCATTATTCTACAATATTAATTGTTTTCAGGTCAATTACAGCCATAAGGTAACCAAACCCCTGTTCACCCTTCTGTAAACAGGGCATGTGATTGTGTAAAGGGGAAGGTCCCCCATCTCTCAAAATCCCCATCCAAGCTCTTTTGTGTCCCCACCAAGTCAGCTTCTTGTCTCCTCATCTTTTCATGTGCCCTCCCACACACCCTTTTGAGTCCTCAAGGCAAGGCAAACACTTCTATTATATACATTGTTCTCTTCTTGTTCCAGACACTAATAATAACAATGGAATTGCTAATTTAGTGTTTAGTATCTCTTATTGCTTTTGAGTAATTTGGGGAAGAATGCAGGAGAAGATCATGTTAATTAGATATTTTCTGTAAATCAATGAAGAAAACCTTAGATATTTTTCTTTTTTTTTTACTGAGGTGAAATAGCATTTTAAGAAATGACTGTCATAATATATTGATCACCACATAGCTGTTCTCTACCTGCAAATTCCCCTTGTCTTTGACCTATTGTTTCTTCCTTACTTCTAACACTGAACAAGCCACATCCACAAGCTCTATTCTGCCCACCAGGAAAATATAAAATCCCTTTGTGGTCTTCAAACTGGGGCAAAAAAAAAAAAAAAAATAGAATACCATTACACAAGATCATTGGCTGTGATTAATCCCCACTCCCCACATAATAGACTATGTTACCTATCTTTGTATATATAAAATTGTAAATACTTGAATTTTATCCTACTTGGTGACCATGTTTATAATCTATACCATCAAAAATACTGTTTCCCTATAACATTTTGTTATAATTGATGTTGTTTATTGCTGTTTTGTGTTGAGTATTCTACCCATTAAACTCATTCCTAAATCTTGCGATTTATACTAGCTTACAAGGCTGTCCATCCTTTTGTAGATTTACAATCTAATATTTTGATATTTTTGATATTGCTTAACTATTATGTTGTTATTCTGAACCTCCTTGAGATTAAAACGTGGACATGTACCCACTTCTACTTGGCTCTTAATTTCTAGCATGCAGCCCATAGCCAATTCTGAAGCCCTACACTTGGCATCAGTAAACCAAATATGAACCACTTATCAACAGAAACATGGACTGCTCCACTAATTTTCTACTATACCAGTCACCTCTTAGCAAGTTATGAATGCCCTTAAAATACTAGTTGTTTTAAATATGCAGGAAATAATATTCTTTGCAGTCTTGAGAAGTTTAGTACATACTTTCTGTTAAGTACTTTGTGCTCAATATTATGTCATTATAAAACAGATAATGTTTTAAGAACCAAGAGAAGCATAACATGAAAAATACAAGTGTCAACTGTCTTAGAGTAAGCAGCTGTGGCCTAGATTGGAATAGCTATAACAGTCAGTGGTGCTCTCATTTTTAAGTGAAGCCTGTAAAAGGCTTGAGTGGCAGATACTCAGAGAAACTATATTTAAATATCCATGTATAAGATTAAAGAATTTTATGTAGACAGCAGTTGGTGTCCTAAACATTTGATCTCCTAAACTAATGTCCTACAAAGCTCTTTAGCTTCTAAATTAATTATAGAAATTTGTGGATGAGTATGCAAGAATTTGTCAATATAAAAGTGAATGCAATGGTAGAAAGTTAATATGTTCTTAATATACTCAAAGAATGACATTCTTTCTCACTTAGAACTGCTATTAACATTTACATAGCACTATTTTGTTAAATATATAATATCATTAATAAATCTATTTTAACTTCAGTAAACATATTTAAAATGAAATTGACAAAACATATGAATTTGAATAAATTGTCATTATTTGTTTCAATGAGTTTCTATATTAGAATGAAATTTAGGAAATGGTTAGTATAAATTTGAAGTAAGGGAATGTTTCACACCAAAGTAATAAATCCAAATTATGTGAACAAAAATACAGAAATATTTAACTAAATGAGTGATAAATATGCTGCAAATGGAGTTCAATGACATGAAAGATTGCAAAAGTATTGGCAAAATAAAAGACAGGTAAAGAGTCAGTATAATGTGCACTAGAATCTATATATCAATTTCTATATAAATATTAGTATAATTTATAGATTTTATGGGTCTGTAAATTGAAGAAAACAATTTCAAGGAAAATCATCATATTATAGAAAAAATATTTGGCTCTGTGCACAGGCTTTATCCCAATAATTCAGAAAACTATCAAATATACCTCAATGACTAGAAGGGTCAGATAGTTCTTCATCAAAAATATCATCCACAGAATAGAAGAAGCAAGTATAAATCTATGTAACTATAGCCACCTGATTTTTGACAAATACAAAACAAAAATCACACACTGAAAAAAAGATAACATTTTCCACAAATGGTGCTGGGGAAAAAAAATAAGTAGAAAGCTACATGTAGAACAATGAATCTAGGCCTTTATCTCTCACCCTAATCAAATGGATCGAGGACCCCATGGTATGACCTGAAAACCTGAAATGACCAGAGCAAAAAGCCAGGAAGACACTTCAAGATACAGGTGTAGGGAAGGACTTTCTAAACAGGACCCTGACAGCCCTGGGAATAGGCAAGCAAACAACAAATGAGGCCTCATGAAACTAAAACACTATTATACAGCTAAGGAAATTATCAACCAAGCCAGGAGCCAACCTTCAAAGTACATATCTATAGCTATATATCTGACAAAGGACTAATTACTAGAATATGCAAAGAACTTATAAAATCAAACAATAAAAAATCAAGCAACCCAATCCTAATAGGTAATAGAACTAAATACAGAATTCTCAAAAGAAGAAATACAAATGACCAAATATATGTGTACATATATATATATATATATATATATATATATATATATATATATATATATATACACATATATATATATATATATATATATATATATATATGAGGTAAGATCTCACTGTAGCCCAGGCTGACCTAGAATTCACTATGTAGTCTCAGGGCGGCCTTGAACTCACAGCGATTCTCCTACCTCTGCCTCCCGAGTGCTGGGATTAAAGGCGTGTGCCACCCTGCCTGGCTATAAATAATATTTTTTAAATGTTCTACATCTTCAGCCACCAAGGAAATTCAAATTAATACTACTTTGAGATTCCATCTAACTCCAGCCAGAATGGCTGTCATAAAAAATAATATGACAAGCTGGGCATGATGGCGCACACCTTTAATCCCAGCACTCAGGATGCAGAGGTAGGAGGATTGCTGTGAGTTGGAGGCCACCCTGAGACTCCATAGTGAATTCCAGGTCAGCTTGGGCTAGAGTGAGACCCTACCTTGAAAAACCAAAAATAAAAAATAAAAAAATAATAATAAATGACAACAAATGCTGGTGAGGGTGAGGCAACAGAGAATCCCGTAGCCACAATTAGTGAGGATGCAAACTTGTGCAGTGATGATAGAAATTAGTATGGAGTTTTCTAAAAAAGTTAAAAATAGATCTGCTATATGACCCATCTATGCCATTCCTGGACATATATCTTAAAGACTCTATACTTTACAGTAGAGATACCTGCTCAGTCAAAATTTTTGCTGTATAATAGCTAAGAAATGGAACCAGCCTAGATGCCCATCAATGAATGAATGGATAATGAAAATGTTGCACATGTACACAATGGAGTTCTATTCAGCTAGAAAAAAATGGGACTTGCATGACAATGGCTGGATCTAGAAAACATAATAATAAAAGGGAAGTAAACTCAGACTCTGAAAGAAAAACAACACTTGTTCCCTCTCACATGCAGATCTTACCTTTGACTTTGTCAGGTAAACAGGTAAATCAGAACAAGAGTTAATAGTAGAGGGCAGGAGGCTAGAAAGAGATCAAGAGGGAGGAGAATGAAGTGGAGTTAAGGGAGAGGATAGTAGACATAAAAGGACAGAATATAGAGGGTGGAAAAATCCCAATGAGATCAGAGAGAAGGAGAGAGGAGGACACAGAGTGCAGGGAGGATTCTACAAGCAAATTGACATGAGCAAACTATATGGAAGCCATCCTTAGCTGATCAAAATGTATAATGTCAGTGAAAGAGAAAGGCCTACTTGGGTGTAGAATAATATGCCCAGAAGTCATAGGTTGTTACAGAAGAATTCCAGGGCCAATGGTGGGACAACCTCCAGCAAGTTGTTAAGTCCGAGATGTCCGTGAGTCTCCTCCCAAAAATACAGGCCCATGCTCTTGCTTACCCACTAGAATGAGATGGTAAGACTTTATTTCTGAAGATACCACATGCTGCAGTCTCAGAACACTAAGAAGTCAAGCTGGAACTGATCTGAAATCCACCTACCAGCTGCCATAGGGCTGGGAAGTGTCATTAACAATCTTAGCCAGCAGAGGATCCTAAATGTTACACAACCAACCAGACAAGTAAGATGTCTCCACTGGTGCAATAGTGGAGTATAATATAACCAAGTGCCCTCTGATTGCGTTTGAGGTATGTTTTATGGAAAGGTATGAAAACTGATTTAAAATCCTGTGGCTCAGAAGAGGCCTTGAAGGGAAGCTACCGCTGTTCATTGACTAATTAGATATCTTGTGGCCATATAATTGCCTTGCAAGAGTTTACGTTTATGCCCATTGGTTATTGCTATTCACACTGTTGGTTAGGAAAACTTCTATTGCAGATGGAGGTAGCAACAGGGGAGATCCAAAACTCATTAAATTGATGATAAGAAATAACACCTGTGTGCTCAATACTAGGTAAAATATCTCTATCAGACCTGTCATGACGCAGGGAACATTGTGGAAAAAGTGGCAAAAAGAACAGTAAGGCTTTAACCACCTAACCTTTTTAGATATGCTGGAAAGGCCCAAAACTCATTAAGTGATGAAAACAAGAGGCTTTAGGGAGTTCGGTTACTGCATGTGACATTTCTATCATATCCTCCAAGGCACAGGAAACAGTGCAGAAGAGAGTCAGAAAGAATGTAAAAAGGTCTGTGGAGATGGCTCAGCTGTTAAAAGCAGTTCCTTGTAAAGTCTGTTGGGCTGGGTTTGATTCCCCAGTCCTCACATAAAGCCAGACACACAAAGTGACATATGTGTCTGGTGTTCATTTGTAGTGGTAAGAGGTCCTGGTATGCCCATAATTATTCTTTCTCTCTCTCTCCATTCTTTCTTATAAATAAACAAAAATAGTTTAAAAATAAAATATGTAAGAACCAGATGGTGGGGATGAGTACCTTGGAACATTATCCTCTGAACATAAAGGGATTGGTGCATTCATGACCTCACAATTGAGGTCACTACTTCCATAAGACATGAACAGTATTGAGATCATAGATAATGGAGGGCAAAAACAATGAAACATAAAAATAGATAGGGGACTACATGGAAGGAGAAGAAGTTTCACTGGTGTTGGAGAGGGGAGCAGGGAGTGATATGAGTAATATAAGAAAAATATAATTAAATTACAGTAAGTTTATGTTCTAAAATTATCAATAAATTTGTGAACAATATGTATCCTGTATCCTTACAATTAATTAATAAATGACACTTTAATTTCTTTGTCAGAAGCCAAATCATCAATGAATCCATAAATAGATTTCTTAACTATTTTATAGCTTAGGAAATGCACATAAAATGAATAATATTGAGTTTTTTTAGATCATTATATTGGCAAAAGTCTTTATTCAAATATATCTGATATATGGGTATGTATAAATGTGCATCCTAAGTTATTAGACGTTAAATTTTCATAAGTATTTTGAAGTCTAACTGGGTAACAACTATTAAAATTAAAACTGCTTGGGTCCATTAAACCTCCCCATTCTGAAAAATAGTCCTACAAAAATGAAAGACTAATATGATAATATAAACACATGCATATACACAAATGCTTGTGTATATATGCAAATTTTTATTGTAGTACTATTAGTAGAAAATTGAATCATGCCAAAAACAACTTAAGAGCAACAGTTAGTAAACAATGCAGTGGGCAGTGATATGCATATGTACATGTGCACATGCACAAGCATGAATAAATAAATAACTTTTACAATAAAACTTGATCATTACTCTTCATTATAATTTTCGTTGATTTTATAATTACATTTAAATTTTATGATATAAGGTAGAGTACCAGTTTGAAATCCAAAATCTTTTTGTCAGTCTGTTTAGTTGGAATATGTTTACTTTATAATTTTCAGAAAAAAAATAGCATTATACCATAGTTAACAAATCTTACCCAAAATATGTACTTTTATAAAATTGTATATTCTTTTAAATATTAGGAGATCATTTGCTCATGGTTTGTATAACTGCCAGATAAAGTATCTGACTCAGCCACAATTGAATAAAACTTAAAAGAGTAGGCTTATGACTAAAGCCTATTAATTAAGAACACTACCAAATTTCAGTAGTCACAAATTATTAGAGGTGTCTTGTTGAAGATGCATCCTATGTTCTTAAGTTTGATAAATGAATAATAGTTATTTAACTTGTTTGCTCTTTTATGCTTTATCTAAGTTGCCCTATGCTAATAATATTTCAACCTACACGAGAGAAAATGACATGAAATTAAGGTTAATTTTTATTAACACTTAAATTTATAGATAAATTATAGTACATTTATCAATATACACCTCATTGAATTATAGTGTTACATATAAAATAACTTTAAATATATTTATATTTAAGAATACTTCCATGTTTAATGTCTATAATTTAACATGTCAAAAGAAAACAAAATTGATACATTTGATAAACCTAGTATAATATGAGAGCACAAGCTAACAATTTACTCTTTGAATTTTCTCTTTTTCTTTTTTTTTCTCAATTTTATTAACATTTTACATGATTATAAAAAATATCCCATGATAATACCCTCCCTGCCCCCCACTTTCCCCTTTGAAATTCCATTTTACATCATATCCCCTTCCCATCTCAATCAGTCTCTCTTTTATTTTGATGCCACTGTTGAATATCTTCACTGGTGGTATTTCTTTCTCCCATTGAACTACATGTAGAATGGCTTCTTCCAGCTTTCTGTCAGCTGGTCTACATGGAGGAGGTTATCAGCTCAGTTCCAACAGGATTTCTCAGTGCCTTGTAACCCAAGTATGTGGAGTCTTCAGCAGTAGGGTCTTACCATTGAGTCCTGGTAGAAAACAAATGGCCTCGGCAATGGCCTATAGTGTTTTGGGGACATCAGGGACCTCGCTGGCCAACAACTCACTGGAGGTATCCCATCCTTGGCACTGAAATTTTTCTAACAACGATCTGTGGCTCCTGAGTGTTGCATTGTCCAAAACCGGAGGATTCCATATGATTTATTTGTATCCTCTTAGATGTTGATTAGCCCTCCCTCCACCTTTCCTTTACTCAATCTCTTCTCCTGAACTTACTTTGGGCCTTTTCTTTATAAAGAATTCTCTTCAAAGAATACTTATTTGCTCTTTCATTCATCATAGTTTTTTTTTTTTTTTAACTAAGTAGAAAGTTTGTATGGACACATCATCTGTTAGTACCATCATCCAGACCCCCATTCCACCTAGTGCCCTCCTTAGTGGAATTGGTGGCATTCACCATTGGGTTGTGGGTTATGATCAGTAGTCAGTTATTGTGTGGGATGGGGATCAATGCCTATGGAACTTTCCTCCCACTCTGTTGGCTTTTACAATCGTTATGCCCCCTCGTCCACAAAATTCCCTGAACCATGGCAGGTGGGTTTTAAGTCCACTTTAGTGTCATACTCACAGAAGCTTCTAGATTTTGCTCTGGTATGTTTTGAGTATTCTCAGTGTGAGTCTCCATCACCCTGGTGAGGGTTGTCAGGCTCACCATGGAAGGAGCACCCTTGCTAATCTTGCCACTTTCTTCATCATGGTTTTAATTACCAAATCTTCTCTAAGAAATGTACTAGTTTTTAAGAATATAAAAATGTAACACAATAGATGGCCAAGAAATTAACCCACACTGCTTTGAATACCTAATAATTGACAAATGAGCCCAAAATATTAAGTGGATAAAAGCAGTCTATTCAACAAATAGTTCTGGAAAAGCTGAGTATCTCTCACTCTGTAAAAGTGTCAGTTCAAAGTATGTTGAAGACCTTAAGCTTAAGCACAAAACACTGAAGCTGAAAAAGGTAAAATAGGATGTAAATTTCAAGACAGGCATTACCAAGAACTTTCTGACTAGGACTCCAACGGCACAGAAAATAGCCCCAAGAATTTACAAATAGGAGTATATGAAATGAGAATTTTTCTGCCTAGCAAAAGAAATCAGCATAATGAACAAAAATCGTATAGAATGGGAGAAAATTTGTTAGTATATTTCTGTCAGGGGTGAATAACTAGATTTTACAAATTACAAAAGGTAAATACCAAAATAAATAATCAAATAAATAAAGCCAAAATAACCAAATGGGCTAATGAAATGGGCAGTTTACAGAAGATGAAACACAAATGGCCAATTAAGTTTTTTTTTTTTTTTTTTTTTAAGGTACAGTTAGCCCAGGCTGACCTGAAATTTACTATGTAGTCACGTGGTGGCCTTGAACTCATGGCAATCCTCCTATCTCTGCCCCCAAAGTGGCCAAAAAGTATTTCAAAAAGTGTTCAATATCCCTAGCCATCAGGGAAATGCAAGTTAAGACTGCTTTGAGACATCATCTAACCCAGTCAGAATGGCTGTGATCCAGAAAACTGACAAGAAATGGCAAGGATGCCAGGGCAGAGTGATCAGCTACTGATGGCAGGAGTGCAAACTAGGACATCCACTATAAAAATCAGTGTGGATTTATCTCTGAGTATTGGAAGTAGACATCCACTATGAGTCAACTATGCCCCAAGAACTCCACACTCTACTGCAGAGCTACTTGCACAATCATGTTTACTGCCGCTCTATTTACCATAGCTAGCTAACAACTAGAATCAGCTTAGAAGCTCATTGATAGATACATGATGAAAATGTTGTCCATATACACAGTGGAATTATATTCAACAATACAAAAAATGAAATTTACCGGCAAATGGATGAATCTGAAGAAAATTATATCAAGTAAATTGGCTCAAACTTAGAGCAAAACTACATGCTCTCTCTTACATGTGGATCCTAGCTTGTAATAACTATAAGTATGTACATAAAAAGGGGTGATTGTGGGGAAAATGTTTAAATGTAGAATGGTAATCAAGCAAAAACAAAGGACAATAGACAGCATGTAGAAAAGGGAAGGCTTACGTCTTCCAGGCGGATGCATCCAGGCAAGAGAGCATTCACACATATTTAAGTGTTGTGCTAGCAAAGATGGGTAGTTAAAATTGTTCTGTTCCATTAATTTTTAACCTCAAAAAATGGTAAAAATAAGTGAATATTTATGAACTATCTCCATCATGCTCATAATGACTACAAATGTTTTTCAAGCCCTTAATATTCATTATTGAAATACCTATTGTCAGAACAGATGTAGCTATAACTACAGGTTTTCATGAGAAATTGCTAGGATAGGAACCTCATTATACCTGTAGTTTACAATTTTGCATTTTTAATCCTTAATGTATTTAATGGAATTAAAGCAATATTATATTTTACAAATTATTTTTAAGAATTCACCCAAGAGCACTAAATAGATGTTGCTATGAATAACAAAGTCAAATTTCCACAGGGAATATTTTCTTCAAAATAAAGCAAAGCAGATTTAGGCATGTTCTATAATGTTTAATATGCAGACCTTGCAGAAAAGCAAAAAGCTAAGACTTAAAAAGGGTCAGAAAGGGCAAACAAAATAGTCTTTTTGGCAGAGGAATTACAAAGTAATTCAAACGGTATCAATATCACTAAGTACCTTTGCCCTCTTGGTACCAAGTCATCTCAGCTTGAGCTCAGTATGCTTATTATGCTTCTTCCCTTTGTTTCCGCACACAGCCAGGTTCGTCCTACCTTTTCTCTTATTTACACTGGCTTGGCCACTGAAGTGTTGACTTACATTTTGAAAGATCCTCCTTGAGAACTATCCATGGGGCTTTCCATGAGCATTCTATCTACAGCACCCTATTCTTTCAGGCACTGACATTACCAGTGGCATGCCTCTCAGTCATTCGTCAGCAGTTTTCTCGTATACAGGGCCAGGCGTTGGACTAGTTGCCAATGAGTAGTGTTTCTCTCGAGACACTCAGTCTACTCAGAGAGAGAGACATGAAAAATTTACAACAGAATGGGTATTGGACACAGTCAAGAAATGCCAAAAAGGATAACAGAGGCAGTATGCATAGCCTTATTTAACTTTTATTTAAACATTACATATGACCTACATATTTCCATATATGTTCTCTTTGTTTTCTAAACTCACAGAAAATACCACACCCAACATGCAGTGGTCTATAAAATGCGAGTCTCTTTCTCATAAAGATAACCAATTATTTTTGATTTTTAATAAATTTAAAACAGTCCTAAGATTAAAAAATGTTTAAAAAACAGTGAAAACAATATCTGATTTACCAAAGTTTCTGTCTATTCAACATACATTCTCCTCTTAATAATTTTTCTGAAGCCTATTTCTTACACTCAAGCTTTTTAAAAATTATCCTGTATTCCCCTAGATCAGTTTAAACAGCAAGTACTAATGGTAGTTTAGAACAAAAAAATATGTGTTCATTTTAACATCATAAATTGAGGCTATCCATTTGCTGCATATTCCCATGGAGCTTGATACCTGACTGTTAAACGGGTTTGCTACTTTACGAAGGGGTCCTTTGTTTTTCTCTGTGGAGGCAACTTGAGATTACATATTACTACTCACATTGTGAAATCTTTTGTACCTGCTAACATCTTATTCTTGTAGCAAATTATTCTAGCTTACTAGCTTGTAACAAGAAAATACATTATTTTACATTTGGGGGAGTTTGAAGCCTGAAATGTCTCTTATTGAACCAAAATCATATATCAGTAGGCCCAGCTGTGTTTTTCTGAGAGATCTAGGTAACTATTTTTCTTGGCATTTTCTGGCTTTCAGAGACTACCAGTTCTTTGATTCCTGGCTTCAGTTCCCTGTCTTCACACCCAGCAACATCAAATCTAACCCTACTCACACTGCCATCCCTCTTAGTCATTCTTTTCAAATTTGTTCAACAAGGAGAACCTAGGTGATTATACTAATCTCACTTATGTAATGCATATAAGATCACATACCAAATATCAGTATCCTTTATTAGATCTGATAGCTAATTCCATCAACCATGTACCTTAACATGCTCATAGACCCATTAGAAAAAGGAAAAAGGATATTCTTTTTTTTTTTGTTTTTGTTTTTGTTTTTTTTCAAGGTAGGGTCTCACTCTAGCTCTGGCTGACCTGGAATTAACTCTGTATTCTCAGGGTGACCTCGAACTCATGGAAATCCTCCTACCTCTGCCTCCTGAGTGCTGGGATTAAAGGCGTGCACCACCATGCGTGGCCTGAGAAAGGATATTCTTGACAGGCTTTCATTCTCTCTAACACAATACTAATTAAATGTCAGCCCTTCTCTGACCAGAAAGAAACAGAATCAGTGTTTCAGGGCTCTATGGAGAATGAAGCTATTTTAAATCTTCCCTTCCCCTAGCAAATGCTAGTCCTTGAATGATGTGGCAATGACCACAGTGTACCTTTTCATGAGTTATAAATTTTCATTTCTAAAAGCCGGGTGTGGTAGCACATGTCTTTAATCCCAGCACTAAGGAGGCAGAGGTAGGAGGATTGCAGTGAGTTTGAGGCCACCCTTAGACTGCATAGTGAATTCCAGGTCAACCTGGACCAGAGTGAGACCCTACCTTGAAAAACCAAAGAAAGGAAAAAAAAAAGGAATTTACCTTTCTAAGGTGGTGCATCTAATGAATCTGTATTGTGTGTGTTAAAGTCATTGAGTTGAAAGCCAAAGAACATGACTTCAGCTCTTTGGAACATCATTTGAATAATTTTGTGGTAGACTGCCAAGCTTCTATTTGGCCATCAGATTAAAAATAATCCTGAAAAGACATTGTTGTAGAGAAAATACAGGCATCATTTCTGTAGTGTGTGAAGCAGAAGCATTGTTTTAGGGGGGTTTTGTACTGACAATGAGTTTAAGCCTTATTAATAATAAGCTGAGGGCTGGAAAGATGGCTTAGCAGTTAAGCATTTGCCTGTGAAGCCTGAGGATCCAGTTTCAAGGCTGGATTCCCCAGGACCCACGTTAGCCAGATGCACAAGGGGGCACACGCGTCTGGAGTTTGTTTGTAGTGGCTGGAGGCCCTGGCATGCCCATTCTCTCTCTCTCTCTCTCTCTCCCTCTCTCTCTGTCTCTCTCTCTCTCTCTCTGTTGTTCTCAAATAAATAAATAAAAATAAACAAAAATAATAATAATTATTATTATAATAACAATAAGCTGGGAAAATCATCTAGTCATTCACTTAACATGAAATGGTTAAATACTACTTTTTGTCAGAGCAATGAGCTAGCAAGTGAGGATCCATTGGAAATAAAGACTGATGAGAGCTTACATAAAACCACATTTTACTAGGAGATAAAATGTGAAACTGCTAATTACACAATCAGTTATTTAGTTTTAACTTTGGCCTGGGCTGTGAAGGAGAAAAAAAAATTATGTACCCAGTATATCATCATGTATCTTGCTCTCATCAGTTAAGTTTGAAGTAAGAGAACTCACAAAAAGCAAATAAAAATTCTACCCATTTGATTTACCACCAAGTATGTATCACTTTGTACAGAGCATGACATTTACTAGAAACTTATTAAATATTTACTCAACGAAATAAGATGCTAGAATGGAAAAACCAGGGTGTTTTTTACGAGGAACTACATTATTAAAAATGCATGCTGTTCGAACAGCAGAGCAGCCTTATGTAAGCCAGGCATCCCATAGATTCATAGGATGGGAGATTTTTTTCTGTATTGGACACATATCCCATCCTATTTTATATCAAGATTTTTGATTGTGTTTGCTCAAATTTTTCTAACCCTACACAAGAGCAATATAGCAAAAAAGCATGGATTGTTATATCGCAGATATTAGAGCAAACACAGCAGGCAAGCCTTGAAGTCTGAGACATAGAGGAAAATCTAAGGCCTGTGCTCACAAAAATCTGTCTTAAATTAAATGGAGCAGCAAGTCTGAAAACAGACTGACATAGGACCCAGAGAGGAACTAGAAGAGAACAGAGCTGACAAGTGCCTGGGAGAAGCAGACAACGACATTGGAATATTTTTCTCAGCATTGCTCTACTTGTATTTGCAAAAATTATGCTCTCTAACTTGAAGTATCTTACAAAAGTTATACAACCCACATCTTATGTTGAGGTGTTAAAGATTTTCAGGACAATCCAAATCTGATATTAAGAAACATCTCTGTAGAGAAACGTGGATGAATCACAGGAGTGCTTTCATCCTGTAAAGCAGCATGAAATAAAATTAAGCACAGAGAGAGGTACAAAATAGTTTTACTGTCCTTGTTTTCAAGATATGTATAATTTCCTATATAGTACAAAATCAGCCCCATAATCTTTTTTATTTTTTTGTTTATTTTTATTTATTTATTTGAAAGCGATGGACAGAGAGGGAGAGAGAGAAAGAGGCAGATAGAGAGAGAGAGAAAAATAGTGGGTGTGCCAGGGCCTCTGGCCACTGCAAATGAACTCCAGACACATGTGCCCTCTTTGCATCTGGCTTACATGGGTCCTGGAGCATTGAGCCTCGAACCAGGGTCCTTAGGCTTCACAGGCAAGCACTTAACTGCTAAACCATCTCTCCAGCCCATAATCTTCCACTTGTATATATCATATTGTCTCCAAAGAACAAATTGGTTGTAGTTTTTCTAATTCCTTTCCTTTCCTTTTCCTAAAATGTTCTGAAAATGAATGAAGAAAGACAAAATAGTTTCATAATACTCAGTCAAAGAGAAAATAACCTTGAAGAAAGACAAAGACTGTCTATCATCTAAGTAGAGATGAAGGAGACATGATTAAATCAGAATTCCCATCACTACATCTTTACTTAACAAAGCAAAATCAGAAGATATTGATTTTTTTAATTAAAAACGATCTGATATGTAAGTACTACATTAGACCAGTCCCATATCAACAAGTCTGCAAAGATATCTACTTGGGGGCTTATACCTCAGAGAAAGGCATGTTTAAACTTGCAATTAAATGTTGCAAGGCCATGATGCATGCTCATCTACCAAAAATTCCCAAAGGAAAGGAGCAATGGAAAAAGAAAGATGTGGGGAAATGAGAAGAACCTGTGTGAAAAGAGGAAAAGGCGACAGGTGTCCAAAACACAAAGCAATGTGGTAAAAGATCCAAAATGAGTACTATAGGATCAAGTGAGAAATTAATGAAATAGCTAATCATTCAAATCACTCAAATCCCCCTAAGCATATAAACAAAGTTATTTTACATAATGTTGAGGATGGGTATAATAGTTGTGCTAAATACCTCCCACTACATGTACAAGCCTTAAAATTCTGAGTAGAATTTATTTTAATTCTATGCCAAATATCATTATCTATAAAGTTAATGTCAAAGATACAGGATTAAGCTTAGAAATTAGATGATATACAGTTTGGCTATTATTTTTACTAATAATTAGTAATAACTAGAATTACAAAGGAAACATCAGCATTATATAAGTAAGCAAGTGGGCAGCAATTTCAGCTTAAATTAATTGGCTAAGGAACAGAACACAATGTACAATTGTCTCCCATACAGTTTGTGTTCTTTTCCACTAATAAGCAGTAATGACTGTAATTAAAAAGGAAATGTCAGCCTTATGAAAATGGCAAGCTGACACAAATTAATGACTTTTTATAGTTGTTTTCTATTTCTTATATATTAGCATTTGTAACATATACAGAAACAATGTAAGAGGAAATATATAGGAATTAGAAGAACAAAGAAAGGCAGGGGATGAGAGAGCAGGGAAAGAGAAAATAGAGTCTAGAGAGATGGCTCAGCAGTTAAGACACTTACCTGAAAAGCCTAAGGGATCATGGTTCAATTCCCCAGAACCCATTTAAAGTCAGATGAACAAAGTGGCTCATGTGTCTGGAGTTTATTTGCAGTGGCTAGAGGCCCTGGCACACCCATTTCTTCTCTCTGTCTCTCTCTCTCTTCCTCTCGCTGACCCTAATTTTCCTCCCTCAAATGAATACATAAATACAACATTTTTTAAGGATGGGAAAATATATGTCAATTTACAAATGGGGTGTTACCACTTCTAATTGTGAGTCATTCCAATGCCTCAACTACTTTGAACTGTCTATCCTCTTCTTTAGGAAGTGGCAAGCATGTATCCCTTGCATCTGACACCATGGTTCTATCATCTCAGCAAGAGCTGTTCCAGTCACATTTACCAACCTGTCCTAAATATCTATTTTCTCAGAGAATTATTAACAACAAATATTTTACTTTGTCCTAGAAATTCTTTTTTGTGTCTCAACAAAGGGTAGTGCTTACATGCAACATGCAGCAAAAAGAAAGAAAGAAAGAAAAAAGAAATAGAGAATTGAAAACTGTAGCAATTTGCAAAATTCTGAACAGTAAAGTAAGGCAGAAAATAGCAGTCACTGGGCCAATAACATTCTGGAGTGGGTGGCATACGACTTGTGTGTTCCACTTGCAGCTGGATGCCATGAAGACATGCCACTGGACCAAGAAGGAAAGGAGAAACATGGGAAGGAAAATAAGAAGGCACACCCCCCTATATTGATCCCTCGGCACTCTTCCCACAGAACCAACACTACGTCAAACAACGCAGGCAGCATGGAGGATCTCCAGTATCACAAAGTGGGCAAAAGAGGGATGATCTGCTTGAGACATAAACTAACAACTAAAGCAAGGTATGCTTAAGGTCACCTGATTTCAGAGGCTTTTCAAGTTTTGAAGAAGATTCTGGACTTAAACTCTTTTAGATATGTTTGAAATCTTGATTATTTTTTCTGTTTAAAATGATTTGTTTATCTTTCAGAATTGGCAACTCAACTGTATGAAATTGTATGAAAGAGCCTATTATTAGCCTATTATTAAGGCATATTTCTAAGTGGTTTAAAAATAGATATATTTTCTCTCTTTTTAAAAATTTTATTTTTTCCATTTTTGACATTTCCAGTACCAAACTTTGCCTCATGTTTGTGAGATTTTCTCTAATTCAGGAGATCCGTATATTATCACGAGCATCCCAAAATATACTTTGCTCTGTTTAAGTCATTAAACATGTATGCCATTATTACAGTACCTGAATATTATAGTAAATATTTACAAATTATTCTCTCCTATTAAGTTTGAGGCCAGCTATAATAACTGCAAAGTCTTCTTATAGTGTGCTGACCTAAAGCTCCAGAAATATCTTTAGAGTAAGCACAATTTTAGAAATAGTTTGTAAGAAATAATTGCATTAAAATAAGCAAGACTGAATTGTTGTATACCTCAAAATCCACTACTGTGAATTAATAACAAAAATATTGAAACATCCCTTACAACTTAGTCATAATTACAAATTAATTCAGATTTTTTGTGCATAGGTATGCCTGTATCTTTAAGAAGTGATAATTTGGGCTGGAGAGATGGCTTAGCGGTTAAGCGCTTGCCTGTGAAGCCTAAGGACCCCGGTTCAAGGCTCGGTTCCCCAGGTCCCACGTTAGCCAGATGCACAAGGGGGCGCACGCGTCTGGAGTTCGTTTGCAGAGGCTGGAAGCCCTGGCACGCCCATTCTCTCTCTCTCCCTCTATCTGTCTTTCTCTCTGTGTCTGTAGCTCTCAAATAAATAAATTAAAAAAAAAAAAAAAGAAGTGATAATTTTACATGAATGTGGTTTTAAAAATAGCACTTTTCAATCCTTATCTGCTCCAGAGTATTCATTTTAGCTAAGTCATTTCTTTGAATTTTATTGGTAATGCTAACATATGAACATACTGTGATTTGATCATGGTACCATCACATCACCCTCTTTTGTCCCCTCCCCCTCCCCGCCACTCACTGATGACCTTTCCTCCTCTTTCAAGGTAGTCCTTCCTCTGCTTTGTTGTCTCATTCTGTTTGCACTCCTCTGTTCTGCATGTTAATGTGTTTTTGAGCTCAGAACAGTGCAGGTCTTGGATTGTCAGTTGTCGCTGTGGGATCATCAATGCACCAGTCAATTCATGTGAACAGTAACCCACAGTAAACCTTCCCACCCTGTAGCTCTTACATTCTTTCTGTCCCTTCTTTTGCAATGTTCTCTGAGTCTTGAAGAGTATGTTTGAAATCTCTTTTAGTGCTGAGTTCTTGACAGTGCCTCATTACTGCTCTAATGGATTTAGAGTCTCTTCAGTGTCTATTGGTATATCAGTAGAGAAGGTTTTCTGGATAGCAATGAAAGCAGTTCTCATATTCCACCTTCCACTTCCTCTGGAAAGTTTCCTGGGCTGTAACTAATGAGATAGAGCTGATTTGACCCATGCAAAGCACCCAACTTTCACTTGTCATTTTGAAGAGTCTTGGGTCTCCCTGGTATTCACCACCATCTATAAATGGACATGTGTAAAAGGCAGATTTGCTGATCCAAAGTGAGAGCAACATTGATCAAAAAGTATAAACATGGGCTGGAGAGATGGCTTAGTGGTTAAGCACTTGCCTGTGAAGCCTAAGGACCACTGTTCCAGGCTCGATTCCCCAGGACTCACGTTAGCCAGATGCACAAGGGGGCACATGCATCTGGAGTTGGTTTGCGGTGGGTGGAGGCCCTGGCATGCCCATTCTCTCTCTGCCTCTTTCTCTCTCTCTGCCTCTTTCTCTCTCTGTTGCTCTCAAATAAATGAGTAAAATAAATAAATATATATATATATATATATATATATATATATATATATATATATATATATATATTCTGTTTTATGCAAAGCTAGGAGCTACACAACACATTAGAGAATAAAAAGATAAATGCAATTCAGTTTCTATCCAACAGGAAATGTATGAACCCAATGAGTGATAGGAATAATGCTTCCATTTTACTTTTAGCTTAATAATTTCATAGTTAACCTCCTTATACAAAAATGACTGGTCATATGAACACCTCTAGACATTCTGAAGAAAGTAAATATATTCCTGTTTCCTGTGCACATGTACACACACACACACACACACACACACACACACACACACGCACACATATTTCCCAACTCCTCACTTCTAGATTTTGTTAAGAGAAGCAGTTTATTAATTTTACATTACTATATGTATGATAGTCACAATCAAACTATGCTCTCTACAATGCTATTTTGGCTTTCCTGAAAACTGATTCTCTTCTGTATAATTTTCCTCAGGTGCTTAGAATTCTATGTATATGCCATAAATTTCATCTTGTATGTCTTTTCAAAACATGTAAATGTCTCCCTAGTAGATTGAAACAATTAGTCATTACATTAATTAATTAAAACTAAATACCTTCCAGAACTCTTTGACCCACACTGAACTCATTGGCCATTACCTATCTTTTAGGTAAAGTAAGACAGCTAGAGCTTTCAATTGTCAGTATAAAGCTGTACTTGATGCTTTCCACATAAGATTCTCACCCACAGCTCTACTTTTTATAGAATAAGCTAAAGGGTTGTTTGGAAAGTAGGAACAGACTTAGAGCATGTTTAGGTTTTTAACTTCCTCTTAAATTGATTACTTCCTTTCCCTTGAGAGTCACATTAGGTTAGTAACTATTTGATGTCTCCAACACTCTTCACAGACATGTTTTTATAACACACTATAAGTTTTTTTTATAATTTTAAGTGAGATATTTTATAGGAAATTTAAGTAAATGTGAGTATTCAATGTAGCATTTTTTTCTCCAAAGTTGAAATGACTGTTTGAGACAACATGAAAAAGATTTTTTTACTTGTAACAAAGTATTTATCTCTATAAATCTCCTTTTTTTTTTTTTTTTTTTTTTTGGTTTTTCGAGGTAGAGTCTCACTCTGGTCCAGGCTGACCTGGAATTAACTCTGTCATCTCAGGGTGGCCTTGAACTCATGGAAATCCTCCTACCTCTGCCTCCCAAGTGCTGGGATTAAATCTCCCTTTTTAACAAGCATTGGTATTTTGGGAATCATTATTCTGTATAATTGTGCTAATTTCAATTTTCCTCAGTAACAGAATAAAACAAGGTTTAATCTCTTCCCCAAACTTCATTTCTCCACTTAGCTAGCAATTTCTGCTATGAAGCGATATCCCTGCTATGTTCCCCCTGGGACTGATTCCAATATCAATGGCTGAGCCTTGGCATCTTCGCTTTCTTCAGAAGTATGGAAACATGATAAGGATGTCTAGTTTGAGATGGTATAGGTCAATTTATTTTGTTTTCCATGAAAAAGACTGGAAACCATATTACTTGAAATGAAGATGTGTGCTTGGCTACTGCTGTTCACAACATTCTCATCCTCTTTAGTTTGCTTTTCTGAATCATTTCCAAGTGTGTTATTTCTCTATGTCCTTTCAGAATCATTACCACCCCCCATTAAAGTCATCGTTTGCATAATCTCTACTCCGTCAAAGTGTCTGGTGGAAACCAAAAACCACTCCAACAATGCACACTTAAATTCAGGAGTGTTGGAGCAGGACGTCTCAGCGCAGGTCCCCTGAGCAGACCCTCTTTCCAACACTGTTTCTGTCCATGATGTGAGAGAGCTGATCAGTCTTTGAACCAGTGTTAATAGCAAAGGGACATAGTGAGTACTCTAAGCCTACAGAAATGCTATTAAGTAAAGTGCTTCAGTACTTCTCCTACCTTCATTCATTTTTTTCTCTAAGGTACATCCCTGAAATTAACTATCAATGTTATAAATATACTTGCTTGTAACAGTTCTGCAGGCTAAACAGAATCTTTAAAAAAGAAACAAAAAATTATTATGCTAATTTTCAAAAGTTTACATTCACTTCTTAAACTTGAATAACCTCAGGACTTTAATTATGTACTCAAATTTGAGGTACCAATGCTTTAAAAATTGATATAGGATAGATTAATATTTCATTCCTAAAATCATTTTGATTAGAGCACACTCAAATTATATAGTGCTCCTTTTAAAAATTAAACTTTATATTTACAAATGTAAGTATGTATACAATATTTTAATTTTATATGTGTTAAGCAAAATGATTCAACAGGTAAGATTACTTGTGAATATTTAACAATTTTAGCAAAACCATGTTTATCTCTCTCCACTATTCAAGCTAATTTATAGCTCTGATTATACATAAACCTTGTTTTGGATAAGGGTAGACAATATAGGCTGGGAAATGGCTCAGCGTCTTAAAAGTACTTGCCTTAGAAGTTTGCTTGTCCAGATTCAACTCCCCAATACCCACCTAAAGCCAGATGCAAAATTTGCCTCATGCATCTGACATTTGTTTGCAGTGGCAAGAGACCCTGGAACACCCATACACAAATACAAAAACACACATGTGCAAATAAATCAATAAAAAGTAAACAGTTCTATAAAGAGTAGAGAATGTTAATATTATGTCATCATTATGCAAAAGTGAATTTAAATCCTCTTAGGAAACATTATCTCTCTTTAAAAATATCAGACATTTGAACCACAGATTATTTTCATTTCTTAAATCACACCCAAGCTGAAGAACAACAGACCATCACAGTATGTGACTGCACAGTGAGCATATGTCACACCCTGACTATTCTAACAAGTGTTCCCTGATACAGATGCACACTAGAAAATATTAACAGAAAGCAGGCTCTAAAGTTCATCTGGAGAAGCTGGTACTTGGTACAAATGAAAAATGCCTAGTGCAGTGCTTTGGGCTCTTTGGCCCATTCTGCTAAATTGAAAGGGAAAATTGAAAATGTTCAATTATTCCATTTATTACTTTGATGAGTTTTTATAACATGAAATGAAATTTGTGATTAATGAGGATTTTATGTAGACTGTACATAAAAATCTCATCTACAAAAGGCAAATAACATTATTTTCTGAATAGTGAAGGTGAAAATGAAATGCAAAATAAAGTTGATTGACAAATTTAATATATAAAAGGTAGCACTAGTTAATAGAGTATTGATTAAAGATATAAAAAGAGATGGTGACAATTCATCAAATATCCTTGTTCAATGTCCTCAGGGTAGTTGTTTAATAAACATCTTTTCTTATAACTGATTTATATTATCATATTATTCATTTTATATCTTGTTTCTTTTTCTAGGTACACATCAGAATGACACAACTCCATTACCAGCATGCATAAAATTATTTTGAAAGCTCTCAGTTTATTTTAACACTTTCAATGAGATTGATTTTATAACAGGATCCAGAGGTTGGGATAAAAATAATTAAAATACATCAGCCTAAATTAGTCAATTAATTCAGGCAAGAAGCAGTAATAGAAAAAAATAGAGAATTGTGTCTATAATATGGATGTTTTAACCTAATATTTATTTAGTAATAATTTTATAACAACTAAATTGGATTTGTAAAACTTATAATTTTTTCTATAAAATATTTGTGGGCAATACTATTTATATGATATATCAAATTAAAAGACTCAAACTTTTTTATTAGTTATGGACATACTTATTATGTAAACAGCATATGTTGATACCATTCTTTCCCTCATCCCTGCCCCTTTCTAAAGGGACCCTCTCCATTGGGGATGCAGGTCATTTTTTAAGTCTTAGAAAAATACTTCATTTTATAATTGAGTTTATTTTTCTCTTTACTGTTACTGAGTGTTATATTCTTTACATGTAGACAATTTCTACACACAAAGTCTAACTTCAATTGAATTCTATCACTGTGGAAAACAACCTACCTAGTCTCTTTCCATGGTTATACAAGGGCAATTATGGGCCCTCATACATGCAACAACTTCCTTGATGTTTTTTCCTGAGGATATGACACTAGGAGTGATGGCCACATCTCTAATAATTACCATTTTTGCCCTCATGAGAGAACCTCATGGGCTACATGTCATTCTGTTACTAACAAGTCTTGAGAGTGAAAGAAATAGAAAGAAAAAAAAAAACCCTCTTACATGTGGAGAATATTTTAAGCACTTCCTTCAGTTCATTAATCCAAGAATACTTTGTCTTATCCTGTCAACCCAAGACTTAGCATGTCACTACATTACTAAAAGAAGTACCAGTCCATCCTATTCCCTACCTTGTGTGGACTAGTAAATAGGCACTGATCCATCAGACGGGGAGGGTCCACTAATCCACTCAGTCAGTATCCCAGTATACATCTAGTTAAAAGCACTTGATGCCTCAAATGAAAATGTACCAAAACAACCCTACTAGGTCCTATTTAAGCTGTTTAGATATTTTATAATAAGTTAGAAAAATAAATATACCATAGTTCACCACATTTATTGATAATAGACAAATCAGGATAAGAATTGCATTATTCTTGCTTGCAAGAAAGATCTCATAGTAGAATATAGCTATTCTTTCCTCTTTGATATTGTCAAGTGGGAGAAAAAAATCCTTGCTACCTTATAACTTTATAAAATGAAGTTTAAGTATGGTTTTGAGACCCACTACACAGGAGAGAATCCATGCCTTGTACTGAAAACAGGAAAAAGCTTAAGGCTGGGAAGATCACAAACTCTAGGAGGGAAGCTCCTACTGTGGTGTGGTTTTAGTATAGATTTAGTATGCCTACCAGATTACCCTGTAAATATTTATGTTTATGTCCATATATTAACGCTGCTTTCATATTTGATTAGAGAAACTTTCCTTTTTAGACAATGATTACAGAGTGACTCAAAACTCATCAAAGTGATAAGAAATGACAGAGGACTGTTCAGCACTGAAAGACGTCTCTGTTACACCCTCCAAAGCTCAGGGGCCGTTGTCGAAGGAGTGGTAAAAAGAACAGAGGAGCCAAAGGACAACAAGGAGTTCCTTGGACACCATAATACTTGACAAGCATTTTTCTACTCCAAACTTGTCCTTTATGGGGAAACAAAATTTGCAGTACATCTCTGTGCAGAGCTTTTCTACTCAAACGGAGTGGTTCTTGCCATTTACCTCCCAGCACATTAGAAACTACTAGCATTGTGCTAGAGTAATGTTTTAGCTTCCTCAATAAGCCACTTCATATGGTTAAGTCACTACTAATCAACAGGTCTGCTCAAGATCAATAGAGATACATGTAAAATTGAGCTCAGACTGAATAATGCCTGGAGATACATTTAAACAATTATATGATACTACTTCATACTTACAGGCACCACACAACCAAAATTTTTCCAGCTCAAATTCAATGATAAATAGTATAGTTCTTTTTTTTTTTTTTTTTTTGAGGTAGGATCTTGCCCTAGCCCAGGCTGACCTGGAATTCAGTATATAATAATGTAATATCAGGGTAGTCTTGAACTTACATTGATTTTTCTACCTTTGGAATTAAAGGCATGTGCCGCCATACCCAGTACTCATTTACAATAAATGCACAAAGCATTTTTACTGTCTGATACATCTTCACACAGTAATAAAGTGAAACATGAATAGTCCTAAGAATTTTTCTGTAGTATTCCTTTTTAATATACAAAGTAGTTTAATTTACTGTGTGAGGGTGAGGCACTTGGATCATGTGTAGTGAGGTATGTGTTGGGTTGTGGTGTGTGTGCAGATGCACATGCCTTTTGCTCACACATGTGGAGGCCAGAGAACATCCTGTGTCCTCTTCTTTACATCCAACCAGATGTTTCCTCAAGGTGGAGTCTTCCACACAACCCAGAGCTGCTGCTCTCAATGTCACTTCTCAACCCCAGCCAACAAGCCCCAGCAATACTCCATTCTCTTGTGCCCACCACTGTAGCAGTGGGATTACAGACAAACATGGCTGTACCCAGCAACTTAAGTGGGTGCTAGAGAATTGAATTCAGGGTACATCAAGCCTTCTCAGCTTGTGTGGCCAGTGCTCCTAGCCTGTAAGACATTTCCCAAGCCCCTAATGTTTATTATTATTATTTTTTTTACATCTACTAGGTAAAACTCCATGAAGTCTCCATTTCAAAGGGGCAACGTTGCTAGATGAAGACCCTACATGATGAGGTCTTGGTAGTTCACCCACGTCTATCTGGATTCTTAGTAGACATGATACAGTCACACAGACATCTTCTAAGAATATATTTTTTTTACCAAGGTACTGGTACATGATATCATTGTCTTTAATATTTCAAGCAATATAGGAGAAGACATAGTCAAAAAATTTAAAGTTGGCCTAAAGGAAACTAAATGCAAGTATGATTCTGAACAGTGGAGGCAGTTCTAAAGTTACATTCATGCCTTGGGGGTGGCTGCTAGATAGAGTTTGCCTAGTTTGAACAAAAACAACATTAAGCCATAGGAAATAAATGTACTCATTACAAAAGTGTGGTGAATTTAAAACATGAACATTAATATTTAATATTCTGTTCAATGATATGGAGTTTATACCTTTTCCCTTTCAACCTGGATGTTGGGGTAGGTCTTGTGACTGTTCAGCCAACACAGTAGAGTGAACATTATACTATATTATTTCTAAAGATACTTAATATAAAATAGGAATATTCATTTTTTTATTGCTTCACTTTTTATTTGCCTACTTGGTTTATTTGGTTAGGATTGGTTTGGGTTTAAAAACATCTGCTTTTTTGAAATCTGAGATTTTGAAACCTTCATGCCATGAAGAAGCCCACATCACTAGGAGAATTGACCACACATATAAGTAGATTCACTTCTAGGCAACTCTGGCCTCCAGCCATTCAAGTTACTATAGCAGTAACTTGAAACATGAAAAACTCAAAGAGAAGGTGTCACCACCATGCTGATTTACAAAACATGTGTGCCATTTTCATGTAATTTCAAGTAAATAATTTTTAGAATATGTCAAAGCAAGATTTTATTCTTCACTCCTTTCTAGGAGGGAGGCTTTGGTGGGACAAATAAGAAAATAGACCCCTTCAGTTTTACACTGCACAAAACAATGTCAAAGAAAGATCATTGTAAGAAGCAAACTGTTTTACAGTCTCTCCTTCTGCTGGGGGAAACAGAAGAATCTTAATTTTCACATTACACTTGGAGTATCTAAACTTCCCCACCTGTGTAAGGATCTGTTATTTGTAACACAGAAGAACAGAAGAAGCTCACTTACCCCTTCAAGAATGCAGTCAGGACACAGAACACAGAACAGGAAGATGAAGTAGAGAGAAGAGTATGTCAGAAGACTTGAGGAGGATACCACTGCAGGAGTGGATGAGTCCAGGAAACATTTGCACCTCTCTCTGGACCATCTGATTCTGGTTAGGGGGGTAATATTCATACAAAACCACTTCAGAATAACAAAACCATTTTGGGAAATAATTCCATTAAATAGTGGCACTAAAACTATTAGCAAAGTTTCTAAGAAGTTACAGGAGTGTAATGTGATAATGTTATCAACAGGTTGGAGGATATCAAAAAGAAATCTATCAGATTCATAGCTAGCAGCTGGGGTAGGATTCCAGACTCTGAGATCAGCAGCGGTGGCACAGGGAGCAGCTAGACCCAGCGGAGTTACACAGCTTCTATTTCAGTTCATTCCTTCTAACCATCTGGAAATAAGAATGCAACACCTGTGACCAACTGAACTAAGCCATGTGAACATAAACAGAATACCTGGAGTTTAAAAAATTTTGTAAGCACAGGGATTACATTTAATTGTTGATATTCACATTGCTTTCCAATTGGCAAAGAGGACCTTCACTTTGCCACTTATTTGAGGGAGTTGAAGTAAAGTGAAATACAGAAGAAAAACAAAAGCCTAATTCAGTTGATTCAATGCTATAGTTCTCACAAATCCTAAAAGCGTAGCTTCTGTCTCAGTCACCAGTTTATGTTTCTTCTGGAAAATTTCATCTGCTTATTGGCAATTTAAAAAAAATAGTCTTTAAAATATGTCTGACTAGTTTATGCATAGTAATAATAAAAGGAAGGAAAGATAATTTGTTAATAAATCAGTGGACAAAAATATTCATGCCTCATCAATGACAAAGACCTAATGTATTTTGAAAGTTCCTCTATTAATAGCCTAAGATGTCTGGGGAGAAGGCAGGAAAAAGGAAGAGGAATAAGCATTGTTTATTTGCATTTTAATAGAGTAAGAATCCCATTTTGAAAACTGCTGCAGTTTCATTTTAAATCAAGCTATGTTTGAATACACCCATTTCAGCATTTTTTAAACGCCCTTACTTCCCATTCCACCACTACATGCATTTAATTTCCTCAATAGAAACTCTACTGAGATAACAACATACAGACAAATGCATGAGCACCTTGGGTACTCTACAGACAAGTGCAGTAGTGCCAATGTAACATGTTACATTCAAGTTCCAAGAAAAGTGCCAGAAAATAAACGAGATAGGTTCTACAATATCTGTAAGTAAGTCCTAATATTACCATAGTTCAAAGGGAAAATTTGTTGTACATGCAGTTGCTTCCACCTTGGCTCTAATACAGATGAACTGATTTATTTTAAATATTTTAGTTTCTGCAGTGACCTTATAAATTATATTATATATTTTAAGGCATGTCTACTGCAAGGTACTTTATTACTAAATATTTACAATAGGTAATGGAAAGAAATTGCTCCATAAAACTGGAATTATTGAACTACTGTTTGTGTAATGAGGTTTACATTTTCTAATTTTAGTTAGTGCCACTTATTTGTCAGGGAAACTAATTTTTACTAAAGTTAATTAAAAATAAATGCATTATATTGACAGATTATTTTACTTGTCAATAAAACTGATCCTAAGCTATTTCAATGCTTGTCACTAGAAAACACATAAATTTTGAAAATTACATTGGTAGTTCTTAATTATCTACAAACTAATTTCTCATCTCCTTTTCTCCTATTTCAGAGCAGAAATTATCCCTAGTCTTTTTCATGACCAATGTCCCTGTGTCTATTCCACTTTCACCCAGGGCTGTCTCACAAGAGAAGTCCTTCTTTGGTGGGAGACTCCGCTAGTCTGGAAAGAGATTGACTTTCAGCATTAAACAGATCTAGATTCAGATTTTGACAGCTCAAAACTTCCTAATTTAAAAAGGTGTGACCTTAGGCAAATTACTTGATCACTTTGTACCAAAAGTAAGATGGCTTGTAAAATTGTTTTCTCTACAACATAAAAATGCAGCCCTTGTTAAGTGTGAAAAAATGAGTCCAGCTTGATAAGTTGTTTCTTAATAAGAAGGAATTATTCATAGCTGACAATGAAGGCATAAATCTGGACTTCCAGACATGCAGAGGTTCGTCTATAGCATCTTCCATGTAAAATCCGAGGAATCCATGACATGGATTTTTCAAGAGTAATTGATTATTTTGCATCTTCTTGATGTCAATCTCATCTCCCAATCCCTGAGCTCTCTCCTGGTCTGCAGTATAGACTCTTACCAAAAAAAAAAAAAAAAAAAAAAGTATGCATGTTGCTTCCTATCTGGCATTTTGTGTCTGTCCTTTTAATCATGCTAAACATCCCAGTGTTAAATATGATCTATGATACTATTGACACAATGAAAAGTTAATTAAATATATTAGTACATGCATCTATGGATTCACATATATCTACATATGTTTCCACACAAATATAGTAATAGGAAGCGCATTGGAGTTTCAGTACAACTGTAAGTTAAAATGTACACCTGTGATTTATGATATTGCTCTTCTGGTAAATTTTATCTGATGAAGTTGCAGCCACTATCTTTCCACATTATTATTCCTAGTTTCTTCTATTAGAGATCTACCACCAAAAGGTGCTTTACGTTTACTTATTCCTATTAATGTACTATGCTGGAGAGACTGCAAGATGAGAACTATAGAATAAGCAATTCATTATAATCTTGACAAGTGTTATTCAAACTGGGAAGGAAAAAGAGTCCTTGGCCAAATACTTTTGGGAAACACACTCAATTAGTTTAAGCTACTCAAGTTTCCTTTTTATTACAATACTTATTTTCCAACAAGAAATGGAATAAGTGACAGAGACAAATATTTTTTCCTTGTGAAATTCCACCTTCCCTTTTTATAAGAATTACTTAAGGTGAGTTTGTGCAGATAACATTTCAGGAAATACTGTCCAAAATATAAAGGTGGGCTCCCTTGGAGCTCTAAGTGTCCCTGGATAATAAGACATACATTTAATTATCTCATGTTTTAAGTGAGGGAAATAAGAATAAAATTCAGTAATCTTCCCACAATCTCACACAACAAGCAATACATCTCTAATGGGTTCACTCTATTATTAATTATAAATTGGGCATTCAATTTCCTCCAAATTGTTTATATTACAGTTATACTATTCCAAAGTAATTACTCCAGATAGTTACACAATAAGATGAGAAGAAAGTAAAACTAGCATTGATCTAAAGTGCAAGATCTCCTTAGGATATTAAGTTTATAAACATTTGGTTCTCACATATGTAACTATTAAAATATTGGTTCTCCATAAAGCAAGATGAAGTATAGCATTGCTTCTACTGCAGAAGTTCTGCCTTGGATCCTTGAATAATATGTCCATGGTTTCCTTACATTTACAAAGTTCTATAATGTTTTCACATCTTGGAAGGAATCTGTATTTAATTCTAACATTCCTTTCTTTGTTTATCTCTCCAGGTTAGTCAGTTTCAACAAAAATCATAAATCAGTCACCACTACATCCTATCACTCACCCCATTGTATTACCTTAACATACATTTTTAAAAAGTATATTTTTATTTATTTGAGAAAGAGAGAGAATGAGAATGGTCATACTCAGAGCTTTTACCTCTTTAATTGAATTCCATAAGCATGTGCTACTTTTGTGCATCTAATTTTACATGGGTAATGGGGAATTGAATCCTGGCCAGCAGGCTTTCCAAGTCAGTACCTTTAACCACTGGACAATCTATTCAGCCCCAGAATTCTATAGATTAGTTGAATAAAACAAGTCTTGATGTATTAAAAACTTAAATATCAAGTATCTTTTCTAAGTGTAAAATTAAAAATTAAGGGCTGGAGAGATGGCTTAGTGGTTAAGCACTTGCCTGTGAAACTTAAGGACCCTGGTTCAAGGCTCGATTCCCCAGGACCCACGTTAGCCAGATGCTCAAGGGCATGCACATGTCTGGAGTTTGTTTGCAGTGGCTGGAGGTCCTGGCACGTCCATTCTCTCTCTCTTTCTCTCTGCCTCTTTCTCTCTCTGTCTGTCATTCTCAAATAAATAAGAATAAACAAAATAAATTTTATGAAAAAAATTAAAAATCAAAAGCAATCAAAATGGATAAGTCACACAAATACATGAAAACAAAGCATATTAGATCATGACTAACCAATAGATTAAGGGAAAAATAAGAAAAGAATAATAATATCTTGAAACACAGGAAAACATATCAAAACACCAAAATCTATTGTATGCAACAAAAGCAATACTAAAAGAGAAGTTCTTTAGAATTTGAATAAATCAAGAAATTGAAAGGGGACTGGAGTGATGGCTTAGCAGTTAATACACTTGCTTGCAAATCCTAGGGACCCATGTTCAATTCTCCAGTACCCTCATAAGCCAGATGTACAAGGTAGCACATGCATCTGGAGTTTGTAGTGACTAAAGGCCCTGGCACGCCCATTCTCTCTTCTCTTTCTCTCTCTCTCAAATAAATAAATAAATAAAATAATTTTTTTAAAAATTAAGGTCTCTGGCTGGAGCAATGGCTTAGCGGTTAGGCATTTGCTTGCCAAACCAAAGAACCCTGGTTCAATTCTCCAGGACCCATGTAAGCCAGATACCCAAGGGGTCACATGCATCTGGAATTCATTTGAAGTGGCTGGATGCCCTAGTGCACCCATTTTCTCTCTCTTTCTCTCCCCCTCTTTCTGTCTCTCAAATAAAAATAAATAAATAAGTAAAAACATAATATTTTAAAAAATGATTAAAGAAAAATGAAGATATGGTTTAAAAAAAATAAGGTCTCATAAAAAAATCTCTCACAGCATCTCACATAGCTTCAGAAACAAATCCATAAAACCAGTGAAACAATAGCTTGTTCTAAAATATACAAACCTTTAGCTAGAGTAAATAAAAGAAAGACAGACAAGTCCCAGAGCAGTGAGATTTAAATATTTGCTTTCTGTTACTATTGACAAAGAAGTGTGGAGACATTATCGAACTCTTTCTAGTATTTTGTGGCAGAAGTCAACCTCCAACTTCCAGGCTGCTATTTATACTATGACCCAATGCAGCTGTCCACAGACTATCTCATATCACAAGTTGTACAATATGCAGGGTTTCTGAAGCACTCTTCTGGTTCTTCTACTGCAACAACATATACTTTTTAAAAATATATAAATTGCCTCTAATGCACAGAAAAGGAAAAAAGAGAACAAGGGAAGAAGTGAAAGAGAAAGGGGAGGGGGAAAGAAAGTATTAAATTCCAAGTAGAGTATCCAGGAGCACTTAAGGTCCACAGTATGATAAAGTAAATTTGTGGTAAATAACAAAGTATTAATTTTCTAGATCTTTATCTACTAGATGTTGTCAATGAACTAACCTTAACCTCTGTGGTATACAGGGATGTCATACTCAAAAACATTTAGTATTTGAAAAGCACACTGGTATACTACAGTCATATGTTCTATGACTTCAGGCATGGTCCTGAAAACAGACACACAATGCTGAAGAAATAGTAATGTATGGAGAACTAGTTAAACTGGATTGAACAAAACTAGAAAAAATGTCCATTTGATTTCAGACACATATTCAGATAAAACTTTTGTTAAAATTTTTTTTGTTTGTTTCTTGAGATAAGGTCTCACTCTAGCCCAGACTGACCTGGAATTCACTCTATAGTCTCATGGTGGCCTTGAACTCACAGCAATCCTCCTACCTCTGCCTCCTGAGTGCTGGGATTAAAGGCATGCACCACCACGCCAAGAAAAACCCATTTTTTAAATGCTATTTATTTATTTATTTATTTATGAGAGAGAAAGAGAGGCAGATAGAGAGAGAATGGGCATGCCAAGGCTTCCAGCCACTGAAAATGAATTCCAGACATATGTGCCACCTGGTGCATCTGGATTACGTAGGTCCTAGGGAATTCAACCTGGGACCTCAGGCTTCACAGGCAAGCCCTTTAACTGCGAAGCCATCTCTCTGGCCCCCAAACCTGTTTTAAGGAGTTAGAAATGTTCAACTTTTTCATTTCATAAAGACATTTGTGAGAAGTCTGCTTTTGTTCTTCAATCCTGGAAAAATAGAGGGTCAACATTTAGTTGTTCTCCAACAAAAATAGTGATAGCTATTGATCACCTCAGAAAAGTTGAACTCCATAAAAATGCAGGCTGACTTGAACCTGGAGAAAATAAGTAGCTGTTATGATAAAGCACAGCACACAATTGTTGATGCTATGTATTCGGAATTTCACAATGACATCTGCAAACCCTTGAGTGAAGTCAGTGGCACATAAGTATCTTGGTTTACATACTGTCTTTGCTTCACCTTGAAAGGATTCCTCAACTGCACAGTCACTCAATGGCATCAGTAAAAATAAAGCCATTACAGAAAAGTGCAACTTTTCCCCTAACCTGTCTTCAGAAGAGCTTCTAAATCACTGTTCCAATCACTTCTTCTGATTGGCTAGCAGCAGGATTTTCCCTAACGTTTCCAACACTCACAGTGGCCTCTTCACACTTGGACAAGTTTACCTTCTGAGACTTTATAGTTAGCCTTCAAGACTGAGAAGAAATAGGGAAACAAATGCACTTTATCTCAACCAGCATTTCAGGTGCAGCCTGCAGGAGACTTTTGTAACAACCAATTTGTTGTAGCCAAATCAGACCCAAGCCCTATGCAGGGGCCATTTTGCAATATAGGTCACCATAGGGGAACAATGACAAGGAAGCTTTGGGGTAACTCGTGCCTAGTCAGCATCAGTAGGGACCTGGCTGCTGTTTTAGTCAAGTCTGTACTTCTCGAGAAAAAGGATCGCAATCCTAGAACTATTATAACTCAAATATCAAAACTTCCAGCTAAACCCCCTCAAAGTAGACAAAGGGCATAAGTAAAAGTTCTCAAAGAGGACAGCTGATGAACTAGATACAAATTATAAAATGGTAACTAGTTAATAAAGATACATTTACAGTCTTCTGTTATATAGTAATAATAAAGCTGATTCAGGTTTAACCAATTCTATCATGAATCTTAAAATTTTTAGCTATAGATACCAAATTATTTTTCTGCTTAATATGATATATGATGATATAAATAGTTATAGTCTTCATATATAAATAACTTCTAAATGTGTAAACCTGTGATGGTTTGAATGCAAATGTATGTGCCTATAGCCTAAGGTATTTTTGTTTAAGCTTGCAAGTTAAGTGTCCAGCAGTCTGCTGGTGGTGCCACTCAGATGGTCAAATCTTAAGTTCAGCCCTAAAGTTTGCTAGAGAAGTTTTAACTCTGGTTATCTTCTCTTTTGGCTGTTTTGTGGTTTCTCTCTGCATCTATGGAAGTTGAGGCAGCTTCTTCTGTCATTTCCCCTGTATTCTGTAAGCCTGAAAACCTTCTGTAAACCTTTGCCTCATATAAGCTAACTCTGGTCTAGTGTTTGTCCCTACAATGAGAAAGTAACAGCAACAAAACCTAAGTGAACATATATTAAGTAGTAAACAACCTATGAAACCAGCAATACACAAATTTTATCTTCTGAATGTAATTGTAGGTGTTACTTCACTAAGTAATTATTTCCAGTGTGTGTGATGCAGTCACCTATGACATATATTTGATAGTCCACATTTTATTGTGATAAAATGAATATATCACAGACCTTCTATTTTAGAAAATTTTAAGTTTGTTTAGTAGATTGGCAATGAGCATATACACATAGTTCTGTAACTATCATTACCACCCTTCTCATGGACTTTCTCCTCTTTCCAAACTGTAATCCTGTATCCCTTCAACAAGAATCTCCATCTTCCAATCTTCATAATCTCTGGCAACCATCATTCTGTTGTTGAACTTGATGAATTTGGCCATTATAAGTACTTACTATAAACATAACCATGCAGTATTCATCCTTTGGCACATTAGTGAAGGAAACAGCTTCATCGCCTTATATTGCATGTGAAATATTTTGCGAAAGGACTGAATGACCTTCCACTGTGTGTACATACACATTTTGTTTATTAATTCCTCTGTTGGCTGGCCCTTGGTTACTTCAATCTTTTGGTTATTGGAAATACTACTACCATAAACATTGCAGTTCAGATGTCTGGTAGAGCTTCTCCTCTCTTTTCATTTTTGTCTATATAAGGTGGAATTGCCTAATCCTATAGCAGTCATGGTTAATTGTCATCTTGCATTCATTGAAAAGGGTTTGCTTTCTTCCTTCTGTAGTAATTAACTAATCTTATGTGCTTCCCCATACTGCTTCTTAGTACTGTTTTCTTCAAGTACCATCTCATTCAGATTTTCCAGTCTTCCAGTGGTTGTTGGTGGTATCCAGTACTCCTTTCCTGAAGTCCAGAAATCCTGTCCTGGCCCTGAGACCAATAAGCTCTTCCTGGACTCTTCTGGCAGTCACAGTTTTTAACAACTAATACTTCAGTCTCATTGATGCATCATACTGATCATTTCAGACACATGTCTTTGTATAGTACTGCCATTTAGTCTCCCATATTCTACAGTGTGTGAGGCAGAAACAAGTAACAACTCAGAAGCATTCTACTAAGAACAATAACCCCAGGTAACTAGCTATAACCCTTTTTAATTCCCCTCTCTGTTTAGAAAAACAAGAATAATACTTCAGGATATAGCTAGAAGACAATGTAGCAGAAACTAGTTATACATATTAATTCTTTATATAAGAAGATTTGTGGCCTGAAACATAATTGGTGGGATCAAGGAAAAAATAATCTTCAAAGGATCTCTGGAAAGAGGGAGCATGCTAATAAAAATATTTAAAGCAGAAAAATGCCTACAATGAATGTAATAGACATTTAAAAGCTAGTAAGCCTCTTGATAAAATTCAAGTTTATAAAATAGAAGGTGAAATAGCTAAAGAACATTTGAAATAATATTTAGCATCAATAAAAATGCAAATTAAAATGAATTACCATTTTACTCATAAATAAACATTTTACAATGATTACAGTCAATCCAGAAAGATTATGACGGGATAGCACTCATATATCACTAAGTAGGATGATTTAAAAATTCTGAAAATATACATCAAGAGCCTTGAATGAAAATCTATAATCTGTAATTACTTTAAATCCATCCTTAAACTCAACCTAAAACATTAAAGAAATAAACAACTCTTTTGAATAACTTCTACTCTTTATTACTTATCTACTCATACATTCCATCATATGTTTGTAAAAGTGATAAAAGTAAAATAATAATATTGCAATTATAGTTTTGCTAATGAGAATTTTGTAGAAAGAAATTAATGGGGAATTTCTTCAGGGAGTCATGGCTTGAATGTACCATGCATATGTCCAAATATTTTATGGTGTTATTGGGGGGAGGTAAAACGTTTAAGATATAGGTATTAACTGAGGAGTTCTTATAATGGGGGTATACCCTTGAAGGAGATACTAGAACTCAGCCCATTTCTTTTCCTATCTTTTGCAAGTCCCAGACACAAAAGAGATAATTTTCTCTGCCACATACTTCCTGCCATATCGTGCCTTGTCATAGGTCCCAAGGCCTGAAATCTTTGAAACTGTAAGCAAAATAAATCTCTCCTCTTTATTAGTGAATTACCTCAGACATATTGTTACAGTAACAGAAAGCTGACTAATGCCCAGTGTATCTTGGCTATAGTATAATAAGGCTCAGATTTAACATCAGATTTGTTATCTAAACATATTACTAAATCCCTGGCATTTTTAACATGCACAGTGTCCATATCTTGTCATGGCATATTAGGTATAATAAGAAAAACACTGAAAATAAACAGGATTTAGTGCTAGGGAACATGATGTTAAAGAACATTGTTTAGGGCTGGAGAGATGGCTTAGCGGTTGAGCACTTGCCTATGAAGCCTAAGGACCCCGGTTCGAGGCTCGGTTCCCCAGGTCCCACGTTAGCCAGATGCACAAGGGGGCACACGCGTCTGGAGTTCGTTTGCAGTGGCTGGAAGCCCTGGGGCGCCCATCCTCTCTCTCTCCCTCTATCTGTCTTTCTCCCTGTGTCTGTCACTCTCAAATAAATAAATAAAAAATGAAATAAAGAACATTGTTTATTCTTAGTCCTATTTTATTCTTCCAAACCCAGACCAGTTCTTAAACTTTGTTGTTACAAGTCAACATAAGCTGTTATATATCCATTACAAAAAAAGGTTCATAAAATGTTTATGGGAAATAGTTACACAATGCATTCTACTGAAAAGAATAAACTTATAAGTAAAAATTACAGCTTTAAAAAATAGATCTTTAATACAGGTCACAGTTCACTCATAGCTGTTTTCCAAATTCTGCCCTAGAAATCCACTGAATCCTTTCTTTACTGTCTAGTATAATCTTCCTCCACTTCCCCCATATCCACAAGAACTGAAGCTCAGATTCCAAATGTCAGCAACTATAATCATCTTCCTTTTCTCCCAATGCATTAATTGCTGCAGGGTATACATAGTAAGAACCATGGAAACTAGCCTATTTATTTTTGTCATTGTGGTTATGAAGCATTAAATAAGATGGTTTTCATTTGTATTTATTTTATATTACATTCTTAGTCACTATTATTTTCTCTCCATATAGAGCGCTCCTTAGAAAGTGAATATGTGGACTGAAGAGATAGCTTTGTGGTTAAGGTATTTGATTGCAAAGCCAAAAGACCCAGGTTCAATTCCCTGGGCACACATAAGCCAGATGCATAAGGTGCAGTGTGTCTGGAGTTCCATTTTAGTGACTGGAAGCCTTGGTATACCCATTCTCTTTCTCTCTGACTGTTTCTCTACCTTTCTCAAATAAATAAATAAAATACTAAAAAGAAAATGAATATGTGAGAAGTATATGCTGAAAGAGAAGATGTTACCTAAAAAGAAAATATCTCAAAATATTAGTAGTAGTTGAATCAAAGTGTGGGAAAGGCTGGGTATATATTTTTGACAAATGTTTTTATATCTTCCCCCAAATAATCATGCACTGCTCTATCAGTAAAAATAAAATAATGAAATAAAAATAATTAATGAGTTAAGCAAAGTACAACAGTGAAAAAATAGGGTATTGAAGGCAGATCATTGTATTTGCAAGCCCAAATTTAGGTCACCATCTACGTGGGTTTAGTGAAATATATACCGCCTCCAATATTTGTTTGTTCATCTAAAAATTAAGAAGGAAACTTTTAACATTCAGCATTAATATAAGGGCTGTGGATAAACTGAATTATGAAATGCCAAAACTTGGCAGAGTAGGTGCCCAAGAAATGGGAATTTTATGTTGTAGAATTTTATGTTTTAAAAGTCCCTCTCTCAATCTCCAGAGAGTAATCAAGCAGCTGTGGCTGGAATTATTCAACTCAGCAGGAAATCCATTAAGACATTTAACTCTAAAATTTCCCAGTCCTACCTGTCTGCCTGAAGTAATAAGTCCGGTCATTAGAACTGATTTTGAGTCCTTTTGCGAGACAGAACCAGTGCTATGACCGACTATTCCAAACACATTCTATCCCCTGTACACCTTTGTTTAAAGTACCTCAATAGCATTGAGGAAGGTAAACTTATATCAGCCCAGGTAAACTCTGTTATCCTCTGGCACAGTCTTACTAAGTCATTAAACGTTCCAGAGTAAATCTTCTTGCCCTGTGGTTTCATAACAAGTCACTGGGAGAGTTGAAATCAATTACTTCCCCACTCCCTGCATTCTCACTACAGAAAAGAACTGATGAATGACACTCGGAGGCCTGGTTACTGAATGTAGTCACTGCTCTCTTAACTGCAACTTAATCAGCACTGTGGTCCCAGTGCTAATGAATATTATTCCAACCTAATTTAAGCCACATGTAACCCAGGGAACTTCTCTAAGGCAAATAAGAAAACGGAAGCTCAAAGAGTGAAAGAACCTCACATTCCCCATTGAGGATGGTCCCTTCGGAGGGGGGAGGACAGGGAGGAGACTAACGAGGGTGTACCAACATGGCTGCACACACACTGTGTACATGACAAATTTTTTTTAAAGTGTGAAAGAAACTGCTGGGTCAAGGGAAAGACCTGGAAACACCCTTAGTTAATGAGTTCATCTGGACACAAGCTAGATTGTAACACACTCAGTTATAGCTGATATATGCTAATAGCTTACTATTATTACATAAGATTCTAAGTGTTTTATATGCAATCTGAGGATTCTTGCCACAAAACATTTTACAGATAAGGAAAAATGGTGTATATAACAATGCAATGACCTCCAAGAACACTTAGAGGATAATAGTCTGTGGGGACCTTGGTTTTAAGTCTGTCCCATAGAATACTCACACATAACGAGTTTATTGTTCCTCAGATTATTCTAAGTCCTGTTTTTCCACTTTCAAAAAAAAAAAACAAAAAACATTACTTGTCTCCTTTTCCCTATAGCATATTAATCAAATCCAGCCACTATCCTTGTACCTTGTTTACTGAATCAGCTTCCTAACCGGTCTTAACTCCAGTCTTCTCTCTAACATTCTGCCCAGTATGGTCTACCGATCCTTTAGAAACACTCACCAGTTCTCTTCAACTAGAACCTCAAAATGATTGTTCTTTATCTTCAGTGTGTGGTGTGGATGCTGCTCATCAGGGGCTCATACAACTTTAACTCTCTCTTGTGACTTTTTTTAAATTTATTAGTGTTCTTTACAGCAAATACAGGCAGTTTGGTACCATTGTTTAGGCTCATCCATGACCTACCCCCTCCCAATGACCCCTCCTTGTCAATGTAAATGGTTCGTGCATTGTGGAGTGAGCCCACAGTTCTTGGTACGATAAATGTCTCTGCATATCATGACCCAACATGTGACTCTGACGTTCTTTCCACGCACAAGTCACATTAAATTTCTTGAAATCCTAAAAGCAGTGCGATCTTTGACCCATACCAGCCCTCTTTACCCTCCTAGCTAACTTCCATGGACTCAAGGTGAAACTGGCACATCACGTTCTTGGGAAAGGATCCACATTCTCCCAAAGGTCTGATGATGCCAGGTTTAAATTCTCCTTGAACTGATTGTTTTTCCCATTCTTAAACTGCAAAAAAATGAAATTTTCCTTCACATCAATAGAATCTATTTCACAAGAAGTTCTAAGAACAAATGTAATAGTTCAATTTAGAACATTCCATATTTGCTAGGCATATCTCTGTCTAAATCCTAGGAGAAATAATTATATCTTCTTTATAAATCTCACTTTAAAAAATAAACAAATGAGACAAAGCTGAACATGATGGCGCACACCTTTAATCGCAGCAAGAGGTAGGAGGAGTGCCATGAGTTCAAAGCCACCCTGAAACTACAAAGTGAACTACAGATCAGCCTGGGATACAGTGAAACCCTACCTCAAAACACAAATAAAAAAGAAAAAGGAAAAAGAAAAGAAAGAAATGAGACATTTTATTATATGCCAAACATGAAGTACTTAACCTTTACCAAATTATCTTACCTAACACTGCTAAACTGGTTCATTAATGTATGAGCAGTTTGTCAAGATGTTTTGCCATTATTAGATTCTTCCTGTTTTCATTTTAGAAGCAGGTAGAAAGCAGAAAAGTGTTAGGGATAACTCTTTTCTAATATTCTCTTCTTCATGCCATTTCTTCCAGAAGGAGTTTACAAATATTTTTAATTCATTGTGTCATGTCACTTAGCAAGATTTTTAAGGGACTCTATATCCCTTTTTTTAATTTTTTTTGTTTATTTTTATCTTTTGTTTATTTTTATTGGTTTATTTGAGAGAGACAGACAGAGAAAGAGGCAGATAAAGAGTGAGAATGGGCATGCCAAAGCCTCCAGCCACTGCAAATGAACTCCAGAAGTGTATGCCCCCTTGTGCACCTGGCTAACATGGGTCCTGGGGAATTGAGCCTCCAACCAGGATCCTTAGGCTTCACAGGCAAGCGTTTAACCACTAAGCCATCTCTACAGCCCTTTATATCCCTTTTTAATAGTGAAGAATGAACATGTTCTTGACTAATGCCCAGGAATACAATATCCATAACTTTAAGATGCAAATTAAGGAGGAGCTCTTCTATGGTCCTCAAAACCTATGCTATCTTATAGACCCTTTCTTCCTCCCTCTGGAAGGAAGAGCATACAGAGAATGTAATCCTCTTATAGAAAAGAGATACAATATCACAGTATACAAAAATAGGCCCATTGTAGATTCTCAATATATGTGCATTCTCTCTCTCTCTCACTCTCTCTCCATGTGTGTGTGTGTGTATCTGTTCATGTTCACAATAGAATACATTATAAGCTAGTGCAGCCATGGCTAATAAAATAGACAAAAGAACTCAAAATCAATTTAACTTTTTCCCTTTAAGTTAATTGAGAATTTTAATGCATGAACATATAGTAATCTGATCATAATCCCATCCCATTAATTTATTTAGCTCCCTCCACAACCCCACCTCACTGGGCCCCCTTATTTCTAAAAAGTCTTTATTCTATTTTGTTTGCTTTTCATTTTTTACCTCCTCCAACATATATGTCAAAAAAACACGTGATGGGCTCAATATTGTGTAGGTCTTGTGGGATAACAACAGCCTACTGCTACTATGAGGTCTTGAGCATACCCCTAACTTTATATGTGGAGGTTTGCTCTCCTCCCCACCCTCTGGCTGTTACGCCCCCCCCCCCACCTCCAGGGCACAATAGAGATTTCTCATTAGTTCTGAACTCTCAACTTCCTCTTATTCTCAGAATTTTGATGAGTTTTGAGTCTTCCCAGTGTCCACAGCCACCTCCAAAGAGAAGCTTCCCTAGCCAACAATGAAAGCACAGTGATATTCTTCCTGCCAGCCCCTCCTCGATATTCCCTGAGTCCTAGTGGGTATGATAGAGATGTCTTATCCAGTGGTTCTCAGCACCTTCACTTCTGTGGTTGTTGCTGTTGTGTGGAAAGATCTAACTTCAGTTCAGGTTGGCCTGGAACTCAATATGAAGCCTAGAATGGCCCTGATCTCACTGTGATATTCCTACCTCAACCTTCTAAGTGCTGTGTTTGTAAGTTATCACCAGATCAGGCCCAAAAGAAATTTTACTTTCCAGTACTCACTAAATGATGGACATCATGCTCAGTCTCACAACCTTTTACCATTTTCCAATTTATAAAATGGGCCACAGGGATGTCCAAAGTGACACACTAGTACAATGCAAAAGCCATACCCTGATTAACCATCCCATGACCAATGGGTGTTACAGCCCAGACCGATTCACAATAAGTCTCATGTAAGCTTTATGTAAATTTAGCCCCATTGCAGACACCTGTATTAGCACATGAGCAAACCCTAGATAAAGCATACACTCTAAAGGGATAAACAAAGTCAAGGTTTGCTATCCAGGAGGCACACAAAGTGAAGAAAGCTTCTCCTTTTAAAGCCACTGTCATTCTGCAGAGCATTTCTTTGTTGAAGGCATAACAGTGTTCTCAAGGATCGGTATGTGCTACTTCTCTTACTGAAGCCTTATGCTTCCAATTTAACTTTGCTTTGTGATAATGCTTTCCAGACACAACAAAAGCATCAAAATGCATTTTGAGCTGGGGAGATGGCTCAGGGGTTAAAGGTACTTTCTTACAAAGCCTGACCACTGGGGTTCAATTCCTCAGTACCCTCATAAAGCCAGAAACACAGTGTGACTCAAGTGTCTGGAATTTGTTTGTAAGAGCAAGAGGTCCTGACACACTCATTCTTTCCCTTCCCCATTCTCTTTCTCACAAGCTCACTTCAGGCCATGTCGCAGTCTAGTTCATATTGCTGGTAGAAATCACCCAACCAAGAGCAGCTTCTGGAAAAAAGAGATTTATTTTGGCTTGCAGGCTCGAGGGAAGCTCCAAGATGGCATGAGCAGAGGGCAGACATCACCCCCTGACCAACATAAGGTGGACAACAGCAACAGGAGAGTGTGCCAAACACTGACATGGGGAAACTGGCTATAACACCCATAAGCCCACCCCCAACAATACACTCCCTCCAGGAGGCATTAATTGTCAAATATCCATCAGCTGGGAACCTAGCATTCAGAACACCTAAGTTTATGGTGGACACCTGAATCAAACCCACATTCCGCCCCTGGCCCCCATAAACTGATGATATCCATACATGATGTAAAATACAATGCATTCAGTCTGACTTTAAAATTCCCTATAGTTTTTATCAATTCCAATGATGTTCAAACATCCCCATAATCCAAGGTCCTTTAAGCCATGATATCAAAAAATAACTTCAAAAAACTCATAATGGTACAGAATAAATATTCACACTGCAATAGATGACATTGGGCATAGCAAAGAAACATTCAACTAATACAAGATTTAAAACAACCAGGGCAAACATCAAACTCTGTAGCTTCAAGTCCAACAACTCTAGCCAGTGAGAAATCTCCAAGTCCAATATTTCTAACCAGCAACAAGTCTCTGGTATTCCAATGCCACCCTACCAGCTAGGCTACTCACAGTCCTGGAAAACTTCATTGGGGCCGTCAGCTATCCTTGGCAGCCATCTCATTGTCCTGGCATCTGCACTAGGTCTCCATTGCAAGCCACGGTTCATCCTCATGGCTCTATGGGGTCTCCATGCAGGCAACCAGCAAAACCTGTTTCGCACTGCCCATGGCCATTTCCAAAACACAAGACCGTGTTGCAAACTCAATGACCCTCTCTTTCCAGCATTTCCTTTACTCCACAATACCAGGTCATATTCCAATTTGCTAATCCAGGGTGAAATAAAGCAGACTTTGAAGAACAGGGCACTCCTTGAGCATTCAGGTCCCTTCAAAAGAGTCTATGTGCTTCCTGTTGCCCCAGCGTATATCAGCTAGCCCAGTCTGTACAGTTGTAATCTCTCAGTTGCAGCTGAATGGGTGACAGTTCACCAAAACATTTTTCTTTCTGTGCCATGTCCCTCTGCTCACAGCAGTTCATTTCTACATAAAGCAGCCCTGCACAACTTCTTAAGACATGGGCATAAGAGCAAGCTTCTCACACAAACTGCTAGCACAGTCCAAGCAAAGCTCTTTCTCACCCTCATAAACCAAACTTCACAGTCCATAGTTCTTACTGCATTCAGGTCTTTCAACTCTGTTCTCTCAGTATATTGCAAGCTATGGCTACTCTACTAAAAGTTGAAAAGGAAAGACAATTCCAAAAAGTCATTATTGTACATCATGTTGCAACTACAGGAACAATAGAACAGAACAGATAACTCACTGAGTGGTCATGAGCAGCTGATTAGCCTGAAGAGCTATGTTTGGAGAAGTCACAAATGTTTGTTTGGTGAATCATGCCCTTCATTTTGGACCAATCACAATCATTAAGGCTTAGGTTTTGGACCCATCACAGCTTTACCATCATTCTTAGTAGTCCCTCTATGGGGGAAGTGCTCCTCCTCTGGCCAATGCGGAACTGATTTATCAGGCTTTTCCTTGCAAAACCTCTGGGACAAACTTTTTCAAACAGCTCTGGCTGGGGCTATGCCTTTCAGCATTCAGCTGAAATCTTTGTGTAGTTGTCCCATGGCAACCATTCAAGATGGTTGGTACTGGTATAAGGGTAGTCCAACTGGATAAAGACTGGTAATACTAATGTTCAAGGTAGTATAGGCAGCGAGACAGAGTCTGAGAGCTACTAAATCAGGAATGAAATTGAACTATCCACCAGTGAATTTTCTTATTTTCAGGCCAATTATCATCAGGAGTACTTCCAATATAAATGTAAAGACCTCATAGTTGAACTTGTATGGATGTGACTGGATTCACACTAGCTTCGGTATGAAAGACAGTCTGGGATATAGAAAAGTTGTGCTAGGGGTGAAGCTCAGTTGAGAGAGTGATTGTGCAGCATTATGTATTCCTGGGCTCATTCCCCAGCAAGCATGAACTGGCCATGTGGGCTTACACCTGAATCCTAGCACTCAGAAGGTGGATGCAGAAGGATAAGAAGTTTAAGATGATCCTTGGCTACATAGCAAGTTTAAGGTCAGCCTGAGATACCTAAAACTTTATCTCTAAAAACTAATTAAATAAATAAACAAATTAGAGATCATTAAATAAGGTAGTTGAAGACTATTATGGTGAAGTGGGAGGGCAAAGGATGACACATAGGCATTGGAAGACAGTAAAGGTTACTTTGGGGCTGAAAAGTTGGCTTAGCAGTTAAGGAGCTTGCCTGGGAAGCCTAAGGACACAGTTTTGATTCCCAGGTATCCACGTAAGCCAGATGCACATGGTAACACATGTATCTTGAGTTTGTTTGTAATGGCTACAAGCCCTGGTGCACCCATATTTTACAAAAGGTTTTCATATTTAATAAATTATAGCAGGTTACACTATTTTATCCCCTCACCTCTATTTCCATTTCTTTGGGGACCTCCTCAGTGGAGTTATGGAACTTACTGAGGGGCCATGAAGGCCTCAGTCAGTCCCTGTGGGATAGCAGGAGGGTCCAAGTCTTAGGGTATTCCCACCTACTCTGTGGTTCTTACCATCTTTATGCCTCCCACCCCTCTGCAATGTTCCCTAGGCCATGGCAGGCCTGTTGGCAGTCCAATTTAGTGGGGAGTTCTCTGTTGTCTCTGGATTTCTGCTTTGATGGGTTTTGATCAACCTCTGTGTCTGTTACCAGCTCCCTAGAGCTGATTGTCAGGCTACCAATAAGATCAGTATTCATGCCACTGGTTGCTCTGCAATTTCTTCTGTGCCTGGCAGATGTGGTACAGGTGGGGCATCTCATGGTGAGGAGTTGGATATTTTTTTGTCTTATGGAATGGATCTTGGTTCTCCTCTGTTTCCTCTGCCTTCTGTAATATCAAACAGATTCTCCAGCCAAGAGTGAGAGCAGCTTGAGTCAAAGGGGATATACAAAATTCTTTGGGGAGCCTTTTCCTGTGCAAGCTCACTTTTCTTTTCTTTTGTTTTTTCTTTTATTTATTTTTTTAAATTTAATTTATTACTTTTCTTTTCAGCAAATACAGGCAGTTTGGTACCATTGTTTAGGCTCATCCATGATCTACTCCCTCCCATTGGACCCTCCTTGTTGATGTAAATGGGTCGTGCATTGTGGAGTTAGCCCACATTTATTGGTACGATAAATGTCTCTGCATATCATGACCCAACATGTGACTCTGACATTCTTTCCTCCCCTTCTTCCGCAAAATTTCCCTGAGCCATGTTGAGTTCATTTTTGGTCTGCTTCAGTGCTGAGGTGTTGGGGGCCTCTGAGGCTCTGGCTCTCTGATTTGGTAGGAGTTGATTTTTCTCTGTGTTGGTCTCTTTCCCCTTTGTGCTGGTATCCAGTTCATCAGGAAAACATCACCCTTGCTTGTTTTGCCAATCGTCATTAGTTTCATTTGGGCCCCTTTTGAGGAATGTTGGGGCAGCTCTCTCCTTAGGATCTGCATCTATCTGAAAAAGAGAAGTGGATTCTCCAACAGAAAGTAAGTTAGCACCCAGAAAATTGAGATAACAATTACTGTTTTGATAGAGAGTTTGATAGGTGTAGGCTCTCTTGTACCCCATGATTGATGGTAGCTTGATATTGGAGAGTGGGCTTATGTTTGGGTATGGTTCTGACTTGTTTCCCAGCTCCAGCTATGGGTCTTATACCAATGAGGGGATCAGTTAGCCAAATCAACAGCAGTTGGTTCCCCACCATGGCTGTGTGCCACTATTGCACTTGTGTGGGCATCACACCAGGTTATTTGTTGCTAATTAGGTTAGACAGTGAGTTGCTTGGACAGATATTGGTCATTTCCCCCAGTTGCCCATGTAGCACCTTCTGGCACTAGAGACGCTGACTATCTGGGTACTGACTCTGTCCTGGCTTCCAGCAATGCCATATTGTTTTATGTGTCAGCTGCGTATGGAATCTCCAGCAATAGGGTCTTACAACTGGCCTTTGGTGGGTCATCAAGTACTCTGACAGAAGTCTGTCATTGTTTTGGGAAACCTTGTAAGTTTCTCTGATCAAAAGCTCATTGTGGATGGTAGCCCCAAGCTGGTAGTGGGGGTTACAGGTCAGTGCCCACTAAGAAATTGAGGAAAAAGATAACTAATATACAAGAGTTAGAGAGGAGAGAGAGAGAGAGAGGGGAGAGGGGGAGAGGGAGGGAGGGAAGATGTAGAAGATTTAGGTTAGTCTTGATCCTACCCTCTCCAGTGTCTTGTGGTTCAGGTGTTTCCTGTAAGGGTCTAGTGAAAGTTCAGCCATTTGGTCTGTCTTTTAGGAAGTAGAATTTTATGGTACCATTGCCATTTGGGTCCGGATTACTGTTTTCCACCCTTTGATGCCCTCCCTGCCCTCCCCATCCATCCTATTGTCTAGTCCATGAGGTGCTTGCTGGGTATGTAAGGTATCTTGGGTAGATTCAGGTTAGATGTTGTAGATGAGTGAGACTATGTGTGGATTTTTTTTCTGTGATTGGGTAAGTTCACTGAGAATGATCTGTTCCAGGTTCAACCATTTTTCCTCAAATTTCTTTGTGTCGTTTTTTCTTATTGCTGTATAGAATTCCATTATGTAGATATACCACATCTTCATTATCCATTCTTCTAATGATGGACATCTGGGTTGATTCCAGCTTTTAGCTATTATGAATTGAGCCACTACAAACATGGTTGAGCAAATCTCTCTGGCCTGTGGTTTGAAGGTTTTAGGGTAGATGCCCAGTAAGGGTATAACTGGGTCTGTTGGTATTTCTATAGTCAGCTTTTTCAGGAGTCTCCATATTGTTTTCCAAAGTGGTTGCACCATCCTACATTCCCACCAACAGTAAATGAGTGTACCTGATTCTCCATATCTTCACCAGAATTTATTTTCATTTGATTTTTTGATGTTGGCTATCGTTATTGGGGTAAGGTGGAATCTGTTAGTTGTTTTAATTTGCATTTCTCTGATTATTAGGGATGATGAGCATTTCCTTAAGTGTGTGTTTGCCAATTGTATATCTTCCTCTGAGAATTGCCTGTTCAACTCTGCGCCCCATTTTGTGAGTGGGGTATTTGTCTTCTTATTGTATAGACTTTTGAGTTCTTTGTAGATTCTAGAGATTAGGCCTCTATCAGTTGGATAACCCACAAATATTTTCCCCCACTCTGTGGGTATTCTATTGGCTTTGCTTATTGTTATTATATGCTTGTCTGTAAAGAAACCCTTCAGCTTCATATGATCCCATTGGTTGAGTGACTGTTTAAGAATTTGAGCCACTGGGGGTTTGTTCATTAAAGTCTTTTTCCATTCCTATATCATGGAAAGTGCTTCCTAAATTTTCTTAAAAATATGGAACGCTTACTGAATTTGCGTTTCATCCTTGTGCAGGGGCCATGCTAATCTTCTCTATATCTTTCCAAATTTAGTATATGTGCTGCCGAATTGAGCACAAGTTCACTTTTCTTCTCCAGAGAGCAGTAGGGACTTCTCTCTGAAATTTATGAGTTTCCTGATCATGGGATTCTGACTTGTTTCCCTGTACCAGATATAAATTCTCCCCTACTGACCAGGTCTCATGTCCAATCAGAGAAGAGCTGGTTACCTGAGAGGCTGTGTCACTATTGCCCAAGTGTATTTATTGTTAGGCTGGTAGATATCGTAGCCTACACAGTTCCCTGTTCTATCCATGCTGTTAGTGATCATTGTCCTCCTGGAGCTCTCCGTAGGACTTTCCAGCACTATGAGGGCTTGGAAGGTGGGAGCTAGTTTCTTTTTCAGTTATAGCATGGTATTGTGATGTTTTGTTACCACAGCCTATATTGTCTTCGGCAATAGGGTCTTACCTTTTAGCTCTGGCAGGTAATAAAGTGTTTTGGAAATGGATCACATTGTTTTGGGAACCAACATCTCACTGTTGGGGGGGACACAATTCTGGTTCTGGGATTTACCAGCCAGAGTACATGGTTTCAAGGCTAAGCTTAT